>NC_058090.1:87187059-87862101 GCF_014858855.1 Bufo gargarizans | reverse complement strand
GTGAATGCACACGGCTGTTGCCCCGTGTTTTGCGGAACCGCCGTATGCGGCCGCGGGCACGAATACGTTCATATGAAAGAGGCCTTACACTTTAAGGGTACATTCACACGACCGTATTATTTTTTCCGCGTCCGATCTGCATCCGTTCCGCATTTTGCGGAATAGAGGCGGACCCATTCATTCCTATGGGTGAATAAAATGTGCGGACAACGTTCAGTATGTTGTCCGCATCCGTGTGTCCGCATTTCTATTCCGCAAAAATATGAAGCTTGTCCTACTATTGTCCGTACAGATCGGTCCGCAGCTCCATTCAAGTCAATGCATCCGCAAATTGCAAAACGCCTTTAAGGGGCGTGCCACAGTGTGTGTGTGGGAAGGCCAGGCGGAGTGCAGGTATGCACGAAAGGGCCGTCGCCCAGATGTTCATGTCCATGTTGAGTGCCGTGTTATGCTCTACTACACAGTGTGAGCTCCTCCCTACAGCTGCCCCCACCTACAAGCTCTGAGCTAGTCCGCTTTAGCACAGTGTCTGTGGGAGCCTACCCTCACAGGACCTGGCTCCTCCCCTTGATGCCTTAGCTCCGCCTCCTCCTGATGTGATAAAGCCTGCGGCTGAACTTTTACGCATGTGCACAGCTCAACTCTGCTCATGCCTGCAGGAATCGGCGTCATCAGGTTGACGAGCGGCTCGATGATGTCAGCACCAGAAGTAGGCGGGGAAGAAGCACCAAGGGGAGGAGCCAAGTTCCATTCATTTGGAAATGCCTGGCCATTTTTAGTGATGGGGCCTGGCGCACAGATACAGCAGTATGTTTGGGGCTGGCGTGTGTCAGTGCAGGGTCTCATCCTGATCTCTCGTCCTCGGACAGAATCGCACAGCAGTATACGGATTTATAATGCTGTGTAATCCTCAGAGTCCTGGAATCTACTGAATTACACCGACATAATGCAGTCAGTGTAATACAATAGATTCCAGGACTCTCAGGGTCACACAGCATTATAAATCAGTATAACGTGTGCTTTCCTGTTGCCGTATTGCGGACCCGCAATACACGGGCACCGTTCCGTGTACATTCCGCATCACGGATGTGGACCCATTCACTTCAATGGGTCCGTAAATCCAGAGATGCGGAACGGAAGCACGGAACGGAACCCTACAGGAGCACTACGGAGTGCTTCCGTGGGGTTTCGTCCCGTATTTCCCTTCCGCAAAAAGATAGAACATGTCCTATCTTTTTGCGGAACGGCAGGATCGCGGACCCATTAAAGTAAATGGGTCCGCGATCCGATGTGGCTGCCCCACGGACAATTTGCGATCCTGTCAGAGGACCCCGCACTGACACACGCTGCGAGTTCATGGCTGGCCTAAAAGTGGCAGGCATATTGTAGGTGGCTCTATAATGGCAGCGATCTGTGTCAGGAAGCCGTCAGCCGCAGCCACATCGGTGGTAGGTGGGGTCGGAGAGTGGCTCATGCACATGAATGTTTTTTGCATTCAGTATACGGGACGTTTTTTGCGTTCAGTATGCGTTCCTTATACTGAACCATTCACTTCAATGGGTCTGCAAAAAACGGAAGTTACTCCGTGTGCATTCCGTTTCCGTATTTCCGTTCCGTTGAAAGATAGAACATGTCCTATTATTGCCTGCAAATCACGTTCCGTGGCTCAATTCAAGTCAACGGGTCCGCAAAAAAAACGGAACACATACGGAATATACTGTATGTCTTCCGTATCCGTTCCGTTTTTGCTTAACCATCTATTGAAAATGTTATGCCCAGCCCAATTTTTCCTATGTAATTGTATACTGTATATGCCATATGGAAAAACGGAACTGAACCGAAAACACTACTGGAACAAAAAACAAATCCGTTAAAAACGGCCCTCAAAACACTGAAAACGCCATATGGTCGTGTGCATGAGCCCTAACTCTGTAGTTAAATATAGGGCACTGTCATTTTATGTACAGCCCTATAGTGAACTCACGCTTTGTGGGGGGCAGTTAACATACAAAACATTCATTGAAGTTGGGAGGTTTATGTAGAGATGGTGATATATATGTTTATAGGCGGTGGTATACATGCGGTGTATACGTCTATAGGTGGTGGAATATACGTCTATAGGCGGTGGTATACATGAGGTGTATACGTCTATAGGCGGTGGTATACATACGTCTATAGGTGGGTGGAATATACGTCTATAGGCGGTGGTATACATATGTGTATACGTCTATAGGCGGTGGATATACATGCGGTGTATACGTCTATAGGTGGTGGAATATACGTCTATAGGCGGTGGTATACATGATGTGTATACGTCTATAGGCGGTGGTATACATGCGGTGTATACGTCTATAGGTGGTGGAATATACGTCTATAGGCGGTGGTATACATGAGGTGTATACATCTATAGGCGGTGGTATACATGCGGTGTATACGTCTATAGGTGGTGGAATATACGTCTATATGCGGTGGTATACATGAGGTGTATACGTCTATAGGCGGTGGTATACATGTGGTGTATACATCTATAGGCGGTGGTATACATGCGGTGTATACGTCTATAGGTGGTGGAATATACGTCTATAGGCGGTGGTATACATGCGGTGTATACGTCTATAGGCGGTGGTATACATGCGGTGTATACGTCTATAGGTGGTGGAATATACGTCTATAGGCGGTGGTATACATGAGGTGTATACATCTATAGGCGGTGGTATACATGCGGTGTATACGTCTATAGGTGGTGGTATATACGTCTATAGGCGGTGGTATACATGCGGTGTATACGTCTATAGGCGGTGGTATACATGCGGTGTATACGTCTATAGGTGGTGGTATACATGTGGTGTATACATCTATAGGCGGTGGTATACATGTGGTGTATACATCTATAGGCGGTGGTATACATGCGGTGTATACGTCTATAGGCGGTGGTATACATGAGGTGTATACATCTATAGGCGGTGGTATACATGTGGTGTATACGTCTATAGGCGGTGGTATACGTCTATATGTGGTGGTATACATGTGGTCAATGTGCTACATACACATTACATATAAAGCATCTTGATTCCAGAAAAACAGGACGTGAACTGGTTAATATAATGGGATAAGTGACTGGAAATTTCACCCACAGCAGCCAATCCACCACATCAGACGCCGGATGTGCAGCCATTTTGCGGAAGATCCTGAAGGTGGTTTTGAGCGCCAAGTAAATGTCACCTAGTCTGGAGACAGGTGGCGCTGCGTTACCGCACCTCTAGCGCCGCACGTCACAGGCTGAGGCCAGAGTGCATGCCGGAAGAGAAGGGGGAGAAGCCGTGTTCCTGCCTCCGACATGTCGCCTTCTCTGTCCAGATGCAGCGTCTTCCTTCTGTCCGTCCTGGCGCTGTGCCGGGCGGACACGGAGGGCTTCAGCTCCGGAGCCGAGAAGTTTCGGGTGGAGGGACGGGCGGTGGTCCCGGGGGTCAGACCCCAGGACTGGGTGAGCGGGGCACGGGTCCTGCTGGACGGAGAGGAGCACGTCGGTTTCCTGAGGTAAAGGTCCTAGTTACCCCCCGACCATTATCTGTCTATGCAATAGGCTGGACTGGCCCTTTAAATCTACACAATTCGCCATTCTCAAGATCTCTGCTTGCTTTCAATGAATGGAAAACAATCTTGTTTACATTCAAGAGCTGAAAAACAGGGCTAGGTTAGGTCAGGTGCCAATAATGCCTTGAGATGTTTCCATTCACTGACAGCTAGCAGAGTTGTTATTGGAATCCAGCTATGTTCAGGTTGCTTAGTAACAACAGATGTGACCCCACCGGGTGTCGTTCACGTAGGGGAGGGCTGGTCGCTGACAGCACGCCCTGAAGTCTGCACTGTGTGTGAACAGGAGCCTAATGTCCTCCTGGTAATTTCCATGTTTAGGACTGATGGCAGCTTTGCCGTCCATGATGTTCCTTCCGGCTCCTACGTGGTCGAGGTCGTGTCTCCCGCTCACCGCTTTGAACCCGTCCGTGTGGACATCACGTCCAAAGGGAAGATGAGGTAATGTGATGATGCTGTATGTACCACGGAGGGGGCATTAGTGGCCGGCTAGTATCACAGTGAGGAGAAGGAGGGGGCATTAGTGGCCGGCTAGTGTCACAGTGAGGTGGAGGAGGGGGCATTAGTGGCCGGCTAGTGTCACAGTGAGGTGGAGGAGGGGGCATTAGTGGCCGGCTAGTGTCACAGTGAGGTGGAGGAGGGGGCATTAGTGGCCGGCTAGTATCACAGTGAGGTGATGGAGGGGGCATTAGTGGCCGGCTAGTATCACAGTGAGGGGGCATTAGTGGCCGGCTAGTATCACAGTGAGGTGACGGAGGGGGCATTAGTGGCCGGCTAGTATCACAGTGAGGAGACGGAGGGGGCATTAGTGGCCGGCTAGTATCACAGTGGGGTGGAGGAGGGGGCATTAGTGGCCGGCTAGTATCACAGTGGGGTGATGGAGGGGGCATTAGTGGCCGGCTAGTATCACAGTGAGGTGACGGAGGGGGCATTAGTGGCCGGCTAGTATCACAGTGAGGTGATGGAGGGGGCGTTAGTGGCCGGCTAGTATCACAGTGAGGTGATGGAGGGGGCATTAGTGGCCGGCTAGTATCACAGTGAGGGGGCATTAGTGGCCGGCTAGTATCACAGTGAGGGGGCATTAGTGGCCGGCTAGTATCACAGTGAGGTGACGGAGGGGGCATTAGTGGCCGGCTAGTATCACAGTGAGGAGACGGAGGGGGCATTAGTGGCCGGCTAGTATCACAGTGGGGTGGAGGAGGGGGCATTAGTGGCCGGCTAGTATCACAGTGGGGTGATGGAGGGGGCATTAGTGGCCGGCTAGTATCACAGTGGGGTGATGGAGGGGGCATTAGTGGCCGGCTAGTATCACAGTGAGGTGGAGGAGGGGGCATTAGTGGCCGGCTAATATCACAGTGAGGTGGAGGAGGGGGCATTAGTGGCCGGCTAGTATCACAGTGAGGTGATGGAGGGGGCATTAGTGGCCGGCTAGTATCACAGTGAGGTGATGGAGGGGGCATTAGTGGCCGGCTAGTATCACAGTGAGGGGGCATTAGTGGCCGGCTAGTATCACAGTGAGGAGACGGAGGGGGCATTAGTGGCCGGCTAGTATCACAGTGGGGTGGAGGAGGGGGCATTAGTGGCCGGCTAGTATCACAGTGGGGTGATGGAGGGGGCATTAGTGGCCGGCTAGTATCACAGTGGGGTGATGGAGGGGGCATTAGTGGCCGGCTAGTATCACAGTGAGGTGATGGAGGGGGCATTAGTGGCCGGCTAGTATCACAGTGAGGTGATGGTGGGGGCATTAGTGGCCGGCTAGTATCACAGTGAGGTGATGGAGGGGGCATTAGTGGCCGGCTAGTATCACAGTGAGGTGATGGAGGGGGCATTAGTGGCCGGCTAGTATCACAGTGAGGTGATGGTGGGGGCATTAGTGGCCGGCTAGT
Source organism: Bufo gargarizans (assembly GCF_014858855.1). NCBI lineage: Eukaryota > Metazoa > Chordata > Amphibia > Anura > Bufonidae > Bufo > Bufo gargarizans. Next base: position 87,856,621 of record NC_058090.1, on the reverse strand, counting down.
ATCACAGGGGGGTGATGGAGGTGGCATTAGTGGCCGGCTAGTATCACAGGGGGGTGATGGAGGGGGCATTAGTGGCCGGCTAGTATCACAGGGGGGTGATGGAGGGGGCATTAGTGGCCGGCTAGTATCACAGGGGGGTGATGGAGGGGGCATTAGTGGCCGGCTAGTATCACAGTTGGGTGATGGAGGGGGCATTAGTGGCCGGCTAGTATCACAGTGAGGTGATGGAGGGGGCATTAGTGGCCGGCTAGTATCACAGTGAGGTGATGGAGGGGGCATTAGTGGCCGGCTAGTATCACAGTGAGGTGATGGTGGGGGCATTAGTGGCCGGCTAGTATCACAGTGAGGGGGCATTAGTGGCCGGCTAGTATCACAGTGAGGGGGCATTAGTGGCCGGCTAGTATCACAGTGAGGAGACGGAGGGGGCATTAGTGGCCGGCTAGTATCACAGTGGGGTGGAGGAGGGGGCATTAGTGGCTGGCTAGTATCACAGTGGGGTGATGGAGGGGGCATTAGTGGCCGGCTAGTATCACAGTGGGGTGATGGAGGGGGCATTAGTGGCCGGCTAGTATCACAGTGGGGTGATGGAGGGGGCATTAGTGGCCGGCTAGTATCACAGTGAGGTGATGGTGGGGGCATTAGTGGCCGGCTAGTATCACAGTGAGGGGGCATTAGTGGCCGGCTAGTATCACAGTGAGGAGACGGAGGGGGCATTAGTGGCCGGCTAGTATCACAGTGGGGTGGAGGAGGGGGCATTAGTGGCCGGCTAGTATCACAGTGGGGTGATGGAGGGGGCATTAGTGGCCGGCTAGTATCACAGTGGGGTGATGGAGGGGGCATTAGTGGCCGGCTAGTATCACAGTGAGGTGGAGGAGGGGGCATTAGTGGCCGGCTAATATCACAGTGAGGTGGAGGAGGGGGCATTAGTGGCCGGCTAGTATCACAGTGAGGTGATGGAGGGGGCATTAGTGGCCGGCTAGTATCACAGTGAGGTGATGGAGGGGGCATTAGTGGCCGGCTAGTATCACAGTGAGGGGGCATTAGTGGCCGGCTAGTATCACAGTGAGGTGACGGAGGGGGCATTAGTGGCCGGCTAGTATCACAGTGAGGAGACGGAGGGGGCATTAGTGGCCGGCTAGTATCACAGTGGGGTGGAGGAGGGGGCATTAGTGGCCGGCTAGTATCACAGTGGGGTGATGGAGGGGGCATTAGTGGCCGGCTAGTATCACAGTGAGGTGATGGAGGGGGCATTAGTGGCCGGCTAGTATCACAGTGAGGTGATGGTGGGGGCATTAGTGGCCGGCTAGTATCACAGTGAGGTGATGGAGGGGGCATTAGTGGCCGGCTAGTATCACAGTGAGGTGATGGAGGGGGCATTAGTGGCCGGCTAGTATCACAGTGAGGTGATGGTGGGGGCATTAGTGGCCGGCTAGTATCACAGGGGGGTGATGGAGGTGGCATTAGTGGCCGGCTAGTATCACAGGGGGGTGATGGAGGTGGCATTAGTGGCCGGCTAGTATCACAGGGGGGTGATGGAGGGGGCATTAGTGGCCGGCTAGTATCACAGGGGGGTGATGGAGGGGGCATTAGTGGCCAGCTAGTATCACAGTGGGGTGACGGAGGGGGCATTAGTGGCCGGCTAGTATCACAGTGAGGTGATGGAGGGGGCATTAGTGGCCGGCTAGTATCACAGTGAGGTGACGGAGGGGGCATTAGTGGCCGGCTAGTATCACAGTGAGGTGACGGAGGGGGCATTAGTGGCCGGCTAGTATCACAGTAGGGTGGAGGAGGGGGCATTAGTGGCCGGCTGGTACTGATTGAACTGAAGTGTTAAAGGAGAACTCCAATCATTTTGTGTTATGAGACCTCACCAAGATGTGCTGTAACGTTCTGGTCAGTGGTGGTTCTCCACTGGTCCAGAGAACGAGGGGACTACACAGCGTGCGTCCACTAGCGGAGCCTGCGACCCTTCATGTAGATCAGGGATGTCCAACCTGTGGCCCTCCAGCTGTTGCAGAACTACAACTCTCAGCATGCTTGGACAGCCTACAGCTCATAGGGCATGCTGGGAGTTGGGCATCCCAGGTGTAGATGGTTGGGCCCTCCTCAATCGCCTCCTTTCTTGGGTGTTTACCTCCAATGCAGATTTTCAGTTGAGCTTCCTTCAAGTGTATTGACTTCCTTCATGTTTCCCAAGGGCAAGGTTCGTCAACCACATCAAAACCTCAGAAGTGGTCCGCCTGCCCTATCCTCTCCAGATGAAGTCGTCCGGGCCCCCTTCTTACTTCATTAAACGGGAGACCTGGGGATGGACTGACTTTCTCATGAACCCCATGGTAGGTGCTCAGTGGGTATTCTCCATCGGTAACACTTCTCTCTCGATATATAGAGGAGCTCCATTGCTCCAAATCTCTTGCATAGACACGTAAAAGAAGACATTCTGGCTGCTTGCAGTCACCACTAGAGGGAGCCTGGATTACTGCATGAGCTCTATGTATGCAGTCAGCTCCGAGGCGCCCCCTAGTGTCAGCATGTTGTATGTCTATGCAGGGAATTTGGGGCTGTGTAGTAGATAAAAGGAACTTTCAATGCTGTAAAGGTATTCGAAGATACTAATAAAGGGGTTGTGCAGTGGGTAAGTATTGAATATCCATCCTCAGGATAGGTCATTAATATCAGATCGGCGGGGGTCCGACTACCGACACCCCAGCCAATCAGCGGTAGTAGCACTTGATCGGCCAGGAGTCGGACCCTCGCTAATCAGATATTGATGACCTCTCCTGAGATTATATTCACCCCCTGCACAACCCCTTTAAACTGTACACAATTTTGTACCTATTTAGATTTAATAGAGAAAGGTACAAAAATGGTGTTCCTTCACTTAAGTTTTTTTTTTTACTTTTTTATACTGATGACCTGTCATCAGTATCTGATCAGCGGGGGTCCTACACCTGGGACCACCACCGATCAGCTCTTTCGTGGAGACCATGGCGCTCCTGCCTCCTCACAGCATACTAAGCACAGCGCCGCCCATTATATAGTGGCCATGTTTGGTATTGCAGCCCCTCGAATGAGACTGAGCTGCGCCTAAGTCATGTGACCAACGAACGTGAGGTCAAATGGCCTAGGAAGAGGCTGCGGCCTTCTCAAACAGCTGATCAGCAGGGTCCCGGGAGTCGGACTCCCACCGATAAGATACTGTTTTAGAGTGTTTCCCCGTATAGAGGGTAAGGGTCTGATTGGCGAGGGTCCTACTGCCGATCATGAGAACAGGGGCCAGACCGATTCTTTCGGTAGAGGATAAGTTCTTGTAATGGGACACCCCTTGTCAGGGTGTGCACTCCACCCAGGGTTACAGAACTCGTCACACGCTTTCTACAGAGTATTGCACGCGCTTTAAAGGGTATTTCATCACCCTGCCTTTAACTGTGGCAGACGTCCAACCAATGGGATCTCCATCAGCCTGAGGATACGGAACCACTCCCAATAGGATATTCAGGAGGATATCTCTGGTTGGTAGAGACACTGAACTGGGTAAGAGCCAAAGGGACTCCTACATCTTACCGAGGACCATGGGCCCTTCATTCTGGGGATTGGTTATGGTCAGAGTGGCCTAATCCAGGGGTCAGCAACCTTTAGCACTCCAGCTCCAGGAGTTCTGAGGACAGTAGAACAAGTGTGCATGCTGGGAGTTGTAGTTTTACAACAGCTGGAGTGCCGGAGGTTGCCTACTCCTGGTCTAATCAACGTAGTTATTGGTGGCAAGACCCCTTTGTACGGAACCTCCATATTATTTACTGGACTAGTAACATCTGGCTTTGATCCGTCCAGGTGATGATGATGGTACTACCACTGCTGATCTTCGTGCTGCTTCCTAAAGTGGTGAACACAAGTGACCCAGAAATGAGACGGGTGAGTGAGAGCACCAGTCATGGAGTGTGTGGAAGCCACTTTAGATGACAACCAACCTCAGTATCTCATCTTCTTCTTCTCCAGGAGATGGAGCAGTCCATGAACATGCTGAACTCCAACCCTGAGCTGCCCGATGTGTCCGAGTTCATGACCAGGCTTTTTACGTCAAAGTCCTCCAGCAAGTCCAGCAGCAGCAAATCCGGGAAGAGCGGAGTAGGGAAGAGGAGGTAGTGATGCGTGAGCGCCCACATAACCAAGCATGCAAGTCTCCGCGCCCGACTCCCCCACACACACACATGTTGTTGGTTACATGGATTTTGCCTTGTTTCTTCTTAGGAAGCTGAGTTGTGTTTTGTACTTTTATGTTGTTCGTGGTTCGGCAGGGATAAAACATTAAAAAAAACAACTGTGGATGGAGAGGCCTATACTTGTGTCTTTATACACCATGTACTGTCAGGGTACGACCACGCGGCACGGTTGCTGTCGAGTACCGCGTGGCTGCACGAGTCACAGTGGGCTCTATTTAGTGATGCATGAGTCACAGCGGCTGCTAATGAGGACTGCGCTGTTTAGTCGGTGCGCATTCTTTTGATCGCGCCGCGTGGCACCCAAAATACCACATGGCCATTCAAAATGCAGACTGACTAAACAGTGCGGTCCTAATTGGTTCATTGGAGCTCGCAAGGCCACATCGCAACCACAGGACAGCGGCACCTTGTGGTCGTACCGTATGCCTAGTACCCTACCCTGCCGGGTTAAGGCTTGAGCTTTTGAACTGTCTTAATTTACTGAAAAAATAATACATTTTTCATTGTTTGTATAATTATTTTTATTTTTTTTATTTTTTTTTCCTTTAATTTCACACAGAGCAGAATCTGTAAATGTGACTGACAACGCACCCGAGTCACCTGATAGAAATGTATGTGTGCCGTTAGTGGATGCTTAAAAAGCTCGCATGAGAGCAGAAAAAAAACATGGCATCCTGAAACAGCGCCACCTTTTTCAGTAGGCTGTGTCTGGTACTGCAACTTCATCCTGTTCATTTAAATGAGCTGCAATACCAGAAGCAGCCTGTAGACAAGAGTGGCGCCGTCTGTAGCCATGTTTTTCTAATTGAATACGAAAGTGCCCTCACTTTTTAAAGGAACACTCCAGGCAAAGTTTTCAGGCCCACCTGGCGTATTGGGCGATCCCTTCCACCACTGCAAGGGCCTGTCACTGGATACCATATTTATGAGATTAACGTGGGAGGTTTTTGGTTGGGTCTGCCTGCGACAACAGCCCTATCTTAGCAGACGCAGCCCTGTCCTGTGCCTGTTTTGTTCTCCACTAGGGGGCGTAGTTGCTCTGCTTTTCTTCACCACTCCTCCAGTCTATGGAAGGAATGGCACTTGATGACGGTAGTAGAATGTGACAGGAGAGCAGTCATTTATCTGTTAGTAATGTTTGTCTGCTCATGGGTACAGCTGGTAATGAAAACTGATCCTCCAATAAACTGAACCGGTTTTTAATCCCGAGAAGCCTCCAGTGTTTTTCCTGGCTGAGGATGAGTGAGCAGTGGAATGGCCGGTGATGTGGGTGAACCAGTTTGTTGCTGTCTGGAATGTGCAGTCCTATATGCCGAACCGCAGATCCGCAAAAAATGGATACCGTCCGTGTGCCATCCACATTGACTTCACTATGAACGTGCCCTCCCTTTGTATTTCAAGGGACACTCTAGGAAATGAATGGGACACGTCCTATAACTTCCCGAATGGACATATGACGCACGGATGCAGGAAAACCCGCTAATGTAAGAAATTCACCCAGAAATAGAGGAAGTTTTCAAAGAGCTGGGATGGCAGCCAGTTTCAGCAAACTTTCTCTGTTATAGGCCTCATAGGTCCGCAAAACACGGATGGCGTCTAATATAACTGCCTCTTCTTGTCCGGACAAGAATAGGACAGGTTATATTTTTTTTGCGGACCACAGAACGGAAGCAACAGCTGCGGACAGCACACGGAGTGCTGTCCGCATCTTTTGCGGCCCCATTGAAGTGAACGGTCCGCATCCGAGACGCCAAAACTGCGGCTCTGATGCGGACCAACACAATGGCCGTGTGCATGAGGCCATAGACATGAAAAGTTTTAATCAGTGGGGATCTGAGTGCCAATCCCTCAAACGAGGAGAGAGAAGCACTCGCCTATCACACGGTCTCCTCGCAGCAGGACAGCCTCGATAGAAACTCTATGGGCCAATTCCATGCTATGCAGCGAGGACAGCGCAACGTGAGAGCGCTTCTCTCTCCTCATTCTAGTGATCGGTGGGGGTCTCGGCACTCAGACCCTCACAAATCAAAACTTTTCATATGTCTTTGACTTATCAAAACAAAAAAAAAAAGCCTGCGCTCTATTATCCATAGACTTAAAGGCTATGGACACCTTTTGGGGTTTATTTTTTTTTTTTAAATCCTTGCTTTTTCCTCATTTTGGGCTAAAAATCTTTTTTTGGTTTGATCTTTGTTAAAAACTGTTGACCAGTTTTTGTTCTGCAGCCTTCCTTATCTACAGATCATTGCTCTCTGTTTTAAACTGAATCGGTCAGGTATCAGGGGGAGAAAAACAGAACTGGATCGCACATCCACAATGCTCAAAAGGCATAAGCCCACTCACCACGCCAAGGTCACCTCTATGAGTGGGACCTACTCTGACAAATAGGCCCAGCACAATGCGGTGACAAAGCGGCACTGCCCTAGTAGGCGGCAGGAGCCAGGTGTAGGGTCCCATTCAAATAGGCAACCTTGTCGCGGTGAGTGGGCCTATGCTTTTTGATCAGATTGTATACTAATGCCTCATGTACAGCATAGGGGTAGGTATACGATAAATTGTGCTGAGAAGCAGTTAGGTAAAAGCATAGTATTGAGGATGTGCGATCCAGTTTCTTCTTATATTTGACATGAATCGGTCAGGTTGCTGCTCTGATGGCTCGATGTGTAGCCCTTATCTCTGAACTCCTGGCAGCTCATAAACATTCATTTACACCATATTCAATCGGAGGCAATCCTCGCAACTATGTCTTGTCACGGCCACGGAAAGGAAGCGGGTGTTGCGGGTTGGGTTTAGGCGGGGGCTTAAATGTTGGCAAGTATTCAGAATTCATGTGCATTTTATAGCAGCTTGTATTCTTCTCTGTATGCGCTGCAGACAACCTTTACGGTCCATTCACACGTCCGTGTGTGTTTTGCGGATCCGCAAAACACAGACACCGGCAATGCGCGTTCCGCATTTTGCGGACCGCACATCGCCAGCACTTAATAGAAAATGCCTAATCTTGTCCGCAATTGCAGACAAGAATAGGACATGTTCTATTTTTTTCGGGAACGGAATTGCGGACCCGGAAGTGCGGGTCCGCAAATCCATATCCGGGCAGCACATTGTGCGGCCCCGTAGAAATGAATGGGTCAGCAATTTGCTGAACAGAATTGCGGACGTGTCAATGGAGCCTTACACTGATGGAAAACTGCTGGGAGTTGGTTAGGGACCCCTGGTTTAGGGCTCATTCAGACGGCCGTATGCTGTCCGCAAAAATGCGGATCCGTTTTTTCTCGGACAGTTCAGCATGTCCGCAAAAAAAACGGATTGCATTCCATTTTTTTTAATTTGTTTTGCTGAGCCGTGCAATAGAAGAAAAGGCCCCGCAGAAGTGAATGGGACAGCATCTAAACGGATCCGCATTTCACGGCTGTCTGAATGAGCCCTTACACTGTGAATTTCATTAGAAACTGAGAAAATAGTCAGAAATTGGTCATTTATTTCTTCTGTGACTGGATCCATTTTTATACATTTCTTACAGTTTTCTTTGGGGGGGAAAAAAGTCTTCATGGGAAATCATCATATCTAGGGAAGATGGGGAGGTAGTCATCAGGTTCATAGCGAGAAGGATCCATTGGGGGAAACAAGATTGGAGGGAGACGGGGTCGCTCTGGAATGGGGTTAGGCGGTTCGTATGGGAAAGGGATGTGCGGTTTAGGTGGAGGACGGAAAGGTCCAAAGAGGGGGGGCTCGGTGGGGACAGGAGGGAGACCTGCAGAGAAACACAAGGATTATGTTAATGGTATGTAGACACGACTCCTTCAAGGTATTTAGTGGCATCTGGCCCATGTTTAAAAAAAATACCATATATGGCACAGTGTACATTTTGTTTTACTGTAGGCCTCGGTTTGGAATACCGCAGCCTTCTGTTATAGTCCATGCGGCAAAGCTAGCGAGGCAACTTTCTCCTCTCCTGGTTACAAACCTCACACCAGATCTGCCTTGCTGTAAGGCGACCGGCTGCAGCAGGAGCTCTCCCCCAATGACCACGTCCTATAGATGGAGACCACCCCCCTCAGCAGTCCATCTACTGGAAATGGAAGGACATTAGAGATGTTGTCCCATGCCAAATACATATCCTTTATCCACAAGATAGAGGGGGGTGTCCCGGTGGTCGGACCCCCACGATAACAAGAGGGGGGGGGGGCCCTGTGTTTTCCAGTTTGAATGGCGTGGCGATTACACAGGCTCCATTCAACTCTTTGGGACTGTCGGAGATCGCTGAGTATCGGATATCTTTGGCAGTCCCGTATCATTGAATGGAGCAGGAGCTTGCATGTGTGACCACCACTCCACTCAAACAAGAGAACATAGGGCCTTAATTCTCATGATAGGCGGGAGTCTGACTGCTGGGGCCCCCGCCTATCACATACTTATCACCTACTTTTTGTTCTCTGCAGAATTTCTACAGTTCTTCAGGAGTTGGCAGAAAATCTTGACTGGACGCGCTTTTTCCTTCTACATTTGTAGGTCTAGTGTAGCTGGTATTTTAGTATGCCCTGAGTACACCCCCCCCCCCCCCCCCCTCCTCTGTTTCTGGTCCTGCGCCCTGGCTCCCATTCGCCCAGCTTGTTAATTCCTAGCTGGAGTATGAACGGGGCCACGTGCACCGCTACAGCCAATTACTGGCTTCAATGATGAGGTGCCCCCAAGTGGCTCATCACAGGACTCTTGGAGACACATCACCACTGAAGCCAATCATAGGCTGCAGTGGTGAACATGTCCCCATCCTTACTCTGCCCGGAAGACTGGATGATGGCCAAATGGGAACGAGGATGCAGGACCGAAATGTCAGGGAGCAGGGGAGTATCATTACTAGTTCTATGGACTCCTGCAATGGCCTCTGCTCAGTAGTCAACATGAGGCACAAAGACTGGCACTGCTGAGGCACAAAGACTGGCACTGCTGAGGCACATAGACTGGCACTGCCGAGGCACTAAGACTGGCACTGCCGAGGCACAAAGACTGGCACTGCCGAGGCACAAAGACTGGCACTGCTGAGGCACTAAGACTGGCACTGCTGAGGCACTAAGACTGGCACTGCTGAGGCACAAAGACTGGCACTGCTGAGGCACAAAGACTGGCACTGCTGAGGCACAAAGACTGGCACTGCTGAGGCACAAAGACTGGCACTGCTGAGGCACTAAGACTGGCACTGCTGAGGCACTAAGACTGGCACTGCTGAGGCACAAAGACTGGCACTGCTGAGGCACAAAGACTGGCACTGCTGAGGCACAAAGACTGGCACTGCTGAGGCACAAAGACTGGCACTGCTGAGGCACTAAGACTGGCACTGCTGAGGCACTAAGACTGGCACTGCTGAGGCACACTAGCCCAAATAGTGACTTTTGGCTCACTTCTAGGACTTGTGATTCTAGTGTAGAAATCTCATTTCCAGGATCAGACATCAGTTCCAAAGGGATCTGAGCCCTTTCTTCCATTTATAATACATAATGTTGGACTAAGTTATCCATTGTCATTGTAATTCCCCTTCAGATTTGACTGGTGAGTAGAGTGATGATCCACCCCTAAATAGGTCCAAATTTCGCTGTCGATTTATTAAATAATATATTTTTATAGGATAGGGGTCTGAACTTCATTGTTCTGATACAGAGCTCCAAATCCTCAAAGGAAGTAATTCTAACTGCCAACAGCTGCCACTAGGGGGAGCTCTGCGCATACCCGACTGTATATACAGTAGTGAGGCACGGAAATGTCTCGACCACTTTATAGACGTGGTACACGGCCCGTAGGTCAGTCTTTTGGTGCGTTTTGCTTTGTAAGCGGTTTATATTCTGTCCAAATGATAGCCTGCACGCTCTTACCTGACGAGACACTCATGCACAGTTTTACGCATCCGTTACTACAGCACTTCTTGTTCCAATCGCAGTCATTGCTGTCTTTACACAGATTTCTCGCAGGAATGCAGTGAATGCCTGGCTTGCCTGGCACAGTCGGAGGACATTGCCCTACAGAAAAATATTGCATTGTGAGAAAACATTAGACTGTACAATAATCAAATAAATCTCTACGATCCTGTTTCTGCCCATATAATAGGATATCCCTGACAAACCGCAATGACAGATGCTAAACGCACGTTTTTTTTTTTACCTCCGAAGCACCGTTTTCCCCAATGTTTCACTTGCCTTATTTTTCTGGATAACCCTTTTAATTTTTTTGTACATACAGATCACTTTCTATAGCTTGTCTCTATAAGGCCCCTTTCACACGAGCGAGTTTTCTGCGCAGGTGCGATGCGTGACGTGAACGCACAGCACCCGCACTGTATCCGGACCCATTCATTTCTATGGGGCTGTGCACACGAGCGGTGATTTTCACGCACAAGTTCTGCGTTGCGTGAAAAATGCAGCATGTTCTATATTGTGAGTTTTTCACGCAACGCAGGCCCCGTAGAAGTGAATGGGGTTGCGTGAAAATCGCAAGCAAGTGCGGATGCGGTGCGATTTTCACGCACGGTTGCTAGGAGACGATCAGGATGGAGACCCGATCATTATTATTTTCCCTTATAACATGGTTATAAGGGAAAATAATCGCATTCTGAATACAGAATGCATAGTACAATAGCGCTGGAGGGGTTAAAAATAATAATATAACTCACCTTAAGGCCTAGTTCACACGAACGTTTTTTTTTGCGAGTGTACGGGCCGTTTTTTTGTGTTCTGTATACGGAACCATTCATTTCAATGGTTCCGCAAAAAAACGGAATGTGTTCTGTATGCATTCCGTTTCCGTTTTTCCATTCCGTTGAAAGATAAAACATGTCCTATATTTGGTCCGCAAATCACGTTCCGTGGCTCCATTCAAGTCAATGGGTCCGCAAAAAAAAAAGGAACACATACGGAAATGCATCCGTATTCGTTCCGTTTTTACGGAACCATCTTTAGAAAATGTTATGCTCAGCCCAATTTTTTCTATGTAATTACTGTATATGGCATATGGAAAAACGGAACAACGGATCTGTGAAAAACGGACCGGACGCAAAACACTGAAAAAGACATACGGTCGTGTGAAAGAGGCCTTAGCCTGTGGAGCGCTTTGTCCCTGGATATTATTATTTTCAGTTTTCCATTTTTGTATGTTCCTCAGTGATAGTCAGTGATCACTTTTTGTTATGTTGACCAATTGCGATTCAAGCAATTAGATTTTTTTTTCAGTTATTTACGTTTTTATGTAAAATTTGAAAAGGGATGCAATTTAGTTTTTTTTATTGAAAAAAAGACTTTTTATTACTTAGGAACTTTGAACATGCAATCACTGGATTGTTTGTACCCAACACTGCGATACCTTATTATTGCAGTCTATGGCGATTGTGACGTCTTCCTGTTAAGACGCATGTCAAATGTTGAGAAGGGGTTAAAGGGGATTCGGACGAGCATATTGAAGACCAGGCTATCCACACATACATATACTAACTGGGTGATATCCTCCACCACTACCACATAAGGGCGGGATGATAAGTAGAACTAGATGGGTCTCTTTACCTTACCAGTAACTCTGGTATTTAACGATTGCCTCCATATATAACCCAACCCATTGTGGTTTGACATAATTTATGGGCCATTGATCACGTTCCAGGTGAGTCACGGCCGCGCACAATGCAGATCTTTTGTAACCAGTGATGATTCACTTTTTAATTTGAACATATGACAAATATTGTTTAGATAAAAAAATATACCAATATCAAAAGGGGCCGCCATCTCTTCAAAGGGGGATGTCTCATCAGAGACAAGCCCTTTCAGTTTGGAGAGAAACTTGTAGGGAGTGGGTTGGCGATCAATTCTACAGGGTTAGGGCTTATTCACACGGCCGTATTGCTTTTTCAGTGTTTTGCGGACCTTTTTTTATGGATTCGTTGTTCCGTTCCGTTTTTCCGTATGACATATACAGTATACAGTAATTACATAGAAAAAATTGGGCTGGGCATAAAATTTTCAATAGATGGTTGCGCAAAAACGGAACGGATACGGATGCATTTCCGTATGTGTTTTTTTTTTTTTTTTGTGGACCCATTGACTTGAATGGAGCCACGGAACGTGATTTGCGGGCAATAATAGGACAATACTCAAAATGTAGCGGAACGGAAATGCGGACATATGGAATGCTCACGGAGTACATTCCGTTTTTTTTTTGCGGCTCCATAGAAAGGAATGATTCCGTATACGGCCCTTAGACACAGCCTGAGCTTCTAGAGTGGGAATTAGCAACCTCCGGCGCTCCAGCTGTTCAGAAACTACAACTCCCAGAATTCTTCATTCACTTCTATGGGAGTTAGAAGAGCAGCCGAGCATGTTTGCATGCTGGGAGTTGTAGTTTCACAGCAGCTGGAGTGCCGAAGGTTGCTGATTCCTGTTCTAGAGTGAGCAGGACTTTAACCGCCTCCAAACCGCCATGGATCGGATCCGCAAAACACATACGGACGTCTGAATGGAGCCTTACGGGGGGTGATCAATGACAGGGGGGTGATCAGGGAGTGTATATGGGGTGATCACCCCCCTGTCATTGATCACCCCCCTGTCAGGCTCCATTCAGACGTCCGTATGTGTTTTGTGGATCCGCAAAACACGGACACCGCGGATCCGCAAAACACATACGGACGTCTGAATGGAGCCTTACAGGGGGGTGATCAATGACGGGGGTGATCAGGGAGTCTATATGGGGTGATCAGGGGGTTAATAAGTGACGGGGGGGGGGTAGTGTAGTGGTGTTTGGTGGTACTTTACACAGCTACCCGTGTCCTCTGGTGGTCGATCCAAGCAAAGGGGACCACCAGAGGACCAGGTAGCAGGTATATTAGACGCTGTTATCAAACCAGCGTCTAATATACCTGTTAGGGGTTAAAAAAATCGCATCTTCAGCCTGCCAGCGAACGATCGCCGCTGGCAGGCTGGAGATCCACTCGCTTACCTTCAGTTCCTGTGAGCGCGCGCGCCTGTGTGCGTGCGTTCACAGGAAATCTCGCGTCTCGCGAGATGACGCGCCGGTGCGTCAAGGAGGAATGAATCGACCGCCTCCGGAACGCAATCCTGCGTTAGGCGGTCCGGAGGCGGTTAAAGATGGCGCCCGCACCTGCTGCCCTGAATTGTAATATACAAGCCTAGAAGCCTCATTAGTTACCCCAGAAACATGCTCTTCTGGATTTTAGGCCTCTTAGGGGTTAAATGTCAGCCATCGGCATTATTGCCGATCGCAGACATTAACCATGGGTGTCTGCTGTGTGATATAGCCACCACACGGTTGCTATGGCTCTCAGAATACGGTGACATTAAAACAATTTAAGTACAATTACCAGTGTGGCTCCAGCTGGGGGAAGGAAAGGGGGAACAAGGGACAAATTCATCATAGCTGGGCAGCGTATGCCGGCTATGATAACCAGGGGCGCTGCCAGATGCTGCGCTTGATTCACAATGAGACTAGCCATGGCTGACGTAGATTTCAGTGTTCTCCCCACATTTGCCCTGCCCCTTTTGGAGAAAGTGGCAATGCCACGGCATTTGCAAAAATATTTTGCTCAAGTGCTGTTGAAAGTCACAAAGCGTTAATTTTAACGTAAATTTGTTTTCCCTTAGTCCTAACAGCAGCACAAGCGGGGAGTTCTCCCCTGTGAAACTGGTAGGACAGGTGGAATTTTTATTGATAAAAATTTACTACCAAGCTAATTAAACAATTAACCCACCCCTATAAAGGGACACCCGCCCTTCTGCCAGTGCTTTATCACCAAGTACACAAACAAAAAACTGGGTGGGAAATTTGTGTGCTGCTGTTAGGACTAAGGGAAAACAAATTTACGTTAAAATTAATGCTTCCCTTACGTCCTAACCAGCAGCACAAGTGGGGACCTAGCAAGGAGCAAAACAGACAAATTGGGAGGGTCCCACAGTTTTTTGATTTTTTTTTAGGAGAGGGCCACACTCAGAATGGTACGTCCAAACGCCACTCCCTCAGAGCGTCTAGATCTAGGCGGTTATGCTTAATAAAGGTGCTGTGGGAGCTCCAAGAAGCTGCAGCACAGATTTGCTCTAGCGGAACCAAACTTTTCTCCGCATACGAAGTAGATACTGCCCTTGTAGAGTGGGCAGTGACAAAGGATGGAGGAGCCAACCCCTGAGCTAGAAAAGCTTCATGGCAGAAGGGCGGGCGTCCCTTTATAGGGGGTCGGTTAATTGTTTAATTAGCTTGGTAGTAAATTGTTATCAATAAAAATTCCACCTGTCCTACCAGATTCACAGGGGAGAACTCCCCACTTGTGCTGCTGGTTAGGACGTAAGGGAACGTAGCATATTTATCAGAGGAACAAAAAAATGTCCATTTTAATTCCAATTTTTTTAAAATGCTGTCAGTGTAATACCATAGATTTCAGGATGCTAAGGGTTACACAGCATTATAAATCAGTATAAGGGCTCGTTCACACAAACGTTTTTTGCGTTCCGTATACGGAACCATTCATTTCAATGGTTCCGCAAAAAAAACGGAATGTACTACGTATGCATTCCGTTTCCGTATTTCCGTTTTGTTGAAAGATAGAACATATCCTATTATTGCCCACAAATCACATTCTGTGGCTCCGTTCAAGTCAATGGGTCCGCAAAAAAATGTACTCCGTATGTCTTCCGTATCCGTTCCATTTTGGCGGAACCATCTATTGAAAATGTTATGCCCAGCCCAATTTTTTCTTTGTAATTACTGTATATGCCATATGGAAAAACGGAACCAGAAACACTACTGAAAAAAAAAGAAGGAAAACGGATCCGGGAAAAAACGGCCCGCAAAACGCTGAAAAAGACATAAGGTCGTGGAGCGAGCCCTAATGCTGTGCAATCCTGTCAGAGGAGCAGAGGCGAGAACAGGACCTCACACTGACACACGCTGCAAGTTCCTTGAATTGAAGTCGCTCAAGTGCGTCTGGCCTTAGGTTTAGGATGTTAGTCACAATGTAAATGAACGTTCTTCAACTTCCTAATATACCTTATGTTTAAAATCTTTACCATTTTCAATTTGTTAGATTTCTGTCAGCAAATGAGAATATTCTTGCTGCAAACCTGTCCATAGCTAGCCATGCACTCAGCTGAGAAGTGGATACAACTGTATACAGCCCCGGACATGGTTGCAAACCACCTGAGAGATGTGGCGCAAGCTGCATTGCCTAGGCCAGGGATCAGCAACCTCCGGCTGAAAACTACAACTCCTAGAATCCTTCTTTCACTTCTATAGGAGTTGCAAGAATAGCTGAGTAAGTGTGCAGGCTGGGAGTTGTAGTTTTCACAACAGCTGGCGTGCCGAAGGTTGCTGATCCCTGGACTAGGCATTACATCTCTCTGGTGGTTTGCAACCATGTCTGGGGTGCGGGCTCTCTAGGCAGTAGCAAACATAAAGAAGTAAATTTATGCTAGTTTCACACTAGCGGCTGGGGACTCCGGCAGGCAGCCGAACAGCCTGTTGGATCCGTGCTGCCGCTAGTGCACGTGTGCCGCCGGAGGTTGACTATAATAGGGGCGGAGCGGAGTTCTGGCGGCAGCACGGCAGCGCACGCCAAGAGGCGGCCGGAATAAAAGTACTACATGCAGGACTTTTATTCCGGCCCCTTCTCGGCGTGCGCTGCTGTAAATCCATTGACTATAATGGGGGCGTGCATACCTCTGGCGGTACACGTGCACTAGCGGCAGCACAGATCTGACCGGCTGTTCACCCTGCCGGAGTCCCTGACATTAAACATTAATAAATCATAGAATCAGGCTCTGCATGCTGAGCCGTTTCCAGATTTTCCACAATAAAGCATCTACATATCCGTCTTAAGACTACAATGAATGACATCACCACGTCCATACAAGCCTGTAGGATCCGGAGCTCCAGCACAAAATCTGTACAGCACCCCACATCTACCATGTGCTTTCTATCATAATGGTGTCTTCGTATAGGGCAGAGGGGTTTTGGGGGAACCTGGGCCTGGTAGCAACTGCTATCTCTGTACCTCCCCTGCCCGTCAAACTGACTGCCGCCCCACAACCACGTCTAGCTAATCAGTTTATGCCTTAGGCTGGTACTGCATTGTCCTATGCTCACCATCTGGTCTTCTAATTATGAATCCGGAGGTGAGGTCTGTCCCTGCTAGGACGGCGCATAGTGTCAGCAGGACAATCCGACCTGGAGGCATCATCTTGCTTCTGCTGTCTAATGGCTTCATGGCTTTATATACGTCCCACGATAAGGAGGGCAGGGAGTTGTCTCTCCATCACAAATATGTTCATTCTTAATTAAGCTACTCCCTATATGTATTACATAACACGCGAGAAGACAGAAAAACCTGATTATCTAGAATGGGAATAGAAGCGTCTTCCTTGTTGGAGGTAAATGGACATGAAATTGCTGATATCGGCATTTTGTTCAGTGAAATTATATGCTTTATCTCCACCGAATACTCCCTATTTTCCTGTAGCAAAATAAAATTGCTTAAGTCAACTCTCATGCATACACCCTTTAGCTACCAGGGAGCTTAGTTGGATTTATTGACATTGGGACACATGCTGGCGATATTTACATTACATGTAGAGATCCCTGATGACATCACAGGTTTAGGAGCAGGTAGACAAGGTATGACATCAGTTGAAGATGGTTTCACTGAGGGTCATAGTCAACGTGATGCGGTTTGTACCTGAAGATGGTTTCACTGAGGGTCATAGTCAACATGGTGCGGTTTGTACCTGAAGATGGTTTCACTGAGGGTCATAGTCAACGTGGTGCGGTTTGTACCTGAAGATGTTTTCACTGAGGGTCATAGTCAACGTGGTGCGGTTTGTACCTGAAGATGGTTTCACTGAGGGTCATAGTCAACGTGGTGCGGTTTGTACCTGAAGATGGTTTCACTGAGGGTCATAGTCAACGTGGTGCGGTTTGTACCTGAAGATGGTTTCACTGAGGGTCATAGTCAACGTGGTGCGGTTTGTACCTGAAGATGGTTTCACTGAGGGTCATAGTCAACGTGGTGCGGTTTGTACCTGAAGATGTTTTCACTGAGGGTCATAGTCAACGTGGTGCGGTTTGTACCTGAAGATGGTTTCACTGAGGGTCATAGTCAACGTGGTGCGGTTTGTACCTGAAGATGGTTTCACTGAGGGTCATAGTCAACGTGGTGCGGTTTGTACCTGAAGATGGTTTTACTGAGGGTCATACTCAACGTGGTGCGGTTTGTACCTGAAGATGGTTTCACTGAGGGTCATAGTCAACGTGGTGCGGTTTGTACCTGAAGATGGTTTCACTGAGGGTCATAGTCAACGTGGTGCGGTTTGTACCTGAAGATGGTTTCACTGAGGGTCATAGTCAACGTGGTGCGGTTTGTACCTGAAGATGGTTTCACTGAGGGTCATAGTCAACGTGGTGCGGTTTGTACCTGAAGATGGTTTCACTGAGGGTCATAGTCAACGTGGTGCGGTTTGTACCTGAAGATGGTTTCACTGAGAGTCATAGTCAACGTGGTGCGGTTTGTACCTGAAGATGGTTTCACTGAGGGTCATAGTCAACGTGGTGCGGTTTGTACCTGAAGATGGTTTCACTGAGGGTCATAGTCAACGTGGTGCGGTTTGTACCTGAAGATGGTTTCACTGAGGGTCATAGTCTAACGTGGTGCGGTTTGTACCTGAAGATGGTTTCACTGAGGGTCATAGTCAACGTGGTGCGGTTTGTACCTGAAGATGGTTTCACTGAGGGTCATAGTCAACGTGGTGCGGTTTGTACCTGAAGATGGTTTCACTGAGGGTCATAGTCAACGTGGTGCGGTTTGTACCTGAAGATGGTTTCACTGAGGGTCATAGTCAACGTGGTGCGGTTTGTACCTGAAGATGGTTTCACTGAGAGTCATAGTCAACGTGGTGCGGTTTGTACCTGAAGATGGTTTCACTGAGGGTCATAGTCAACGTGGTGCGGTTTGTACCTGAAGATGGTTTTACTGAGGGTCATAGTCAACGTGGTGCGGTTTGTACGAGAGCTGGCACTTACTGAGATATTTTGCCCGATTCTCAAGTAGCAAACCTCCTGGATGTGTCCAAATGCGACTGCGTATTCATGAGGAACGTGTCACTAATTTTGGGGTTACTAAACCACTAGCATGTGCTTATGCAGATGAGGTTTTTGGTTTTTATGATGACTGTGTGAAAACTGAAAATTTCGGTATTATTTAGCTAGAAAAAAACTGGCGCTACAGCGCTGTCGGAGATGTGACATCCCACCAGTTTTTGCTCCACTGAACCACCAGCCTGCTTTTTTTCAGTTTGGATTTGGCCTCCTAAAAAGGTCCACCAGCTGCTTCAGGATTAACTAGACATAGAAAATACCTGGAGATGAATTGGGGACATGTGCCAAGGACAGTGCACCTCACTTTATGTGCAATCGAAGCAGGTTGCACTGTCCTCGGCTTTATATGCACAATGCACATGTACCCGATGCTACTGGAGATGAGTCCCGGACACATCTCCAATTAACTTATTTTTTCTTGCTCATTATCATTGGGGGACACAGGACCGTGGGTATAGCTTGCTGCTGCCACTAGGGGGCCACACTAGGCTATGCACATGTACCCGATGCTACTGGAGATGAGTCCCGGACACATCTCCAATTATTATTATTTTTTTAGTTCATCCCGAAATGGCTGGTTTTTACAGGGGCATCTTTAGGAAGCCAAACACCAGTGGCAAAACGCATGCTGGTGGTTTAGTGGCCCCAAAGCTAGTGACATGTTCCCTTTAAAGTGCGCCTGTGGTCCCTGACTAATGAGGCAGATAGATCAGTGTATTTATGCCAGCTTTCTGGAGTCAGTACTGTACATTGACAACATGGTGTTCAGACCAAACACTATACTTATGAAGTCTCTGTGCCAACTGTGCCAACTGGGCCAACATGTCTGAATGTGTCTAACAAATGGGCAGGCCTTTTCTGTCATGCTCCATTCTAGGACTTGTTTAAAGGGCTTGTACAGGTTCAGGGCTGAACCCGGACCTACCCGCATCTTCACCCCTCCGGCCCCCCTGATATGAGCATCGGAGCATTCCATGCTGAATCATGCATGACAAAGGCATTTTATGGAGTTCCGGTGACGTGACGGGCTCTCCATAGGTTTCCCCCTAGTAGTGAGCCTGGTGACTTCACCGGCACTAATGGGTGGGCTTTAGCCTGTAAAACGGCCAGGGCAGTGCTAAAGTCCACCCATCAGGGCCCGTGACATCATCGGCAATACTGCTAGGCGGAAGCCTTTGCCTAGCAGTGTGCTGATGTAAACAAACAAGCCCGTGGTGGAATTAGAAAAAAAAACGCAATTCCGCCACATTTTAATAGGTTTTGTTTTTATAGCATTCCCCATGTTTAAAACAGCAGGCACCCGGCGGCTATGGCCTCTGCTGCAGGCACCATCTTTAAAGACCCGCTCTACTCTGTACATGTACAGCGCTGGACGGGAAGGGGTTAAAGACCCAATATCACCATGCATGTATACAGTAGCGGTCGGGTACCAGAAAGGGTGTTTTTTTACTTAAAACTCTTCAAATATAATGGGGGACATTTATCAAGACTTTTGTTCCCATACTCCAGTCTTGATCTCCATGGGCTACAGTAAGGTGCGCCTAATTTGTTAAGAGGCAGATGCGCCTCTGTGCGCCAGAAACAAAAATCACCGCCATCTAGAGTCTGTAGACATGAACTACAACGTATGCCAAGTTATAATAAACCCGCCGCAATAGTGCAGAGTAAAAGTATTTAGAACCTGAACATAATGCAAAAAAGTGTATGTACCACTAAACCGTTTTGAATTGCGCCTGTATTTATCACAAAGACCTCTACTGACCTGAATGAGACATGTCTGTAGGCGATCGGCAACGTCCTCCACATGATGGCATCTAGCACGTTCTCATTGAGATGTGTCAGTATACACTGACTTTGGGGCATTCTATGGGTTTTGAATGCTGTCTAATTATTTATTTATTATTAATTGATCTATTTTCTAATGTGATTTAGCTGGCAGCATACAGCCAGGCCACGCCCACCCACAGCAGCCAATGAGTGCGCAAGTTTGCAGCAAACTCATGTGGCCATTGGTTGCTGTGGGTGGGCGTGACCTGGCTGCATGCTGCCCCCATACAATTGAATGGCTCTGTTTTTAACGTCCGTTTCTCAGAATCAGTGAAAAAAATGTTCGTTAAAAATGTCAGTTTTTAACAGACTTTTTTTTCACTGTCGTGTGCTTGTAGCGTTAGGCCACCTGCACACGTTGCAGATTACATGCAGTTTTTCCGCACAGCTTCCTGTGCAAAAAAAAACGCAGCATAGTACAGTACCAGCAAAGTGTAGGAGATTAGACAGATATCATGTACACGTTGCAGATTTTCTTTTTCAGTGTGGAAATTGACCTGCGGTGCAGATTTACAAATCCGTCAATTATGCGGTTTTAGCTGCGGATTTCACCCATTTCAATGGAAAGGTGAGATCTGCGACAAAACCTCAGCAAATCCACATCAGAGTCCGCAATTAGAAATTATATGCAGCAGAAATGCACATAAATCCGCATGGAAATTCGTGCAGATCTTAAGTGCGTTCACCCGCACTTGTGTACAGCCGGCCTCAGGGTGTCTGCACATGGTGCATGAAAACTGCCCCAAAACCTCATAAAAACGCACATAAATACGCACTATTTATTACTGTTTTGGTGCGTTTTTTTGTGCAGTTTTATGCTGTTTTTGTTGTGGATTTTCAAAGTTTTTTCTGTTCATATAAACAACCTATTGTAGTCTATGGGGAAAACCCTTCTACAGAAGGTGCAGAATCGCATGAACAATTCACATGCTGCAGATTTTAAAATCCGCATGGCAGGCACCTAAGGAAAAAAAAAGCTAAGTGTACATTAGATTTGTCAAATCTCATTCACTTTGCTGATACTGTATTAGGCCCCATGCACACGGCCGTGGCCATATTGCGGCCTGCAAACAGCGGGTCTGCAATATGCGGGCACCGGCCGTGTGCTCCCCGGATCACGGATGTGGACCCATTCACTTTAATGGGTCCGCAATCCGGAGCTTCGGTGCGGAACGGAGGCACAGAACCCTACAGGGATTTCTCAAAGTGTCTCAGTAACACCCCAGAGTTGTGTTACTACACGCCTCTACCCCGCTACTATCTGCTAAGAGCCTGTATATTGTCATCTGATATAATTTATATTATGTCTTCACAACTGTGCATCTAAAATCATGTTAAATTCTATTGTTCCTGTCATTTTCCAGGTTCACCAGCAGGTGGCAGCAACACGTTGGCAAGGTACTAGTCCCAGTTTAGTGAATCTAGGCTGGAATGGATTATTCCAGCTTAGCTCCCCCTCTGTGAGCGAAGTGGACTGTTCCAACATCCTGCAGCATGGGTGGAGAAGGAAGTTAGAGTCAGTGTAGCCCAACCCCTGCTAGAGGTAGGGTCTGTGTGTAGGAGATCCCCTGCATAGGGAAGACAGCAAGGATCTTGTCTCGGCTGAGACTTGATCATATTCCCAGTCTGAGCACCTGCAGCTCAGCTGGATAAAAAGAAGCAGAAACTGCAGACAACCTCCAGAATTCCAGGAAGAGAGCATCCCCTGAGAATCTATCTGTGAGTGAAGTCCAGAAACCTAGAAGAAGCCATTCCTCTTCAGCTAGTCTGTCCCCATACAGCAGATGTTATAGAAAAGTGCAGAAGATTAATTCCTGTCACAATTACAGAGCTACTAAGCAGACGACTTATCCTGCAAGCTCCAAATTTAAAGCAGAAGCATTCATTTCCTGCCAATCATTGCTAAACTCTGCTGGGACCAGAGACCAAACCTGTATACTGCTTGGATACAAGGTATCTTCAGTAAAGAAACGTTTGAACTTCATCTAAAGGTCTGGACATCATTTCTGCTGCAAAATTCCTCTATTACTCCTCCTATCACTACACTCAAATTTATTGCAAGTGAGCCAGGAGTCCGGCCGTACCCAGGTACAGTGATGGCCAGTTCGCAGTGTTCGCCGACGAACACATGCGATCTGCCATCTTCACTCACAAGTCCGGCGATGCAGAGGTAAGTCCTTAGCTGTGCCTGCGCCACGAGCCGCTCTGAAACACATGCGGTCACCGGGAGCAGGCAGTTCCGAGAAAAGCCCGTTGACACTATTATCACAATTCTACAGAGACATTATAGGCCATTACACCACTCTGGCACTCCTAATCTGGGACCTGCGTTATAACACCTTGGAATGGCCCTGGGGTAGTACCCTGCGCACGCTGCAATTGGCGTCACGACAAATACAGAACTTTAAACAACCCGTATCCTGGCCCACTGCTCCTCCGCACCGCAAAAAAATAGAATATCTTCTATTTTTTTACTGTGCGGACGGATCACGGAACCATTCAAGTTGAATGGGTCTCGATCCATCAAAGCCGCTGCACAGACGTTGCCCGTGGATTGGGGAATGCAAATTTCGGTCCAGAATGCACGGAACGGCTTTTTTTTCCATTACATTTTTTGCGTTTTGTATACGGTCCATATACGGAACCATTCATTTCAATGGGTCCGCCAAAAAAACGGAATGTACTCCGTATGCATTCAGTTTCCGTATTTCCATTCAAAGATAGAACATGTCCTATTATTGTCCGCATAACGGACAAGGATAGTACTGTTCTATTAGGGGCCAGATGTTCCGTTCTGCAAAAAACAATGCACACGGATGTCATCCGTATTTTTTGCTGATACGTTTTTTGTGGACCACAAAATACTGAAAAAGCCATACGGTCGTGTGCAATAGGCCTTATCCTGAGTTTTTTCTGCAGAAAATCAGCAGAAAAAATGTGTGTAACATTAGGGCACCTGCACATGTGCGGAATACATGCAGTTTTCCTGCGCGGATTCCTGTGCAGAAAAAAACGCTGAATAATACAGTATCAGCAAAGTGTATGACGCGGGGGCCGGGGACCGGGTGAGCATCATCTATAGGAGGGGCCCCAGATTTGTGGGGGTTATTTGTACTATTCGATAACTCCTTTAAACTTCCTTTTACCGATGATCAGGACAATTATAAGGAAGGTTCCTTTAAACCGCTGGTTTGGCAGAGTTTTTGCATTTTTTTTGCATTTTTGATGGCAAAAATACCGAAAACCAAGACATAAACTTGACAACTCTCTTTAGGAATCACTGTTATTATTTGCAAATGGATCTTGTATAGCGATCATGGCCCTTGAACAGAATCCATGACACTGGTGCGAACAGAGTATTAGAATTTACTTGGAATATTTTTTATACTGTTCCAGCCACGGACTGACACTGTGCTGCATCCCCGCTGTTATACTGCACTCTATGGACAAAAATAGGAAACTGAACGGGTGGGAAGTTTTTCATGTCTGACTGCATAGATCATTATAATCCTGTACACCCGCAGCTCTAGTTTTTTTTTTTATTATTATTCTCGCATTGCATGTATTATGGGGCAAAAAGCATTTTCCTAGTAGGCTTTCATTAGAGGAGTACTTAGATACTGATGACATATCCTCAGGATAGGACATCGAGATCAGATTGCAGGGGGGGTGGCTTTGACACTTAGTAACCCTACCAATCTGCTATGCGGAGCAGCCGCCGGTGCCAATAACTATGTAGTGGATGAGGCTGGAGGCAGCAGGTCCAGGCCTCTGTACAGACATGCTGCAGCTCAGCTGCCATTCAAGTGGGGGCCACAGAACGCCAGCGCCAGCTACTTCCCCAAACTATTGTTCGTGCCCCTATTGCGGACCACAGACGGCGGGTCTGCAATATACGGGCACTGGCCGAGTGCACTCCGTGCTGCAGAGGCATTGACTTGAATGGTTCCACGATCTGCAACAGCAAAAGAAAGGGCATGTGTTATCTTTTGCAGAGCGGAGGCACGGATCAGAAGGCCACGGAAAGACTCAGAAGTGCTTCCGTGGACTTTCAAGTCTGCAAAACCTGTTTTTGCCATATCTTGCGGATCACGGACCCATTCATGTCAATGGGTCCACATCCACACGGCCGAGGGCAGTTACAATTCAATACGGGCACGGAGCCCTTAGGTTCGTCTGAATGAGCCGTTACAGAGTCATTCACTAAAGAAACCGGCAGGGTAACAGGCTGAACTGGATGGACAGATGGCTGTTTTCCGTATGTTACTGCACCCAAGGAACGTATTAATAAAATCTACAATTAAAGGGTTATAAAACCCGGTGTTAGGGTATAAAATACAGAGTCCTGTCAATTCCGGAACATCTGCTAAACATAAGATTATGGATCTCCGGGAGCTTCTCCTGGGCACATGTTCGAAGCCCTCTCACCAGCCCCACCACCGGATTCACCTCCGGTGTATTTTATTTTATTTAAATCAGACAACCTCTTTAACCTATTCCCGACCGCCTTACGTATATATATACTGGCGGTCAGGACTTTAAATATGGCGCCTGTTCGCACATGCAGCAGGCATCATAGCCACCAGGTGCCTGCTCTTTTAAACATCATGTGTATTGCCGCATGTGAAAAGACGCGTACTATTAAAATATAAAAATATTTATCCCATGTGGCAAAAGGTGAAACGGAAAAAAAAACGACAAAGTGGCTGATTCACCATTTTTCTTGGTCGCTTCACCTCCCACAATTCTTTTTTTATAAAAATGTATCAAAAAGTCATACACACACCAAAATGGTATCAATGAAAAGTACAGATCATCCCACAAAAAATTAGCCCTCACTAAGGCCTCGTTCCATTTTTTGCGTTCCGTATACAGAGCCAGTCATTTTCAAAAGATCCGCAAAAAAATAAACTCGAAGGTACTCGGTATGCCTTCCGTTTCCGTTTTTCCGTTCAAAGATAGAACATGTCCTATTATTGTCCGCATAACGGACTAGGATAGTCCTGGTCTATCAGGGGCCAGCTGTTCCGTTCCGCAAAATAACGGAATGCACACGGACATCATCCGTCTTTTATGCGGATCCGTTTTTTGCGGCCCGCAAAATACTGAAAAAGCCATACGGTCGTGTGCAAGAGGCCTAAGGGGTAAGAATATGGTGGAAACTATACATATATGATACTGTTGTACTCGTAGTGACCCGGAGAATGAAAGTAACAGGTCAGTTTTACCGCATAGGAAACACTGTGAAAACAAAAGCTATAAAATTGTGGCGAAATTGTGTTTTTTTTGTATAATTGCACCCCATTTGGATTTTTTTTCCAGCTTCCCGCTACATTGTATGCAACCATAAAAGTACAACTTGTCCTGCGAAAAACAAGCCCTCACACGGAAAAAAAAAGTATGGCTTTGGGACGGCTGGGAGTAAAGAACGAAAGAATAAAAAAATTGAAAATTGCCTGGTTATTAAAGGGTTAAGTGGGTCTTCTGGGAACGTAATATTTTGTCTTTTTTCAGTTCTGTAAAGTAAACCTTAAGGGTCCATTCACACGTCCGTTGTTTCTTTCCTGATCTGTTCCGTTTTTTGCTGAACAGATCTGGACCAGATCTGGACCCATTCATTTTCAATGGGTCCTGAAAAAAAACAGACAGCACAATGTCAGATTTTTTTTCAGGACCCATTGAGAATGAATGGGTCCAGATCTGGTCCAGATCTGTTCAGCAAAAAACGGAACAGATCAGGAAAGAAACAACGGACGTGTGAATGGACCCTAAAGGTTCTGTCCTATCCTGATCTTTCATGGTCGAGATGGCAATAAGCCACAGTAAGTGCCCCCCAGGGATGGCTGACCATCCGGCATAGCTTGCAGTGTTTGCGTAGCTCCCATTCAATGCTATCAGCGGCGTGCCGGTTGTTCAGATGTTTCCACCGCTTGCTGTGGGTGATTTCACTTTGGGCCATGAAAGGCTAAAGGGTAACCTCTTCTATAACAAAGGATTACATAGCAGATTTTATGTTGAATTCGATTTTGTAAAAGATTTGTAGAATACTGATAAATGTGACAGAGCTGTGTATGCAAAGTGCATCCTACAGGAAAAAGGCAACGGTAAATAAATGCATAATCTACTACATAAGACGACTCCTACCCCAAGGACAAAGACATAAGCAAGAATATAACACAAGACACACTGGCTCATCCTTATCAGCCCAAGAAACGGCTGGGAACAATCTGTACGTTCAGCCTTCCAGCACATACAGGAACTGTTCACATCCCTCTCTACTTGTGAACTTTCATCATTCGGTGGGTCAACGTGTAACTCTGGCATTCCCGAAGTGGAAATTTACAAAAAAAAAAAACTATGGTTAAATGACGCACAAAAGTCCTGCATGGTGGGTCTCCTATTTGCATCCTAAAGTGAAGAGAGTCGGGGGTCGTCTCTCAAATATTTTACTAATTAATCATGTTAAGCTCAGCTCTGCACTGGTCATCAACCCCCTACTGTTATCTATTCCCAGTCCTTTTATGTTTGCAGTCTCCATATAGGGAAGACTAAAAAATGCACATGCATTCCACAGTAAATGCTAATCAGAAATTGGTGTCTATCTAGACGGGTCAGCCGAATCACCAGTTAAGGAGGTCCTTGAAAACCTCTATAGGTAATCCAGGGGAGCCGTAGCTTCCAAAATGTTCCTATCTTGCTGTGCTCCCAATGTGCCAGTTCCTCCATCCTTGGGTCTGCTCTGTGGGTCCATTCAGTAAGAGAGATGATGTGGTTTGGACGCCAATATTTGGAGATGAGGAGCCTAGCCGCTGACAACAAAAGCCTAGCGAGTGACACGGGGGGCAGAGAGGGAGGAGGACGAGCTGTGACAGCTCACATATGGTATTAACTGTATCCAACACCCCTATCCAAAAAGGCTGTACAATTGAGCATACCCACCACATGTGGAAGTAATCTCCACCTGGGGCTCCACATCTCCAACATGTCCTTGAGTATGAAGGATCATAGTGTCCAATTTTGCGATGCGTGAGGTGCCATCTAGAAAGGGTTTTATATCTGGATACTTGTCACCGCCAGTCATCTGAGAAGCTCTGACAGATGTTCTTCAGAACCTCCTGCTTGAGGTTCTTTTGTTTTGCTCTTGTTTTGTCATCTCGTTTCCCTCTCTCAGCTGTCATCTAGTTGCACTGATTGCATCCCTTTAAATCCCCTCCCATACTGCATCACTTTGCGGTTTATACAACTTCCTGGAGTGTATACATGCTGGATGCTACAAACTGATGCTTCTACAGATAAGTCAGTTCATTTATTTGTGTTTTCCTGTTTGCTTGATCTTAGGTGACCCTGACTCCCTCCGTTTTAAGTGTAGGGAGCAGGTGGTCGTGTCCCCTCACTATTATAGGGTGTTCAGGTGTCATACAGTCGAGGCACGAGGGCATGCAATTTTCTCTCATAGAGATCTTTGCATGGGCTGAGAAGACAGGGAGAGTTTCAGGGCTTAAATAAAATAGGGGTCACCCTTTTGTTCCTTAGTTTCGGATCAAGCCAGTCGGATCCTTATCTGTAACTTCTTGTTTTCTGTTACACCATCCGTGACAATACTATCTTGGGAGATTCGAGTATAGCAGCTATTTGGGTTGGCGTGAAGAAGACCTTTAAGTCCGTCTCCCACCCTTAAAGAAAGGCCACACTGTCAGCTGAATTAGTGGGAGAGGTAATCGTACATATACAAGAGATAAACCCTTCCTAGGTTGTCATTGCTGAGATTATTAGTGTTTCGAACCACGTGAGAGGTCTGTCGTAATTAGGGGAAATTATAATTCCTCGTAAAAACTTCAAAATTCTCTGGGACATTAGGATAGATAGAGAGGGCACCTCGAAGAAGGTACATAGTTCAGCAACCGGTGGCATTTAGAAGAGCAGAGATAGGGCGGTCTTTGGTTAGCAGGCAGTGATTGACCGTAGCATTCCAGGAACCGTCAAGAGAGGTTATAAGAGGTGAAGATGTTACTAAGCCAGCTCTTATCCATATTGAATATGTAGCTTTAGTTAAGGCGTTCATCAACTCCGGGGGTTTATAACTAGGAGAATTTGGGATAATCAGTAATCAAAGGGGGAAGGAGGTCAAATGTTCCTCTATTTCAACCCAAAGTTTGTGCAGGGGATGTCGGATCCAGTCTGTGATTCTATGGACTTGCACAGCACAGTAATAGTTTTCAAAATTCGGAATTCCTATGTCTCCCTGATCTATTTCCAATCCTGACCCCATGTCTCAGCTCATGGTTAGACAGGGGCACCCAGCGATGGTCACTAATTTCAGCCTATATTTGTGGTACAGGCAGCAGTTGCTATAACTGCTGGACTGACACAGACTCGCTAAGGAAATCGCCAGCAGGGTTGTAGTAGCAGTCAGCCTGCTGGGGCTGCTTGGAAGAGGGTCTGCCAACCATGTGGGAGATAGCCCAGGAGTGCCATACTGGTGGTCGGGTCACCCATACTGCTTCCTTTTTTTTTAGACCTGGAGTGAACAGGGAAGAAGTTGCAGATTCTGCCGCAACATGGCGTACAACAGAATCTGCGCCACAAGAGTGGCATATATCTGTTCATAAATGACCCCCTATATCTCGGAACCTATCGCGGGGCCCTCTACTGTTCATAATCCTGCCCGGAGAAACACAAGGTCCCCTACCAAGCACCTCCGCCCCCACCGAATCAGTCAGACAATTTATTCAAGAGAATGTGGCTGTAGTTGGTAGAAGACTAAGATGGTAGGAGACATCGTATGGAGGTACATGATCTAGCAAACATTATGAGAGAATGTCTGCTTAGATTGTATGGAGACATAATTAGGAATAAGGAAGGGCTTCTTGCTGCGATCCGGCGGCTGGAGGGGGCAGGGTGGCCGTATCTACTTACTCCTAATCAGAGTTTCCTCCTAATGCTATCTCCAGGAATGGACCACATGACCCCAAGCAGGGTAATGAGTTCAAGTTGGCACAGATCAGTACATTCTGTAGACACCTGGCCCACTCCCATTCCCAAACCCATAAATAATCCCCTCCCCCTTCATCAACCATTCCCCCATCCCACTCCTATCTCCCATCCAGATCCTGTCCTCCATGAACAGCTTATCCACCTTCCCACTCCTATCTGCCATGAACATCCTATCCCCTATCCCACTCCTATCCAGGGGGCGTAACGATCGCGGTCGCAGAGGGAGTGACCACAACCGGGCCCGGCGGAGGGAGGGGGCCCGCTGCACTCACATGTAACGGGACCGCTCTGACGGGGCCCAGCATGAAGTACAGTGACATCGCCAGGCCCCATCAGAGTGCTCTTCAAAGATGTATAATATGCACCCCGGGGGCGCGGAGGCAAGGAGGGGTGCAGAGGCAGGGGGGCGCAGAGGCAGGGGGGGGTCACACGCACTCACACAGCAGTTCTTGTCACTGCCGAGCTGTTTGTTTCCAGAGTGAAGCAGGGAGTCCTCTCCGCTCCCTGCTTCACTGTTCTTCTGAGCTCCGGCGCCCTCCCTGCTGGCCGCACATCGCGCTGCTGGCTCTGGGGGGAGCGCTGAAAGCTCGGGAATCGGCCTCCAGCACAGCCAGCAGCGCGATCGGAGTGTGGGAGCGCGTCATCAGGGAAGCAGGTGATTTTAGAAAATCAAATACAGTATTTTCATCCTCCAAAGTACAGGTGGAAGACTCGGTTCCGTTGCGTTGACCTGGTGATGGTCTTGGCTGAGAAAAGTCAAAATATACTTCTACATATACTTTGCATCCCTTGAGAATCCTTACTTTTACCATAGGCCCCGATGTCCACACACACAAAGTGATAATGAGCATCTGCAATTGTCATTAATATAACAGAAAAATATTTCTTATAATTAAAAAAACACAAACCAGAACGTGGAGGCTTCAGTATACGGATATGAGTGCCGTCTAGCGCACACCTAGACAGTTAGGGAACGTAGTTATATCTATGAAATCTTCGGAAATATGTACCCACTGATTAGTGGCGTCGCTACTCGGGGGCAATTACCCCCCTATGTTGCTCTCCCCACCGCTGATTCCCTAAAGCCTAAAGGAGCTGCTCTGCCCAATGGCCAGTGAATACTAATGAGCGCTTCCATTATTTTGTTTTTGCCCCCACATTTTTGACTGTGGTATCTTTGTGCCCCCCCCTATATAATGTTCCTAGAGTTGCCACTGATGGATGATGGCTTGTTTTTTTGCAGGGCAAGTTATACTAACAGCATCATTTAATAATCTGTACCATGTAGTGGGAATCTGGGGAAGAAGATGGATCATCTTCAAAACACGTCACATTTTAGGACCCCCCTGTTTTATTGTTTTGTAACCTATGTTGCTTTAATAAATAATTTTTAGTCCCAAATAGCAGCGCCTCATGATTTATTTTTCAGTCAGTTTTACCACTTGGATTCATCTGGCCTTCAGAGCTCTGGGCAGATAAGGACTGCTTGTTTTGGCTATACATGTGAGCGATTCCCTGTCCTCTGGTAAGCAGCTTTTATCATTAGGCCTAATGGGGATTGTGATGATAGATTTACACATTGTTGCGCCTTCCACATCTTCCTTTTGTTCTTAAAGTGTAACTGTCATATTTTTTTTATGTGCTAGTTTATTACAGCTAGGCATGTATACCTGAGATAGTCAATGATTGTCAAACATCTGTAATTACCTTATAATAACAGATTTCATTAATGTCCTCTGTCCCTTTCCACTGCTCCCTTAAAAGACCGTTGCTATGGCTTGTCTGTCTTCCCTTTAGTATAAACAGAAGACGGAGGGGCGGTGCTTCACACTGCATGGCTGCATTAGGCTTCAGAGTGAGGAGGCGTGTCTCTCAGTAATCCAATCTGATTGGCTGCCAGGAAGCTGCTGGCTACAGCAAGTGTGTATGCAAAGTGAGGGAAAGCAGTTTTGGCCTCAGAGAACTGTCAGAGGAGCCATCTTCAGAAGATCCTGACATTGTAGAGGTTAAAACAGCCGTATCTAAGGGAAAAACTCAAGGAAAACAGTCATATGTGAAGAAACTAAAAGATTGCTTTATGTATAATGCTGCAGCAGTAACATATGCTAAAATAGATTTTTTTTTTTTTTTATGAGAACATGACAGTTACACTTTAAGTATTGTAAGAAGGTACCTGGAATCATCGTGGATGGAAGGTATGTGTCACCGAGGTTCCTGGCCTCGGTATTTTATGTGTCAGCAGCAGCTATTGCTAATTGACACCTTGAGATTTAGCATGGCTGTCATAGCTTACTGGGAGTAGTCAAAGTGCTGGGTGGGTGACTACTCCCCATGTTCCAGGCTGGGTTTTGTGAGGCATAAAAACCAGCCAGCACTGCCAGGTGTGGTGGATTTACCTCCCTCTGACAGTGGAGCTCAGGAGTCTGTGTGCTGTGAACTGAGGGTTGTGCTGGGATTTGAGGTTTGAGCCGGGCTGGAGGACTCAGGCCCCTCTAAAGGCGAACAGGCCGCCTATGGACTTGATGAGGCTGAACTGCTAACAGGATGTGAATTAACACCCAGGAGAAAAGGTGACTTTTATTGTTTATGGACTTTCCTAGTGTGTGAACAAACACCAAGCAACCTGCGTTTTGTTATACACCAATGTGTGAATAAACACCGCTGTTTGGTTCAAGAACTGTGTACTTTGCCTCTATACTGCATCCGCTAGTCCTGTCTACCTGAGCGAACCCCCACAGTATCTGTACATAGCGTTGTCAGGTCCCAGGCTGCAATGGCAAGCCCCTGGCACCCTTAGATCATATCCCTCTCTTTAAGCACATTAGGCTACTTTCACACTAGCGTTGTTACTGAATCCGGCAGGGTTACTGATAATACAACTATCTGCATCCGTTATGAACGAATCTGGTTGTATTATCTTTAACATACCCAAGACAGATCCGTCATAAACTCCATTAAAAGTCAATGGGGGACGGATCCGTTTTCTTTTGTGCCAGAGAAAACGGATCCGTCCCCATCAACTTGGATTTGGAGGAATACCGGATCCATCTTGCTCCGCACCCCAGGACGGAAAGAAAAAAACCACAACATGCTGCGCTTTGCTCTCCAGTATGGGAACGGAATGCATTTTGGAGCGATCCGTTCTGTTCAGCTCAGTTTTGTCCCCCATAACAATGAATGGAGACAAAACTAAAGTGTTTTTTTTTCCGGTATTGAGCCCCTATGACGGATCTGAATACCGGAAAACTAAAAACGCTAGTGTGAAAAAGTAGCCTTAGATGAGCACAAGGGGTTATGCTGTGAGAAGATCAGTAATTCCTGTACAGACACTAGTATTACACATCTCTTACATTATCTTCCTCTTGGGGCAGGAGTACAGGACCTTTTCCCCCTGGTGTCCTGGACTCTCACCAAGGAGTGAGGACTTGGAGCTCAGTCCTAATAATTCTATGGAAATATAAAGCTCTTCATCGGGAGCTGAATGCAGCAGAATGGCAGACATTGTAGCGTCAAACAATACAGATTAAGCACAAGAATAAAGTAGAGGAAGGGATCTGTTAAAACCTATATTTACTACTGTACCTGTGCTGGCTCCTTCATCTTCTGGGAACCGGATTTACCACCTCCGGAGGACTCGGTAATCTTGGAAAGATCTTTCTGCTGTTTTGGAAGGTCCTTTTTCTAGGACTGAAGGAATTAGGGGAGAATTTGAAGAACAGTCACAAATCATGAAACCATTTTGTGCTATTATTTGCATGCCTCCCAACCATCAGGAGTTTCGATGGCTGTCCCGCAGTTTCGGCAAGGCTGCAACATGTCCTGATTTCAACTGTATCTGCATCTTGAGGACACAGATACAGTGAATATAATGCTGAAGCTCCCTGGCCCACTACTCACAGGCCGGTGTGACTGATGATGAGTTTAGCCCGAGAGTACAAACTGTAGGCCAAGGGAAGATGCGCTCCATTCATTGGGGGAACGGGGCTAGGTATTACTTTATTATTACTCATTATATTATTTTATTAAAACTATAGCTGATTGGGGGCACTTAGGGGGCAACACTTTTTGTGATTAGCACTGTGGAGGAAACACTATTGAAAGGAGGGCACTGAGGAAATATTCTACATTTCAACAGTGCAGGAAACGTGGAGCTTTCACACCATGAACCACAAGTCACAACTACTGTGTGAGGACATTAAAAGGGGCTTTCTATTTTGAGGTGGGTACTAAGGGGTTATAATTATTGCTAGAGGTGTGGCTTAGTGTAAAATACATTGCTGCAGTGTGCTACACGCATGACTGACTGTCCCTCCTTGGGCTTTTCAGTAGTTGAGAGATATACATTTGTACTGAGAAATGTGTGTGGGTTGATCAGGAGGGGGGCATGGTCCCGTGGTGGTATCTGTAGTCTGTTTCTGACCAATTTACTATTCCTAAAGACAGAAAGTGGCACAAGTTATAGGAGACTTGGCTGTTATAATGCAGTCCAGTACATCTGTGTAATGCTGACAGTCATCCTATTAGCTTCTGCCTCTGGCAGGGCCTAACAGGAGTACAAAGGTGGCAGACCTGGCAGAGTACTGATGGGGTGACAGGTCACTCTCCACCTTTGATGGTGGCACATACAGAGGACCCCCCACTATCCTGTGCCTGCAGCATACCTCTTGGCAGCCTGGTGTTGTGAATATATG
Organism: Bufo gargarizans; assembly: GCF_014858855.1. Lineage (NCBI taxonomy): Eukaryota > Metazoa > Chordata > Amphibia > Anura > Bufonidae > Bufo > Bufo gargarizans. The sequence goes on along the minus strand of NC_058090.1, from coordinate 87,822,765 downwards.
TGTCACCACCAGACATCTGAGAAGCTCTGACAGATGTTCTTCAGAACCTCCTGCTTGAGGTTCCTTTTGTTTTCTTTTTCTCATCTCGTTAGCCTCTCTCAGCTGTCATGTAGTTGCACTGATTGCATCCCTTTAAATCCCTTCCCAGACTGCATCACTTTGTGGTTTATACAACTTCCTGGAGTGTGCTGATGCTAGAAGCTGTTTCTGCTGCATCCACAAGATAAGTCTGTTTTCTTTATTTCTGTTTTCCTGTGGGCTTGATCCTAGGTGACCCTGACTCCCTCCGTATCAAGTGTAGGGAGCCGGTGGTCGTGTCCCCTCACTATTATAGGGTGTTCAGGTGCATACAGTCGAGGAACGAGGATATGCAATTTTCTACCATAGAGATTTTTGCATAGGCTGAGCAGTAAGGGAGAGAGCTAGGGCTCTTACAGGGCTTACCCTCCTGTTCCTTAGTTTTGGATCAAGTCAGTCGGATCTTCATTTGTGTCTTCTAGTTTTCTGTAACACCATCCGTGACAATATGATGGATTGTGCCAATGAGTTAAATAATGCAAGAACCTTTACTATTTTACCAAGTAGGACTATTAACCAGTAACTCACTTAACTGCCCTGTGAAAGCTGGTGGATCAGAGGTCAATCCAACCTGCCAAATAAAATTAAATAAAATGAAGACCCCCCCCGGGGAGAAGTAACACATCCTTATTTACCACTTCAGAATGCGCAGTCATGCTTCTACACGTAGGCTTTAAATAGGATTGCTAATTATGGCTGCTGATCTGTAGGCTTGAATCATGTTGTTGATCTGCACCGTCGTCTCTTCTGGGAGGCTGGAGTCAAAAAAACAGCTGCGGGCCTGGAACAATCTGTCCGCGTTCACCCTCCGCTAAGACAGAAATAATATATGATATCTGCACACCGTCATTTATTGCAAAACATGTTTTTTTGCAGAAGCGCGGCCTTACCTACAGTCTACCCCTCCCCCCAATACAGAAAATATATGGTGCAATACACAGGCCAGCGGCTAGAAGGGCTACATGGGCAGAGTCACAGAGGGCAGGGTGACAGAGGGCAGGGTGATGTCGATCATGAACCCTGTAAACTGCTCTCCGCTCCCCACTAATAGGATTAGGCAGGGATTTTTGGAGATGATTAAAGATGCATTTGTAGTGTGTTTTGTATGACCCATTTTGTAAAACAAATTTTTGTAATGAAAAATTGCCCAAAATGTAACCAATATGCCCCCAATCTCAACCATTGAAAATACCACGTTTTTCTGATATGCAACGGTGTCAACAAATCATATTCCCATCTCATACAATGGCAGCATATCGCTAGGATATGCCCCCATAGTCTGATAGGTGCGGGACCCGCACCTATAATGAGAACGGAGCAGGGAAATGAACGGAGGGCACACTGCGCATGCACAGCCGCCCTCCATTCATTTCTATGGGGCCGCCGAAAATAGCCAAGCTCGGCTATTTCTGTCTGCCCCATAGAAATGAATGGGAGCAGGGGGTGCGCTCCCATTCACTTCTTTGAGAGCAGCGCTTGGTGGTGTACGGACTCCGGGAAATCCCGCTCCGTTCTCCTTGTAGGTACGGTTCCCAGAGGTGGAACCCGCACCTATCAGACAATGGGGGCACATATCCTAGCGATATGCCCCCATTGTATGTGATGGGAATACCCCTTTAAGGCCCTATTCACAGAACTGTATTTTTGGTCCACATCAGATATGCATTTTTTTGCAGATCAGATGTGGACCCAATCATTTTATTTGGTCCGCAAAAAATATGGAGAGCACAACGTGTATTAGTGTGTCCGGTCTGCGGCATGTCCTATTCTTGTCCGTTTTGTGGACAAGGATAGGCAAAAAATATGGATGCACCATGGAAGTCACACAGACGTCCTCCGTATTATTTGCGAATACCTGTTTTTGGGCCACAAAATACATACCGTTGTGTGAAAGCACCCTTAAGTAGTTTTCCAGGATTTTGATATTGATGGACTGCCCTCCTACCAGCTGTTTGAAGGGACCATGGCGCTCTGATGAGTACAGTGGCGGTGCTTGGTATTGCAGCCCAGGCCCATTCACTTGAATAGGACTATGCTGCTCTTAGGCCATAACCAGAGCACTGCGGCCTCTTCAAACAGCTGATTGGTGGGGGTGTCAGGAGTTGGACCCCCACCAATCAGATACTGATGACCTCTCCTGAGGACAGGGCATTAATATTAAAATCCTGGACAATCCTTTTAAGAAGAGCTGAGCATGGCTCCGCTCAGCTGACAACAAGTCTCTCACTATATATATTGTGGGGTTTCGCTCTGGTAGATAGGGTAAGCGGGCGCAGTACAGAGGCAAAATACAAGTTCTTAACTCAAAACATCAGTGTTTATTCACACTTGAGGCAATTGCACAAAACAGCAGTAACTTTGTAGTCTTGGTGTTAATTCACACACATATAATTAGTTAGATTATAAATCAAATATCCACATGACAGGTTCCATTTAAAGGGGTATTGCCATCTCATACAATGGCGGCATATCGCTAGGATATGCCCCCATAGTCTGATAGGTGCGGGACCCGCACCTATAATGAGAACGGAGCAGGGAAATGAACAGAGGGCACACTGCGCATGCACAGCCGCCCTCCATTAGTAGTCCACAGCAGGCTTTAGGGGGCCTGTTTCCCCAGCGTGCGGCTCTCATTTTTACACCAGTTTTTGGCGTGAAAATGCTGCACAACACCCTTTTTGCAAGTGTCGACGGTGTGGCGGGGGTGCACTGGGGTTGAAAAAAGACACTTATGCCTGGAAATAAACGCAAATGTTGGTGACAAACTACTCCAGCCAGGGACTGATCAGGTTTTTCCGCCAGGGCTACATCAGCCTGACCAAGACCAAAGAGCGCCCCTTTGGAGTCCACCTGCCCGGCAATAGCGCAGTAGACGACACTACTCCATACAGCGGCATCCACTACAAAGACATACAGCTGCAAGAAAAAGTATGTGAACCCTTTGGAATGATACGGATTTCTGCACAAATTGGTCATAAAATGTGATCTGATCTTCATCTAAGTCACAACAATAGACAATCACAGTCTGCTTAAACTAAGAACACACAAAGAATTACATGTTACCATGTTTTTATTGAACACACCATGTAAACATTCACAGTGCAGGTGGAAAAAGTATGTGAACCCTTGGATTTAATAACTGGTTGAACCTCCTTTGGCAGCAATAACTTCAACCAAACGTTTCCTGTAGTTGCAGATCAGACGTGCACAACGGTCAGGAGTAATTCTTGACCATTCCTCTTTACAGAACTGTTTCAGTTCAGCAATATTCTTGGGATGTCTGGTGTGAATCGCTTTCTTGAGGTCATGCCACAGCATCTCAATCGGGTTGAGGTCAGGACTCTGACTGGGCCACTCCAGAAGGCGTATTTTCTTCTGTTTAAGCCATTCTGTTGTTAATTTACTTCTATGCTTTGGGTCGTTGTCCTGTTGCAACACCCATCTTGTTGAGCTTCAGCTGGTGGACAGATGGCCGTAAGTTCTGCAAAATGTCTTGATAAAACTTGGGAATTCATTTTTCCTTCGATGATAGCAATCCGTCCAGGCCCTGACGCAGCAAAGCAGCCCCAAACCATGATGCCCCCACCACCATACTTCACAGTTGGGATGAGGTTTTGATGTTGGTGTGCTGTGCCTCTTTTCTCCACACATAGTGTTGTGTGTTTCTTCCAAACAACTCAACTTTGGTTTCATCTGTCCACAGAATATTTTGCCAGTACTGCTGTGGAACATCCAGGTGCTCTTGTGCAAACTGTAAACATGCAGCAATGTTTATTTTGGACAGCAGTGGCTTCCTCTGTGGTATCTTCTCATGAAATCCATTCTTGTTTAGTGTTTTACGTATTGTAGATTCGCTAACAGGGATGTTAGCATATGCCAGAGACTTTTGTAAGTCTTTAGCTGACACTCTAGGATTCTTCCTCACCTCATTGAGCAGTCTGCGCTGTGCTCTTGCAGTCATCTTTACAGGACAGCCACTCCTAGGGAGAGTAGCAGCAGTGCGGAACTTTCTCCATTTATAGACAACTTGTCTTACCGTGGACTGATGAACAGCAAGGCTTTTGGAGCTACTTTTATAACCCTTTCCAGCTTCATGCAGTCAACAATTCTTAATCGTAGGTCTTCTGAGAGCTCTTTTGTGCGAGGCATCATTCACATCAGGCAATGCTTCTTGTGAAAAGCAAACCCAGAACTGGTGTGTGTTTTTATAGGGCAGCTGTAACCAACACCTCCAATCTCATCTCATTGACTGGACTCCAGTTGGCTGACACCTCACTCCAATTAGCTCTTGGAGATGTCATTAGTCTAGGGGTTCACATACTTTTTCCACCTGCACTGTGAATGTTTACATGGTGTGTTCAATAAAAACATGGTAACATTTAATTCTTTGTGTGTTATTAGTTTAAGCAGACTGGGATCACATTTTATGACCAATTTGTGCAGAAATCCATATCATTCCAAAGGGGTCACATACTTTTTCTTGCAACTGTATATATGGATTTTTACTAAATGCATGTCCATACTGTCAGGGCCGTCTTTAATATTGATTGAAACCTGGGCAAGAATATACTTGGGCCCCCTGGATCCCGCACCCTAGCATGTAATCATGCCCTCCAGCACAACACACACACACAAAAAAAAATAAAAAATCCACACACTCCCAGTGCCATCAGATATCATCAGACCCTCCGTGCCACTGCCAATTTGCCATCCATGTCCAGCGCCATCACTTCAAATCACAGGTGCCCCCTATTTTTTTTTTTTGTTTTCTTTCCTCCACCTAAAAGATTTCAGTTTGTTTTTCAATTGAATGGTACAGTTTATGGTTCTGTCCACCAGCTGAAGCTCAACAGAAGATGGGTGTTGCAACAGGACAACGGCCCAAAGCATAGAAGTAAATCAACAACAGAATGGCTTAAACAGAAGAAAATACGCCTCTGGAGTGGCCCAGTCAGAGTCCTGACCTCAACCCGATTGAGATGCTGTGGCATGACCTCAAGGAAGCGATTCGCACCAGACATCCCAAGAATATTGCTGAACTGAGACAGTTCTGTAAAGAGGAATGGTCAAGAATTACTCCTGACCGTTGTGCACGTCTGATCTGCAACTACAGGAAAAGTTTGGTTGAAGTTATTGCTGCCAAAGGAGGTTCAACCAGTTATTAAATCCAAGGGTTCACATACTTTTTCCACCTACACTGTGAATGTTTACATGGTGTGTTCAATAAAAACATGGTAACAGTTAATTCTTTGTGTGTTATTAGTTTAGGCAGACTGTGCTTGTCTATTGTTGTGACTTAGATGAAGATCAGATCACATTTTATGACCAATTTGTGCAGAAATCCATATCATTCCAAAGGGTTCACATACTTTTTCTTGCAACTGTATGTATCCTCCGCCTCACATATAGCAGTATACACACACACACACACACATATGTATACTCTGCCTCGCATATAGCAGTATACACACACACATATGTATACTCTGCCTCGCATATAGCAGTATGCACACAGACATACAGTACAGACCAAAAGTTTGGACACAGCTTCTCATTCAAAGAGTTTTCTTTATTTTCATGACTATGAAAATTGTAGATTCACACTGAAGGCATCAAAACTATGAATTAACACATGTGGAATTATATACATAACAAAAAAGTGTGAAACAACTGAAAATATGTCATATTCTAGGTTCTTCAAAGTAGCCACCTTTTGCTTTGATTACTGCTTTGCACACTCTTGGCATTCTCTTGATGAGCTTCAAGAGGTAGTCACCTGAAATGGTTTTCACTTCACAGGTGTGCCCTGTCAGGTTTAATAAGTGGGATTTCTTGCCTTATAAATGGGGTTGGGACCATCAGTTGCGTTGTGGAGAAGTCAGGTGGATACACAGCTGATAGTCCTACTGAATAGACTGTTAGAATTTGTATTATGGCAAGAAAAAAGCAGCTAAGTAAAGAAAAACGAGTGGCCATCATTACTTTAAGAAATGAAGGTCAGTCAGTCCGAAAAATTGGGAAAACTTTGAAAGTGTCCCCAAGTGCAGTCACAAAAACCATCAAAGCGCTACAAAGAAACTGGCTCACATGCGGACCGCCCCAGGAAAGGAAGACCAAGAGTCACCTCTGCTGCGGAGGATAAGTTCATCCGAGTCACCAGCCTCAGAAATCGCAGGTTAACAGCAGCTCAGATTAGAGACCAGGTCAATGCCACACAGAGTTCTAGCAGCAGACACATCTCTAGAACAACTGTTAAGAGGAGACTGTGTGAATCAGGCCTTCATGGTAGAATATCTGCTAGGAAACCACTGCTAAGGACAGGCAACAAGCAGAAGAGACTTGTTTGGGCTAAAGAACACAAGGAATGGACATTAGACCAGTGGAAATCTGTGCTTTGGTCTGATGAGTCCAAATTTGAGATCTTTGTTTCCAACCACCGTGTCTTTGTGCGACGCAGAAAAGGTGAACGGATGGACTCTACATGCCTGGTTCCCACCGTGAAGCATGGAGGAGGAGGTGTGATGGTGTGGGGGTGCTTTGCTGGTGACACTGTTGGGGATTTATTCTAAAATTGAAGGCATACTGAACCAGCATGGCTACCACAGCATCTTGCAGCGGCATGCTATTCCATCCGGTTTGCGTTTAGTTGGACCATCATTTATTTTTCAACAGGACAATGACCCCAAACACACCTCCAGGCTGTGTAAGGGCTATTTGACCATGAAGGAGAGTGATGGGGTGCTGCGCCAGATGACCTGACCTCCACAGTCACCGGACCTGAACCCAATCAAGATGGTTTGGGGTGAGCTGGACCACAGAGTGAAGGCAAAAGGGCCAACAAGTGCTAAGCATCTCTGGGAACTCCTTCAAGACTGTTGGAAGACCATTTCAGGTGACTACCTCTTGAAGCTCATCAAGAGAATGCCAAGAGGGTGCAAAGCAGTAATCAAAGCAAAAGGTGGCTACTTTGAAGAACCTAGAATATGACATATTTTCAGTTGTTTCACACTTTTTTGTTATGTATATAATTCCACATATGTTCATTCGAAGTTTTGATGCCTTCAGTGTGAATCTACAATTTTCCTAGTCATGAAAATAAAGAAAACTCTTTGAATGAGAAGGTGTGTCCAAACTCTTGGTCTGTACTGTATGTGTATCCTCCACCTCACATATAGCAGTATGCACACATAGGTATCCCCCTCCTCACATATAGCAGTATGCACACACATATAGGCATCCCCCTCCTCACATATAGCAGTATGCACACACATATATGTATCTGTCACGGACGGTGTACAGGAAACAAGGCAAAGCAACATGTATAAATGACTCGCTGGATCCAAAAGCTAAGGAACCAAGGGAGACCCCTGCAGAAGACCTGGCACTTTCCCTGGCTGCTCAGCCTATGCAAAGATCCTAATGGTGGAGGTTTGCATATCCAGGAACCTTGACTATAAAGCCCTGAGCACCCTACAATAGTGAGGGGACACGACCACCGGCTCCCTACACAAGATACGGAGGGAGTCAGGGTCACCTGGGATCCAGCAAACAGAAAATAACAGATAAAGGTACAACACTTAGCTTTGTAGCAAACAGGAGAACAAAGTCAGCATGCACACACACTCCAGGAAGTAGTATAAGCCGCCCAGAAAAGCATTTTGGGGAGGAATTTAAAGGGAAGCAATTAGTCCAACACATGACAGCTGAGAGAGGCTAACGAGAGGAGGAACTGAATACCACAACACAGAAACTCAAGGAGGAGGTTCTGAAAAGCCTCTGTCAGAGCTTCTCAGCTGTCTGGTTGTGACAGTACCCCTCCCTCTACGAGTGGACTCCGGACACTCAGAACCCACCTTCTCAGGATGGGACCTATGGAAAGCCCTGATGAGACGAGAGGCCTTAATGTCCGTCACTGGGACCCACATCCTCTCCTCAGGACCATACCCCTCCCAATGAACAAGGTACTGAAGAGAACCGCGGACAAGACGAGAATCCACAATCCTAGAGACCTGAAATTCAAGATTCCCATCAACCATAATCGGAGGAGGAGGCAAAGGCGAGGGTACAATGGGTTGAACATAAGGTTTCAATAAGGACTTATGAAAAACATTATGGATCTTCCAAGTCTGAGGAAGATCAAGACGGTATGCAACAGGATTGATGACAGACAGGATTTTGTAAGGCCCAATAAACCTAGGACCCAACTTCCAGGAGGGAACCTTCAATTTGATATTCTTGGTAGACAACCACACCAGATCACCAACATTCAGGTCCGGACCAAGCACACGTCTCTTATCTGCCACACGCTTATATCTCTCACTCATGCTCTTTAGATTATCCTGAATCTTTTGCCAAATAGATGACAAAGAGGAGGAGAATCTGTCCTCATCAGGTAAACCAGAAGACCCCTCTCCCGAGAAAGTCCCAAACTGCGGATGAAACCCATATGCACCAAAAAATGGTGACTTATCAGAGGACTCCTGACGACGGTTATTTAAAGCAAACTCAGCAAGGGACAAAAAAGAACACCAATCCTCTTGATTCTCCGCCACAAAACAGCGCAGATATGTCTCCAGATTCTGATTGATGCGCTCTGTCTGGCCATTCGACTGCGGGTGGAAAGCAGAAGAGAATGACAACCGAACCCCCATGCGAGAACAGAAAGCCTTCCAGAATCTGGAAACAAACTGCGTGCCCCTATCAGAGACTATGTCTGAAGGAATACCGTGCAATTTGACAATGTGATCAATAAATGCCTGCGCCAGCGTCTTAGCATTGGGCAAACCAGGAAAAGGGATGAAATGCACCATTTTGCTAAAACGGTCCACCACCACCAGAATCACGGTCTTCCCCGAGGAACGAGGCAGGTCCGTTATGAAGTCCATGGACAGATGTGTCCAAGGACGGGAAGGAATGGGTAAGGGAAGGAGAGGACCTGATGGCCGTGAATGAGGGACTTTGGCACGAGCGCAAGTCTCGCAGGCTGCCACAAAACCCTCAACCGACTTACGAAGCGCAGGCCACCAGAATCTCCGAGCGATGAGATCCAGTGTGGCTCTTACCCCCGGGTGCCCAGCAAGGACCGTATCGTGGTGTTCTTTAAAAATCTTGTGTCTTAAAGCGAGAGGCACAAACAACCTCCCAGGAGGACAAAGATGAGGAGCCTCTGACTGGGCTGCCTGCACCTCTGCCTCCAATTCAGGAAAAAGAGCAGAGACCACCACACCTTCAGCCAAAATGGGACCCGGGTCTTCAAAATTCCCGCCTCCCGGAAAACAACGTGACAGGGCATCTGCCTTCACATTCTTAACTCCAGGGCGGAACGTGACAACAAAATTAAACCTAGAAAAGAACAAAGACCAAAAGGCATAACCAAATTTTCAAAATGGCCCTCAGGGGTATTGAAGGCCGTCTTCCATTCGTCCCCTTCTCTGACCCTGACCAGGTTGTATGCCCCTCTTAAATCTAATTTGGAAAAGACTTTAGCCCCAACAACCTGGTTAAATAGGTCCGGGATCAGAGGAAGCGGATAAGGGTCACGAATTGTGATATTGTTCAGCTCCCTGAAATCCAGACAAGGTCTTAAAGAACCATCTTTTTTCTTAACAAAGAAAAAAACAGCGGCAACAGGTGACTTCGAGGGTCGTATGTGACCCTTTCTCAGACTCTCAGAGATATAAGCACGCATAGCGATCCTCTCAGGTTGGGAAAGATTGTATAAACGAGATTTAGGCAGCTTGGCGTCTGGGATGAGATTAATAGGGCAATCGTACTCCCTGTGCGGGGGCAAATCCTGAACTCCACTCTCAGAGAAGACATCCGAAAATTCAGAGAGAAAAGATGGTACAGTCTTAGTAGCAACCTCAGAAACAGATGTCATGAGGCAATTCTCTCTGCAAAAGTCACTCCAACCATCTATTTGCCTCGCTTGCCAATCAATGGTGGGGTTATGCTTAGTGAGCCAGGGCAGCCCCAACACCAGAGGGGTGGGTAAACCGCTAAGGACGAAACATGAGCATCACTCACAATTAAACGGATATTGTGAACTATGCCCTTTAATGATTTTTGAGAAAGTGGAGCGGAATCGATAGCAAAAACAGGAATATCCTTTCCCAAAGTGCACACCTGGAAACCATGAGTTATCGCAAATTGATTATCAATGAGATTAACCGCTGCTCCACTATCCACAAAAATCTCACAAAAAATGTTCTTGCTCTCTAGCGCCACCCTAGCCGGCAGGACAAAACGGGAACTACAAGCAAATGGAAAACCTTCAATTTCCGCCTCAACCCTGCCAATAGTAACAGACGGAACATTTTTAAAAGATTTTTTCCTGTTTGTTTCTTTATTACTCCCAGAAAACTGCCTGAATCTCCTAGAGGGACAAATATTTGCCAAATGATTTATACCTCCACAACAAAAACAAACCCTCCCATGCGAGCTGAATCTTCTATTGTCAGAAGCAATCAACCCCAGCTGCATGGGCTCCTGCACAGAAGGGGCTGACGGCGACTGAGACCCCTGCGCACAGAACGGGACCGCTGCACAGTCCTGGGACCGAGTATGACAGGAAGGAGAGATCTCTCCTCTCTCTCTAAGACGCCTGTCAATACGAACGGCCTGAGACATAGCAGAGTCCAAAGAAATAGGCCTCTCATGAAAGGCAAATGCATCTTTCAATCCCTCTGAAAGACCATGGCAAAATTGACTTCGGAGCGCAGCATCATTCCAACCAGTATCAGCTGCCCATCTCCGAATTTCTGAGCAGTATATTTCTGCGGATTGTTTACCCTGGCATAATAGACGTAGTCTAGACTCCGCCAGAGCAATACGATCCGGATCATCATATATCTGACCCAGGGCTAAAAAGAATTCATCCACTGAACGGAGAGGCCGTGCCCCCTCCGGCAGCGAAAAGGCCCAGGACTGAGCGTTACCCCTGAGCAGCGATATAATGATCCCCACCCTCCGTTCCTCATCACCAGAGGAGTGGGGAAGAAGGTGAAAATGGAGTTTGCAAGCCTCTCTAAAACGCACAAAATTCTCACTACCCCCGGAGAACGTATCCGGGAGCGAGATCTTAGGCTCAGAACAAACTCCATGAACGCAAGCTGAACCGGTCACTTGAAGCTGAGAAAAAGTCTTACGGAGATCAGCTACCTCCAATGAAAGACCCTGGAAGCGTTCAGCCAAAAGTGAAACCGGATCCATGCTTGAGACGGTTATGGCGGCTTATAATGTCACGGAATGTGTACAGGTAACAAGGCAAAACAACATGCATAAATGACTCGCTGGATCCAAAAGCTAAGGAACCAAGGGAGACCCCTGCAGAAGACCTGGCACTTTCCCTGGCTGCTCAGCCTATGCAAAGATCCTAATGGTGGAGGTATGCATATCCACGTACCTTGACTATATAACCCCTGAGCACCCTACGATAGTGAGGGGACACGACCACCGGCTCCCTACACAAGATACGGAGGGAGTCAGCGTCACCTGGGATCCAGCAAACAGATATTAACGGATAAAGGTACACTTAGCTTTGTAGCAAACAGGAGAACAAAGTCAACATGCACACACACTCCAGGAAGTAGTATAAGCCGCCCAGAAAAGCATTCTGGGGAAGAATTTAAAAGGAAGCAATTAGTCCAACACATGACAGCTGAGAGAGGCTAACGAGAGGAGGAGCTGAATACCACAACACAGAAACTCAGGTTCTGAAAGGCCTCTGTCAGAGCTTCTCAGCTGTCTGGTTGTGACAGTATCCCCCTCCTCACATATAGCAGTATGCACACATATATGTATCCCCCTCCTCACATATAGCAGTATGCACACATATATGTATCCCCCTCCTCACATATAGCAGTATGCACACATATAGGTATCCCCCTCCTCACATATAGTAGTATGCACACATATATGTATCCCCCTCCTCACATATAGCAGTATGCACACACATATATGTATCGCCCTCCTCACATATAGCAGTATGCACACACATATATGTATCCCCCACCTCACATATAGCAGTATGCACACATATAGGTATCCCCCTCCTCACATATAGCAGTATGCACACATATATGTATCCCCCTCCTCACATATAGCAGTACACACACATATATGTATCCCCCACCTCACATATAGCAGTATGCACACATATAGGTATCCCCCTCCTCACATATCGCAGTATGCATACATATAGGTATCCCCCTCCCCACATATAGCAGTATGCACACATATATGTATCCTCCACCTCACATATAGCAGTATGCACACATATACGGTAGGTATCTCCCTCCTCACATATAGCAGTATACACTCACATATATGTATCCTCCTCCTCACATATAGCAGTATGCACACATATATGTATCCCCCTCCTCACATATAGCAGTATGCACACACATATATGTATCCTCCTCCTCACATATAGCAGTATGCACACACATATATGTATCCTCCACCTCACATATAGCAGTATGCACACATATAGGTATCCCCCTCCTCACATATAGCAGTATGCACACATATATGTATCCTCCACCTCACATATAGCAGTATGCACACATATAGGTATCCCCCTCCTCACATATAGCAGTATGCACACACATATATGTATCCTCCACCTCACATATAGCAGTATGCACACACATATATGTATCCTCACATATAGCAGTATGCACACATATATGTATCCTCCTCCTCACATATAGCAGTATGCACACATATAGGTATCCCCATCCTCACATATAGCAGTATGCACACACATATATGTATCCTCCACGTCACATATGGCAGTATGCACACACATATATGTATCCTCCACCTCACATATAGCAGTATGCACACATAGAGGTATCCCCCTCCTCACATATAGCAGTATGCACACATATATGTATCCTCCACCTCACATATAGCAGTATGCACACATACAGACGTGGACAAAATTGTTGGTACCCTTTGGTCAATGAAAGAAAAAGTCACAATGGTCACAGAAATAACTTTAATCTGACAAAAGTAATAATAAATTAAAATTCTATAAATGTTAACCAATGAAAGTCAGACATTGTTTTTCAACCATGCTTCAACAGAATTATGTAAAAAAATAAACTCATGAAACAGGCATGGACAAAAATGATGGTACCCCTAGAAAACACAGAACATAATGTGACCAAAGGGACATGTTAATTCAAGGTGTGTCCACTAATTAGCATCACAGGTGTCTACAACCTTGTAATCAGCCATTGGGCCTATATATATGGCTCCAGGTAATCACTGTGTTGTTTGGTGATATGGTGTGTACCACACTCGACATGGACCAGAGGAAGCAAAGGAAAGAGCTGTCTCAAGAGATCAGAAAGAAAATTATAGACAAGCATGTTAAAGGTAAAGGCTATAAGACCATCTCCAAGCAACTAGATGTTCCTGTGAGTACAGTTGCACATATTATTCATAAGTTTAAGATCCATGGGACTGTAGCCAACCTCCCTGGACGTGGCCGCAGGAGGAAAATTGATGACAAATCTAAGAGACGGATAATCCGAATGGTAACAAAAGAGCCTAGAAAGACTTCTAAAGAGATTCAAGGTGAACTTCATGCTCAAGGAACATCAGTGTCAGATCGCACCATCCGTCGTTGTTTGAGCCAAAGTGGACTACATGGGAGACGACCAAGGAGGACACCATTGTTGAAAACGAATCATAAAAAAGCAAGACTGGAATATGCCAAACTACATGTTGACAAGCCACAAAGCTTCTGGGAGAATGTCCTGTGGACAGATGAGACAAAAATCGAAGTTTTTGCCAAGGCACATCAGCTGTATGTTCACAGACGAAAAAATGAAGCATATCAAGAAAAGAACACTGTCCCTACTGTGAAACATGGAGGAGGCTCTGTTATGTTCTGGGGCTGCTTTGCTGCGTCTGGCACAGGGTGTCTTGAATCTGTGCAGGGTACAATGAAATCTCAAGACTATCAAGGAATTCTAGAGAGAAATGTACTAGCCAGTGTCAGAAAGCTTGGTCTCAGTCGCAGGTCATGGGTCTTGCAACAGGACAATGACCCAAAACACACCGCTAAAAACACCCAAGAATGGCTAAGAGGAAAAAATTGGACTATTCTAAAGTGGCCTTCTATGAGCCCTGACCTCAATCCTATTGAGCATCTTTGGAAGGAGCTGAAACATGCAGTCTGGAAAAGGCACCCTTCAAACCGGACACAACTGGAGCAGTTTGCTCATGAGGAGTGGGCCAAAATACCTGCTGAGAGGTGCAGATGTCTCATTGACAGTTACAGGAAGCGTTTGATTGCAGTGATTGCCTCAAAAGGTTGCGCAACAAAATATTAAGTTAGGGGTACCATCATTTTTGTCCATGCCTGTTTCATGAGTTTATTTTTTTACATAATTCTGTTGAAGCATGGTTGAAAAACAATGTCTGACTTTCATTGGTTAACATTTATAGAATTTTAATTTATTATTACTTTTGTCAGATTAAAGTTATTTCTGTGACCATTGTGACTTTTTCTTTCATTGACCAAAGGGTACCAACAATTTTGTCCACGTCTGTATATGTATCCTCCACCTCACATATAGCAGTATGCACACATATATGTATCCTCCACCTCACATATAGCAGTATGCACACATATATGTATCCTCCACCTCACATATAGCAGTATGCACACATATATGTATCCTCCACCTCACATATAGCAGTATGCACACATATATGTATCCTCCACCTCACATATAGCAGTATGCACACATATATGTATCCCCCACCTCACATATAGCAGTATGCACACATATATGTATCCTCCACCTCACATATAGCAGTATGCACACATATATGTATCCCCCACCTCACATATAGCAGTATGCACACATATATGTATCCTCCACCTCACATATAGCAGAATGCACACATATAGGTATCCCCCGCCTCACATATAGCAGTATGCACACATATATGTATCCCCCTCCTCACATATAGCAGAATGCACACATATAGGTATCCCCCGCCTCACATATAGCAGTATGCACACACATATATGTATCCTCCACCTCACATATAGCAGTATGCACACATATATGTATCCTCCACCTCACATATAGCAGTATGCACACATATATGTATCCTCCACCTCACATATAGCAGTATGCACACATATATGTATCCTCCACCTCACATATAGCAGTATGCACACATATATGTATCCTCCACCTCACATATAGCAGTATGCACACATATATGTATCCTCCACCTCACATATAGCAGTATGCACACATATATGTATCCTCCACCTCACATATAGCAGTATGCACACATATATGTATCCTCCACCTCACATATAGCAGTATGCACACATATATGTATCCTCCACCTCACATATAGCAGAATGCACACATATAGGTATCCCCCTCCTCACATATAGCAGTATGCACACAGATATATGTTTCCTCCACCTCACATATAGCAGTATGCACACATATATATGTATCCCCCACCTCACATATAGCAGTATGAACACACATATATGTATCCTCCACCTTACATATAGCAGTATGCACACATATATGTATCCCCCTCCTCACATATAGCAGTATGCACAGTGCACACACATATATGTATCCCCCTCCTCACATATAGCAGTATGCACACACATATATGTATCCCCCTCCTCACATATAGCAGTATGCACACACATATATGTATCCCCCTCCTCCTGACATTCCTCTCACTCAGCACAGGAGGTTAGAAATGTTCCGCTCATCACCCGCCGTCACCGGCTCAGTCTGGCGGAGCACACCACTACGCACTGGGGGGTGTGAGCCGGGCAGTGTCCCACACACCTCCGCATTGCGGCCCCTCGATTGGTGGCTTGGGAACACCCGCGCTGACGTCACGGAGTGGGAGGGGCCCGAGGTGTCATGTAGTGCCCTATGCGATGCTTGTGTAGCACATTTCCCCGGGTCCAGCCTGTGACAAAGAGAAGCTGCTGGAAGCGCCGCATCCTCCTCCATCACCGCCCGCACCATGCCGCTCCGCTCCGGCCTCCTCCGGCTCCTCAGGAAGACGAGCAGCACCCAGAGCCTGCACAGGAGGCGGGCGCACTCCGTGGCCGTTATAGGGGCCCCGTTCTCCAAGGGCCAGGTAGGACGTTATCACCAGTTATCATGCGTCAGTGACGTCATCGGTGTGATAATAGGGGTAGTAGTCCTCCGTGTAGCGATCAGGTATTGACATCACATACAGTGGGTTATGTAAGGGGAGCAGGTTACATAAGAACTGCATGAGATGTGTGAGCGGGAGGGGAGGGGAGGCCTGCTGTCTGTCTGTCTACAGTCTGTCTAATATATATCTACTGTCTGTCTACAGTCT
This sequence comes from Bufo gargarizans, assembly GCF_014858855.1. Classification (NCBI taxonomy): domain Eukaryota; kingdom Metazoa; phylum Chordata; class Amphibia; order Anura; family Bufonidae; genus Bufo; species Bufo gargarizans. Next base: position 87,806,304 of record NC_058090.1, on the reverse strand, counting down.
GTCTAATATATATCTACTGTCTGTCTACAGTATGTCACATCTACTGTCTGTCTGTCTAATATATATCTACTGTCTGTCTGTCTAATATATATCTACTATCTATCTATCTCATATCTATCGATCTAATATCTATCTATCTAATATCTATCTATCTATCTATCTAATATCTATCTATCTATCTCATATCTATTATCTATCTATCTATCTATCTATCTCTCATCTATCTATCTATCTCCTATCTATCTATCTCGCATCTATCTATCTATCTATCATCTATCTATCTATCTATCTATCTAATATCTATCGATCTAATATCTATCTATCTATCTCATATCTATTATCTATCTCATATCTATTATCTATCTATCTATCTCATATCTATTATCTATCTATCTATCTATCTATCTATCTCTCATCTATCTATCTATCTCCTATCTATCTATCTCATATCTATCTATCTATCTATCTATCTATCTATCTATCTATCATCTATCTATCTATCTATCTCATATCTATTATCTATCTATCTATCTATCTATCATCTATCTCATATCTATCTATCTATCTATCTATCTATCTATCTCATATCTATCTATCTATCTATCTATCTCCTATCTATCTATCTATCTCCTATCTATCTATCTATCTCGCATCTATCTATCTATCTATCTATCTATCTCTCATCTATCTATCTATCTATCTCCTATCTATCTATCTATCTCGCATCTATCTATCTATCTATCTATCTATCTATCTGTCTTTCTATCTCATATCTATCTATCTCGTATCTATCTATCTATCTATCTATCTCGTATCTATCTATCTATCTATCTCGTATCTATCTATCTATCTATCTATCTATCTCGTATCTATCTATCTGTCTGTCTGTCTATCTATCTCTCTATCTCTCTATCCCTCCCGCCTTTAGGAGGACTGTGTGCCCAGAAGCCACATGTGCTGGGAGTTACTCCATCCCGAGTATTAGTCAGACATGACGCGGTCTCTGCGCCCACCTACTACATGACTTCTCTCCAAAGTATTTGAGGACGTGACGTTTTTGGACACGTTCCATGACCGTACTGTATATTACAGTGTATACACTGATCAGCCATAACATTAAAACCTGGCTGGTTTCCCTTGTGCCCGCTGTGACCCCTCAGGGCAGGACGTCCCCAAGACCTCTGCCGTGTCCTGTGGTGTCTGCTATTACGACATTGGCAGCAGCTCCTTAAAGGGACGTCCCACAAAAAATTGTCTCCATTCTTTAACCCAGCACCTGGATACTGCAGGTGATGAATGTGCATTATACTGAGGTATACGACCTGCTGGTTGCTCTCTTCCTTATTTTTCTGTCCATCTCAGTAACATTGCTGAGGTGGTCGCACATGCTCAATTCCATCCTTTAACTGCAAGCAGCCATATCTACTATTAGAGGGTGTGACAAAGGGAGAGAGCACAAAGACTTTCCCCTGAGCAGTCAGAGGGAGAGAACTGCAACACAAAGGACACGCCTCCTGCACTGTGATAGGGAGAGAGCAGCACATAGGACACTCCCCATGAACCGTGGTAGGGATAGAGCTGCAGCAGAAAGGACACTCTCCCTAAGCTGTAATAGAGAGCTGCAGCTAAAAAAAGACAAGGACCCTGAGCTGTGATTGGGAGAGAGCTGCAGCGAAAGGACACACCCCCTTAGTTATGACAGGGAGAGCGGCAGCAGAAAGGACGCACCTCCGAGCTGTGATAGGGAGAGAGCTGTAGCAGAAAGGACACATCCCCTGAAGGGGAGAGCTGCAGCAGAAAGGACGCACCTCCGAGCTGTGATAGGGGGAGACCTGCAGCAGAAAGGACACATCCTCTGAGGGGGAGAGCTGCAGCAGAAAGAGCGCACCTCCGAGCTGTGATAGGGAGAGAGCTGTAGCAGAAAGGACACACCCCCTGAGGGGGAGACCTGCAGCAGAAAGGACGCACCTCCGAGCTGTGATAGGGGGAGAGCTGTAGCAGAAAGGACACCCCCCCTGAGGGGGAGAGCTGCAGCAGAAAGGACGCACCTCCGAGCTGTGATGGGGGAGAGCTGCAGCAGAAAGAACGCACCTCCGAGCTGTGATAGGGGGAGAGCTGCAGCAGAAAGGACTCACCTCCGAGCTCTCATCCTAAAAAAAAAAATGTAGCAGAGCTAATTGAGCAATGAATGTGGAGATCTCTGGATCCATGTGAGGTGCAGGGCTGGTTCTAGCTTTGATAGAAAGAGATCATCATGGACTATATGATGTCATTAACCCTTTAAGTCCTGTAAGCTGTGAGGTGACATCTTTATGGACAGGACTTGCTGTTTAGACATGTTGCCACCTTTTACTGTGCTGTAGGATTCTTCTAAGTAGGTCAGACTGACGTCTAGGAGACTGACTGACATGACTGGGTGCATTAGCTGGTAGGATATTCAGGTTTAGTGGCTTGTACGCAGGAACGCCTGCGCAGCGCTCACCCACCCCATTACTGATTCACCCCCTGGCTCCTCTGACGCTCCTCTACTCATCTGGCATTCAGATTTGATTATACGTCTGGCTATTCATGTAATGAGCCTCAGGTATTGACGCAGGTCTGGGATCCGTCAGCAGCCTATAGCCTGCCTGCTGACGGTTTCCACGTCCCAACTTTTGAACTGAAAGATGAATGAGTGAATCCTGTTGTGGTTCGGTGTCAGTGATGAAAAATCCTGCCCTTTATTTCAGAAATGGCAAGGCACAGAACACGGACCGGCTGCCATCAGAAGCGCCGGACTCATCGACAGATTATCCAGCATTGGTGAGGAATGTTATTGGTTTGATTGAAGTTTTGGCAATTTCTTAGGTTAGTGCGGCAAGTAAAAGTACGTCTGTGTGTGCCGCCATATGGTGCTCCGTATAGCACCGTCCTATATGGCGTCAGATGGAGCATGGCAGTCTCTTAGTATAGTACGCTGGTGTACATGTGTCTGAGGGGCAGAAGTGACCTATCATGGTGAACCTGGCCACTGAGGAACCCAGCTGAGATGAGGCCTACATTTTATTTTCCAGGATGCAGCGTTTATGATGTTGGAGATCTCAACTTTGTCCAGGTTCCTGATGATCAGCTCTACAATAACACCGTTAAATACCCCCGGACGGTCGGGCTGGCCTGTCAGCGGCTGGCTAAAGAAGTGAACAGAGTCATCGGAGCTGGTCACACGTGTGTCACTCTGGGAGGAGACCACAGGTAGGTGTGAGGACCATCTCGCAACCTTCAGTACAACTACAGTCAGGGGTGCACCCAGCCCTACGGGGATACAGTTGACTATAGAGAAATGAGCACTTCCACAGTGGCCCTGCCACCTCCGCGACTAGTATCTAGGGCGCCTCACTTGGCCTCATTGAAAGTGCGCCCATTGACTACAGTGGTAACACCCCCCCTTCCCCATTCTGTCTTTCAGTTTGGCTCTTGGCTCCGTCAGCGGCCATGCCCAACAGTATCCAGACCTGTGTGTAATTTGGGTGGACGCACACGCAGATATCAACACCCCCCTGACAACCATGTCAGGAAATCTCCATGGCCAGCCAGTGTCCTTTCTCGTGAAGGAGCTCCAGGACAAGGTATGACTACACACTGCTGAATTTAAGGGTCTTTCTGGTGTAGACAACTATTGGTAATAGCCCCCATTAGGGCATTTGGGGGTGGTATGGAGGTCCGTTGGACAGAGTCAAGCTGCTGCGCTTAGTCCGCTCCATACACGGGATCCTGGTCATTTAACCCTTCATATGCTGTGGAACGCTACATCTGCGGGGGTTAGACGGGGGGGCTTTCTTTGCCTCCCAATCGTAGCCCCCACCGCAGACATCGAGGTGCTTCGATCAGTTACCATGACCACCTGGGACCTCCTGAAGGTTCTCAGTGCTGTCATGGTTAACTGCCTGTAAGTCAGAAGCCCATAGACTGCAATAGTATTCTACTGCAGTGTATGGGACAAGCAATCAGAAGATTCCAGGTTTCAGTCTCTTAAGTAGTAACGTTAAAAAAAAAAAGTTAAAAAAAACAAAAAAATATAAAAAATTCAATTCACTTTCCTTTCCCAATTTTACATATAAAAATAAACACTAAAAAAGTAAACATAACCGGTATCGTAGCTTCCGAAAATGCCCTTTTTTTTCATCATTTTTAGTCACCTTATCCCCTCGCCAGAATGGAATAAAAGTGATCAAAAAGCCGTATATTGCCACAAAAACTGTACCAATAAAAACTACAATAAAAACAACCCCCCTCATACAGCTCTGCAAACAGAATTATGAAAAACGTATGGGCGTCAGAAATGGCGATGCAAACAAAATTTAGATTTTACATTTTTTTTTCAACGGTTTTAATTAATTTATTTTTTTTAAAGTAGTAGAACAAAATAAAAACTATACGAACCTGGTATCGCCGTGATCGCGCTGAGCCGCAGAATAAGGGCGTCCTGTCATTTTTAACGCACAGCGATATCCGAACCCAAATAACCTTTTCAGTTTCACCCCACAAAGAATTTTTTCCCATTTTATGCCATTAACAAAAATGATAACTTGTCTCGGGGAAAAAAAAAAAAGGGAATAGAAAATTTTTAAAGGAAACTGGGTCCATTCCTTAAGGGGTTAAATACATACATTTTAGTGGTTGCCTGAACGCGCATCAGTTTCTCTGCAGGAGAGTGCAGGACACAGGAATTTAAAGGGGTTGTCCAGATTGTCAGGATAGGCTACCAGTATCTGACCAGTGGTGGCCACGCCCACTGATCAGCTGATTCGGGGTAGCTGCACAGCTCCATTGACTGTGTAGTGGACGGAGCTGCTTTCACTTCAGCGCTGTAGTAACCAGCTCCGTCCACCACCCAGACAATGGCGCTGTGTATTTCCAGCACTGACACTACTGCCATATTGATGGCATATCCTGACCATAGGCCCAAATCCTGGACAGGATTCTACACGCAGATGTACCATGGACTAGCTACGGATTTAACCCTTTGTCATGCTTCACGTCTTTATTTTGCAGGTGCCTTTAATTCCTGGTTTCTCCTGGGCTAAACCGTGTATTTCGTCATCAGATATTGTGTACATCGGCCTCCGAGATCTGGATGCGGCTGAACAGTAAGTTTGGTCCGCAGACCCCACTAACTCCCAGACCAGTATGGAAGGGGCTGTCCATGGGGGACTACCGGAGATAGCCAAGTACAAGCGCTCATTGCGCATGCTCAGCCACTGCGCCGCTCAAGCTTGAAACTTACCTTCTAGTGACGATGGGTGTTCCAGTGGTGGGATCACACAATTGCGCAAAACACAGGTTATTATGGCTTGGAAAGGGTCATTCACCTTTAAGAAAGTGAACCTCCTAGTACCTCAAACAGCCTTAAAGGGAGTGTATCAAGCCAGGCACAATAGGGCACATTTATTAAGACTGGCGTTTTAGATGCCCGTCTTAATACGCCCCTGCGCTGGCGGTGGATCCACTGGAGTTATAAAGGACCTTCTGAGCCAGAAATACATTTCTGGTTAATAAATGACCCCCATTGTCTTGTAGGGCTCGCTCAGCTGAATGTAAAGACACCCTACCCTTAGCGATCCGTTGCTTCATTCTGGAGAAGAAGCACTTTTAATCCATAGGCAAATGAGCAGTTAAGTGCACTGAGGGCGGGCCCAAGCCACTCTGTGCACCCTTGCTCCTCCTGCTTCCTCCACCAGCCCCTCCCTCTCCTTCTTGATTGACAGGGCCAGGTGAGATGACTAAGCAGGAACCTGATCTTGGCAGTCATGCCGGAGAGGAAGCAGGAGGAGCAATGGTGCACAGGGTGACTTTGACCCGCCCTCATTGCACTTAACTGCTCATTTGCCATTGAAATGAATGGGATTACACCTGCTCACTGCTGCAGATGCAACGGCGAGAAGGTAAACAGTGAAGAGGAGGCGGCGCTGGCACGGCTCCAACAGCTGATCGGCGGGGGTGCCAGGTGTCGGACCCCCGCCGATCTGATATGAGGATAGGTCATCAATAAATACAACTCAGACAACCCCTTTAAGTGAAAGGTATCGTTAGATTCAGCTGATACGACCAGTGTCCGTCCTGGGGACGCGCTCCATCCTCCAGAATAACAGAATATACTTTGCCTTTTTAGGTTCATCCTGAAGAAGTACAACATCACGTTCTTCTCAATGAGACAGATCGATCGCATCGGAATCCAGAAGGTCATGGAACGTACATTTGATCAGCTACTGGGAAGGTAAGTGATCATACTAGGTTCACACCCGTAATCTGTTCTGGCAGAGAGACCACCAGAGTGACCGTAGGCGGCCGAGCTGGACCCCCATTGGTATCCGGCGGGGAACCTACGGGTTTTCAGCTTAAATACCAGAAAAAAATCACTCCATGCTAGCCTTACGCAACTTTCAGCGGAATATGGCGCAATTTCTTTTTTCCTGTCTTTTCCCTTAAACCTGCATGGGAACTGAGCTGTGATATGACTGTGTGCATGAGCACCTAAGGAGGTCGCTGACCATAAAGAAGCCATAGGAATTTGGGCCCATTCACATGACCATATTTTACTTTCCACATCCGATCCGCAATTTTGCGGATCGGATGTGGACTAGAGATGAGCGAAGTATTGGAAAATACGATATGGCTGCTTCACCGAATTTTACAAAAATATTCGCTTTGTGACAAATTACTTTGTCGCGACGCACGTGTCGTGTAAGTAGCGGGTGCAATGACAGGGAACGGTGATTAATATTAAAGGGGTTATCCGAGGGTATAAAAAATCCCCCAAATATACCAGGCCCCCCACATTGAATATACTTACCTGGATCCACGCTCCGCTTCTGATCCCCGCACCGCCGCTGCTGCTTCTCCCCGTGCGCGAATGAAAACATCCGGTAATCGAGGAAGGGGGGAGCAGCCAATGGCAGGTGGGGACGGGGATGAGCCTCCCTAGCATCGAGGGTGACACTAATAATGCTGATCGCGGTAATTAAAGCCTTTACATGCCCGCTTCCGGGCTTCTTACCGGCATCCTCTGTGGCTAGTGAGCATGCCGGTAATTGATTTTAATACACTGAGCATCAGGGTATTAAAGCTGCAATTCTTATTTTGTCCACCAGGTGGCAGGCCAACATAAGAAATGAGCAATTCTGAGCAATAACTAGATTTTAAAAATCCGTGATTGTTCAGAATGAAAAAAAAAACTAAAAAAATATATAAAATGTAAAAAAATATAAAATTTTAAATCACCCCCTTTTCCGTATAATAAAAAAATACATAAATAAAAAAAAAATCATACTTACCTCATCCATTTGATAGCAAAGAGCTGGCCGATACCATCTCGATTGAAGATCCAGCGCAAAATCTTGCGCAGCCCGTAGTGATGTCACATGTCATCGCGTACAGGATTTTGCGCAGGATCTTCAATCAAGAAGGCGGTGGACGGCTCTTCGTGCTGAAATGGATGAGGTAAGTATGATTTATTTTTTACTGCCATTTCAGGGAAGTCGATTCGTTACCACGAAGCACGAGGAAATTCGGCTTTGCGGTGAATCGAATTAATGGGGCTGCAAAAGATCCGCACTTCCGTTCCAGGGCCCCACAAAAAAAGATACAACATGTCCTATCCTTGTCTGTTTTGCGGACAAGAATAGGCATTTCTATCATGGAAAAGGACGTTCTGATCCGTAAAATGCAGAACGCGCGGCGGGTATCCGTGTTTTGTGGAGCTGCAAAAACAGATCTGGTCGTGTGAATGAGCCCTTATTCAGATTTTTCGGTATGTAATGAAAATGAAATTAAAAAAAAACTATTATTCTGATTTTAAATTTTTATTATTTGTTCCATAATAGGAGGCAGCGAGCAATTCACCTAAGCTTCGATATCGACGCCTTTGATCCCACCCTGGCGCCAGCTACAGGGACCCCGGTAATTGGGGGCTTAACCTACAGGGAAGGAATATACATAGCAGAAGAAATACATAGCACTGGTGAGTGGAAGTTATGCCGATTTGCGGATTCTGTACGGAAAATTCACAGCGACTACACAGTATGGGTTTTCTGTTCCGCTGCAGAAAGGTGGTGGATATCACTCTTGGCGTGAAAAAGTCGCAAGACCTCTTTTTGCGACTTTTTAAATGCCTTGGGAGTGGCTGGGGCCGCGCCAAATTTAGTAACAGTCAGGGGCTGGAGTAGTTTTTACACCAGGTACACAAAGTGTTTGGCAGGGCAGGGAGGAAACAAAGACCAGTGTAAAATGCCGGTCTTTGTAAATGACCCCCATGCGCTTCGCCTGCACTCGTGGTTTGGTCGCAAGGCAAATTACTGCCCCGAAACCGAACCTTAGGCTATGTTCACACAGCTCAAATCACCGTGAGCCAAACAGCTGCACATCAGTAGGCTGAGAACAGCGCGTTCTTGGCGGCGGAAACGGCAAAAACACGCCAAATGCCACTGGCTATTTTAGCCCTTCCCCATTGACTTCAATGGGGAATGTAACTAAAATACACTTCTCACCGATTTCATTGGGGAAACTTAGGTACTTACCTACTAACAGTCCGAGGGCAGTGACTGGAGCGGAGCTTCTGTGCAATGGGAGCAACGGTGCCGCCCTCGTTGCACTAAAGGTACCATGTCCATATTTTTTTTGAAAAAGGGAGCCAAGGACCTCTATAAGAATGGCACCGTTGGATCTGGCACTATGCTTAGTCGGATGACAGACTCCCTTTAAGGCCCCAGTCAGATGAACGTATGGCCTCCGCGCCCGTGTTGCGGAACATGTCGTATCTTTTGCGGCGCGGAGGCATGGATTGGAAGTTCACGGAAACATTCGGAAGCCTTTCCATGGGCTTCCAGGTCCGTGACTCCGCACCGCAAAAGATAGGACAAGTCGTATGTTGCAGATTGAAGTCAATGGGTCCGCACTGCGGCACGGAGTTCACATGGCCTGTCTTGCAGACTATAGGAAAAAGTGCCGACCTCTCTGGGGGCCAGGACCGTGGGAGCTCACATAGGCTGGTGCTTTTTCCTGTAGTGTGCAAGCACGACCACCACAGCTGGATTGCAGGGTGGTCGTAACCATGGAAACCAGCAGTGTATAATGTGATGGAAAAATGAATCCAACCAGCATAGGAAGCAATATGGAGAATCGCAATACATTAGTAGGTGCCTTATATTAACTTTCTCTACATAATAGGTGCTATTTGCTGAAGTGACACAACCATCTGTATTTTGCGGTTCGCAGAATACGGATGCGTGCCGTGGCCGTGTGCGTCCTGCACGTTTTGCAGGTACCATTGTCAAAATGCCTATTCTTGTCCACAGACTGGATAAGAATAGGACACCTTCTCGAGGACATGTCCGCATTTTTGGCGGTCCCCATTGAAATGAATACGTCCACATCGTGTGCACGCTGCCTTACCGTGTATACATTCACCTCTTATTATGGCGGTATTATTTCTCGACAGGAATGCTTTCAGCTATTGATCTGGTAGAAGTCAACCCTATTCTTGGAGCTACCTCCGATGAAGTCAAGGCCACCGCCAGTCTAGCCGTGGACGTGGTGGCGTCCAGTCTTGGCCAGACAAGAGAATGTGCTCACCGGATTATCAATGAGCTTCCGACGCCAGGCGCTGCCTTCGAAACAGATGGTGAAGAGCAGATACGGATTTAAGAGCGAAGGACGTGACTTTCACCACTCTCAATGACAAGGGCTGTTATGACTTTGGCCAGTGACCATCCTCGAGACCTTGGACAATGTGGTAACCAGGCATGGTATATAGATCGCTCGCGGCCCAGCTAGCGTGCCTATTCTTATCCACTACTGACACCAGCTTCTCGCAGATAATATTGCATTTTATGTGCTCATTTAATTTAAAGGGGAAGCGTCGTTACGTGATAGTTTTGCAGCATTTATAACCTGGTTGCATGGTTTTTTTCCGTTACCGATGCAATGTACAAATTTTCTTGCAATTTCGTGGACTGAACTCTACTGTTTGATCGGTAGCGTTTCGTGGACTGAAGATATCCACATTGGATACTGACCGTAATCCATTCGGGCATTTAACTGGTGCTATATGAATGCACGCCATATTTAAAGGGGTTGTCTAGAATTTTGTTTTATATTTACCCCCAGGCAGCATTAGCTGTGAAAAAAATCTATACTTACTGCTCCCACCCCTGCGTTTTTGGGTGCTCTTCACTGGACTTCCGGGTCCCATCTGTCAACTTCCACACAGACGAAGTTACAAGCGCCGCTGCAGCCAATGACTGGCCTCAGCAGTGACATGACTCCTATTCGGCACGTCACTGCTGGGTCATGTCAACCGCCGAGGCGCACATGACTCCATCCGTGCGGAAATTGACAGATGAGACCTAGAAAAAAAAAAATATATGTAAAACCCCTTTAATGGTCAGTACTGTTTCATAAGGAGAAATATATTCCTGGACTATAAAAACAACAATGTTCTAGTCAAGCATGCTGGGAGTTGTAGTATTATAACCACTGGAGAACCTCACAGGTGGAAAATGGCCCCATTTTCGGATATATTTTTTATCCAAAGAGGAACCTCAGCAGAGGGCGGAAGGAACATTCTTCTCAAGCACGGTGAGAGACTATGGGGGTCATCTATTAAGACTGCCGTTTTAGTCGCCGGTCTTAATTAACCCCTATAGCTGGCGGTGGAGTTATGAAGAGGCGCCGTCTAAATGTAAGACAGCTTCCTTTCTGGCTTACATTTACACCATTTTCTACGCCCCTTCCCCGTCCACTTTTTTAGATCTGGCGAAAATTCACCGATTGTGGCGCAAAAAAACCTCAATCTGCGCCGGAAATACGCTTATTATAGGCGTATTTCTGAATAGCAAATGACCCCTTGTGTTCCTTGTTCCTTCTGCTGGAATAACTTCCATTTTGGTTAAGAATATGGGATGAAAAAAGGGCTCATATATTATGGCTTCATATATATATATGCAGGGCCATAATAGGGGGCCCATACTTCCTGATAAAGCCCAGCTGTACCTCCTCAGGCCACGTGCACATGACTGTATTTTCGGTCCGTGTCCAATCCGCCTTCTTTGCAGATCGCACGCGGACCCATTAGTTTCCATAGGGCTGCAAACAAAATGCAGACATCCATGTGCCGGATGTCCGTCCCGCAAAATAAAAAAGATACATGACCTATTCTTGCTATTTTGCAGACAACAGAATGGGACGTGCAGATTGAGAAAGCGCGGGATGCACTTGGCCAATATCCGTGGTTTTCGGACCACTAAACACATATATGGTCGTGTGCATGAGGCCTTCTTCTGATTTCTTATGAAGGAGAGATCCATTAGATTATTTTTTTTTTATTACACAGATTTATGTCCCTAGAGGTATTTGCTTCTTGGGGAGAATCAACCTGTAAAAGAAGGCATCTCATAAAGCACGGTATGGCGGCACAAGGTGTGCTAGGGCTCTGTAGGACACAGGGACTGTACTGCAGCCACCACCAAAGCAATGCGATACGTGTGTAGTCAAGACTTTAGGAATCAGCTTATACTGTCAGGTGTAAGCAGGATACATATCCGCTATTTAAAGGGAACCTGTCATCAACGTTATGCTAACCTCACTGAGGGCAGCATGAAATAGTGACAGAAATGCTCTGATGTCAGCGGTGTGTCACTCATGAGCTAAAAGTAAGTGGTTGCCGAGAACCATCATCATAATCATTACAGCCCAGACCTTGAAAAGAGTCAAATCTACCTGAGAAGAGTCCTGGTTATTCCTAATCTACTGCTCTCCTGACCATCTGCTGATGGTTGTCAGTTCTTTCCTAGAGAGAAAGGGAGAAAACTAGGTAGGTGGGCAGGAGAGCAGGAATCCATGAATAACCAGGACTCTTCTCCGGTGGCCGTGACTCTTTTCCAGGCCCAGTCTGCAAGGATTGTGATGTTGGTTCTCGGCAACCACTTACTTTTAACTTATAAATGACCGATCGCTGAAATCAACTCGCCTGTCTCTACTTTATTCTGCCGTTAGTATGGGTAACATAACGTTGATGACGGGTTCCCTTTAATACTGCGATTCATATCCCTGATATAGATGACGGACATGGTGTTTGAAGAAGAAGCAGAGCTAGTATTCAGACCAAATAGCTATTCTAGATTAAGATGTATAGACAGATCCCACAGGGCTGTCTCTTATTTACTATGTGACAGACGTAGAATATATAGACTATATTCTCTCTTTGTTTGAATTTACTTATTTTTAATAAAATGTCTGGAAACGTCTTGGATGGTTCATCACTTATTTTATTGTGCAGGTGACAATTCTCCCCATCACGTATATTGAATTCTATATGTGTGTTCAGACGTCTGGAAAGTCCGTAGGAGCGGGCACTACTGGGAAGCGTTTCGCCGACAGAACGCACCCAGTTCGCTTCAGCGGGTGGGAGAGAGATCACATTAGGAAGAGATGCTGTTAAAATTATTTTTCAGCTCTGCAGTGTCAAAAAAAAACGGACACACGGCCAAACGCGGACTTCTTCACGGAGGCATCAATGACCACCTTTTCACGGATTTGAGCACAGACACGGACGTGTGAGTTAGGCTTAAACTTTTGTAGATGCAAAACTGATGAAAATGTCTGCAAAACAGATGTGGACGTGTGAATAGGGCCTGATTTTATTTATTTATTTTTGGCGCATTTATGCTTCAAAACAGCCTCACACTCATTTCAATGGGAAGCAGCATGCCCTATCTTGGGGCAGAATCCGTGCTGTGTCCGTCGTTGAAAGAGTCAATATACCACTCCATATCTGTCCTCGCAGTTTTTGCGGATCCGTGCGAAAACTAATGAAAATGCAGTTCTGCACTGAATTAAACAGCAATTGGTTAAATCAAAACTGCGACAAAAAAAAAAAAAACATGAAAAACTTGCTGAATTTTGCAGTCGGATTTTCAAAATCCGTAGTGTGAACATACCCTTAGGGCTCATGCACACGAACGTGGTTTGGTTCCGCATCGGAGACGCATTGATGCAGACCCATTCACTTCAGTGGGGCAGCAAAGAGGCGCACAGCGCTCCGAAAAAAACAAAAAACAGAACGTCTTATTCTTGTCCGTTTTGTGGACAAGAATAGGCATTTCTATTATGGCCGGCCCGTTCCGTAAATTGCAGAACGCACACAGGCGGCATCTGTGTTTTGCGGATCCGCAATTTTCACGTTCGTGTGCATGAGCCCTTATATTGTAAACCATTTATACAGTTTGCGGTATGGGGGGTGGGGGGGGGGGGGGCAGAGGACATAACTGATACATAGGAGACTGCCTCGGGCTGTTGTCCGTGGTCACCCATTCAGGCTGGAGCTACGTGGAAACTTGTGGCTAACGGCGGCATTGACGTACCTGCTGTATAATCCACCGCAACCAAACATGGCGCTATTCCCAGGTAGAGTACGGCGCTCTGCGGACTCCCGGTCATGTGAGCAGGGTGAAGTCTATGCAGTTACCGAGAGGTTTCATCTCTTTAATAGATTATTAGAAGTATAAATAGCAATGACAAGAGAAGATGCCTTAAGGGGTGTTCACGAATTTTAGAAGTGAGGATTGGCCATTTCTATTTGATTGCTGGGGGTCCGACACCGCGCTGATCAGCTGTTCTGCAATAGCTCCAGCGCCGGAACACCACCGCTTCACCCCTGCGTTGATTTCGATTCACTTCCGTGACCAGCGCCGTCTACGACACAATGGACGAAGCTGTGCAGTTCTGGGGCTGGAGCTACTGCAGAACTAGTGCATTGTAGGGGAGCCGTAACCCCTGACAACCCGATAGTGGTGGCGGGACTGTTTCGCTGGTCCGTGTGCAGTCCACATTTTTGTTGGTGGACCCATTGACGACATATTCTGTTTGCACAACGGGAATACGGATGTGGTCAATGGTTCGGACAGGATCAGCAATTTGCGGACTGCAAAATACATCCGGTCATGTGCATGAGGGGTAATCCGGAGATGGCCATCGCTTGTAAAATCCTGGACAACCCCTTTAATTGTATTTGATTACAGTAAAGGGCATCTGTCAGCAGTTTTGCACCTATGACACTGGCTGACCTGTGACATGTGCGCTTGGCAGCTGAAGGCGTCCGTGTTGGTCCCACGTTCATATGTGAGAAAAATGTAGTTTTAATATATGCAAATGAGCCTCTAGGAGCAACGGGGGCGTTCCTGTTACACCTAAAGGCTTTGCTCTCTCTGCAACTGCCGCTCACGCTGCACTTTGATTGACAGGGGCAGTGGTGATGACGTTTTGGCTGCCTGGCCCTGTCCAAGTGCAGAGCAGTTGCAGAGAGAGCAGAGCCTCTAGGTGTAACGGTAACGCCCCCGTTGCTCCTCGAGGCTCATTTGCATATATTAAAACATCATGATTCTCAGCAATGCGGGCACATATGAACATGGGACCAACACAGATGCCTTCAGCTGCCAAGTGCACATGTAACAGGTCAAAACAGGTACAGAACTGCTGACAGATGCCCTTTAAAATATATTAATTCTGGAAAAGGATGATAAAGAATGAAGACCACTGTAATACATAATTATGATGTAAGAAACAACAGTTGCCACCTGCGACACATCATGGTCTCCTCTGTGTCTCCATTACTTTACAGTTCTCCTCCACCTCTAGGGAGGTGTAATAAGTATCAGGGAATTGCTTAAGTAACAATTGCCTTATTAACAAACAGGTCCTGTTAGCTGCAGCAGCAGAGGCGATGCAAACATGCTGCAGGGCCGCGCCGCGCTTCTTACGTCCCGCACCCCGAGATAGGCGTACTCATACTTCACTGGACCAATCACGCTTTACGGAAAAACTTGAAGTAGACCACACCGCCAAGAATGGCGACTTCGAGAATGATGATGATGGATAGGAAGAGTTTGTTCGTCACAATTCTAGAAAAGAAAAAAGAAGAAGCATTTCTATAATATCAAAGGATAAGCGAATGCAATAAAATCGCTAAAGGATTACACAGTCATTAGCCCAGGTACACCACGGCTGGTGGGTTTGACCACGTCATCCACACCATAGAAGCTTCTAGTGCCGTAGAACTGCTCACTTTTCCAGCAGCCCGTACACAATTCGGGTGGGACTGCAGACCGCCCCATGGCTGGAGCACAGGCACAGGGTCTGCTAGTGCTCTCTTGTTTTCTCACAGGGGTATTCCCATCTCATAAAGTGATGAATTATTGATCAGTGTGGGGGTCCTCGCGGTTTGCGGACAGCAAAACAGAAATGGCGGTGTGCATGAGGCTTTACGGACATTTTTAGTTCCTGGTTCTGATGTCTAGTAATTAAAGTGTAACTGCCATTCATTTTATATTTTTGTAATGTGTAGGGGCAGCGATGCGGACCATTTCTGTCGTATACTTTCAAGGGAGTCTGTCACCACCGTATTCCATTATACACTGCTTACATAGGGCTTGCAAGTGACCAGGGGGGGCGGCCGGTCGGGCTTGCAAGTGCCAGGGGGGGCGGCGGTCGGGCTTGCAAGTGCCAGGGGGGGGGCAGCGGTCGGGCTTGCAAGTGCCAGGGGGGGCAGCGGTCGGGCTTGCAAGTGCCAGGGGGGGCAGCGGTCGGGCTTGCAAGTGCCAGGGGGGGGCGGCGGTCGGGCTTGCAAGTGCCAGGGGGGGGCGGCGGTCGGGCTTGCAAGTGCCAGGGGGGGCGGCGGTCGGGCTTGCAAGTGCCAGGGGGGGCGGCGGTCGGGCTTGCAAGTGCCAGGGGGGGCGGCGGTCGGGCTTGCAAGTGCCAGGGGGGGCGGCGGTCGGGCTTGCAAGTGCCAGGGGGGGCGGCGGTCGGGCTTGCAAGTGCCAGGGGGGGCGGCGGTCGGGCTTGCAAGTGCCAGGGGGGGCGGCGGTCGGGCTTGCAAGTGCCAGGGGGGGCGGCGGTCGGGCTTGCAAGTGCCAGGGGGGGCGGCGGTCGGGCTTGCAAGTGCCAGGGGGGGCGGCGGTCGGGCTTGCAAGTGCCAGGGGGGGCGGCGGTCGGGCTTGCAAGTGCCAGGGGGGGGCGGCGGTCGGGCTTGCAAGTGCCCGGGGGGCGGCGGTCGGGCTTCTTCTCACATAACCCCTCCCCAGCCTGTTGCTTGGCCCGCCCTGTAAGCCTCTTGCATCATCCAGTGTACTGGTTGCGATCTCACTTGCGCACTGTGATGACCATTGTGGGCAGCAGTATCGCTCCATGCAGTGCGCATGCGCAGGCTCCCTTTGATAACTAAAATCGTACATTTCTATTCGAAAAAGCGCTATAAAGTGGCCAATTTTGAGCCTTAGTGACGCTCTTCTGTCTTCCGTTTACAGAACTGTGGAGACTTTGCTCAATACTGACTGTTATGTAAACAGAAGACAGAGGAGCGTCGCTAAGGCCCAAAATGGGCCACTTTACAGCTATTTTTCTAATAGAAATGTACAATTTCATTTATTAAAGTATATTACAAAAATGGTCAGTATCACTGCCCCGATACATTCCAAAAATAAAAAAAAGAATGACAGTTACACTTTAAAATTATAAAAAGATTTTCTCGTGTCATCCACATTATAGTAACTGGTGAGGGTCTCAGCACATGATCGCCAAACAACCTAAACCAGTCTCTATGAAATGTCAACTGTTTCATGAAGAGGAAGGTTAGTCCAACCCCAAAACGCATTGTTTTCCCCGCACCTGAATAAAGAATTAAACATTTATCTCTGGCAATATCACATTCTTCTATACGGACGATGGGATTCTGGAAAGGGGAGGCCTACCTGCAGCCCACCTGCTCGAGAATTATAATAGGGAGTTTACAAGACTTGTGTCCAAAAACACAATGCTCATAGGTGAAGGCATCCACCTACATATCTATCTCTAGTCTTGATCCAGCCATAATGTCATATACATGACATAACCATCAGCTGAACGTTTGCCGCCCAGCCCAAACCAGTGGCAGACACCTCTGGTGGCCATCTTATATCCCAAAGAACAAAAGGATTGAGCATGTTGAAGACCAACGTGCCTGAACCTTCTCTCCTGCCATTGCTCCAATACACCATTGATGGTTGGCAGATACCACAGAAATCGGTTCGGGCCGACATACATCCAACATGTATGGTCAGCTTAAGGCTCCATTCACACGTCCACAATTTCATTCCGCATTTTGCGGAACGGAATTGTGGACCCATTCACTTCTATGGGGCCTCACGATGTGCGGGCCAGCTCCAGAAATGCGGACCTCCACTTCCGGCTCCGTATTTCCGTTCCCGAAAAAAATAGAACATGTCCTATTCTTGTCCGCAATTGCGGAACGCACATTGCCGGTGTCCGTGTTTTGCGGATCCGCTGATCCACAAAACACAATACGGACGTGTGAATGGAGCCTAAGGGTGAGTGTGGCTTCTCCGATCTCTTCCTTGGGTAATCAGTTCTCTTTCTACACAGTTTGTAGATTACCAAAGTCTGAACCTACTTCCGAGACATGGAGCGCAGAATCTTCCGACTTTTGCTCAGGTTTTCATCTGTGTTTATCAGCTGCAAGAAAAGAGATCTGTTAACAAAGGCATCAAGACAGAGCAAGGCAGGTAGATGGAGATTCAGCAGAACAGGTGCAAGGAAAAACCACACACACGGCTTCAAAACCTAAGGGACTACACTCAAATACTAAAGACCAAAACATAAAGACCAAAATACTAAATACCAGTAGTCACGTCGCAACAGTCCCTCCCTCCATCCACTACCCCAGTAGTCACGTCGCAACAGTCCCTCCCTCCATCCACTACCCCAGTAGTCACGTCGAAACCGTCCCTCCCTCCATCCACTACCCCAGTAGTCACGTCGCAACAGTCCCTCCCTCCATCCACTACCCCAGTAGTCACGTCGCAACAGTCCCTCCATCCATCCACTACCCCAGTAGTCACGTCGCAACTGTCCCTCCATCCACTACCCCAGTAGTCACGTCACAACAGTCCCTCCATCCACTACCCCAGTAGTCACGTCACAACAGTCCCTCCATCCACTACCCCAGTAGTCACGTCGCAACAGTCCCTCCATCCACTACCCCAGTAGTCACGTCGCAACAGTCCCTCCCTCCATCCACTACCCCAGTAGTCACGTCGCAACAGTCCCTCCATCCACTACCCCAGTAGTCACGTCGCAACAGTCCCTCCATCCACTACCCCAGTAGTCACGTCGCAACAGTCCCTCCCTCCATCCACTACCCCAGTAGTCACGTCGCAACAGTGCCTCCCTCCATCCACTACCCCAGTAGTCACGTCGCAACAGTCCCTCCCTCCATCCACTACCCCAGTAGTCACGTCGCAACAGTCCCTCCCTCCATCCACTACCCCAGTAGTCACGTCGCAACAGTCCCTCCCTCCATCCACTACCCCAGTAGTCACGTCGCAACAGTCCCTCCCTCCCTCCATCCACTACTCCAGTAGTCACGTCACAACAGTCTCTCCCTCCAACCACTACCCCAGTAGTCACGTCGCAACAGTCCCCCCATCCACTACCCCAGTAGTCACGTCGCAACAGTCCCTCCATCCACTACCCCAGTAGTCACAACAGTCCCTCCATCCACTACCCCAGTAGTCACAACAGTCCCTCCATCCACTACCCCAGTAGTCACAACAGTCCCTCCATCCACTACCCCAGTAGTCACAACAGTCCCTCCATCCACTACCCCAGTAGTCACAACAGTCCCTCCATCCACTACCCCAGTAGTCACAACAGTCCCTCCATCCACTACCCCAGTAGTCACAACAGTCCCTCCATCCACTACCCCAGTAGTCACAACAGTCCCTCCATCCACTACCCCAGTAGTCACAACAGTCCCTCCAGCCACTACCCCAGAAGTCACAACAGTCCCTCCATCCACTACCCCAGAAGTCACAACAGTCCCTTTATACTTACACGATCCTTAGTTCGCTCTAGCTGCTCCCTCTGTCCTCCGAGCTCTTCCACAATATCCTGGCCGATGGCATCAGTTTCGGCAGCTATGCAGTGGCTTCTGGCGATACTATCTGTAGTCCTGTTTAAGCTCTCATGGCCTTGGAGGAGCAGCGCTCTTTGTGGATCTACTTTCGCCTGTAGAAGATGCTCAATAATTACGCTCTGATCTTGTTCTTCTGATATATACATCAAAAGAGGTAACGAGTGTACAAAACACAGGACAAGATAAACGGGCAAGGGGATTAATCATCATAAATGCTAAAAACTCCATTATCTACAGTACTTGTATGAAAACTGTACTAGTTTTAAAAGGGAAATAATCTACAAGTAGATAGTTTAAGGTCGAGGACTAAATAAAGGTTATTTTATGAGACTAAATCTTAAAGTGTGCCTCTACATATACAGTGGAGATGCAGTCTGGTCACAAAAACCTGCTAGCTCGTATTACATTTTCCTCTCCTCCCCTCACAATGCAGCAAGAGAGACTAGGTGTTTAAATCAGTGCAGATGCTGCTGTGATCACAGGACTTAAACACTTGTAATTCTCTATTTATGTAAAATGCTGCAGTAATTCTCCTCCCTATGTTTAATCTGAGACCATACTGCAATGCATACCCTAACAGGTTTCTAAGTGTGTGACTAGAGGCTAGCTTTAATCATTGTACATGTAGCAGCCAAGCCGCGGTAACCGCATGCACATTACCACTATTTGGTGCGCGGCAACTGTACGTGCAACTAGAAACCACGGCAGGTACAAACGCAGCATGGCAGCTAGTGGTAATCTCACTGTGTTCGGGTACAAATGGAAATTCTCGATTTCCCCCTACGCATTCCAAAGACGGCGGAGTCAGGAACAAGAAATCGAAGAAGTGATTTATACAGGTCAGGAACCTTACGGAGGAGCTGCTGCCAGCTTGTTAAGGATCCGCAGCCAAGTCTCCTCTAAGTCTAAGGAGCTTACCTTCCAGAAGTGAAAGTGAAATGCACCCTAAGGGTCCAAGCACACGTCCGCAAAACACAGACAGCGGCAATGTGCGTTCCGCATTTTGCGGACAAGAATAGGACATGATCAATTTTTTTCAGGGAACGGAATTGTGGAATTGGGAAGTGCAGGTCCGCAATTCTGTGTCCGGCCAGTACATCGTGCTGCCCCATAGAAATGAATAGGTCCGCAATTCCGTTCCGCAAATTACGGACGTGTGAATGGACCCTAAAGTGGTCGCATGTGACTAGAACAGGGATCAGCAACCTCCGGCACTCCAGCTCTTCTGAAACTCCCAGAATCCTTCTTTCACTTTTATGGGAGTGAGTAAGGGTGCATGCTGGGAGTTGTAGTTTCACAGCAGCTGAAGTGCCGAAGGTTGGAAAGTAAGAGCCACTCTTGTACACTGGCAGTGCCCGATATTGCAGCTCAGCTACATGCAAGCTTCACGGGGCTGATTTTGGCGAGGTCTAATGGCCTCATGGCTCTCCCCCGTACATGCTCGGCTGAGCCAGGGATGCACGTATAGGGAGAGATAGCCGCCCAACGGGTATTCTGCTGACAGATATCTCATGGGTGTGACCAGCTCAAGTAAATGAGCGAAAGCTTTTACATATGTGGCGTTCTAGATGTAACCCAGACATTCTCTAAGGGCTCATGCCCACGGCCGTTGGCACGGGCACTATCCACGCAGCTGCCGCAGATGGATCCAGACCCGTTCAAACTTTAGTGCTTCCGTTCCACACTGCATTTTCCGGATTGCGGAGCCATTCAAGTGAATGGGTCCACATCCGTGATGCGGTGCACAAACGACCAGACCCGCAATACAGGCACGGCCGGGGAACGCCCGTCTGCGCAAGCCCTAATACTCCACCGCATGATTAAAAACCTGCAAGAGAGAGCGGTAGCTCACATCAACCAATCATATCACTTCTGCCCACCCGCAACGGAAAAACGAAAGCTGGAAGTGGCCCTTTTTCTTTCATGTATGGGGCCCAGCATGTTCCCTGGTACACGCTTGTAGCCAGGTGTGCCATGCCAACACAACCGGGATGAGAACTCCCAACAAAGATCCCTCCCAATAGTTAAAGCAGACCCTCTACCTGCCCAGTAGTCACAGCGGCTCCGCTAATAACCAGTAGGCTTCCCCCCCCCCCCCCATGGTCAATGCAGGACTACCTCCCTTCCCGTAGTCACAGCATCCATCTCCATTACACATGGAACCCCCGAGGGTTTGGGCGCCTGGTCTCGATGCCATCCTCGTATCACAGAACGTACCCTCTGCTCATCCTCCGCGCTGTAAAACCCTTTCCTTCTGTCGTCCGTAGAAAATCCGCTATTAGTACTTCTGGCTTCTCGCTGCAGCTCTGCAAGGCCTTTCCTGTACGTGCGCATCTTACTCAACATTTGGTTCTGAAACGCCCGGGGTGCCCCTCTGAGCTCTTTTTCCATTTGTAAAAGCTAGAAAAAAATTAATAAAAAAAGATATTAATTTAAATGAAGCGCTAAAATATTACTTCCATAGCCATCCAACGCAAGACCTAGCATCTCTATAGCAGAAGGTCTTTGGAAACCGTCCACAAGCAGGCGAGCTGCTGCCAACTGATCTTTAGGCTGGGGCTCATTTACATTGGAGGTCGCATGTTTAGAATTCCGTTCTTCTGATCGGTCAGAAGAAAAGCAAAAAAAAAACAAAAAAAAACCTGGATCATCAGTATCTGATCGGTGGGGTCCGACAGCTGTTTGAGAAGGCACCGGTGGTGGCCTCCTCCCTGCTTACCAAGCACAGCGCCGTACATTGTATAGTGGCTGGGATCGGTATTGCGCTCAGCCCCATTCACTTCTATGGGGCTGAGCTGCTCTTAGGCCACGTGACGGATGAACGGGTCGTCACTAGGAAAAGCAGAGAGAAGGTCGGGACACTCAGATGGGGGGGGTGCCGGGTGTCTGACCCCAACCGATCAGAAAGAAGACAGGTCATCGGAAAACCTCTCTGAAGACTAGAATAAGATCCATTAGTTTGTTGACATAAGCGTAATAGACAAATCTCCTGTACACTTTGCCAATTTGTCCTGCGCCAAAAATTTCCTGCTGTGCGGATTTTCAAATCTACAGCATATCCATTATTTCTGCGGTTATGGCCTCGTGCACACGACCGTTGTTTTGGTCCGCATCCAAGCCGCTGTTTTTGCGTCCCAGATGCGGACCCATTCACTTCAATGGGGTCTCAAAAGATGCGGACATCACTCTGTTGCTCCGTTCCGTGGTCCGCAAAAAAAAATCTAACCTGTCCTATTCTTGTCCGTTTTGCGGACAAGAACAGGCAGTTATATAGATGGCTGTCTGTGCCGTTCCGCAAATTGCAGAACACACATGGGTGCCTTCCATGTTTTTCGGATCCGCAATTTGCATTGTGTGCATGAGGCCTTTAGCTGCAATTTTCACCCTTCTGAAACAAAGGCTGAGATCTGCGGCAAAAGCGCGTGAAGTTTCTTATTGCGGTTTGGGTGCAGAAATCCGCACGGATCTTTTGCGCGTTCACCCGCATCCATGACCGGGTTAGTTCTCTATATAAAGGCGCCTGGGGGTGCGAGGACATGGCTGCACCAGGGCTCATGCTCGGTCATAGGTTTGGCTTAAGTACAAATGCGAAAAAACTGCCCTGAGCTAAATGTATGGGGCTATTAACCCCTTAGCAGCACGAGCTGTTTATGGATCCTCGTGGTCACTCCGCGCCTATATACTGCAATGCTGGCCTTGACAAATGCCATTATGTTATATGTCGTAGACACATAAGAACGGGCGGGGGTCTCTCTCCTCACTGCAGCGGCAGAACTGAGGGGGGTCTACACACTGAGGACGTAGGTCTAGGGATCAGCGCCCCCCACTAACCAAAGCTTTATGAGAAGCCAGTGACCCTTTAAAAACCCTCACCCCATTTAGACCAGGCATGCTGTCTGGTAGGGTTGAGCCTGCTGATTGTGAAAAATGGTCGTGGCGTCCCCCCAAAAAAAAAAACTAAAAACTTTGGTGCACCTCAGCTTTCCATTTCCTTTTTTTTCTGGAACTACTCAGATTTTTACAAGCCGGGTATCATTTTAATCAGCAGGGTCGACCCTACTAGTTTAATAGGGTTGACCCTTCTGACTGCCTCAATCCGCGCAGGGCGCTTTTGCGGGACATTAGCACAAGTCGTGCCCCTATAGAGTCCATTTCATAGGGGAAGGGGGGGAGGGGTACCTAGTGTGCAAGCGAGCTTTAACCCCTTGGTGTATATTACAAATGGAGGAAGCGGCTCCCGTATATTTACCATCTCGTTTGCTTCTAGATGCCTCTTGTCAAATTCTCGAAGGACGCTTTTATGTTGCTCTGTGAACAAAAAAAAAAAGACCCTTAGTTGGAAAAAAGGCTTTCGGCAAATCCGTGAAAGGGAACTCGCCTTCTGACTGAGGTCAGTGCACGCCGTACCGCTGCCGATCAGCTCTGGAACTACAGCGCCCCTCAGTGGGGAGTGGACAGGGCTGGTTACTGCCTCTCCTGGACACCCCCTTTAAGAGAACAGGAGAATCCCTTCTACCGCTGTTCTCACAAATGATTCATTGATCTCTGCTCATCCCGGACTGACATTTCTGCCACCTACTCCTGGCAATGCCCACTAAGCCCAGAGACCCCATGCCCTGTAAGTACCAATGTCCGAAACCTGACATGTACTATGGCACTAGAGGGCGCTCTATGTCAGATAACACATGCAGCTACTATGGGAAACCCACTCTGATGTCACTATTACACACTCAGCTCTGCTACAACAGTACAGTGCAGCCCCGAGCCAGACAGTCACCTCCGCGGCAGCCCTCCAGCCTCTGCGGCATCCTCTGCAGCTGCTCATAGCGCTCGGTGAAGAGGTCGTGAAGCGTCTCGAAGTGTTCGGACGACATCGGGGCGATTACAGGAACAGACGGACCACCGACCGGTCATGTGACAGGGCGCCGCGGAATCACGTGACCGGGCGCCTTTCACTTCCTGCTCGCGTTAGTGCGCGTCCGCGCATGCGCCGAGAACGAGCATCTCTGTGGCTGGCGCCTGGCGGTAGTCATGGAGCGCTGAATACACCTTGTAGCCGTCCGAGCATCCTCATGAGAAAGAGTGAGGCTGGGGGGAGTTTATGGCTGGCTTAGTGTTATGGATAGGGTTGCCACCTTTTCTTCAAGCCAAACCCGAACACGGGTGGAACGCATCGGGACCGGAAGTTGCGTTCCACAGGCCGGAAGTGGGTCCAGCTGTGGAGCGCAAGCTGTCACTGAGGAACGGGCCAAGCAGACAGGATATTATCAGAGAGGACAGTAGGGTAAAAGGAAACACAAGGAGGAACAATAGTAAAAGAAAACATTTCAAGGAGGGAGGGAGTGTCTGAAGACAGCGCCGCCTTGCTCTAGCATCACAGCAGTGACAGCTGATCGTCCCCGCTGCTGACACCTCATCGGCTGCCGCCACTGACTGACACCCGCCGCTCACCGCCACCTGTCAGGTGTGCAAGTGGTCTAAGAAAGGCTTGTACCCGGGCACAGGATTACAAACCCAGACTGTCCGGGTGGCAACCCTAGTTATGGACCCCTGAATCATATTTGGATTGCCATAGTTTCTTAGGTCAAGCAGTTGTGAAACTACAACTCCCAGGATGCTTCAATGCTGGTGCCAAGAACAGCTGAGAAAGTGTGCATCTTGGGAGTTGTAGTTTCACGAGTGGCGGTGGTCGCAGATCGCTGCTTTAGGGCATTCTGTGGCATATCTGCCTCCAAGGGTGGACTGACCATTCGGGTACTCGGGCATGGGCCGAGGGCCCGCGTCCACTAAGGGGCCCCGTGAGTTGTCAGTCCGCCCCTGTCTGCCTCCCATATGGGCACAGATTATTATTATTTTTCTCCCGACCTTTGGATTTGCAAATGCACTTCAAGAAGGGACACTTTTTTCTCGATGCAAAATTTACACGGAAACCAAGGCCAGGTAGCTGCACACGGATAGGGTTAATCTGCGGCCCGAGAAACTGCAAATGTTCTTCTGAAATCCAAGGGTGTTGGGTTTGCCAATGAGTAATTTATAGAGGAGCTGTCACCTCTCCTGACATGTCTGTTTAGTGGCAAGTTCTGAAGCATCTATTAGGGCTCAGTGTTGTCCACTATTATTCCTCAGGCAATTGCTATCAGTTTTCGATGAAGGTCCAGATGGGTGTTATCAGTTGGGGGGGGGCACTGACACTGGCAGCACTGATAGGAAAATGACTGCACAGGGACATACTCCCAACTGGTAACACCCATCTGGACCTTCATGGCAGTTCTAGAAGGAATCATAGAGGGATGGCACAGATGCTCCAGGATTGTTATGACATGGGGAACGCAAGTAGTTACTAAACCAGACGCGTCAGAAGCCGTGTGCACGTGTCCTTGATCTGGGGGCGCAGTACAGTAGAGGCTGTGGGGTGCTGCAGCTATGTGAAGCCTGGCTATGGCTAGGATTTCATGGTGATGGTTGTTCTGCTTGCAGCTTTACTCTTTTTAACCCCTTAATGTCCTACCGATTCAGGTCTCTACAATGGTCATTAATGGGCTTTATCCTTAGGGTGCCAAGGGATAAGTGAGGCACGGATTGCCAGTGCGGTGAAGAGCGGAAATTTGGCTCAAACATGAGGGCCATGCTCCTGACCTAACAGCCTGGAGCGTCAGAAGCACAATCCAAGCCGATTAAACCCTTAGATGCCGCGTACAATAGCACCCGAGGCATCTAAGTGGTTTAGAGGAAGGGGGCACCCTGTGAATGAGACAGTGGGGTGCTGATGTCCATGCACGGTAGTCTGGGGCATAATGAAGGCTCCGACTGCTGCCGGCAGTGTTTTCCACATAGGAGCAGCCTGCTGGTGACTGTCAGTATAGCACTGACAGTATAATGCATTGTACTGTGCAACCAGTACAATGCTTTATAGAAATGATCAAAAGATTGCATACAAAAGACTAATAAGTGGTTAAAAAAAAGCTTGTTAAAAAAAATTGCACCTTTTTCCATTCAAAAAATTGCAAAAAATAAAACCCCTTATACTTAGTAATGCTGCGTCCGAAAAGAGCCGCACTACACAATTATAAGGTCATTTATCCCGTACGGTGAAGAGCGTAAAAGAAAGCAATGGCAGAATTGCTGTTTATCCTCCACCAAAAAAACCTGAATAAAAAGCGACCAAAAAGTTTTATGTACCCAAAAATGGTATCAACGAAAAGTAAAAGTCATCCCACAAAAATCAAGCCTTCACACAGCTCTGCGGAAAGAAAAAGAAAAAAGTTATGGGTCTTGGGACGCTGAAATACCAAAAAAAACCCCAAAACATCGAAATTAGGGCTCATGCACACGACCGTATGTATTTTCTGCAACAAATACGGATGACGTCTGTGTGCATTCTGTATTTTGCAAAACGGAACAGCTGGCCCCTAATAGTACTATCCTTGTCCGTAAAGCGGACAATATTAGGACATGGATTAAAGAGAAGTGAATGGGCACTCTTAGGCCTCTTTCACGCGGGCGTTGCAGGAAAATGTGCGGGGCGTTGCGGGAACACACGCGATTTTTCCGCACGAGTGCAAAACATTGTAATGCGTTTTGCACTCGCGTGAGAAAAATCGCGCATGTTCGGTACCCAAACCCAAACTTCCTCACAGAAGTTCGGGCTTGGGATCGGTGTTCTGTAGATTGCTATTATTTTCCCTTATAACATGGTTATAAGGGAAAATAATAGCATTCTTAATACAGAATGCATAGTACAATAGCGCTGGAAGGGTTAAAAAAAATAAAAAATAATTTAACTCACCTTAATCCAGTTGATCGCGCAGCCGGCATCTCTTCTGTCTGTCTTCTGTGCTGTGTGCAGGAACAGGACCTGTGGTGACGTCACTCCGGTCATCACATGGTCCATCAAATGATCTTTTACCATGGTGATGGATCATGTGATGGACCATGTGATGACCGGAGTGACGTCACCACAGGTTATTTTCCTGCACACAGCAAAGAAGAAGACAGAAGGAGATGCCGGCTGCGCGATCAACTGGATTAAGGTGAGTTACATTTTTTTTATTTTTTTTTAACCCCTCCAGCGCTATTGTACTATGCATTCTGTATTCAGAATGCTATTATTTTCCCTTATAACCATGTTTTAAGGGACAATAATAATGATCGGGTCCCCATCCCGATTGTCTCCTAGCAACCGTGCGTGAAAATCGCACCGCATCCGCACTTGATTGCGGATGCTTGCGATTTTCACGCAACCCCATTCATTTCTATGGGGCCTGCGTTACGTGAAAAAAGCACAAAATAGAACATGCTGCGATTTTCACGCAACGCACAAGTGATACGTGAAAATCACCGCTCATGTGCACAGCCCCATAGAAATGAATGGGTCCGGATTCAGTGCGGGTGCAATGTGTTCAACTCACGCATCGCATCCGCGCGGAATACTCGCCCGTGTGAAAGGGGCCTTATAGATGGAATCACAGACTGGATGTAGGGTAGTAAAATCAATGTCGTTTTTAATAAATAAAATAAAATCAACATGCAACAATATACAGTATACTCAATGAGGGAGTAATCTAAAATAATAAATATAAAAAAAATGATCTATATATACTCAATAAAAATTTATCTAAAATGATGAAGTTGGAGTACTTGATCAATGTAGTAATGTACAAATGTCAGGTCGACTGATTGTAGAAAAGCCTGGGATGGGGTTAGTCCGAATATTGTGTAGCACCTGTAGTGGTGTATTGGAAGGCGTGACTGGGCTCGCCTATATCGGGTGTTTTTAGTGATGGTACCTTGCTGGAATTGTCTGCAGAGCAGGTGCTTGTGATCCGCGCTGTTTCTGTGTGGCGATCCCACTCTCTCAGCTCTGTGTCTTTGGCGTCCCTCGTGTCCTCAGGTAGCGCCAACACAGGTGGTAGAGGTGGGCTGACCTAATGCTACTTCCTGTAGCGGGCCGACTGCTGCGATTCTTACTGGGTGTCTTTCTTGGAAGCGCTTCACCTAATAACAACTTGAACGATGTTTAATATCGTGTTGCCGGTTATTATGACATAAGATCAAATGTATCGTCCACGCCAGACGCGTTTCGAAGACTCTGCTGTCTCCTTCCTCAGTGGCTGTATTTGATCTGTCTGGTTAGGGCTCTTTCACACTTGCGTTCTTCTGTGTCGGCATAGAGTTCCGTCGTCGGGGCTCTATGCCGGAAGAATCCTGATCAGTTTTATCCTAATGCATTCTGAATGAAGAGAAATCCGTTCAGGATGCATCAGGATGTCTTCAGTTCCGGAACGGAACGTTTTTTGGCCGCAGCAAATAGCGCAGCATGCTGCGCTTTTTGCTCCGGCCAAAAATCCTGAACACTTGCCGCAAGGCCGGATCCGGAATGAAGGCCCCTTGAAAGGCATTGATCCGGATCCGGCCTTAAGCTAAACGTCGTTTCGGCGCATTGCCGGATCCGACGTTTAGCTTTTTCTCAATGGTTACGATGGCTGCCGGGACGCTAAAGTCCTGGCAGCCATGGTAAAGTGTAGCGGGGAGCGGGGGAGCAGCATACTTACCGTCTGTGCGGCTCCCGGGGCGCTCCAGAGTGACGCCAGGGCGCCCCAGGCGCATGGATGACGTGATCGCATGGCACGTCATCCATGCGCATGGGGCGCTCTGCCGTCACTCTGGAGCGCCCCGGGAGCCGCACGGACTGTAAGTATACCGCTCCCCCGCTCCCCACTACTACTATGGCAACCAGGACTTTAATAGCGTCCTGGCTGCCATAGTAACACTGAACGCATTTTGAAGACGGATCCGTCTTCAAATGCTTTCAGTTCACTTGCGTTTTTCCGGATCCGGCGTGTAATTCCGGCAAGTGGAGTACACGCCGGATCCGGACAACGCAAGTGTGAAAGAGGCCTAAGCCAATTGCATTGCTGTTAGAATAACTTAATTGGATGCCCTCGGCTGACGAGGGGGTCGCAGTCAGGCTGTTTACCATCCCCAACACACCTACCTTAGCCAACAATTCCGAACTTGCCTATCTCATACGAAGATAACGCAGAGAGACATTAACTCCTTCCTGACATGGCGATTTTCCGTTTCTGCATTACATTTTTTTATTCCCTGCCTTCCCTGAGCCATAACTTTTTTATTTTTCCATTCACATAGCCATATGGGGCTTGTTTTCTGTGGGACAAGTTGTACTTTCTAATGCCACCATTGAAAAAAATGCATTTCCCCCACAGTTTTATAGGTTTTGTTTTTACAGCGTTCACTATTCGGTAAAACTGACTTGTGGCCTCCATTCTCTGCGTCAGTACAATTACAACAATACCACATTTATATAGTTTTTCTTGTGTTTTGATACTGAAAAAAAAAAAAACTTGGAATAAATTTAATGTAATCTTTTCATATATATGCCATATATATATATTTCATAGCCATATTCTGACCTCCATAACTTTTTTTATAGTTATGTCTACAGACTTTTTTTTTGCAGAAAGATCTGTAGTTTTTATTGATACACACTGGGGTGTGTATGATTTTTTGATAACTTTTTATTACATTTTTTGTGGGAGGATAAGTGATGAAAAAAACTACGAATTGGCCATATTGATCATTACCCTAATTCACCGCGTGGGATACATTTTAAAAATATTTTAATAGTACAGGCATTTCCGATAAACAATGTTTATCTTTTGGATTGTTTATTTTAATTTTGGGAAAAGGGGGTGATTTGAATGTTTATTTTTTTTAAAACATTTTTAGGCCCCCCAAGTGGAACCCAACATGCTATCATTAGATTGCAATTGGAAGAAACAAGGGAAAAGGGGGCTAATGGGTTGAGAAATTGAAGGAACTGTCAAGTTTGGTGGAGAAAGCCTGAAGATATGGGGCTGTGTCACAGCTAAAGGGGTTGGATACTTGACCAGGATCAATGGTGGTCTCAATGCTGAGCTATATGTGAGTATCCTACAAGAAGAGTTACTTTGTACACTCGAGTACTATGGGTATGAAAAGGACGACATAGTGTTCCAGCAGGACAACAACCCAAAGCATACATCGAGATTGCTGAAGAAATGGTTCAATGACAATGAAGTAAAGGTCCACTAAACTGAACACTCGTTGGTGGAGTTGAAGAAAAAGCCGTATTCGTACCCAAGTGGGTCGACCAGTATGCACCAACATTGGGAACGTGTAAAAGAGACCTGGGATCAGATTTCGGTCAGGACATGCTTGAACTTAATTGAGAACCTGCCCAGAAGGATTCAGGCAGTGCTGAAAGCCAAAGGTGGATTTACAAAATACTAACAAAATAATAAAATCTAAAATTTCAGGAGGAAAACAGTAACAGTGCATTTACATGACAAGAATCTGCATAACTAATCATATGCTAAATAAAGTCCAATTTATGTATGAGATAGCCAAGATGACTGTCTATAGAATGATGGTTCGAAGCTGTAGAGGATGGCGAGATGTAGAGCCTGAAAGTCAAAAGGTCTAAACATTGTTACCCTTTTGCTCATCAGTGTATTTTAAGTCCTCGATTGTTAGCTCGCTTCTTCCATAGACTGCAATGAATAACCATTGCAGCCTATGGGAGTTATGCTATGTTCCTATGGCGCTCTGTTACCTGCGAGCCTTCATAGGAACTCCTTTCACTATATTTTGGAGTGCAGCCTCATTTTTATGGCTTTTGGGTATCTAGAGGACCTTTCGCCTGTGGTTCCAGGGAGATTTCATCATCTATCTATCTTATATCTACCTATCCATCTAATCAATCTAAAGATAGGTAGATGTAAAGCAAATATCCCTTTATTTCTACT
The DNA here is from genome assembly GCF_014858855.1 of Bufo gargarizans. Taxonomy (NCBI): domain Eukaryota; kingdom Metazoa; phylum Chordata; class Amphibia; order Anura; family Bufonidae; genus Bufo; species Bufo gargarizans. The sequence goes on along the minus strand of NC_058090.1, from coordinate 87,775,500 downwards.
CCCAGGTACAGGGGTTTGTCAAGCTGGACAAAATCCTTATCTTTCAGGGCTGAAATGTGATGAGAAGACAAGTCCACTCTGTCATCTGGAGCATTTCTGCAGTGAGAAATGTTAAACCCCTAAATACCCTTCCTTCAGCCCCCTTCGAAATATAAACCCATAGCCACATAGTTGGCGGGAGGGAGGGGTTGCAGCTTACAAAATGAATGAGACCAGTCTCTGTTTTTCAAGATGATGGGCGGTTTGGCGGAGCCATGTGCCCCTCTGAGGATTGGGACCCAGGTGGCTGCCCAACCACCCATATAATATTCCGCCACTGCCAGACAGAACACAGACGGGTATTACACTGTTTGTCTGAATGAGCCCCAATTGTGGGCTGACCATTTGCAATAGTTAATCTGCCTGTAATCTGCTATATGATAAATAGGGCAGCAATCTATGATGAGCCACTTTAAAGGGGTTCTGCAGTTTTTTTAAACTGAAGATCTATCCTCAGGATTGATCATCAGCATCTGATCGGCGGGGGGGTCCGACACTCAGGACCCCCCGCCGATCAGCTGTTTGAGAAGGCAGCAACGCTGGCAGTAGTGCCCCGGCCTTCTCGCTGTTTACCGCAGGCCCAGTGATGACGACTAGTATCAATGGCCTGGGCGGGGCTAAGCTCCATTCAAGTACAGAGCTTAGCCCCGCCTTGGCCTGCGGTAAACAGCGAGAAGGCCGCGGCGCTACTGCCAGTGCCACTGCCTTCTAAAACAGCTGATCGGCAGGGGGCCCGGGTGCCGGACCCCCACCGATCAGATGCTGAAGATCTATCCAGAGGATAGATCATCAGTTTAAAAAAACTGCAGAGCCCCTTTAACATAAATGAAAAAGTAGTGCATTACCAAATATATGCACTAGATGGCGCTACAGCATTGGAAATTAGTGAACTTAAAAAATGTACATTGCCCTTCCTGGCCACTAGAGGGCGCAGGCTAAAAAAAACTGCTGCAGACATCCAGAAACTAATTTAAAGGAAACTTTAGGAATCTTGGGGTCTCATATAGGATTGTGTTACTTTTATTATTAACATATAGAGGCACGTTGGCAAAACATCCCAATTTTTATTGTACGGGTTCCGCAAAACTTTTGCGCAGACGTATTAGAATTTTTTCTACGTGTGCTCTAACGTACAATCGTCATTTGTTAAACTATAGGCTATACACTATATATGCCCAAAAGTAAGTGGACACCCCTCCTGGTTAATGAGTTTGGGTGTTTCAGCCACACCAACTGCAAACTAGTGCATCCAATCAAGCACACAGCCATGTCAACGTGGACAATCATTGGTGGTCTTACTGAAGAGCTCATTGACTTTAAATGTAGCACTGTCATAGGATGCCACCCTTGCCACGTGAAATTTCAAGATATTTCTGGTCTGCTAGATGTGTCCTGTGAACGTGGAAGCAGGGGCGGAGTGGGACCTTAAAGTGGCCCTGGAAAAAAAAAAACATGTTGTAGACGGGTCCAAACTGACAGAAGACTGGGCAACACAAGTCGGCAGGGACAATAGAAGTAGGCGGGGCCAGCAATACTATAGTGCAGAACACATTACCGCCCCAGCGGAACCAAAAACCATAGTGTGGCACAAGGTACTGCCGCCCGCGCCACAGTACAGCAATACAGATGAATTCAGGAGGGCACCTGCGGCCAATGGCCAGGTACATAAGTGCCTGATGTTCCTACATTATTACTGCTGACAGCCATGAGGGGGCTATGGCGGTTCCCTGGGTATCGGCCCACCGGGAAATTTCCTTGTAGGGTCTATTTCCAGTCCATCCCTGCATGGAAGGACGCTACCTACAGGAATGCTTAGGGATAATGGTATGGGTTACAAAGACATTTCGGACACTTGCTTGCTTCCAACTTTTTGAGAAGTTCCCTGTTCCTTTAGGACTGTTCTCACACAGTCCTGACCTCAACCCCGTCAGACACCTTTAGAAAGAACTGGAGCACCGACTGATAGATTTTCTAATCCAAAATCAGTGCCCGACCTCACAAATAAACTTGTAAATGGATTCCCAAAGACAAACTCTTGTTGAAAGCCTTCCCAGATGAGCGGACGGATGTCTAGCAAGCTCATATAGGTGTGGTGGTCAGGGGTCCACATACTTTTTTGGCCATATAGTGTAGGGCAGCAATGTGTTTGATATGTGTTATCCTGTCTCTGGTTACTCATGGCCAGGCAGGTTTCATGCCAGAACAGGCCATCTCCTCAATCAGGGTTCTGCACCTGTAATCGGGAAGCTGAGGATGCTCCTTCCGTCACTTCGGCTGCTCCGAGAAATGGCGCAAACGCAGAGCCTCTGATCCTTCTATTGGAGCAGCCACTGTGCCACTACGCTTTATGGTGGCGGTACACCACCTCCAGTGGAACCAGAGCCTCTACACTTGTGACGCTACCGCTGGTGTGAGATTGTCAGGGCTGGCTGAGATGTCAGGTCAATCAAGCGGCTGGGTGAGTATCCTCAGCTTCAGGGACACCCCGTCGCAGCGGCAGAACGCTGTTTGATGAGATGAATCGATTCTTACAAATTGATTTATTCATCTCTATTTAGAGGTCAGGTTGTTCATGATGAAAATGCTGGGTCACTTATTTGTGTCAAATGTCCCAAAATAAGGCCGCATGGACACGACCGTGTGCGGTCCCGGAAACACGTATAAGCCATGTATAAGCCGCATCATTCAGACCGACAGCATCCTTATCTGACCCGAACGGTCTGCATTGTAGTGATTTATGATGCACTGATCGCAGGTCTATTGTACTATACTCACATGACGGGAGTGAGAGCTACAGGTTTATGCAGCTCCCACTGGGACACATTTCTAACAGCTATATCACCGTTTATAGTAGCTACCTAGTAGCAATCATTAGATCAGGCTCACATCTCTAGCTGCTACAGAGCCTGAGATATTAAGGGTTAAAGCAGCCCTTCACCCTTCTGCCCCAGTTTTGCTTGGGCAAAACTGTTAGGCCTCTTTCACACGGGCGTTGCGGGAAAATGTGCGGGTGCGTTGCGGGAACACCCGCAATTTTTCCGCGCGAGAGGCAAAACATTGTAATGCGTTTTGCACTCGCGTGAGAAAAATCGTGCATGTTTGGTACCCAAACCCGAACTTCTTCACAGAAGTTCGGGCTTGGGATCGGTGTTCTGTAGATTGTATTGTTTTCCCTTATAACATGGTTATAAGGGGAAATAATAGTATTCGGAATACAGAATGCATAGTAAAATAGCGCTGGAGGGGTTAAAAAAAATAAAAAAATAATTTAATTCACCTTCTCCTCTTGATCGCGTAGCCCGGCATCTCTTCTGTCTCCTTTGCTGAACAGGACCTGTGGTGAGCATTCATTGCAGGAACAGGACCTGTGGTGATGTCACTCCGGTCATCACATGATCCATCACCATGGTAAAAGATCATGTGATGGATCATGTGATGACCGGAGTGACGTCACCACAGGTCACCACCTGTTCAGCAAAGGAGACAGACGAGATGCTGGGAAGCGCGATCAAGTGGATTAAGGTGAGTTAAAAAATTATTTTATTTTTAACCCCTCCAGCGCTATTGTACTACTGTATTCAGAATGCTATTATTTTCCCTTATAACCATGCTATAAGGGAAGATAATAATGATTGGGTCTCCATCCCGATCGTCTCCTAGCAACCGCGCGGAATACTCGCCCGTGTGAAAGGGGCCTTAGGTTCCCTTCTTAGAGCTCGAGCAGAGCCGGGGGGTTAAGATCGAGAAACGAGTTGGTTATGGTATAATCAGTATAGGCATTGTTACAATGCATCTGCAAAATGTGGACATCACACGGATATCATCCGTATTTTTTGTGGATCCACGTTATAAAATCATGTAAACGCTCCGTAATACTCATTACGCAAAATTTAACAAAATGAGTACAAATGAGAAAAAAAGAAAAGTAAGGCTATCTTTGTAGGACTCAGAAAGGCATTTTAGGCGCTTCCTTGTGGGCTTGACTTCTTCACCTCGGCAAACGCATATGATAATTTTAGAAGCATTTTAATCTAGAAAGACAACATTTAGCGGGCGCAGCATTTTAATCTAGAAAGACAACATTTAGCGGGCGCAGATTGTTCTTACCCTCGGGCGGTTCATTCGAGAGCTAGAGAAAAGCGTTGTAGTGTTCCTATTGTGGGACACCCTGAAGCAGCATAATCGCCAACGTGCAGGGTCATTGAAACAGAAGAGGATAATATTGCAGAGGGATTTAGAGAATTTCGAAAGCCGGGCGCATGAAATTTCATGTGGATATATATCAGCTTATGCACTTAGGGCGTGAGAACAAATGGCATCATTACGAGTTAACAGGGATACAGTTAGGTCTATATATATATATATTTGGACAATATTTTTGTTACCACAATGGATTTTCAAAAAAAAAATTCAGATGCAGTTGAAGTTCAGACTTTCAGTGGGTTGAACAAAATGATTGCATAAAAATGTGAGGAACTAAAGCATTAAAAATAATTTAACTCGCCTTAGTCCACTTGCTCGCGTAGCCCGGCATCTCTTCTGTCTCCTTTGCTGAACAGGACCTGTGGTGAGCATTCATTGCAGGAACAGGACCTGTGGTGCGCATTCATTGCAGGAACAGGACCTGTGGTGAGCATTCATTGCAGGAACAGGACCTGTTGTGAGCATTCATTGCAGGAACAGGACCTGTGGTGAGCATTCATTGCAGGAACAGGACCTGTGGTGAGCATTCATTGCAGGAACAGGACCTGTGGTGAGCATTCTTTGCAGGAACAGGACCTGTGGTGACGTCAATCCCTTCATTTCAGGGGCTCAAAAGTAATTGGACAAATTAAATAATTGTAAATAAAATGTTAATTTCTAATACTTGGTTGAAAACCCTTTGTTGGCAATGACTGCCTGAAGTCCTGAACTCATGGACATCACCAGACGTTGCGTTTCCTCCTTCTTAATGCTCGGCCAGGTCTTTACTGCAGCGGTTTTCAGTTGGTGTTTGTTTGTGGGCCTTTCTGTCTGAAGTGAAATGCTCTATTGGGTTCAGATCCGGCGACTGACTCGGCCATTCAAGAATATTCCACTTCTTTGCTTTAATAAACTCCTGGGTGGCTTTGGCTTTATGTTTTGGGTCATTGTCCATCTGCATTATGAAACGCCGACTAATCAGTTTGGCTGGATCTGAGCGCACAGTATGTCTCTGAATACCCCAGAATTCATCCGGCTGCTTCTGTCCTGTGTCACCTCATCAATAAACACTAGGGCCCCGGGGCCACTGGCAGCCATGCATGCCCAAGCCATCACACTTCCTCCGCCGTGCTCTACAGATGATGCGGTATGCTTTGGATCATGAGCTGTACCATGCCTTCACCATACTTTATTCTTTCCATCATTCTGGTAAAGGTTGATCTTGGTTTCATCTGTCCACAGATGGTTTTTTAAGATGTTTTTTTTTTAGCAAAGTCCAATCTAGCCTTCTTATTCTTGAGGCTTATGAGTGGCTTGCACCGTGCAGTGAACCCTCTGTAGTTACTTTCATGCAGTCCTCTCTTTATGGTAGATTTGGATATTGATGCGCCTATATCCTGGAGAGTGTGGTTCACTTGATCGGCTGTTGTGAAGGGGTTTCTCTTCACCATGGTAATTATTCTGCCATCATCCACCACTGTTGTCTGCCGTGGGCGTCCAGGTCTTTTTGCATTGTTGAGGTCACCGGTGCTTTCTTTCTCAGGATGTACCAAACTGTAGATTTTGCCACTCCTAATAGTGTAGCAATTTCTCAAATGTTTTTTTCCCTGTTTTTGCAGATGAAGGGTGGCTTGTTTCACCTGCATGGAGAGCTGTTTTGACCACATGTTTACTTTAGGGCTGCAACGATTAATCGATGTAATCGATTATATTCGATAACTGGATTCGTTGTCGACGAATCCAGTTATCGAATAATCGCCGATTCGTTGCTATTCGGGCGGGCGGTCGCTGCATCTTTATTTTACCTTTTTACAATGACGCTCCCGCTCCTGTAACAGCCAGGCAGAGCGGACGGCGGCGTAACATCACTCACTCACGTGACACGCCTGCTCCGCCTCCTTCATTCATGAAGTGGGCGGAGCGGGCGCGTCACGTGATTGAGTGACGTTACGCCGCCGTCCGCTCTGCCTGGCTGTTACAGGAGCGGGAGCGTCATTGTAAAAAGGTAAAATAAAGATGCAAGCATCGGGGCCGGGGCTGTTAGGGGGGAGGGTGGAGGGGGGATCTGTCTATGGCACTGCTATGGGAAGGGGGGTCTGTGTATAGCACTGCTATGGGGAGGGGGGAGGATCTGTCTATGGCACTGCTATGGGGAGGGGGGTCTGTGTATAGCACTGCTATGGGGAGGAGGGGGGGTCTGTGTATGGCACTGCTATGGGAAGGGGGATCTGTGCACTGTTATGCCCATAACAGTGCACATATCCCCCTCTCCATAACTACGCCGTCCACAGATCCCCCTCTCCATAACTACGCCGTCCACAGATCCCCCATAATAGTGTCGTCCACAGATCCCCCATAAGTGTCGTCCACAGATCCCCCATAAGTGTCGTCCACAGATCCCCCATAAGTGTCGTCCACAGATCCCCCATAATAGTGTCGTCCACAGATCCCCCATAATAGTGTCGTCCACAGATCCCCCATAATAGTGTCGTCCACAGATCCCCCATAATAGTGTCGTCCACAGATCCCCCATAATAGTGTCGTCCACAGATCCCCCATAATAGTGTCGTCCACAGATCCCCCATAATAGTGTCGTCCACAGATCCCCCATAATAGTGTCGTCCACAGATCCCCCATAATAGTGTCGTCCACAGATCCCTTATAATAGTGTCGTCCACAGATCCCCCATAATAGTGTCGTCCACAGATCCCCCATAATAGTGTCGTCCACAGATCCCCCATAATAGTGTCGTCCACAGATCCCCCATAATAGTGTCGTCCACAGATCCCCCATAATAGTGTCGTCCACAGATCCCCCATAATAGTGTCGTCCACAGATCCCCCATAATAGTGTCGTCCACAGATCCCCCATAATAGTGTCGTCCACAGATCCCCCATAATAGTGTCGTCCACAGATCCCCCATAATAGTGTCGTCCACAGATCCCCCATAATAGTGTCGTCCACAGATCCCCCATAATAGTGTCGTCCACAGATCCCCCATAATAGTGTCGTCCACAGATCCCCCATAATAGTGTCGTCCACAGATCCCCCATAATAGTGTCGTCCACAGATCCCCCATAATAGTGTCGCCCACAGATCCCCCATAATAGTGTCGTCCACAGATCCCCCATAATAGTGTCGTCCACAATTTGTTTTAATATGGCCTTTGAACATAATTTTTCAAGTAAGATCATATAAACCTCTCTGTTTTGTAATTTTGTCGTTTTTCCCGATTAATCGATTAATCGTAGAAATTAATCGGCAACTAATCGATTATTCAAATAATCGTTAGCTGCAGCCCTAGTTTACTTCTCAGCAAAATCTTCAAAATGAAAAGCACCACAGCTCAAATCAACTCCAGACCTTTTATGAGCTTAATTGAGAATGACATAATGAAGGAATTGCCCGCACCTGCCCATGAAATAGCCTTTGAGTCAATTGTCCAATTACTTTTGGTCCCTTTAGAAACAGGGTGCCACATGTAAAGGAGCTGAAACTCCTAAACCCTTCATCCAATTTTAATGTGGATACCCTCAAATGAAAGCTAAAAGTCTGGACTTTATGTCCATGTCCATTATATAACTATAACTTGAATATGTTTTAGTAAACAGGTAATAAAAACTAAATTTGTGTCAATGTCCAAATATATATGGACCTAACGGTACATGGTTAGAGATATTAGTGAAAGAGGGAGAGAGTAAGGCTAGGGCTACAAGGAAATCTTGGTCGCGACAGGTGTCACTTGTCCAAGGAGCACCGTGTACCAGGACATCCATAACTAATATGTCTGCCACGACCCCAGAATCTCAAAAAATCTAGCGGAAAAAATGCAAGTCACACGGAGACCTCACTCATTTATATGGATGTCCTGCTACACTGGTCACAAGACACCCGTCATGCCCAAGATTGCCTTGTAGCCCTAGCCTTAGTGAGCACAATCTCCTGTTTGCTTTCAACTGTGCTGCGCGGCAGAAACCTGAATCGGGCTGCCCGTACAATGTCGGTCTTTGTAAATGACCCCCACAGGTTTTTAGTGACATTTTGTGTATTTTTAGTTTTACCTGTGTTTTTTTTGTAGCTACTTTTAGAATTAAAAACAACAGCTCCTATTGTTAGCTATAGGTTAATGGGACATATGAAACGCAGGAACACGCTGTTGGTGTTTTTGTTATTTAGGTGGTGTTTTTTGGACCTTTTTTTTTTTGAAACACAGCATGTCAAAGCTTCTGGTGTGTTTTTCTGAAATTTTGATCTCTTTTCCTATTGCATATTAAGCGCAGTTTTTTTTTGTCTGGAAAATACAAAGCGCAATAAAGTACCAGGTCCATTTTTGGTTTTGCATTTTCGTTTTTTGCCTCCTCACGTTCCAATAGCCATAACTTTTTAATTTCCCATTCATATAGCCATATGAGGGCTTATTTTATGCGAGATAAGTTGTATTTTTTAAGGGCACCATTTAATTTACCATTTCTGTTATTAGAAAATGGTAAAATAAAATCTTTTGGGGGTTAAATTGAAAAAAAAAACCCACAATTCCGCCAAGGTTTTTGGTGTTTTGACATCACTGTGCGCTAAAAATGACCTGACTGATGTCCTTATTTTGCGGATCAATACGAATATAGCGATACCAAACTTGTATAGTTTTTTTTTTGTTTTGCTACTTTTAAGAAAATAAAAACATTTTCTTTGCATCGCCATTTTCTGACAGCCATAACTTTCTATATTTCCATCCACAGAGGGCTTGTTTTTGTAGTTTTTATTGGTACCATTTTTGTGGTACATACAACTTTTTGATCACTGTTATTCAATTTTTTGGGGGGAAAGATGACAAAAAAAATAGCGAATCATGTGTTTTTCCATTACAGCGTTCACCGCACAGGAATTAAAAAAATATATTTTAATAGTTCAGACATTTTCGGATGCGGTGATTCCTGATATGTTTTTATATTTTTATTGTTAATATATTTTTATATGTAAAATAGGGAAATGGGGTGATATAAACTTTTTTATTTTTTATTCAATAACTATTATCCCCCTGAGGGCTCGTTTACACGAACGTGTGCTGCCCGCTGCCGTATTGTGGACCGCATTTGCGGATCCGCAATACATGGGCACCGTTCCGTGTGCATTCCGCATCACGGATGCGGACCCATTCACTTCAATGGGTCCGCAAATCCAGAGATGCAGAATGGAAGCACAGAACGGAACACTACGGAGTGCTTCCTGGGGTTCCGTTCCTCTGCTCCGCAAAACGATAGAACATGCGCTATCTTTTTGCGGAATGGAGGGATCGCGGACCCATTCAAGTGAATGGGTCCACGATCCCCATGCGGCTGCCCCACGGACGGTGCCCATGCATTGCGGACCGCAATTTGTGGTCCACAGCACGGGCACGGGCTTCACACGTTCGTGTGAACGAGACCTAAGGGGGCTAGAACCTTGGATCTTTTGAATTCCTTACCATGGCAGGCCTGGAAGGCATCACAAGTGTCCAGGCTGCCATGGTATCTGATCGGAGCCCCGCAATCTCACTGTGGGGTCTCCGATCAGAAGGCAGAGGGAGCCGCATATCTCTGCCTTACCATACAGTTGCCGCGATCAGTGTTGATCGCAGCACCTGAGGGGTTAACCCCTTATGGACCGGGCTCATTTTGACCTTAAGAACCAGGCCATTTTTTGCAAATCTGACCAGTGTCACTTTATGTGGTGATGACTTTAAAACGCTTTGACTTATCCAGGCCATTCTGAGATCGTTTTTTCGTCACATATTGTACTAGATGACACTGGTAAAATGGAGTAAAAAATTATTATTTTTTTATTTATAAAAAAATACCAAATTTACCAAAAATGTGGATTTTTTTTTCAAATTTCCAAGTTTTAATTTCTCTACTTCTATAATACATAGTAATACCTCCAAAAATAGTTATTACTTTACATTCCCCATATGTCTACATCATGTTTGGATCATTTTGGGAATGCAATTTAATTTTTTGGGGATGTTACAAGGCTTAGAAGTTTAGAAGCAAATCTTGAAATTTTTCCGACTTTTTCAAAAACCCACTTTTTAAGGACCAGTTCAGGTCTGAAGTCACTTTGTGAGGCTTACATAATATAAACCACAGAAAAATGACCCCATTCTAGAAACTACACCCCTCAAGGTATTCAAAACTGATTTTACAAATGTCGTTAACCCTTTAGGTGTTCCAGAAGAGTTAATGGCAAATGGAGATAACATTTCAGAATTTCAATTTTTGGGCAAATTTTACATTTTAATCCATTTTTTCCAGTAACAAAGCAAGGGTTAACGGCCAAACAAAACTTAATATTTATTGCCCTGATTCTGTAGTTTGCAGAAACACCCCATATGTGGTCGTAAACTACTGTACGGGCACACGGCAGGGCGTAGAGGGAAAGGTGCGCCGTGTGGTTTTTGGAAGGCAGATTTTGCTGGACTGGTTTATTTACACCATGTCCCATTTGAAGCCCCCCTGATGCACCCCTAGAGTAGAAACTCCAAAAAAGTGACCCCATTTTGGAAACTACGGGATAAGGTGGCAGTTTTGTTGGGACTATTTTTAGGGTACATATGATTTTTGGTTTATCTATATTACATTTTTGTGAGGCAAGGTTACCAAAAATAGAAATTCTGAAATTCCATCTCCATTTGCCATAAACTGTTGAGGAACATCTAAAGGGTTAATAAAGTTTGTAAAATCAGTTTTGAATACCTTGAGGGGTGTAGTTTCTTAGATGGGGTCACTTTTATGGAGTTTCTACTCTAGGGGTGCATCAGGGGGGCTTCAAATGGGACACTGTGCCAAAAAAAAGGCCATCAATATCTGCCTTCCTGAAACCATACGGCGTTCCTTTCCTTCTGCGCCCTGCCGTTTGGTCACACAGCAGTTTACGACCACATATGGGGTGTTTCTGTAAACTGCAGAATCAGGGTAATAAATATTAAGTTTTGTTTGGCTGTTGCCCTTGCTTTGTTACTGGAAAAAACAGATTAAAATGGAAAATTGGACAAAAAATAGCTGTTTTTGTATTGTTTTTATTTTATTTTTTTGACCGTGTTCATCTGAGGGGTTAGGTCATGGGGTATTTTTATAGAGCAGATTCTTACAGATGCAGCGATACCTAATATGTCTACTTATTTTAGTTTTACAAAATAATATTTTTCAAATTTTTGTTTTGTTTTAGTGTCTCAGGTTTAAGAACCATAGTTTTTTTTCGATTGTCAGTGGCTAAATGGAATTAAAATTGGGGAAGGGGATTATAAATTTAGTACTCCATGAAAGTGTGGTACTCCCTGAAGAAATCGTCAATGCAGAGGCCCGGATGATCGGGGCACGTGTCACATTGAGTGGTGGTGTCCTTCCGTATCCCCCTCCTGTGACACACTCTGCACTTTTTGGGGGTTCGTCCCTTCTTTCCAGTATGGGGGACCACACCTGGAAAGTGTTGGCCAGGGACGATCCGGGCGCCTCCAGTTCCCGAGGTACTCCGGCCTGAACTTTTTTGTACCATGCCCGGGTTTTGCACATGGCATTATATGGCTTGAGGACTTTATAAGAGAGATCAACTCCTCCCATATACCGATTGTAGTCGACGATACAATCGGGCTTGAGGACCGTTGCCGCGGTACCTCGCACAGGGACAGGGGTGATGCCGTTACCATGAATTGTGGACAGCATAAGGACATCCCTCTTGTCCTTATATCTGACCAGCAACAGGTTTCCACTGGTAAGGGCACGGGTCGCACCCCTGGGTATAGGTACCTGGAGGGTGTGGGCAGGGAGGCCGCGTTGATTTTTCCGCATGGTCCCACAAGCGGACGTGGATCTGGCGGCAAAGGGACTGGAACAAGGGGATACTGGTATAAAAGTTATCCACGTACAGGTGGTAACCCTTATCTAGCAGTGGGTGCATAAGGTCCCACACAAGTTTCCCGCTATCACCCAGAGTGGGGGGACATTCTGGGGGTTGAATATGGGAATCTCGCCCCTCGTACACACAAAACTTGTAAGTGTACCCTGAGGTACTCTCACAAAGTTTGTACAGCTTCACGCCATACCTCGCCCGCTTAGAGGGAACATACTGGGCACATACTGGCGGAAAATTAGTCTCCCCTTGAAAGCAATGAGAGACTCATCAACCGCGACCTCCCTTCCAGGTACATAGGCCTCCAAAAATTTGGCCCCGAAGTTATCATTGACCGGCCTGATTTTGTACAGGCGGTCATAGGCGGGATCACCTAGAAGGAAGGGGGGGGGGACATGCTGCATTATCTGTATAATGCAGGCATTTCCGGATGGCCTCAAAACGGGAGCGTGTCATGGCCATACAGTAGAGTGGGGTCTGGTAGAGGACGTCCCCACTCCAGTAATGCCTGACACTGTTTTTTTTTTACTAGGCCCATGTGCAGCACGGGGCCCCAAAACGTCCTCATCTCGGCTGCACTGACCGGAGTCTAGCCAAAAAGAAGCCCGAACTGTTGGGCATACAGGTTTGTTTGCTCCACCATTAGATTTACAAATTGGTCTCTGAAAAAAAGAGTAAAATATTCGTATTCAGTGAAGCTGACTGTGGGAATCTGGATTCCTGCTTGGCCAACAAAATCAGGAATCATGGGCTCAAAATGCTCTGGGGTATACCAGACAAATTCACCAGCAGGGGGCTCCGGTGGACTTAACTGGTGGGCCGGAAAACTAGTACGAGCCCCAGAGCTGTTCGTACTCGTGTGGGCCACAGGGTCACTGGCATGGCGGGCCCCTTGCTCCGCCGCCTTGGGGGCTCATCATTATCGCTAGATGAGGAGGAGGACGCGGATGACAAGAGGAAAGTGGGGTCATCCTCACTGGGACTCTCGGATTCGGAGGCAAGCAGGGCTTATGCCTCCTCGGCCGAGAACGTCCGGCGGGCCATAGGGGAGTGTGTGTGTGTGTGTGTGTGTGCGTGGAAAACTTTATTCAGTGTGTGTGGGGGACGGGTATTTGCGTACTATGCCCTACACCTAACAGAAAAATAAAAACTAATAAAAAAAATTAGAAAATCCCAAAAAGTGTAAAAAAAATTAAAAAGATTCAAACGCGCTGATCAGCGGTACGAAGCTGATCAGCAGTGGAGTGGGCGATGCGGACACTAAGAGTGTCGGCCACAGTCAGTGCATGCAAAAAAAAAAAAAACACTTGCGCCCCCAAAAATGTGTGTGTGGGGGCAAGCTGCAGCACCCCTAGGGGGTTCAAGGGTCACACAGCTGAGTGCTGTGGACCCCAGACACCCGATTCGGTGCTACAACACAATAAAATTTCTTTTTTGTCCCCCCTAACTCTCCCTCACTATCCCTACCTCACCCAAATACGCATGATTTGTGCCTGATGGCCTAAAACAACTCACACAGTAGCCGAGCTCCTCTCTCTCCCGGCTTCACGGACGTGTATGAGCGGGGAGAGGAGCTCCGGCAATTCAAATTTGCCGCTGCGCCCGCCCACCTGCCCAGCCAGCCAATCAGAAGCGATCCTGAGAGGTGGCGTGAAATATAAATGAAGAAGGGAACCCAGCTTCCAAACAACGTATAGATGCTTTATTGAAAGGGTGCTAAAATCCAGACATGTACATCAGCTCCACCTCCGAGACATAAAAAGACACATGTGCTAAAAAAAGGGGGACTTCAAGAAACAATGTGTCAGGGTTTTTTTTCCTAATCTCACGTACGCAGTTTATTTTCCTGCGGTGTGGATTTTGAATTCCGCAGCATTTCAGTTGCTTGTGCGGATTCTTAGGGAATGTTGGCATGACTGGATTTTGAAAATGCGCTGAAAACCCAGCGCATTTTTTCATGCAGTTTATGATGATTTTTTTTAATTTTTATGTCATTTTTTTTAACCAACAGAGCTGCATCCTCAGCTCTAGATTTTTGGCGTGTGCTGAAAAAACGTGCATGGACTTAAGTGGAGTTGCTTTTTTATGCTTTCCGTTCATTTCAATGGGATATTCAGGACGGACTCTGCCCCAAAATCGCCATGCCACGTGGAAAATAAGCAAATCCTGCTTCCTTTTAAAATGAATGAATTTATTTTTTATTTTTTGGGGAGTTTATTTTTTAGGCAGAAATCAGCACCAAAAAAAACTCTGTGTGAACTGCCCCAAAGATTTCATCCTTTGAAGCACGCAGGTTGAGGTTTGGAGCAAATCCGCATCAAAATCCCTAACGCATGTGGAAAGTGATTGCAGATTTGTTGCAGAAACGCAGCAAAAACCGCACAGAAAATCCGCATATACTATACCGCCATATGCAGGTCCCTTACAGTAGATTCACATGAGAGATTTTGTCGACACCGCCGCCGCGGTTTCTGCTGTGGGTTTTCATTTTGTATTGTGCTGACCCCTCTCGGTTTAGCTCCAGGCTGCGGTTTTGAGGGGGGTCAGTGCCGCCCATTCTTGGCGGTCTGGAAAACCGCGCAACAGAAATCCTCGGCCGCAGGAGCTACAGTGCAGAAAACAATGGGAGGAGGTTTCAGCGCAGATTTGTCCCGGTTCTCAGCACTGAATCTGCGCCTTTAGGGTACCTGCACACGGGTGCTGGTTTAGAGAGGGTTCACATGACGTTTTATGCCTCCATTTGGAAGAAAAAGGATACAAAAAACGTAGCACACTACGTTCTTCTATCCTGCAGAGTCTAGTAAAATAAAAAACGTATACTTTTTTTAAAATAATGGGACTCTATGGTGATGGAGGCCACTGTATGGCATCAGTCTGAGGCATCTGTTTAACGGATACGTTTTTTGTATATGTTAAACGGATGGGAAAACCGTGATGTGAACCCAGCCTTACAAGCAGAAATTCCACACAGATCTCCGCGCAGATTTCCGCACGTTTCCGCATCAATATCTGCAGGCGTAACTTACGGATTCTGTTGCGGATCTGCCCCATTGTATTGCAACGGGTGAAATCCGCAAAAAGAATTGACACGGCAGGTCAATATCTGCACGGAAAAAAAAAACCAAAGTGTCCACTGTAATACGCTGTGGTTTTTCCACACGAGAATCCGCACGGAAAAACTATGCGTAATCCACAAGGTAAAAAAAATGCCAGAAAACAGCAGTGTTCACACAGCTGTTTAGAAAAATCCACTAAGGCCTCATGCACACGACCGTTTTTCGGGTCCGCATCCGAGCCGCAGTTTTTGCGGCTCGGGTGCGACCCTTTCGCTTCATTGGGGCCGCAAAAGATGCGGACAGCACTCCGTGTGTTGTCCGCATCCGTTGCGAGTCCCTGCAAAAAAAATATAGCATGTCCTATTCTTGTCCGTTTTGCGGACAAGAATAGGCATGTCTACAATGGGCCGCCCGTTCCGTGGTCCGCAAAAAACAGCACAGTTGTGTGCACGAGGCCTTAAAGCCATAAAAACCCCATGCCATATGGAATGAAAAATACAAGCGTTTTTATTTTTTGTGGTGGTAAAATGCCAGAGACCCAAAAAATTATATTAAAACTAAATTAATGAAAACGTCAGTAGCAAAAAAGCGAGCTTTTCCCATAGATATTTTAAAAGAAAATCTGCCAAAAATGCCACAAAATCAACAAACCTTCAAGAAAACGCCAGTAAAAACCTACATGTCTGAACTCCTGACAGCCCAGCAATATGAGCTCACATTCTCATGGTTTTCCACACCAAGAACGCAGATATAATTCTTATATATTTTTTATTATTTTATGCCCTATTATTACATATTTTGTATGATTTGGTGCCCCAGCGTCTGGACTGAGCCCGGAGATGGCACGGTGACAGACAGTAGCCGGGAGCTGAGGAGAGATAATGGCGGGCGGGGCGCCTCCTGCTAATAGGAGAGGCCGGGGCTGCGGGGAGTGACTGAGGGGCTGACGTCTGTGCCCAGAACGTGGGAGACTGGCAGCAGCAGCAGCAATACAGCTCAGCAGCCGGAGCCTGTGCCACAAAGGACGCTCTCCAGCATGGCATCCAAGTGCCCGAAGTGTGACAAGACCGTGTACTTCGGTAAGGCGCCATTTCTGTCTTCTTGCGCTGTGTGCACCTGGCATGCCACCTGCTAGTGGCACATAGGAGGGGGGATTTCTCAGGGTAGCTGGGTGTGACACTGCCATAGTGCCAGGCTGGCACAGCTGATGCCACTGTCAGTCTCTTTTACCTCAGACCATGAGGTAAATAAGCCTCATGCCTCCCTCACAGGTTGGTACCTCAGGCAGGATGCAGCGCCTGGCATCCGTCTCCATGGCAGTCCTGATAACTTGGCAGTGTACACGATGTGCATTTATAAGGGGCGACTGTGAAAGAATAAAATGACCCAACGTCACGTCGGAGGGTGTGGACGCCGGGGCGCCATTATTCTATTTCATGAGGTTTACAAAGGGTTAATTTTATAAATTCATTTTTTTTGTTTTTCGTTCTGCTCGTAAAACATCCCCGCGCTGTGGTAATGACGGTCTGGCGGCAGTCTGCAGGTAGCGGGCGCTTTTATGGGAGTCGTGAAGTTGTGGCGGGCATGTCCTGGCAGCTGGGTGTGACTGGGAGATTATGTGCGGCACCCAAGCCACGCCGGCATCATGGGGGTTATCCAGAAACAGGCGCGACCAGTACCGTATATATGTGGACCACGGGAGCCAATGGAATGCTATGGATGT
The DNA here is from genome assembly GCF_014858855.1 of Bufo gargarizans. Lineage (NCBI taxonomy): Eukaryota > Metazoa > Chordata > Amphibia > Anura > Bufonidae > Bufo > Bufo gargarizans. The sequence goes on along the minus strand of NC_058090.1, from coordinate 87,758,619 downwards.
GAGCGAGTAGGCACTCACACTGCTGAGTAGCCACTCATCACGGAGTAGGCGCTCAGACCACGGAGTAGACGCTCACATAGGAGATTGCACCGTGGAGTAGGCACTCACACTGCAGAATAGGAGATTGCACCCCGGGGTAGGCGCTCACACCACAGAGTAGCCACTCATCACAGAGTAGACGCTCAGACCGCGGAGTAGACGCTCACATAGGAGATTGCACCATGGAGTAGGGACTCACACCACGGAATAGGCTGTCACAGCATGGGGTAGGCGCTCACACTGCAGCAGAGTAGGCACTCACTTCATGGAATAGGCTCTCACAGCATGGAGTAGGCGCTCACACTGCAGAATAGGAGATTGCACCCCGGAGTAGGCGTTCACACCACAGAGTAGGCGCTCACACCACAGAGTAGGGACTCACACCACGGAATAGGCTGTCACAGCATGGAGTAGGCGCTCACACTGCAGCAGAGTAGGCACTCACTTCATGGAATAGGCTCTCACAGCATGGAGTAGGCGCTCACACTGCAGAATAGGAGATTGCACCCCGGAGTAGGCGTTCACACCACAGAGTAGGCGCTCACACCACAGAGTAGGGACTCACACCACGGAATAGGCTGTCACAGCATGGAGTAGGCGCTCACACTGCAGCAGAGTAGGCACTCACTTCATGGAATAGGCTCTCACAGCATGGAGTAGGCGCTCACACTGCAGAATAGGAGATTGCACCCCGGAGTAGGCGTTCACACCACAGAGTAGGGACTCACACCACGGAATAGGCTGTCACAGCATGGAGTAGGCGCTCACACTGCAGAATAGGAGATTGCACCCCGGAGTAGGCGTTCACACCACAGAGTAGGCGCTCACACCACAGAGTAGGGACTCACACCACGGAATAGGCTGTCACAGCATGGAGTAGGCGCTCACACTGCAGCAGAGTAGGCACTCACTTCATGGAATAGGTGCTCACACCGCGAAGTAGGCGTTCACACTGCGGAGTGGGGGCTCACACTGCGGAGAAGACGCTCACGCTGTGAAATAGAATAGGTGCTCACACTTTGAAGTAGGAGCTCACACCATGGAGTAGGCACTTACGCCGCAGAGTAGACACTTACACTGCAGAATATGTCCGCACGGAGTAGGTGCTAACACTGCGGATTTGGCGCTCACACCGTGGAGTAGGCACTTACACCGCAGAGTAGACACTCACACTGCAGAATATGTCCGCACGGAGTAGGTCCTCACACTGCGGATTTGGCGCTCACACCATGGAGTAGGCACTTACGCCGCAGAGTAGACACTTACACTGCAGAATATGTCCGCACGGAGTAGGTGCTAACACTGCGGATTTGGCGCTCACACCGTGGAGTAGGCACTTACACCGCAGAGTAGACACTCACACTGCAGAATATGCGCTCACGTTATGGAGTAGACACTGACGCTACGAAATAAAATGGGTACACCGCAGAGCAGGCGCTCACTCCCGGCATTATTTCTCTATGTAACAGACCAGTCCTTGTTGGCAGCTCGTAGGGACTGCAGCTGGCGCAGCTCATGTGCCAGTTTAGTGCCAGACGTGTGTTTTGGCGCCGTACGTTCCCTTGGATGCTTGCTCCCAATGCATACTACCAATCCATAGGGCGATGTGTGACATAAAGCCCAAGCACAGTAGGCTCACCCTGCGCAGTTGTGCCACTTGTCGCCGTCCCCTAAAGGGCGCCATAGGCTACACAGCAGTGACGTTTATGTAAGGGGGCTGCACTTCCGCACCGAAATCCACAGGTTTGTCCCGGATATCAGCCCTTGCATTGGAAAGAATGAAATCTGAAAATCCTCACGGCAGGTCAATGTCTGCACCGTGTACAGGAGATCTCTTCTACGTGGATCATTCTGCCGAATTGCTGCACACATATCACCTTACAGGCACTCGTCTCTTAATGAGGTGTCTGATTATTTATCCTTGTCCCCTTTTTAAAATCTCGTCCACTTTGCCGCTACTGTAAATGCTGCAGGTCTTCCACAGTCCACAGTGCACAGTTTGTATGCTACATGCGGCCGCACCCTAAAACTATGCTGTGGAGAGGAATACATTGGGGGGATCTGACAAGAGTGAAGCCCCGCCCACTATCGCCCCCTGCTGGTTATCCTCCTGGTCCACCTTCTCCTGCATTCAGTGGTGGACTCAGGGTTGTCCTCACATGAGGCAGATTTGGTTGCAGAAAATTTACGAGACTGAAAATCATTTCCATTTATCTGAACGAAGCTGAGAGAAGTCCATGTGCTTCCCGCCAAACAACCCCCGATGAATGGGACTGACTTCAGGTGCGGAAATTATCAGCAACTACATCTGCTGTGTGTGAGAGTGCGCCAACCTCTACTCCCAGTGCTGATGTAGTGAATCACTGCGGATCTCCTTCCTTCCTTTCCTCCCTCCTTTCCTTCTCTTCTGTCCTCCCTCCCTCCCTTCCTCTGTCCCTCGCTCCCTTCCTCCTCCCTCCCTCCTGTCCTTCCTTCCCTCCCTTCTTTCCTTCCTCCCTGCCTTCCTTACCCTCGGTCCTTCCTTCCTCCCTCCCTTCTTTCCTTCATTCCTTCCTTACTTTCTTCCTTCCCCTTCTGTCCTTCCTTCCCTCATTTCCTCCCTCCTTTCCTTCCTTCAGCCCTTCCTCCCTCCTTTCTGTCCTTCTTCCCTCCCTCCCTTCCTTCCTTCCCTCACTTCTTTCCTTCCTTCCTTCCCATTCTGTCCGTTCTTCCCTCATTTTCTCCCTCCCTCCGTCATCCCTACCTCCCCTCCTTTCTTCCTTCCTCCCTTCCTTCTGCCCTTCTTTCCTACCTCCTCCCTTCCTTCCCTCCCTTCTTTCCTTCCTTCCTCCATTTCCTCCCTTCTGTCCTTTCTTTCTCCCTCCCTTCCCTCCCTTTTTTCCTTCATCCTTCCTTCCTTCTTTCCTTTCTTCCTTCCCCTTCTGTCGTTCCGTTCCTTCCTTTATCCCTCCCTTCCTCCCTTCTGTCCTTTCCTTCCTTCATCCTTCCCTTCTGTCCTCCTTCCCTTCCTTCTTTCCTTTTTTCCTTCCCCGTCTGTCCTTCCTTTCCTTTCTTCCTTCCCTCATTCCTCCCTTCTTCTTTCCTTCCTTCATCCTTTCCTTCCTCCCTTCTGTCCTTCCTTCCTCCCTCTCTTCCTTCTTTCCTTTCTTCCTTCCTCTTCTGTCCTTCCTTTCCCTCATTTCCTCCCTCCCTTCCTTCCCTTCTTCTAAATTCCTACATGTATATAGCTATATCTCTCTGTAGACAGTGTAGAAGGGGGCATTACATACCATATGTATATCTATGGCTATATGTAAGGATCTATTTTCTATGCAGAGGAGGAAGGGGTTAACAGGAGCTAATGGCAGTGCATCCTGGGAGATGCGGGTACTTGATGAGCTGCCGCCCACCTACAGAAAGGGAAGAAAGTCCTCCAGATAAGTGAGTAGATAACCCCTTAAAGCCCTCACATTAGGATGGGGGCGCCTTGATGTCACTGGTTTACATGATTCCTGCGTGATGTCACTGTAGCATTAATATTACCATCATTATTACTATCTTCTTGTTAAAGGGATAGTCTCCTGTCCACTCCCAGTCTGCAAATCCCTGTCCCTTGGTTGTGTACCAGTTATGTGCAGTGTAATTCTCCACCGCCCCCTGAGACATAATTACAATACTCCTTGAGGTCAGTCCTCTGCTCCTTGGGAGGAGGATGTATAGGACGTAGTCATTTCCTAATGGGTTTTGCTCCGTTCTGCCAGATAACCGGAGAGGAGTGATCTGCTGTAATGGGAATCGCAAGGTTTTCTTCCACCAGAGCCCTTCATCGGAGGAACCAGAGATCTCCTTATACACGTCTGTGATGAGGGTAGGAGTCCGGGCAGTAAAGCCTCATCCACTCATCAGTGTTCTGGCACGGTCCGTGTTTTCAGCACAGATGCACGCTCTATTTTGTCTGTGTTCACGGATCCATCACGTCCATTATAGTCTATGGGTCCGTGAAAAACCACGGATGCAACACGCGTTGCATCCGTGTGTCACGGATCATTAGGAAGAGATTGAAAATTATTTTTTAGCTGTTCAGTGTCAATGAAACACGGACAACAGAAAAACGGACACACAACACGGATCCTTCACGGATGCATTACTGACCACCTGCTCACAGATTTGCGCATGGACACGGACGTGTGCATGAGCCTTAACGGGCCAGTCTGCTCCAGGGGCCCCTGAGAAATCCTGCTGTAAACAAGAATTTGATTTATGTCTGTATTTAGTCCAAGTAATCTGACGGGTGTAAAGGGTGTTTGTGTGATAAAGACTAAGGCTACTTTCACACCAGCGTTTTTACTGGATCCGGCGGGGTTCAGAAAAAACGCTTCCATTACTGATAATAAAACCGTCTGCGTCCATCATGAACGGATCCGGTTGTATTATCTGAAATATAGGAAAGACGGATCCGTCATGAACTCCATGGAAAGTCAATGGGGGATGGATCCGTTTTCTATTGTGTCACAGAAAATCCGTTTTCTCTGACACTATTTTAGAAGTTTTTCTCCGCATCCCAGGATGGAAAGCAAACCGCAGCATGCTGCAGTCTGCTCTCCGGTATGAGAACGGAATGCATTTTGGTGCACTCCGTTCTATTCAGTGTTGTCCCCATTGACAATGAATGGGGAGAAAACTGAAGCGTTTTTTTTTCCGGTATTGAGCCCCTATGACGGATCTCAATACCGGAAAACTAAAACGCTAGTGTGAAAGTAACCATAAGACAGGACCGGAGGGGACGGCTGCTGGCCACTCCGTTTCCAGCACTCTGATCCCTGCTAGGCCTGCCGTTCATCTCTACATGACCGCTGCAGCCAGTCACTGTCCTCGGTGGTTGCAAAAGCGTGAATGACCAGTGATTGGCTGCAGCGGTCACGTGTTGCTGACATGAGCATGCTACCCAGAACCCAGCCGCTATGCTAGGTAAGTGATCATATATTCCTTATTGCATGGGCACCCCAAGCGTTGTCCAGTGTCCTCCTGCAGCCGGACAACCCCTTTCATCCTCAGCTGTTTCACGGATGGAGACGTCTACTGAACAGAGCACGGCTTATGATGGAAAACATAGAACCTGCGCCCGTACAAGTACAAACTAACCCCGGAGGGGCCAGTAAAAGAGGGTACAATCAGTCCTTTCTTTTTTTTGTAATACCTACTTTTGTTTTTGTGGTTTGGCCATAAATTTATGTGGCTGCCAAATATTACATTATAGTGAATGGAATTTAGAGATTTTGTGTTCACACCAACATCATGCCCTGTGCCTGCTCCTCCTCCTACATGTGCAGGGATATAACCTATTAGGACCGCGGAGACCATCTGTAAACCTGCAGGTTCCGTATATTGCACTGGTGCAGGGCCTGAGGAGGGAGGTGGGGAATAGACAACCCCTCAATCTTGCCCCTCACACCCTGCACAAGGCATAATCCAGTTTTGGCACAAATTCCTTTAGTGTTCCCCAGAGACTCCCAGTCAATGCAAAGTACAACTCCCCAGAGAAATGTCAATTTCTTTTTTATGACATCCATTCTGAACATCATATTCATCAATGTATTTACACCAATACAGTGCTTGCCTGCAGCCACCACTAGGGGGAGCTCAGTCCACAGGAATGTATACTGTTACTATTGATATCAGTGGAAGCTGTAAATATATATATTTTTTGCACTGAGCTCCCCCTAGTGGTGGCTGCTGGAACAGGATAAGCAGTTCAGCTCTGGGCCCCACAGTAGTCATGTGATCTGCCTCCATGATAGGTACACCACAGCACCTTCAGCTCTCATCGCCCCTGAGTGTAAGGTGTATATATAGATCCCATATACCTTCTATGGATCTCCACCCGCTCAGATGAAAGCTGAAGGGGCAGAGCGCTCAGAGCAGCCTTCTTGTCTTAGAGGTTTAGGGGCCCTTCTTTATTATAGGGCCTTATAAATACAAGATTGACAGGGGAGCTCTTAAAGCACTGTCATAAAACTTTCCACAGGTCATAAAGACATTTAAGAGGTCCTGTACCGTAAGACCCCCACCGGTGACTGGAGGGGAGGCATTGTCATGTACACTTTCACTGCCCTCCGTAAGCATTGCTAACATTTTGCTTGGGCAGCCATAAATCTCTAAAAGTCATGAGGTAGAATTTATTAAGACTGGCATTTCACACGGTAATTAAAAATGCGCTGGAATTTATTGCACCCAGAGGCACTGGTCGCTTTATGAATTTGGCCCATCTTCTGACAGTCCATGCGCCAGAAAATCAAATCTATGCCATCTATAAGCTGGTATGTATTTACTCTATGGTTTACGCCAGTTTATAGCGTAATTTGTAGTTAGTCTGTTGGGTTGTGAGAGGCCATGCCCCTCCTGTTAAGTATCACCCCCTGCAGTTTTTATGTGCTGCCTTCAATAAAACCCATCCATGGTGCTTGGAAGACCCCTACGTTTATTTTATTTTTCACGGATATAATTTAACAAGTTGTGTTACCCGGAAACAGCGGTCTGTCTGCGGCTCTGGCAGGGCCACAATCCTAGGTAATGCCTCAAGGCCTGTTTAGAGGGTCACACATCATCTTATAGGCTAGCTGCATTCCATCTGAGGGAACAACAGGCTCATCTGTCTACAGCAGTCCCATAGAAATGAATGAAGTGGTGGACTGACATGGGCACTGCCACATTCAGAGAGGGGACTCTGTACACCTGTAAAAACAGTAGCGATCTTTGAGGACCACAAGATGGTGACCTCAAGCCAGTCCCGTTTTCTGTGGAGAGCAGCGTGTCGGAAGCTTCAGCAGTGAGAAAAAACGATTATCCCGCCATGACCACCCCGATCATTTTACAGTGCTCCAGATCAGGCGGATGTGCCATCACTGATCCTTATCTACGTAGCGGTGCCTCTATGGCTTCTGACAATCCTATGGCTTAGCTGCAGGGTGTCACTAGTGTCCTTTTTTGGGGGGGGTACCCCCCCCCCCCCCAAAATCCTCCTGACTTTGGCCTCTCACCCAGTTAAGCCAGTACACCCTGATCCGCAGTAATGAGGGGCAATCACCCCAAAACCACTGTCTGCAGATGAGATGCTGGCTTATTTAATATCCGAGTCATGTCTCATTAGTTAAAGACACTGACTTATAGGATAGCTGCCTTACATCTGGTGGCATCACAGGCAGAGCTTTCTTACTAGTGTCCTTTGTCGGGGCTTGGTCGGTGATAATACCACAGCTTAATCCAGAATAACCAACATGGAATAATGAAGGATTTGTAATTCCCCCACTAAGGAGGAATTCTCCTGTCTTCATCTGCGGGTTAGTGACACATACGTGGGATGAGATAGAAATACGGGCATCTCGGAGTTGTCTCTTATCTCAGGAATTCCAACTATGAACTTCAACATTAGAAGAGCTCATTCCATAGGAGAGTGCGGACATCCAGGCTGATGGAGGACACACCACCAGAATACACTTCGCACAATGGCCACCTTCCAGGGGTTTCTCATATGGTCTTTGCCTCTGATATCTGAGTTACAATCAATGCTAATTTGTAGTGGATTCTCCTTATTAAATGACTTCTCCCTCTATAGAGCTGGAATTCCTATTCCCATTATACACTCACCTAAAGAATTATTAGGAACACCTGTTCTATTTCTCATTAATGCGATTATCTAGTCAACCAATCACATGGCAGTTGCTTCAATGCATGTAGGGTTGTGGTCCTGGTCAAGACAATCTCCTGAACTCCAAACTGAATGTCAGAATGGGAAAGAAATATGATTTAAGCAATTTTGAGCGTGGCATGGTTGTTGGTGCCAGACGGGCCGGTCTGAGTATTTCACAATCTGCTCAGTTACTGGGATTTTCACGCACAACCATTTCTAGGGTTTACAAAGAATGGTGTGAAAAGGGAAAAACATCCAGTATGCGGCAGTCCTGTGGGCGAAAATGCCTTGTGGATGCTAGAGGTCAGAGGAGAATGGGCCGACTGATTCAAGCTGATAGAAGAGCAACGTTGACTGAAATAACCACTCGTTACAACCGAGGTCTGCAGCAAAGCATTTGTGAAGCCACAACACGCACAACCTTGAGGCGGATGGGCTACAACAGCAGAAGACCCCACCGGGTACCACTCATCTCCACTACAAATAGGAAAAAGAGGATACAATTTGCACGAGCTCACCAAAATTGGACTGTTGAAGACTGGAAAAATGTTGCCTGGTCTGATGAGTCTCGATTTCTGTTGAGACATTCAAATGGTAGAGTCCGAATTTGGCGTAAATAGAATGAGAACATGTATCCATCATGCCTTGTTACCACTGTGCAGGCTGGTGGTGGTGGTGTAATGGTGTGGGAGATGTTTTCTGGGCACACTTTAGGCCCCTTAGTGCCAATTGGCCATCGTTTAAATGCCACGGGCTACCTGAGCATTGTTTCTGACCATGTCCATCCCTTCATGACCACCATGTACCCATCCTCTGATGGCTACTTCCAGCAGGATAATGCACCATGTCACAAAGATCGAATGATTTCAAATTGGTTTCTTGAACATGACAATGAGTTCACTGTACTAAAATGGCCCCCACAGTCACCAGATCTCAACCCAATAGAGCATCTTTGGGATGTGGTGGAACGGGAGCTTCGTGCCCTGGATGTGCATCCCTCAAATCTCCATCAACTGCAAGATGCTATCCTATCAATATGGGCCAACATCTCTAAAGAATGCTATCAGCACCTTGTTGAATCAATGCCACGTAGAATTAAGGCAGTTCTGAAGGCAAAAGGGCGTCCAACACCGTATTAGTATGGTGTTCCTAATAATTCTTTAGGTGAGTGTATGTTCTAGTATATCGCTGTGGTTGGTAAAGAACCAGTCCCAAGGCTGAAGGTATCGAGTTTCATTCGGCTTTTTCCTTGCACACTGCTTCTCCCATCGATCCGCTATGTAAGGAACTGCAGCCCTGCTGTATTCAGGTGCATGGAGGGGTATTGCAGTTCCCTTCATAGCTCCGTTATGCAGGGAAAACTGTAGCGAAGCCCAGACCCTGTTCATTGTGAGCTTCAAGGAAGGTCCTGCTAGGTAGACCTCCACCGATCAGGAAGTGGTGGCCTATTATAGCTGTATGCCATCTCTATATGTCTTCTAAAACCACGTTAATGAAGGTGTTGGACTGACAGTGATCACTCTTTATGGCGGGGGATTGTAGGATCTTCATGTTTAACCTTGACTTCAATGCTAATATTTGTCACCATCTGACCGACAGACTATTTGGCTTTTGGTGCAGTGATTGCAAACTACACAAGAGCCTTGCGTTCACATGCTAAGTACACATGCGGGCTGCAGTGTAACGACCTATGTTACAGGGAATGCAGTCTGTTTGCTGGAATGTTTACATTGCTGTAGTGCTTACTTTACCTACACGCTATACACCGTTAGCTTGTCCGGATTAAAAATACGGCTCTGTCCTCCGGCTCCAGCTGGGCGCACACGTGGAGATTAGGGAGCTGCATGGACAGATGTTTAGGGGGTGGAGGACCATGTTCTGCTTTTCCTTGTGAGCATATGACTCCCTGTTTCTGCTGTGAGAACCAGTCGCCACAGAATGCAGTGCAGCAGGAGAAGTTGAACAGATGTTGATATAGTAGGGAGAGATTTAGTAAAAAGTGTTTTTTATTCATATATGGCCTCATGCACACGTATTTTTTAGCGGTCCGCAAAAAGGGGTTCCGTTGTTCCGTGATCCGTGTCCGTTTTTGTTTCCGTGTGTTTTCCTTTATTTTTGGAGGATCTCCAGACATGAAGGAAAGTTCAAAAAAAGTCAAGTTTGCCATGCAAATGATAGGGAAAAAAACGGACACGGATGACAATCTGGTGTGCCTCCGTGTTTTTTCATGGACCCATTGACCTGAATGGATCCGCGAACCGTTGTCTGTGAAAAAAATAGGACAGGTCATATTTTTTTCACGGACTGGAAACACGGATCACGGACGCGGATGACAAACGGTGCATTAGCCGGGTTTTCCACAGACCCATTGAAAGTCAATGGGTCCGCAGAAAATCACGGAAAACGGAACAACGGACACGGGACATAACAACGGTAGTGTGCATGAGGCCTAAACCTTAGCTTTTTTTATATTTTTAGGATTCATGTTGTTGGTACCTCTCAGTATGCTCCCTGATTGATGGGGTAGGGAGGGATAACATGTATAGAAGTCCATGTTACCCCTTCCCCTGGAGTCATCCACAGTTACACAGGAGGATCTATACCTCCCATCTACCTGCAGTCTGTCAGCACCCCCCCTACTGTCTCCCCTCTTCCCCTCCATGCTGGCTGAGACCATGGCTGGCTGAAGGAGGAGGGTGCAACCACCCGTTGTATCTCAGTCTGTACAGCAGCTAGAGATATTACTGAAAAGATTCATTACCTGGTTATTAAAGGCTCAATCTCTGGCTATATTGCAGTTTGCACCACAATCCTAGTCTTGTTTCAAAGATTAGCCTTAAAGGTGCATTCCGGTAAAGTACCGTTACTCAATTTTAGAAAAACTGCATTAACCACTTCACATCCGGGCCATTTATCCCCTTCCTGACCGGGCCTAATTTAGCAAATCTGACATGTGTCACTTTATGTCGTAATAACTTTGGAACGCCTTTACTTATCCAAGCCTGTTTTCTCATGACACATTGTACGTCATGTTAATGGTAAATTTGAGTCAATATGTTTTACCTTTATTTATTTAAAAAAATCCAAAAGTTAATGAAAATATGAAAAAATTCGCTGTTTTCTAGATTTAAATCTCTCTGCTTTTAAGACAGATAGTGATGCCTCATAAAATATTAATTAATTAACATTCCCCATATGTCTACTTTATGTTGGCATCTTTTAATGTAATTTTATTATTTTTGCACGTTAGTTAAATTTTTAGGAAAATTTCCAGTCAACTTTTTTAAGGACCTGTTCAGTTCAGTCACTTTGTGGGGCTTACATTATAGAACCAACCAATAAATGACCCCATTTTAGAAACTATACTCCTCCAACTATTTAAAACTGGTTTTAGAAATGTTGTTAACCCTTTAGGTATTCCATAGGAATTAAATCAAAATAGAGGTGACATTTCAAAATTTCACATTTTTTGCAAATTTTCCATTTTAATGAAAAAAATTCTGGAACGCAAGGGTTAACAGCAAAACAAACCTCAATATTTATTACTCTGATTCTGCAGTTTGCAGAAACACCCCATCTGTGGTCGTATACCGCTGTTTAGGCACACAACAGGGAATAGAAGGCAAGGAGCGCCATATGGTTTTTGGAGGGCAGATTTTGCTGAAATGGTCTTTGGGCACCATGTTACATTAGAAGAGACCCTGAAGTGAACCCCCAAAAAGTGACCACATTTTGTAAACTACACCACCCAAGGAATTTTTAAGGGGTGTAGCAAGCACTTCACCCAACAGGTGTTTCATAGAATCTTTAAAGGGGTTCTGCACTTTCATTTAACTGATGATCTATCCTCTGGATAGATCATCAGCTTCTGATCGGCGGGGGTCCGACACCCAGGACCCCCGCCGATCAGCTGTTTGAGAAGGCAGCGGCGCTCCAGCAGCGCCGCGGCCTTCTCACTGCTTACCGCTGGGCCGCCCGCCCACTGACGTGGAGCGGCATCTGGATTTTCTAACATGGAATTTTCTGTCAGAGCGATAACTTTTTTTTATTTTTGAATGAGCTACTTGAGGGCTTATTTTGTGCAGGACAAAATGGGGTACATTTGGCTTTCTGGATGTTTTTTATCACATTTTTTGGGAGGTGAAATCACAAAAAAAACTGTTTGGTGTCATTTTTCTATTTTCTTAAACCGTTTACTTGATGGGGTAGATCATGTGATATCTTTATAGATCTGGTCATTACGGACGCAGCGATACCAAATATGTCTAGTTTTTTTATTTTTATGTTTTACACAATAAAAACATTTTTAGTAAAAAAAATCATGTTTTTGTGTTTACATTTTCTTAGAGCCATATTATTATTATTATTTTCTGGCTATGGTCATGTGTGAGGGCTTGTTTTTTGCGGGACGAGGTGAAGTTATTATTGCTATGATTTTGGGATACATACGACTTTTTGATTGATTAACATTATAATAATGTTTTTTGGGAGGTGAGTAATGTGTCGCATATCAGGGTAGCGGGCTCCTTTGGCCCCTGACCAGCTGTAAAAACCAGCATCGGTCTATTATGTATCTGAACTGGAAATTGCATCTTAGCTTTACATCTGCAGCTGCCTTAAAATAGCCGTGCTGACAGTTGCTGCAAGATGATGTCTGTGGTTTTTGGCACTGGTTTGTGAAGCTGCTATGAAACTACTGTACGACTGAGATAAATATAAAACCCCACAAAAAAATGTTAAATTCTATTCTCAAAGCACATACAGCCCGGCTACATTTTTTTCTTTTTGTGACCATGACAAATATTTTCTCAGGAAAAAAGAGCATTTTTTTCTTTGTGACCCTCAGGACTCCATCAAATATGATAGTAATGATTGTTTATGGCAACAGTCAGTGAGGGAGAATGTCCATGTGACCTCTCCCCCTGGGGTCATCTACAGATATACAGGGGCAGGAGGATCTATATCTTCTCCTCCTTTCCCTGCAGCCTGTCTGCATGTCCTCCTCCATGCTGACTGAGATTACGGCTGGCTGAAGTCGGATGTGGGCTGTTTGAACCTGATATATCTCAGGCTGTATAGCAGCTAGAGATTTTACCTGCACAACTGTGATCCTGGTCTTGTTTCAAATAGTAGCTTTAAAACAAGACTAGGATGGCGACTGTAGCTTAATTCTAGTCTAAGAAAGATCTCAAACAGGGTTTGTTCAAAACAGTGATGTCCTCCTCTGCTGGACGAAGCCTGTTTGGGCTGATGAGTTTTACGTAAGAGTCCGCTTCAGTATAGCTCCGGTACTCCTTCTATACTGTGCTCATTACAGATGGAGATCTCCAAAAATGTGCAGCCCTCATCCCATGGGATTCATGACATTTACTGAACACGTTGAATCGGATCCTATTTTTACATTTCTGGATGAGAACATATTTCCTGTTTTCTTTTTATAGCGGCCTTGACTCTGTCTTGAAGACACAAATTGTGAAGATCAAGGTTTAGCATTGCAATAACTGGAAACAAATCACTTTATAGGGGATGTCTAGTGGGGACAGTCCCTTCCCACATGATGGACACCCTGAAGAGGAAATGATCACAATCCACCATTTCTTGAAGGGAAAGCCAATGCTCATGGCGCTCATTGTAATGTAAGGACAACCCTAAGGGTACGGCCACATGTTCAGCTTTCCTGATGCAGTTTTTGAAACCAAAATCAGGAATGGATCACAAAATGGATTTTGTTTTTTAAATGAATTCCTGGTTTTGGCTTCAAAAACTCATCAGAATCAGAAAACCTGGATGTGTGACCGTTCCCTTAACCCCCAAGAGGGAGAACTGCTCTTCCCTGTGGCTCTGAACCCAGACATAACCGCTTCTTCCGTCATTCATCAGGAATGAGTGGAGCATCAGGGTTTTTCTTTACCTACAGTGATGTACCGGGTCTCTGGATGGGAATGCTAGGTGGAGACTTCAGCCTAGCAGTGAGCCCGTGATGTCATGGGCACTAATGGGCAGTCTTAAGCTCTGCTCTAGTCTGTAAAACAAGCTAGGGCAGTGCTATAGACTACAATTTTAGTCACAAGTCGCAAGTCCGTTTTCTAACTGGCTGAATGTCTAGCTGCACAGCTGGTTGTACGCCATGTTCAGCAGTTGGGTGGGACAGGAATGTACCGGGACCATCCCAGGGTTGTGAATCAGGCATGTAAACAGGCGTAAATGTAATTGTATCTGGGCAGCAGATCCCTGTTCACACGGCACGATTTGCTGCCCAGAAATGATGATTGAGGAGGGGTCCACACCAAAGATCATTTCACCTGATGAACAAGAGTTTTTCATGTTCATTGGGCCATCTGTGGTTCTTAGGATCATTCATTGCCAATAATCTGCCCGACAGTTGTGCAGAGTAAATGCGCCTTACGTTTCCTCCATCTGTAGGATTAGTAAATTTGTGGCCTCTGTATGCAGTGATCTCCGAACTCTGGAGGAAGAGGATCTGAGAGCAGAAATTGTCCATCACACTACACACAACATTGCGGGCAGCAGATGAGATGGGGCAGCACAGCTTTACGCACTGCTGTCCATATTGTGGTATGCTACTTAAACGGTCAGTATGTCTGGATAAATAACGTAGGGTTATGTTTGAGGCACAGTTTGCAAGGTTTTACACACAAGAGACTATAAACCTGCGGAGAGGGAAATGTATTACTTTTCCAATGCAGTAACAGCCGCCACCGTTTAATCACATGGGGGGGGGGGGCTATTGATCCTCATAAAGACTAATGCAAGTAGGCAATTAGGCCGGCATCTACATGAATGATTTACATGGCATCCAAGGGGTTCCAATAGGGAATGGAAGGGGGGGTGCAAGAGCAGTCAATTAAATTTCTAATATCATTTGACCTATAAAGGTTAGAAAACGTACCTGTGGCTTCCCGTGATGTCAGACACACAGGATGAGGGAGTCTGCTGTGAAGGTTATGGAGACCTCTGCTGAATGTTTACTCAGGAGGAAGACGATAGATGGGCAGAGAGGATCCGCACCACTGAGGAGGAAGACGATAGATAGATGGGCAGAGAGGATCCGCACCACTGAGGAGGAAGACAATAGATGGATGGGCAGAGAGGATCCGCACCACTGAGGAGGAAGACGATAGATAGATGGATGGGCAGAGAGGATCCGCACCACTGAGGAGGAAGACGATAGATAGATGGATGGGCAGAGAGGATCCGCACCACTGAGGAGGAAGACGATAGATAGATAGATAGATGGGCAGAGAGGATCCGCACCACTGAGGAGGAAGACAATAGATAGATAGATGGGCAGAGAGGATCCGCACCACTGAGGAGGAAGACAATAGATGGATGGGCAGAGAGGATCCGCACCACTGAGGAGGAAGACGATAGATAGATAGATGGGCAGAGAGGATCCGCACCACTGAGGAGGAAGACAATAGATGGATGGGCAGAGAGGATCCGCACCACTGAGGAGGAAGACGATAGATAGATGGGCAGAGAGGATCCGCACCACTGAGGAGGAAGACGATAGATGGATGGGCAGAGAGGATCCGCACCACTGAGGTGGAAGACGATAGATAGATGGGCAGAGAGGATCCGCACCACTGAGGAGGAAGACGATAGATGGATGGGCAGAGAGGATCCGCACCACTAAGGAGGAAGAAGATAGATAGATGGGCAGAGAGGATCCGCACCACTGAGGAGGAAGACGATAGATAGATAGATGGGCAGAGAGGATCCGCACCACTGAGGAGGAAGACAATAGATGGGTGGGCAGAGAGGATCCGCACCACTGAGGAGGAAGACGATAGATAGATGGGTGGGCAGAGAGGATCCGCACCACTGAGGAGGAAGACGATAGATAGATAGATGGGCAGAGAGGATGTTGTCCGACTTTTTTTTCTTGGACTGGTACTACTGGGACTGCTCTGCATATGCTGCTGTCAGGGCTTGGATCTCTAATCCCACATACTCCCTAGTGGTGCTCTGTGTCTTTAAAGAATCCATATACAATGTGTAGTAGAGCATTACACGGCACTCAGCTGGGGGTAAAAATCTTCTTGCTTTATTGCTTTCTGTGGGTTACCTGAACATGAACATCTAGGCGATGGCCGTTTCATGCATACCTGAACCTCGTCTGGCCAGGTATGCACGAATCGGCCGTCGCCTAGATGTTTATGTCCATTTTCAGGTAACCTGCAGAAAGCAATAAAGCAAGAAAAGTTTTACTCCCAGGTGAGTGCCGTGTTATGCTCTACTACACATCTACCTATGGGACAATACACCTTACCTGCTTTCCACCTCTCCTTTGGCTCCTGGGCTTTATTCATTTGTCCTCCAGTCTACATCTGTATGGACAGGGTCACATGTGTCAATGCAGCCTCATTGGTGACGTGTCCCCAAGGGGAATGTGGCCCAGCAGTGATATGCCACTTGGGGACACGTCACCACTGAGGCCAGTTATTGGCTGCAGCCGCACACATGACACTGTCTGTGTGGAAGTGATGTCCATGTATATACCACACAGCTTTACCTGCTGTCCAGAAGAGACGGGCACAGAATTATGAGAGGGATGGTGGGGTCCACGCAGAAGACGGGCAGGAGTATATGATCTGCTCCGTGTAGCTGTGGCGTGGCTACACAGGATATAAACCTGTAAAGTAATTCCAGAACTACATCCAGTTCCATTAATAACCAGAGACCCTTTATAATGCAAGGAAGCCGGCGTCTGAAAACCTCCAGTACACAGAGCGCGGAGGAAAGTCAGATTGTTTAATCTTCCCCACCGCTATCTATACATCAGTACAATGGGGTATTGTGATTAGCAGCGCCTTTTTCCTGAAATGGAGCCTAATGGTGGCAGAAGAAGTGTTTATTTCCTGGACGCCTCAGCTGGCTCCATTCTTTTTCAGTTAATCTCTCGAATTTCTGTTTCCTCCCTTTTTGCTGCAGAAAAAAATAGAAATAACAAAAACAGAAAAGCCAAATTAACTGGTTGTAATTATTGCTTTTCCGCTGAAGCATTATGGGCTAAATGAGCATATATGTGTATATATACAGTACAGACCAAAAGTTTGGACACACCTTCTCATTCAAAGAGTTTTCTTTATTTTCAAGACTATGAAAATTGTAGATTCACACTGAAGGCATCAAAACTATGAATTAACACATGTAGAATTATATACTTATCAAAAAAGTGTGAAACAACTGAAAATATCTCATATTCTAGGTTCTTCAAAGTAGCCATCTTTTGCTTTGATTACTGCTTTGCACACTCTTGGCATTCTCTTGATGAGCTTCAAGAGGTAGTCACCTGAAATGGTTTTCACTTCACAGGTGTGCCCTGTCAGGTTTAATAAGTGGGATTTCTTGCCTTATAAATGGGGTTGGGACCATCAGTTGCGTTGTGGAGAAGTCAGGTGGATACACAGCTGATAGTCCTACTGAATAGACTGTTAGAATTTGTATTATGGCAAGAAAAAAGCAGCTAAGTAAAGAAAAACGAGTGGCCATCATTACTTTAAGAAATGAAGGTCAGTCAGTCTGAAAAATTGGGAAAACTTTGAAAGTGTCCCCAAGTGCAGTCACAAAAACCATCAAGCGCTACAAAGAAACTGGCTCACATGCGGACCGCCCCAGGAAAGGAAGACCAAGAGTCACCTCTGCTGCGGAGGATAAGTTCATCCGAGTCACCAGCCTCAGAAATCGCAGGTTAACAGCAGCTCAGATTAGAGACCAGGTCAATGCCACACAGAGTTCTAGCAGCAGACACATCTCTAGAACAACTGTTAAGAGGAGACTGTGTGAATCAGGCCTTCATGGTAGAATTACTGCTAGGAAACCACTGCTAAGGACAGGCAACAAGCAGAAGAGACTTGTTTGGGCTAAAGAACACAAGGAATGGACATTAGACCAGTGGAAATCTGTGCTTTGGTCTGATGAGTCCAAATTTGAGATCTTTGGTTCCAACCACCTTGTCTTTGTGCGACGCAGAAAAGGTGAACGGATGGACTCTACATGCCTGGTTCCCACCGTGAAGCATGGAGGAGGAGGAGGTGTGATGGTGTGGGGGTGCTTTGCTGGTGACACTATTGGGGATTTATTCAAAATTGAAGGCATACTGAACCAGCATGGCTACCACAGCATCTTGCAGCGGCATGCTATTCCATCCGGTTTGCGTTTAGTTGGACCATCATTTATTTTTCAACAGGACAATGACCCCAAACACACCTCCAGGCTGTGTAAGGGCTATTTGACCATGAAGGAGAGTGATGGGGTGCTGCGCCAGATGACCTGGCCTCCACAGTCACCGGACCTGAACCCAATCGAGATGGTTTGGGGTGAGCTGGACCGCAGAGTGAAGGCAAAAGGGCCAACAAGTGCTAAGCATCTCTGGGAACTCCTTCAAGACTGTTGGAAGACCATTTCAGGTGACGACCTCTTGAAGCTCATCAAGAGAATGCCAAGAGTGTGCAAAGCAGTAATCAAAGCAAAAGCTGGCTACTTTGAAGAACCTAGAATATGACATATTTTCAGTTGTTTCACACTTTTTTGTTATGTATATAATTCCACATGTGTTAATTCATAGTTTTGATGCCTTCAGTGGGAATCTACAATTTTCCTAGTCATGAAAATAAAGAAAACTCTTTGAATGAGAAGGTGTGTCCAAACTTTTGGTCTGTACTGTATATATATCTCTTCAGAAAATAATCGCGTAAAATGATGTTAATTAATACATGTCATTTTTATCATTTTATATTCTTATTTTAGATTTTGTTTTAATTATACAATGGTGTCATATTTTTTCTGTTGCATTCCATTTTTCAAATACACATCTGCAAGGCTTGAAAATCGGACCTTCCCGCTGATCGTGCTGTCCCCGTCAGCCATTGATCCTGGTGCTTCAGGGGTTCATTGTCCAGGATTGGAGCTCTCTCAGATCCTGGCCATTAGTCCAGGAGGGCAGCATTCGACAGCCACCCCCTTCCCCTTTGTGCCTGCACCATCACCCTGACTTACATGTATGTTGGAACTGATGATGTACATGTGCTGAAGTTTGCAAAGATGGCCACGGTGTCTGGCATGTTGTGACATTACTACTATATGTGTTTGTACAGAGAGGAGAGGGGGCCACTTTGTAGAATCAAAATGCAGTCTTTCCTCTCATTGTGAAGCTTTCGGCTTTTCTTTTCGATACTGGATTTTCTTTGAAGCCATTGTACAGTTTGTGCGAGGAAATGACAAAGTGTGGACACAGATCACTGATTGAAGATCAGTGTCATTCGTTTGAATGGGGCGTGCAGAAATGCTTGTGCTTCCCGCAAAACAAAGCCGTTCAGATGAATGGAAATGTCTGCGTCTCATCCAGTTAACCACTACCTTTCTGTGTACTGATGGGTGTAAGAACCCCAAACAGCGTCTGCAGATGGTAGTATGGTTATGAGCTATTTTGCGTACATTTGCCTCAAAGATAAGTTGCTGTAAATCTCTGTCTCTTCAATGAGCAGCAGTACCCCCATGAAAGCTTAAAAAGATAAGATGGAACCAAAGTAGGTGGTCACTATCCTCCAGGCCCTCTACAGCATGCTCCTGTGACAGGTACACCACTGGGATTTGGTGTTGGATTAAAGAAGTGTTTATATCAATCCAATATGTTAACTCATTGGTGACATCCAATACGCCTTTTTATGGTGGCCCAGTCTAAGGTCTCCTGTGCAGCAGAGCGTGGGCTCGGCTTTCACATGAGAGCCAGGAACCTGCTTCAATGACCTGGAACAGCAGAAGTGCCGATAAACCCCTTAGATGCTGCGGTCAATTGCCGAGGCATCTCACTGGTTTAGAGGGAGAGTACTCCCTCTGTCTCTCATCGGCATCCTGTGAATTAGATTGCTGGGTGCCGATGTCTTCCCATGGCAGCCTGAGGCCTAATGAAGTCCCCAGGCCTGCCTGCAGTGTATTCCCATCAGGCTGCGCTTCTCTCTCAGTATAGCACTGACAGTATAATACATTGTACTGCATTAGCAGTACAATGTATTATAGAAGCAATCAAAAGATCCCAAAACGGTGCCATTAAAAAGTACAGTACAACAAAAGCCCTCAAACGGATCCATTGATGGAAAAATAAAAAAGTTCCAGCTCTTGGAAGGCGACGATGAAAAAATGAAAAAAATAGCTTCGTCACTAATTCCCAAAACAGGCTGGTCACTAAGGGTTTAAAGGGTACCTAAACCTTTGTTGGAAAAAAGGAAGGTTCATTAGTTGTTCTCAGAGCGCTCTGCCCCCTCATCGGCTCTGGTCAGCTTTTGGAGCATTTGGAGTACAGATCCCATATGTTTTCCATAGATCAATTCTCCACATGTCCAAAAAGCCGAGCTTAGCTGATGAAAGATGAAGAGGCGACTTCTGCTCCTTAGTTTTTTCTACAAAGGTTTTCTTACCCTTTAAATGCCTCACATGTTATTTCTTTGGGTTTATATGTCAGGACTGTCCGGTCTACTGAGATGTTGCTGTGGTGAAGCTGAAATGATCTTTTCTACATTTAGTTGTCCACACATCAGCTTGTCTTATGTAAGACCTTCTTGCCCCATTACTGGAGCCTTCTACATCCCCCAGTAATAGACTTGACAGTGTCTTCCCCTCTGAAATATTATGAGCGCCTGTTTTGCTGAGGCGTTAGGAGGCTGAAGAATAGATTTCTGAAGGTCATACCTCAGGTAGAACCCATGAATCATATCTAATGTAATAGCTGGTTATCAGTTTAGCTGAAGCTTCTTCCAAATAGGGACCTCACGGCAGACTGCTGGGTGTGGGTGTGGGATTTGGAGAACCGCTCTTAATTACATTCCAGAAAATTAATGCAGCGTGAATTTCTTTCATTCAAAAACAGTTGCACATTAACCAGAATAACAATGTGTTACTACATCTGCTCGCATTGTAACATTTTCTTTATTTTTTTCTTCATTGATTGCATAAATGATAATGTGATATAAGTCCCATAACCATTTTTATACTAAATTGTGCAGATTTCATAAGTTGAGGTTATGGCCATGTCAGAAGTCACTGTTTCCGAGGACAAATATAGATGACTGGGATAGTGTCATATCAAGAAGCTGGAAGGACTGGAAGCAGTAAGTGGCGAGTAGTAGTAATGGAGGTTCCTGTTAAGCTATGACACGTGAACTGTCACGTCTAGCTGAGCTGTGTGTGCGCTGAAGTTTGTATTCCTAAATGGTTGCTAACATTTCAACTAACGTTGCATAAATTAATAATACAGGTGAAGGTAAGAAACTTAGTAATGCATCTTATGAAAGAAAAATGCTTCTTTCTCCCTCACCCCCCGGAACTGGAATTCTTTGCTAAATCTGTTTTGAGGGACTAGACAGACTCACTGAAAGATCAGATTACATGCTGCCATAAAAGTCTATGGAGAGAGGAGGCTAAATCTATAGTATAAGTGAATATGAGAAACTTTGTAATGTATCTTATCAGTGAAAAATGCTTCATTCGCCTCCCCACTCCATCCTGAAGTAACATTCTGTGCTAAATCTGTCTTAAGAGACTAGACAGACTGTCAGCTCACTGAAGGATCAGATTACATGCTACCCTTAGAAGTCTATAGAGATGGGATTGGGGAGGAGGAATGAGCTGCTAGAGGGAAAAAGAAGCATTTTTCTCATAAAAGTTATATTACAAAGTTTCTTATAGTCACCTGTACAGTTGATTTCTGTAAAGTTTGTTGAAAGGTTAGTAACCATTTAACCATCATAATTATTTTAGATGCTGTCAGTCGATTCCTTCAGAGCAGATGCCGAGTTGTATAGTTTGACTCTGATAAGAAATATACTTTTATATTCCTACTAATGGTGGAAGCTGAAGTGGCCCGTGGTCACAGTTTTTACCTTATTTTCATCATCACCAATAGGAGACATATAAAGGAAAGTCATGTTAAGCAGTGAAAACTGCACCAAAAGTGCACTGTGTGAACAAGATCTAAAATGTCGATATAATGAGAACCTAAATCTTACTGAGAATTGTTAGATCCACCCAAAAAATATAAATTTCAGTTGAGATTGGAGATTTTAGATACCTCCTTCCCCAGTAAGGTCTGTACACACTGTTCAGTTGTGGTTGGAAATTTTACATATCTCTTTCACCAATAAGGCTCCATTCAGACGTCCGTAGTGTTTTACGGTCTGCAAATTGCGAACTGCCAAACACTGACGCCGCACATCGCCGGCACCCCAATAGAGAATGCCTATTCTTGTCTGCAGCTGCGGACAAGAATAGGACATGTTCTATTTTTTCCCCGAGCTGCGGACCGGAAATGCGGATGCACTGTGTGCTGTCCGCATCTTTTCCGTCCCTATTGGAAATGAATGGGTCCGCACCCGTTCTGCAAAATTGCAGATCGGATGCGGACCCATTCTACGGACGTGTGAATAGACCATAAGGGTTGCGCTCACTCGAGGTGATGGTCTACAAAAGTGAAAGGCGTTTTCTTTGGTGGCCTTATTGTATAACTAAAAGCTGCAATGAAGAGTGGTGTTAGGATTGAGAACCTGCACCCCAATTCTGGCTGGTCAAAGGAATGACAGGTGATAAGTGTCTGATTGGCGGGGGTCTGGTTGCTGGGACCCCCTACAACCATGGGAATGGGGCTCCCATGTTCCTCCATGTTCCTCCACCCAAAGTCTGCAGGACTCTCTGGCAGTCCCTTAGTGTCTGAGTGGAGCGGCAGTGCACATCCTCGACCAATGCTCCAACCAAACGGAGGACATAGAAGCCCCTGATGATCTGTGTGGATCCAAGTGGTTGATCCCCATCTTATCAGATACTTAGCACCTCCAGCAATCATTATAATGCTTTAGTCCACTTTTTGATCTGAAAAGTGGGCTTAGTAGAGCATAAAGGATGCACGGTCATAAGTAGTGCAGCAGGTATCAGAGCTGGGAACGTTCAGTCTGGAGGCTCCATTGTGTGAAGTCATCCCTTGCAGACTGTTTCCTTCATGGGAGAAAATAACAAGGTCATTCACTGTTCGGCTGGATGCAGAGCAATGTGCTTATCTATCAGTAACCAGGTCCTATCAGATGAAGTAAAGCCCCAAAGAAACTGCCCTTTCACAACTGTCTACTGCTTTCTACTTATATTAGCTAGAATCGTCTCATTGCCTGTACGCCATCAAACTAGAAAAATCACCCGACCTATAAAGTAATGAGGATGTGTCACCCACGCTCCAGGGCAGTGGAGCACAGTCTTTTCTGGTCTGAGGGCCACATTGCCAGACCTGAACCAATAAACAAGGTCTACAATAAAACCTAGAGCTGTGTTACCACCTGTGATATTAGGGCCACATCAAAAGGGCTGGTGTCGTTTACCACAATGAAGATTAGGGTTGTCATGATACCAGAATTTGGACCTCGATTCCAATACCAAGTTCCGTATCTCCATTCTGGATACCAAAACTATACTTTACTAAACTGACTTACTAATAATGTGTGTCTCTTGGTGTTATTAATTTTGAACCTCGATCAAACCTCATGTACCCAAACATTAACCTCATGCCGCCCATTATGTGAGGAGGTACTTGATGGGGTCACCTATTACTTTACTACCTGCATGTGCCTCACATTAATGAGTGACCTCCATCATTTCTCTCACATAATGGCAACACTGGGGTTAATGAGAGTCATATAAATCTCAATCTCGCAGAGGGGGAGTCTTCTTTCATCATGCTGTGGTACGGACCACGGCACAATCAAATGGGTTAACAGCCGGGATCGGAGCTTCCTCTGACTCTAGATGTGAAGCAGGAGCCTGTGCTAAGAACCAAGGCCGGGCAGAAGAGCGCTCCAGCAGCCCTTAACCCCCATCAACTGCAGCAATGCCAAAAGACCTAGCTGCAAACTGAGCACCTGCACAGAAGACAGTAGGCGGATGATATCGGGTTAATGGTAATACAGTATGGCATGAGCTTTATACACTAGTTAATGGGTGGCTGCAATTTTGTGGCTGGCACTGTCAAGTAGCTCCTGTTCTACAAAACCATGACAATACTAGTGCCATGGTTTTGTACAACAGTAGCCACCTATTAACTAGTGCCAGCCATTTATCATTGTAGTTCCAGGCCCTGTTTTCCTCACCTTCTCTTAGGTCCCCCCCAGGTCTCTGCTTTATCCTGACTTCCTTCTCTCTCTCTCTATATAACTGCTGCCTCTCTGCTCTTCACTGCCCCATGGGCTTTCCGTGCGTCTCTCATGCTTCGTCTATTGGTATAGCTTGTATAGCAATGCGTTATAGCCTATCGCTGTAACAGTGACAGGAAGTCTATTAGATACCGCCTGTGGCACAGCCTAATAGGCATACACTAACGCCTAGCACACTTCTGACAAAAAGTTTAATTTTGTCATTTTCCTTACAAACTAACTTGTGTGGGACAATTCAATAAATCACCCAGGCCTAGTTGCGAGCCACACAGGACAGCATTGCATGCCAAAGGTTGTGCCCCCATGCCCTAAGGGCTTTTCATGGGAAGAAACGGGTATTGTTGTACTAAAATCAAGGGTATGTCGAGGGCAACCCAACCCATATGTCTTCTACTTGGACGATGTTCGGTACTAGACTATCTGTCACAGTGTTGGAGGAGGGGAGGAACACCAGAATGACAACAGAAGGAAAATGACCAGGAACTAGGCCTCAAGACTAGGGAAATGGAATTGGTGACCACCTACGGAAACTCTGAACCTAGCCCTGATTCCTGTCAGTATGAATAGATCCTGAAGGTGGGAATATTCATACTCCAGAAACCTAGGCCCTAGTAACCCTGAAAGTGACAGGGTCTGAGACTACTGCTTCCTTCCCAGATGAACGAACCAGTGTCTTCCTGAGGCCTAGTAAACAACGAGCAAATAAGAGCAACAAAATACCAAGAGAAGTACACTTATCTTCCATAGAAAATGGATGAGCAGGAACTCAGATGAGGACCACACTCCAGCTCTTCCAACTCCAGGCAGAGAATATCAACCGCATGATATGAAGTATGAGTGCAGACTTAATAGAGGAGCAGTAATGACCACAAGCTGCACCTGAGACAAGAAGTGTGGTCATTACCAACAACAACAACAACACTCCAACAAGTGAAAACAGGCTGTCAGATGACCTAACGTGCAGCCAGTCTTTCAGATCTTCTAACCTCTGTCACTGGAAGGTCTGTGATACTATCAGCGGAGAGACATTTTACACTGGTAACTTTTTGAGGTGCTTCCTCTTGATGTCTATGGACGTTCTTGTTACTGGAGCCCTAAACATAGTCCAGCTGGGTCCACCTAGAGTGGTCTGACTGGCCTCTAAAGCCTGCGTTACTGTGTCCACACCTACTGTACTACTAATATGTTGAGTGGTCTTCACTTTTTCCACTGCATGAAACCAGCTCACCTTTACCCGACTTTTTTTTTCATTTTTCTACTAGGCCAGTGTTGAAAACAGTACCTGGTACTTTTTTGATACTTGATCTCAGGGGGTTCAGAGCGAGCATTGAGGTGGCACCATATCCATGTGGATAACAAACCACCTGGTGCCCAAAGCGGGTAGGGTAGAGGTGGTAAAGCAGCAGTGAGCGGCTTCAGTAGTGGGATAAGTATGAGAGCGTGATGTACCTCACTCGTCTGACATATGCTACAGTAGGTGCAGTATATACAGTAACCAGCGCTGGATCCAGTGGGTGACCAGTCACAGATGTATTAGACTGTGGGATTTAACCACAGTCTAATCCTTATGTAAGTAAGAAGAAGAAGGATTCTGTTTTTGAAACGGTTAATGGTTTCCACTTCACATGAAGAGCGGTCTTTGTGGAGCTTCTACATGGAGACTGGTGGTATCAGTCTCAGTAGTTTCCACAGCTGTTCATGGAAAAGCCTCCTGTCCCATCACACGTGTTATCTAGAGGCAACACAGGCGCGGTTCGTACCAGACTATATCATCAGGTTTATCACTGGGAACGCAACAAATGCTCCTTTTATTTTTCCAGTCTGTAAAATAATAGAGCTCGTAAAGCTGGCCAGTAGACATGTTGACAAATCCCACCGGATTCTGGAAGAGCTTATCAACCGCAGTGACCGTTCACACTCCACCGGTCCCAGAATACACTGGAGACCGAAGGCTCGATGACAATTATGTTAAGTAAATGGCCGTCAATATATGGGAGGCCATGTTAGACGTAAATCACTGACAACTGCATTAAAGGAAATTAGTTTTTGTAGGCTAGTTGAAGATCAGAAGTACAGTCGCTGTCCTAAGGGCATCTACGAGGTATCGTGAGAGAGATAAGCCAGTATGTGCGGTATCATCCACAATGTGGACATTTATATAGTTGGCGTAAATGCCCACTGTTGCTGTTCTCTAGGTCATCTTGTAGTTGCCCATCATGCCAACAAGAAGCAATTATCTTCTGGTATATTAACGACCACAGATACCGGAAAGCAGGAATGACCTGTACTGGTGACGTTATCCAGGAGGCTTCACCGTGTTCTTCACCCATTTCAGGACCAGGGTCAGACATAATGGAGGAAATTCATTATTCCCATACACCTGTTTTTGGCGTAGAAAAGTCACACGTCCACAGGATTTGCAACTTTTTATAACCATCGCGACTTTTCGAATCACAATTTGCATTTTATGCCACCCTTACCAATTTTATGAAAAGGGGTGTGGCGAGGGTGGAGTGTAGGCGGAGCATACAGAGCTGCCATAAATGTAAATTTCGGCACACAGAGAGCCAGAGGAGGCAGGTAATTTATGAAGAGGGCTGCGCCTCATCATGAGACTATATTCACACGAACGTAGGGCGTCTGTACCTTTGCAGCGATCAGCAACTTACGGCGAAAGATAGGACATGCCCTTTCTTTTGCGGTGCGGATGCACGACCTCGAAGCCCACAGAAGGACTTCTGAGTGTTTCTGCGAGCTTCCGATCTGTGCCTCTGCTCCACAACAGTAGGACATTTTCTATCTTTCGCCGTGTGGTGCGGATCATGGACCCATTTAAGTCAATGGGTCCGCACTGCAGCATGGAGTTCTCACGGCTGGTGCCTGTGTATGTTTGCGGTCACGGGTACGGAGGCCATACGTTCATGTGAATGTAGCCTAAATGACATGCCTCCTCCTGGTGCAGCAGAAGGCGGTCGTGATGAACTGGGACCAATAACGCCATTTTTCACACACCTTAGTTTACTGATTATACGCCAATAATTTTCATATACAGTAATTTTTATACACATTAATTTAAGGTTCTAGGGTTTGTTTGTTTTTTTAGAATTTTTAGGCTTAGAAATTGAAAAACCAGTAAATAAAATATGTTTTTTTTCTACATTGTAGCAATTTTTTTTGTAATATAGACTTTTTTTTTTATGTGCACTCATCATTGTGCATTGCAAAGTTTTTTTTTGTAATTTTAGGTAATTGGGTCTAGCGGTACAAGAACAATTGTGTGGAGAATGGTTTGAGCGAGTTATTTCTTGAGCATTTTTTTTTTCTTTTCCTTTTTTTCTATTCTGCCCCTCAAAGGTCAGAAATGAATGGAGACAAGTGAAACGATTTGTCCATCAAGCAGCAGAGGCTCCTCAGCAAACAAACTATTAAAATGTCATTTATTCTTAAAGCAAAAAATACAAGGGCCGCCCAGCGGGTCAGATGAGCTCTTTGTATTATACAGTCACTTATGGGCTGTGTTACTTTAGTGCCTGTTGTTGTGTTATACCGTTTCCATGAAGAAGTCACCTCTCACCAGTCAGTTGATGTAAATCAGCTGTAGACACACTGGACAGTGGATGATAATGGCTCCCATTGTACCCGCCGTGCCAGAGATGACAGCGCTTATCCCAGAGTTTCCACAAGTGGCAGATAACAGCCGTGACGTCAGGAGGCCCACCGGGCCTGATACACGATAACAGCAGAATTCACACTGTGGAATTAACTAGCCTCTTGTGCTGACATTTCCATCTACAGTCTTTCTTGGGTGGGCACTTTGTAGAGATTCCACTTATGCAGTCAGTGGCATTTTCATTGTCGCACACGTTGCCCATAGGAAGCGAAATATCGCGTTGCCCTCCTGTATATTTGAGTAGAAAAAAATTGCGTAAAACACTATTGTTAAAGTTAAATATACCATCGATGTCAGATAGGTGCAGGTCCCACCCATGGGGGGCCCAGCCTTAAACTCTCTTCTGTTCCCGACATAGATTCACCACATTGTCTGGCAGCCACCACTAGGGGGAGCACAGTGCAGAGAGATTTCTCTATCTGCCATTGGTATCAATTTCAATTGTATAATTTCCCATGCACTCAGCTCCCCCTAGTGGTGGCTGCAGACAGACTGTTTTATGATGTACTGTGTGGAAGCAGAGGACTGACCCCTAACACTTCCACCATTCAGCTGTTTGAAGAGACCTCTTCTGCGGCATTGGTCACATGGCCTTGGTGCAGCTCAGTCCCATTAGTGAAAGGCATGGGACTGCAATACCTAGCACAGCCACTATACTATATATGGCGCTGTGCTTGGTTTAGTATGCAGAGCCACAGCGATCAGCCAAGTGCTATAGCTGCTTCAAACAGCCGGTTGTCAAAAGCTTCAGGCGTCGGGCCCCCACCCATCAGATATGGATGACCTATCCTGAGAATCGATTGTCAGTATGTAACTCCTGGAAAACCCCTTAATGTTAGACTTCAGGCCCCAAAATTAATTTAGACCCCCAAAGTAATATAGACTACTGTACATTAGACCTCGAAATTAATTATGACCCCAGAAAACGTTTTTAAGTTATCAGTTACAGGAATCACATACACCTGTCAATTTATTTATGCATTTCCAGGAGCAATAACAGAGGAACCGCATCAGTCAGAGTCCTAAGATTAGATGCCCCAATACTGACTAAACAGACCCGTCAGGAGAGCTTGCGGCCCTCTCTTCTTTTTAGCCTAGTGCCACGTCTTGCAGTTTTCCGTGTAGCCCGGAGGTCTGGTGAGCGGGCAGAAGATTCCGGAATGGTTAGTGACAAGTCATTTCATCTTGCGCTCTCACTAGAGAAATAGGACGTGCCATGTCCCGGTAATTACTTTTACAAGGAGGAAATTGAATTATGTAACTACTGGTTTCCATTTAGAATGGGGATCCGATTAGATTAGCATGTTAATAATTCAGAGCGCTCTGACCTTTTCAACTATTACATGATAACATAATGTGTGAGGCCACTGTGAATACAATGCAAATCAAAATGTAACAGTTTAAACTGACTGTAAAGGGCTTGTCCTTGCCGGAACTCCACAGCTCCACCCCGTGTGAAATGGACGGAGCTGGTTACTGCAGCATTGAAGTGAATGGGGGCAGCTCTGCAGTAACCAGGTCCATCCACTGCGTAGTTCAGTGCCGGAGCAGCTGCAGAAGAGCTGATCGGCTGGCATGAGGGTTGTCGGACCCCCGCTAATCAGATGGCCAGACACGAGGGGGAAGGGGGGTCTCCTTGGCTGTGAAGTTCCTGCTAGCCCTTATGTCAGCCGTCCTGCAGTGAATCTGTCAGCAGCTTCCTGCAATTGTTCAGGGTGATGTCACCACACTTGGGATTCATCAGTGGTAGGGTATCCGTTACTATTCATCCATCAGATGAGCGCCCCTCGGGTCTGAGGCTGGATCTGCGGCCACAATACTGTATATATTGCCGTTTTTCTTTAATTGTCTATAATTCCTGTTTCTTATGTAGCGCCAACATATTCTGCAGTGTTGTGCTGTGGTTATCACTCCCATCTAAAAGTGAGTCTAAAACAGTGAGACTCAGTCACTGGACCCCAGACGTCACTACTGTTTTCTCTATGACAGAAGCTAAAGATCATTTAGATTTTGGGGAAATGTATGAATACTAATGAAATTCCATTTTTTTTTTCTTCATATTTAATAGGACCTATAATAAATGAGAGCTGGAATTTGATTGGTAATCTATGATGAATGTGACATGTGCATCAAGGATACTGCTGCCTTCACTAGCTCTCAAGTCTCAGTACAGCTTCATTCTTGAACTGATTCCCGCTTCTCTGAAGGCCTGTATGCCAGCAGATACTGATGCAGAGTAGTGTGTGATTTCCTCCCCCCCCCCCCCTGCAGAGATTGCCTGCTGTCTGTGTGTGCTTTCCTCCTATCCACAGCCTATGTGATCTGCTCGTCCCAAACCCTTGGATGCTTGTTCTATCTCCGCTCTGTGATCTGTACAACATGCCCTTTCTTGCTGCTGTCTGCACCCCTGAGAGCAGGGAGATCCAGCAGTCTGCTTTCAGATCTCCAGTGTGCAGCAGGACAGCTAGCTATGTAAAGGAGCTACGCAGCCTGTACGGCAAGAAAAGGGTAGGACATTTTTAGTAAAGACTATTTAGAAAGTGGTGTCCTTTTACACTCAGGGAGCCTGAGGATATGTCATCAATCACCACAACCAATCAGCTGCTTGAAGAGGCTGCAGTGCACCGGTGAGGTCACGTTCATCAGTCGCATGGCCGAGGCACAGCTCAGTCACATTCAAGTGAATCGGGCTGACCTGCAATACCAGGCACAACCACTATTCAGTGGGCGGTGCTGTGTTTGGTAAAGTGCAGGAAGGCTGCGGCATTCACCGGACTGCTGCAGCCTACTCAAACATTTGATTGCCAGGGGTGTCGGAGCCCCAGCGATCACATACTGATGACTTATCTTGAGGATAGGTCATCAGTACTAAACACCCAGAAAACCCCTTTAATATCATAAATTGAATTAATATTTTCTATTCCTATCCCTTTGAACAGTGGTTTCTACAGCTATAACTGGCTCATAATTCACCAGAAATTAAACTCCGGCGGAGGCATCTCCTGATCTGTCAGGACTTTCTCCTGTGTTGTCAGGTCATCAGTGAGGCCACGTCTCCCGCTGTAGTCAGCCTCCCTCTCCGCAGACTCTCCTAATTTCCTCTGCAATCCTGAAAATGTCTCCCCCAGCCGCCTGTTATGTAATCATTTTGCCCGTCCCTCTCCCTGCATATGTCCATGGCTGTTATTTTTATCTTCTGCATGACCTGAATCAGTCCCTCCAGGGGGAGTCTACCAAGCTTCAGCTTTTCTGCACAGACAGAAACTGTGAATGAATGGGGGGGGGCGGGTGACGTCTGCTGCCAGCGACTGCATTGGCATGCAGCAGGAGTCCTTAAAGGGGTTTTATCATCTCAGACATTGGTGGCATGTCGCTAGGATTGGGACCCACACCTATCTCCAAAATGCACACCTGGAAGTGAAAGAGAGAAATTAATGGAGGGTGGCCGCGCATGCTTTTCCGTTCACTTCGGGGGTGCCGTTCTGGATATAGGAGTGGGTGCCAGAGGTGGGACCCGCACCTATCTGACATTGGTGGCATATCCTAGTGATGATAAAAACCCCTTTAACTGTTCCCAGTTGGAATACCAGTGGTGCCTGTGCATTAGCCTTTCCATGCAAGAAACATTGGATGCTATTTAATAACTTGTATTTTTTTTTAACATAAAATACTGATCTTAAAGTCTGTTACCTCCAAAATCTGTGAGCACCTGTACTGCCGTGTAGGGTAGCTGCCCTGAACCATAACTTTCGTGTGAGAGAAATACTTTATTCCAGTTTTACGCAAATAAGGTTTTGGGTGCACTAAAGAAAGTGCAAAAAACTATAATGGGGGGGATTGAAGTAAATCGGTAAACCATGCCACAGCTGGGACATGGCATCTTGCAGTAAAAACACAATCTGGATGCACCTCCTGGAAACTGCGGCACTTTGTGGTTTTATAGGAGAGTGGTGAGATGTAGTACTGATAAATCTGCACCCGTCAGTGCTTCACCTGTCGCTGTGGACGCTCGCTTTGTTATTCTGGTGTTTATATGTTTTTATAGCGCTTTGTATGGGTGCGTTTACCCACCAGCAGGTTTTAATCCTGACATATTTTCATCAGCAGCTGCTATTAAAGGGGTTCTGCAGTTTGTTTAAACTGATGATCTATCCTCTGGATAGATCATCAGTATCTGAGTGTGGGGTCTGACACCCGGGACCCCCACCGATCAGTTGTTTGAGAAGGCAGCGGCGCTCCACTACGTCAGTGGTGACGTCACGACTATTGTCAACTGGCCTGGGCGCGGCTAAGCTCCATTCAAGTGAACAGAGCTTAGCCGCGCCTAGGCCAGTTGAGACTAGCCGTGACGTCACTGGGCCGGCGGTAAACAGTGAGAAGGCTGCGGCGCCGCTGCCTTCTCAAACAGCTGATCGGCGGGGGTCCCGGGTGTCGGACCCCCGCGCCGATCAGATGCTGATGATCTATCCAGAGGATAGATTAAACAGACTGCAGAACCCCTTTAGGCAGAGCAGTGATCTGTGACTCCAGTTCAGCTCCGCTGCCTGCAGGGAGTCTGAGGTAGTCTGAGACACGCCCCCTGCCTCCTCATTGGCTCAGACTGCAGCTCTGTCAGTGTACAGACACCAGTCCATCACATGGCCCACAGTAAATCAGTGCACGGACAGTCCACACATAGACTGAAGCCCATGAGCTTTGGAGGGTCGTGATACAATAGAGATCTGTAATATAGGCTCTCACTACCATTTACAATAAGCTTGGAAGGGAACACGGGGTGTAATTGCTCTCTTTTAGTCCTATGAATCCTTCGGCAGACTACAGATGGCTGTTTCCAGCAGCCTGTGCTCTGTGGTCTGCATCTGTTAATGGACGGACAGGAGACCTGCAGGTTTGATATATTCTGCAATTGCAGCCTATGTCAGGGCAGTCACGTATCTACCTGGTGGAGAACTTACCTGTCCTTTATGCATCAGCTTCTGCTCGGTGAACGGTACCTTATTACTATACTGTGGTTGGCAGAAGGTTTGTGTCTTCTTGGTGCTTTCACGACAATCTGACATAATAACACGTGGAAAGAACGAGGAGTGCGGCGCTCACACCTATTTATAGCTTTTACAGGAAATACGCTCATTTCTTCCATGAAAAGCCCTTTTCATAGGAGCAGACCGGGAAAAAAGCCTGGCATGTGTAGTGAGGGTCACACCCTTTGGGCGTGGATCGGGCCAAACGATGCATCACAGAAACCTGGAAATCCTTATATTTAGAAAGATCTCGTGTGATCAGTCCTAGATAATACGGATGTGCGCACTTACAGTTAGAAAATATATAATGGGGCAAGAATAGGACATGTTCAATTTTTTTTGCAGCGCCGAAGCCCGGAATTTCGAGGCCGTGCTACGGAAATGCGGATGCGGAGTGCACATAGTGTGCTCTCCGCATCTCTTCCCGGCCCCGTAGAGAATGAATGGGTCCGCACCCGTTCCCGATATTGCGGATGTGTGAATGGACCCATACGCTTATAACGGAACCTATAACAGAATTCCATTACGCCAAAGTGAACCCGCTCTTACTGGTGCAAAATCAGAGCGGCTCCCTGTACGAAGTTATAACACAGCACAGAATTTTTGATAAAAGTTGGTATTCCCGGGGGGCTTCTAACAGTGTGCACAGCGCGCTACAGTGTTTTCGAACCCTCTTCTCCGAATCTCAGTCTCTTGGACATGATCAGGGAAGGTTTTCAGCCTCTAGATCTGCACAATGAATGTAACCATTCACTGACTGCTAGCAGAGATTTTAAAAAGGATGAGGAATTAAAAGGGGTTTCCAAGACTTTTGAACTATCCTCGGGTAACCAGGGTGGTGGACCTTCACTGTTCAAAAACTGATGACCTATCCTGAGGATAGGTCATCAGTTATAAAGTTTTGGAAAACCCCTTTAAGTAAAAAAGTAACCCCCATCCTCCCTGTACCCCAAGATGATGTGAATGGAAACTGCTGTGCACTCTGTACACTTCATAGGAGACCGGTGTACCTCCTGTATTGCGGCCACGTTACAGCCGTGCAGAACAGCTGCCATCTTCTCCATGGAGCGTAATGGAGACATCCGAATCTGCAGGGAGAACCCCCTAGAGTTTTCACAAGACCACAGAATAAAACATTTTTAACCGGCTTACACTGCCATATTTAGACATTAATGTCGATAAGTATAAAACGGGCAAATTGCCTTTCATCCATTTCTAATGTTTTAAGTGATTCCAGTTGATTTACAGCCGCTGCTTGAAATGGAAAATTGTAACTTTCCCATTAGTTCATGTTAAGCCAAGTATGAAGGTCACGTTATTTGTGGCCAAACGATTTCTTCCTGATGCATTAGATATACAGAAGACACAACAGATGTCTATCAGCTCACCGGGCCCTCTTTACCGCCACCCTTATTACATTCACTGGGGGGGACGTTATAACGTAATGATTGCCTATCCCTAAGACAGGACATCAGTCTCTTATCGGCGCCCCCTACCACTGTCAATCTGCTGGTCTGCAGCAGCTCTGAAGCCACACAGCGCCGTCCATTTTGTAGTGGACAGAGCCGGTAACTGCAGCGCTGCTGCTCCCTCTGAAATGAGTGGGATTATGTCACCGCCAGACATCTGAGAAGCTCTGACAGACGTTCTTCAGAACCTCCTCCTTGAGGTTCTTTTGTTTTGCTTTCGTTTTGTCATCTTGTTTCCCTCTCTCAGCTGTCATCTAGTTGCACTCATTGCATCCCTTTAAATCCCCTCCCATACTGCATCACTTTGCGGTTTATACAACTTCCTTTAGTGTGTACATGCTGGATGCTACAACTGATGCTTCTACAGATAAGTCTGTTCATTGATTTGTGTTTTCCTGTTTGCTTGATCCTAGGTGACCCTGACTCCCTCTGTATTAATTGTAGGGAGCCGGTGGTCGTGTCCCCTCACTATTATAGGGTGTTCAGGTGTCATACAGTCGAGGCACGAGGGCATGCAATTTTCTATCAAAGAGATCTTTGCATGGGCTGAGAAGACAGGGAGAGTTTCAGGGCTTAAATAGGGGTCACCCTTTTGTTCCTTACTTTCGGATCAAGCCAGACGGATCCTTATTTGTAACTTCTTGTTTTCTGTTACACCATCCGTGACAGATTACTTCTGGTAAATGAGACTGAGCCGCAGTACTCCTAGATTGTCCTGATCAGTGGGGGTCTTAGAGTCCGGACCTCCCGCCACTGATCAAACATTGATAGCCTGCTTTAAGGGAGTTGCCTCCACCATACCAGTGCTATTGTTGTTCCGGTGACCCCCAACTGTGTCTACTTGTCCTGCAGCAATGACATCCCGTGCATCCACATGACCCATGCCAGGTGGTCACAGGCCGTACGCGCCAAAATCACCACTGAAGCCAGTAACTGGCTGCAGTGGTCACGTGGATGTATGGCTGCTGGTAATGTTTATATCTCAGAGTCTCATTTTTGTAACTTTTCCATTTCAGTTGTGACCATTTTGTAAATCGCCTCTCTTTTCTTTCTGCAGCGGAGAAGGTAACCTCGCTGGGAAAGGATTGGCACAAGTTCTGCTTGAAGTGCGAGCACTGCAATAAGACTCTTAATCCCGGAGGACACGCTGAGGTAAGGTCCTAATAAAACAGCCTACTTGTCAGCCCATGTCAGGTCCATAGAAGATAATGCAGCTCGGAAAGGGGCTCTCCCATAACTAATGTAAAAAATAAAACTCAGACATCGTATGTACCTCACATGGATCCAGAGATCTCCTCATTCATTGCTCCAATTGTTCTGCTACATTTATTTTCAGCTAGCAGCTCAGGGACGGATCATTTCTTCTGAAGCTTTCTCACTATCACAGATCAGGGGGGTCCTTTGTGCTGCAGCTCTCTCCCTATCACAGCTCAGGGGCTGTGTCCTTTCTGCTGCAGCTCTCTCCCTATCACAGCTCAGGGGCCGTGTCCTTTCTGCTGCTGCTCTCTCCCTATCACAGCTCAGGGGCCGTGTCCTTTCTGCTGCTGCTTTCTCCCTATCACAGCTCAGGGGCCGTGTCCTTTCTGCTGCTGCTTTCTCCCTATCACAGCTCAGGAGGCAGCCTGAGGATAGAACTGAGCATGTGTGTTCACCTTAGCAAGGTGGACAGAGAAATAAGAAAAAGAAGCAACAGCAGGTGGCATATTACATGCAGTTACAAAAGTATTCGGATCCAGGTGCTGGTTTGAAAACTGCAAAATATTTTTAGGTCAGTTCATGCTGTGTATCTTTTTCACAGCGTGTGGAGGGGGTTGCTCTCCTTTTGGAGATCTTTTGGCAGACTGGCCCCCGTCCTTTGAGGCTGAGCCTGCAGGGGGAAGCATACTTACCTGCTCCCTGCCACTGAGTTCTGGCTCCTTTGCAGCGCTTCGGTCTCCTGCTATCAACATCCGGTTTCACGCTGCTGCAGCCAATGAATGGCCACAGAGGTGACCTGCCCCTCCCATGCGTCGTTTCAATTGGTCATGTGACGCAGGTCCCCATTGGGGCCAGTCACTGTCTGCAGTGGCATCAAACCGGAGGGGAACAAAGGAGCCAGGACCCAGCTGGGCGGAGCAGGTAAGATCCCCTGAGGATGAACAACCCCTTTAAAATCTCATCCACATTGCTGGTACTGTAAACCACTGTGGATTTGTCGAATACAGATCTGCAGTTTGTCCGTCCCACGTGGACGTACCAAAACGTTTGTTCACATGTGGACCCCATATGGTGCCCATTCCATCCAGTAGACATTTATTGCTCATGTGAAAGACGTGTGGCATCTAATGGACCTATCATATGAGATGATTTATAAAGCCTCTACATGTCTTGTACAAATCTCATCTAAGACACGTTAAATAAATGGGTTGGATGTGGAGTCTGTCCCCTGGATTTCTCAACTACCACCAATGTACTATAGTGCACTCATACATTGCTAAAGCCATGCCCTGGTGCTTTGTTTCAGCCTGCCCCAGCACATTACAATGCATGCCGTGGTCTCCAGTCCAGCCCTTTCTGATGGCCCTGCTCCTCTTCTGTTCTTTCTGCATTGCGCAGGTCAGCAGCGCATGCGCAGTGCTCATAATAAGCATTGCAATGTGCAGGAGCAGGCTGAGAGGTGAATTTAGATGCAGGAGATGGGGAAGAACATGACCGCACAAGGGGATGGAGTTGGGATGCGTTGCAGACGTGGATTCGGGCTCTTGGGCACTTGGTGTCTCGTATGCATATACATCGAACTGCTTTTCCTGGGGCTTGGCAATGGCAGTAAGGCACTAAAAGGCTTGATTGTCCATTTTAGTGCATTTTCTCATTGATAGCTCCCCCCCCCCCCTTATTTTCTCATTGATAGCTTCTACACATTCATTCTTGCTATAAGGGTGTATAGAGCAGAGAACATGGGGTTAAATGAGCCCTGGTAGTATTATCCCTGTGTATCGCTATGCTGGTATTTTCCTGTGAAATAAAGTATAAAAGAAAATTTTTGAATCAAATAAGACATTTAGGAAGAAATAACTTTGCCTTTTTCGTTGTGTCTGATTTTATGGACTTTGTGCCACTTAATAGACTTAACGCAGGAAGTAAAGCTGTTGATGTCAAGGTGATCATTTTCTAGTCAGCGGGACGCTCAATCTTACGTTATGTGGGATCTGGCCTGAGATTTTCGGCGCCTCCACACGTCCAGCTGTGACTTTTCTGATCTTGAAACATTAGCATCTTTGAGCCTTTTCAAGGCTTAGAAGACGTCTTCTCAATTTCGTGTTTGGTTGCCATGGAGACCTCCATTTCCATCTTGCGGACAATGGAAATATTGTCTGGGGTCGGGAACAGGTGGTTCCCCCGAGTGCAGTCTCTGTGCTGTAATCCTAAAAGGAGTGTGGAATCTGAGCAGCCTCCCATCGCTCTCTGCCCGGCATGGCACACTCGTCACTCCTTTCCTTCCCTTATTCAGGTAAGATTTACTCCCTTCTTGAGAAAGAGTAATTGTGTACCAGTCTCCTTGTATGAAAACTGAAGTCATTCATTTGGCTGAGGCCTTGGAAATGCCGGAGCATACTGTATGTTACAATAGAACATGGAGTAAAAATGAGCTACTGTTAAAGCTGCAATAGTTACTTCAAGAGGCAAATACACAGTCGAGTCCATCAGCTCATATCCAGCATGACCGCCGTGTGCAGCACGGACAGCAGCTAGACGGGCTCCATAAGGTCCTGGTAGGTGGTCACAGGTATGTGGAGCCATGCTGACTGCAGTGCATCCCACAGCGGGTAGAGGGGGCGTGGGGGGATCCATAGAGCGAACATGACCATCGAGGTGGTCCCACAGATGCTTTATTGGGGGAATGAAGGGGTTAGAGTAGTACTTGGAAGTCTTGGTCATGTTCTTCCTACCAATGTCAGACATTTCTAGCTGTGTGACATGTCACATTGTCCAACCACCGAGTTAAGGTGCCTGACAAAGAGGACTTTAGATCTTCGAAACGCGTTGCTAATAAAGTAATATATACTTTATTTCCAAATGGATAAGTGGACCCAGACAATGCCATGAAAAAAATCCCCTAGACCATAACGCTGCCACCACCAGCTTGTGTTCTTCCAGCGGCGGTTGCAGGGGGTTTATTCTCTGATGTTTCTGACCAATGTCCGTCCGTTCGATGAAGCAGAAAACGTGACTTATCAGAGAAGGCAACCACTCTGCAAATCAGCGGAGGTCCATTTCCGATTCCGATACTTCTGCAAAAATTTAATCCTTTTTCTGCCGATACAACTTTGTTAGCAGAGGTTCAGTGAAGCTCTGTCTGCTTCGGAGAGCCATACACAGTAGGGTTCACAGAACTGTTGTTTTAGACACATGTCTGGTGGCCCTTGGAGGTGAGCTGCTCCCATGTAGACCGTCTGTCTGCCCTCCTGCACCTTAGTAGCCGACGTTCCCCTCTCACATCAATGGTGCTTTGTGCTCAGCAGTTTCTACATTGCTTATTCACAATGGTGCCATTTGTGCACACACAATGCACGTTCACCACCGCAGCAGAGAACAGTTCACACACTGCGCAGTTTATACCACTGCCCTTGGCCCAAAAGCCAGTAATCATCACTTTTTGCAACTCTGATAAATCCCCCCTTTTTACCCAAGACAATAAGGAGGGATATGTGAGCAGACTGTCTATCACCCACCTAGACTGTATATGAGAAACTCCTGTCTTCATACATTTTCCCTTATGTATTAAAAAAACAAACACTTTCTGCTGCAACCAAAGATAACCTCGGGAATCCAAGCCTCCATGTGCTTCTTTCTGCATCCCGGCATCTGTCGCCATAAAATCAGAGAAGGACATGTGCCCCATGACTTGTACTGTTGGGTGGAGCGGTCTCTTGCATGAGGCAAGCGTCTTCCATCTGTGCCTATCATGACATCTGCAGACCCGCCGTATGGAATGTGAAATATCCCAGCACTCCGCAGGACGCTATCTGGTTATTTCCGTTCCTGAAGGGACCAAGTCTGATGGTGACATTAGATTTACTCGGCTCGGTATAACTAGGTTTATGCGTCTCTGTAATGCAGAGCTGGACACATAGATTGATTTGCGG
This sequence comes from Bufo gargarizans, assembly GCF_014858855.1. NCBI lineage: Eukaryota > Metazoa > Chordata > Amphibia > Anura > Bufonidae > Bufo > Bufo gargarizans. Next base: position 87,719,420 of record NC_058090.1, on the reverse strand, counting down.
CAGTGGATACATTGGTTATCACCCTTTATAAAGTAGGTCCCATACCAGGGATTGAGCTTCCAGGTCCTGTTCACTAAAGCTTTTTCTCCTTCATAAGACATTTTGCCAACATAATGTAACAGAAAACATGTAGATGTAGAATATTCAAGAAGACAATACAGAGTTAAATTTTTAGAGGGGTTGCCCACAATTTACGTTAATTTTTTATATATTTTTTATATTCATCCCAACCCCCTGGGACCTGTGAAAGAAACTATGCTGACCTCAGCAGTGACATGTCTTTAGGTGGCATATTGCTCATGGCATATAGACTCGTGCTGGGTGGGGGCCTCTGCTTTTAATATAGCTTTCTGCCCTGGCCCTATCTGTGACATGCATACCCCCTTAAAGGGGTTGTCTCATCACAGACAATGGGGGCATAGCGCTAGGATATGCCCCCATTGTCTTATCGGTGCGGTGGGAACGGAGCCCCGCAAAGTGGTGGTTGGAGGACTCTGGTCCGGCCACCACCAAGTGCGCTCCCTGTAGAAGTGAATGGGAGCACACCGAGCATAACCGGCCACCGCTCCTATTCACTTCTATGGGCTCGAGGCTCGGCTATTTTTGGCGGCCCCATAGAAAATGAATAGAGGGCGACTGCGCATGTGCCCTCCACCACTTTCAGGGCTCCGTTCTCGATATAGATGCGGGTCCCAGCGGTTATACAATGGGGGCATATCCTAGCAATATGCCCCCATTGTCTGTGATGATACAACCCCTTTAATAGGTCGCTGGATTCTCAAAAGCAATGGTTTAGTGTCCGACATTCCAGCAGTAAAACTACCACTCCCAGCATGCAAACATGTTCAGCTGTTCTCAGAACTCCAATAGAAGTCACTAGAGCATGCTGGAAGTTATGGTTGCTGACCGCTGGTTTCGACAATACAGTGGATTGTAGCCCCAGGACAACCTGTACTTGCAAGGGTATAATACTTATACACAGCTGAAACCACCACTCCTATCATGTACATCTACCGGAGTCAGACATGTGTAGAGCGGTGACCACAAACCTGATGACCTAATTCTGGTATTGTAATTTAAAGAGAAATTTTTCCATAGACATGAATCATCATTTCCGTCAGGGTCAGTTGTCTGTAAGGACATCTACTTTATGTCTAGTTCCCCCCCCCCCCCACCTTAGCCATGGCACACCGATATCCAGAAGTGTAGTTCTGCTCTTGGTAAAGAAAGAGAACATGTCCTGAATTTGGTGCAAAATTGAGCTGCAGCACGATGTAGGGTGTGTTCGCTCTTCCTGGCCAAATTACAAAGCTGCAGTCTCCCGTTCTCTTGTAGACTTCACTGTACTGTGCTTGGAGATTACTGGATCCTCAGTCCTTGAAATTTCCCCGATAGTAATATGTTTTCCTCTTCTTTTCAGCATGATGGAAAACCATACTGTCACAAGCCTTGTTATGCCTCATTGTATGGACCAAAAGGTGAGTTTTTTTAAATCATTTTGAAGGGTTTGGTCTGTGAACAATGAACGGTGATAAAGAGATCACGAGAAGGTGGGCCCCACAGGTCAGGTGATGGCATGATGCACCCCGGTGGTCAGGAGATTGAATAGATGTAGAGCCCTGTTGATGCCAAGAGTAAGGGTTCATTCACACGTCCGTTGTTTCTTTCCTAATCTGTTCCATTTTTTGCTGAACAGATCTGGACCAGATCTGGACCCATTCATTTTCAATGGGTCCTGAAAAAAAATCTGACATTGTGCTGTCCGTTTTTTTTCAGGACCCATTGAAAATGAATGGGTCCAGATCTGGTCCAGATCTGTTCCGCAAAAAACGGAATAGATCAGGAAAGAAACAACGGACGTGTGAATGGACCCTTAGAGTTGGGTATGGTCAGCAAGTAGGACAAACCAATGAGCACATAAAGCATTGGCGTGTGATCCGGGCCAGCCTACCCTGAGCTGAGCCACCACACTATGTGGGATGCAAAGCACTAAGTTCAAGCAATGAAGGGTCTTGCACATGTAGGAAGTCAATTAATAAGGTTGTGTTCACACCAAGAGGCTTCGACGTCTTCCTCAGTTTCAGCTTTGCCGCTGTTGAATATTTCAGGTGTTAATATTGGAGGTGCTGGATCCTACATCTACAGGAAGCCGAGTGAAGACAAACCAACATCTCCTACCGAAGTCACTCCAAAAGTTGAAGAGAAAAAAGTTAGTGCAGCGCCAAAGACTCTTGTCAAAGGTAAGAGCCTGGCATAAAACTGGCCAAATACACAAGATAGCTGCTGGCCAAGCGCTTCTTCATCTGAAGGCTGTCTTTGTCATCCTCACCACAAACATGCCTACTTGAGTGCTCATGTTTATTTCAATGAGGAGATGGAGACTAGCTTCTGCCTAACATCTCTGCCAGCAGCTTATACATAACAGCAGTATGTGGCGGTATATGTGAAAGAACCCGTATATATGTCTGCCCCATGGCAAGTTTTGGATGAATGCAAGGTGGTTCGACCTAGAGAGACTGCAAATTGCCAGCGTTAGATTATATACAAAATACTTAAAGTCATGAAAAGAGATAGTCCGGCCCCTTCAAGCGTCTGTGTTTTACAATACATAGCACCGCAGAAAGCTGTTCTGTGATAAATCCATCAGAGAGCTCGTCAGACGGCTCTTTTTCCTGCCCTTTTCTAATTGCTCCCAAACAAACTTCTAGGTCGATTTATGACCAAATGAAAGTTGAAGTTTGGACATGAATCAGCTCAGCAGATTGCTCAGGACAAGTCAGAGAGGAGGAAAATGAGCCATCAGACAGTCTTGCTGATGGATTTATCACAGAACAGTTTTCTGAAGCTGCTATTTACTGTGAGACATAGAAGCTGCAGAAGCCAAAACAAACCAAAATACTAAATAAAAACCTACTGCAAACATTGTCCAAAATACAATGCAAATGAATAATAATTTTAAAAAATCGTTGAAGATATCCATGGCCTTTAAGTAAAAATTTCATCCCAAGCGTGTTGATTACAAATCTCAGGTACATTACTCACTCTGAGCCCATTTGTTTTATTTGTGGTTTGAGTCCTATTGAACAAAGCTCCAAGTCTTGGAGGCCGGGATTAAATAACTCCTCTAAAGTTGCTTGCAGCTCTTGCTACATGCATGTAATGATATGGTAGAATTCCTGGCCGCACAGGGTATAGATATACAGAACAACTTGTAGTTATTGAACTCCCAGATCACACTGAACGCCCAAACTACAGATCACCGTGACCCACAAAAGCAGGTATCAGGTTCATTTCCCCTGGTGCCAGAACATGTTTAAGCAATAGACCTTTCCTGGCAGGAAAAACCTCCCTGGCTGTGACGCTCTCCGATGTGATTGCATCGCGGCACAGCCAGGGAGAAAGAGACGCCATTGAGAAATCCTGGCGTCTCCTCCTCCCTGTTCCGATGCTCAGTATCAGCATACTGAGCGCAAAAACTTCAGCCGAGCGCAGCGGGGCATAGGGGCAATGTTAAAAAAAAAAAGGGTGGCAGCATTAGCGGGTGGTACCCCGCAAGTACAGGTATTTCGCTCCTATAAGGGGTATCTTTATATTGTTATGCCTTTTTTTTAAAGTCCCATTTTGTGTAAACCAATTTGTAACATAACTAGACAGATTATGTGTCTCAGGGTACTTTCACACTATAGTTCTTTGATTCCGGCAGGCAGTTCTGGCAAGCCGTGTACAAAGTGAAATACCAGATCCGTTATTCCAGATGATACCGAATGAGACGGATCCAGTATTTCACTTTGTACACGGCTTGCCGGAATCAAAGAACTATAGTGTGAAAGTACCCTGAGACACATAATCTGGTATTTAAATATCAAAAGCGAAAATAGCTCCTCCTATGTCCTGGCGCATGTGCACACCGGAAAACCGGATCCGGCGATGCGGCAATTTCTGGAAGACTAGGTACCGGATCCGGCATTAATACATCCGGCAAGTATTGTTCTGGGATTTTGGCCGTAAAAAATACTGCAGCATGCTGCGGTATTTTGTCTGGTCAAATACCGCACAAGGGACAAAACAGAAGGCATCCTGATGCATACTGAACGGATTGCTTTCCATTCAGAATGCATTAGGACAAAACTGATGTGTTTTTTTTCCGGTATTGAACCCTTTCCCGGATTTCAATACCGGAAAAGAATAACACTAGTGTGAAAGTACCCTCATAGCTAGCCCGACTTATGTTTCAAGGCAGCTTAGATGGTCGGACATTGCCTTACAGGTTAACTACTGTAACGGATCACCTGGCACCCCGACTGAGTACCTCCGTTGACGGATGCTCCTAGCGTTTTCCTGAGGTTTTCAAGCACTCTGGCAGACACCACAATCACCGAACCGAAGCAGCATAGAAATCCTCTCCCAGCAATGAATGCTGTAGGCAGTTGAATAGGAAACCATACAAATAGGTTTTCACTCCTAGCAGTCAAACTGGGACAGCATGCAATAAATCCTCCCCCAAGAATGAGACGACACTTCACCTTGAGGTTTAAAACAGGAACTCCCTTTATTTTAACACAAGCACTGATTTATACATATCTTCCAACAAGGTACCACCCACAGCCAATCATATGTATCTACAGTATTTAAACCTTCCCAGCAATTGTACACAAAATCCCCTTCCCTCTATCTGTAACGCAATAAACCAAACACAATGAGCATTGTCTGAGATGTAATTAACCAACACAATAGCATTGTCTCAGACGCAATCCACAAAATACAATTATCAAACGTAATGGACTAACTTGAACCCTGGCATACACAGATACAATGTAACAGAACACATAATAACATACATAGTATTTAAGACAGCCTGAATGCAATCTGCTACACAGTCTTAAAGGGGCATTGCTCCTAAAAGTCAGACATGTCCCCGGATGGCCATTAAAGGGCCAGTAGCAGCAATATAAAATAGCACATGCCCAAATTGCATTCAAACGTACCAAATCACCAGGGGCCATAGTCAGTAGGTAGGAGGCGGCCAGCCAGTCCTCTCCAATGCCCAGTGGCGAGGCGGGTTCTGCCACATTTCTCCCCTTTCCCATTGAGACTATCCAGACTCCAGACCTCCAGGCGGTCTGGGGCTCTGATAGTCAGCCGGCCTTTCTCCAAGGGTGTAGTTGTCCCTATGGCCCCCTGCCACTTGTGCCCAGTTGTAGATCCATGACTTGGGGGGAAGGTAACCAGGGTGCCCTCTCCCCTGGTTGAACAAAGCTGTTGCTGGGGGGAAGGGGTAACAGGCTCCTCTCTCTGCGACCCCCTCCCTTGTTGTAGGGGAAAACAGACTGCCTCTCCTTCCAATACATTGTCCTGTTGTTGTGGACCAGGACAGACTGTCCTTATCTCCAGTGGTGCAGGTACAGAGACTACGGTCCCATCTGCACTGTTGTGGGGCTTGCTGTCTCCCCTTGGTGTGCTAGGCAAACCGCTGGGGCTACTTGGGGAACAGCAGCCAGCGGTGTTCTGCACTGATGCCAGCACTTCTGCTGGGGCGAGGGGGGTACAAGCCAGCCCTGTAACAAGGGGGTCGGTGGAGCAGAGGCTAGCGGCTCTCTGCCCTGATGCCAGCTCTTCTGCTGGAGGGACTGGAGTACAGTCCTGCTGGGTAGTAAGGGGACAAGTAGGGCAGAGGTCAGCGGCGCTCTGCCCAGATGCCAGCTCTTCTACTGGGAGGGGGCTAACGACTCCTCTACTGACCCCAGTACCTGGTTTGGAGTTGGCTGTGGAGGGGAGGGGTTGCTTACCTCCTCCTCCTGGTACTGCTGCTGGAGTTGGAGATCTGGGCCGGCTGCCCAGTATCCCTGTAGGGCCGGTAGAGAGATCTCGGTCCCATCTCCACCTGCCATCTGTGGGTCTTCCCAGGACCAGTCTGTGAGGTCCCTCAACATTTGCGAGTAAGGACCACCTGCGTCCACACCTGGCAACTTCGGCTGCTGCTGAGGGTCTGGGCCAGCTGCCCAGCATCCCGGTGGAGAGACCTCGGTCCCGTCTCCACCTGCCTGTTGTGGTTCCTCACAGGACCAGTCTATGAGGACCCCTACTTCGGGTTCCTCTGGCCACCTCAAGGGGAAACGGCTTACCTCCTCGGATGCAGCCTCTGCTCGGCTGCTGTAACACTCCTTCTGCTGGGCAATTTCTCTCTCTTTCGCCAGTCGGAATTCTCGTTCCATCCTTGCGTGTCGCTTGGCTGTGACCTGGTTCCAGATGGCCTGGCATATATCCATGGACACATTATCTCCATACTGGTCCACTCGCTGCCTCACCTCGGCCAGCCAGTCATCTTCAGAGCCTTCCATACTTTTCTGCTCCAAGTCGCTGGATACCTCTGCTCCCAGGGGCGCTGCACGAGTGCTAGCGTTTGCCCTCAATTTGTAACTCCACACGTTACCGGTGTCTCTGAGCTGCTTCTCCTCGCACTAGGACGCCATCCCACTGCTTGCCACCAATGTAACGGATCACCTGGCACCCCGACTGAGTACCTCCGTTGACGGATGCTCCTAGCGTTTTCCTGAGGTTTTCAAGCACTCTGGCAGACACCACAATCACCGAACCGAAGCAGCATAGAAATCCTCTCCCAGCAATGAATGCTGTAGGCAGTTGAATAGGAAACCATACAAATAGGTTTTCACTCCTAGCAGTCAAACTGGGACAGCATGCAATAAATCCTCCCCCAAGAATGAGACGACACTTCACCTTGAGGTTTAAAACAGGAACTCCCTTTATTTTAACACAAGCACTGATTTATACATATCTTCCAACAAGGTACCACCCACAGCCAATCATATGTATCTACAGTATTTAAACCTTCCCAGCAATTGTACACAAAATCCCCTTCCCTCTATCTGTAACGCAATAAACCAAACACAATGAGCATTGTCTGAGATGTAATTAACCAACACAATAAGCATTGTCTCAGACGCAATCCACAAAATACAATTATCAAACGTAATGGACTAACTTGAACCCTGGCATACACAGATACAATGTAACAGAACACATAATAACATACATAGTATTTAAGACAGCCTGAATGCAATCTGCTACACAGTCTTAAAGGGGCATTGCTCCTAAAAGTCAGACATGTCCCCGGATGGCCATTAAAGGGCCAGTAGCAGCAATATAAAATAGCACATGCCCAAATTGCATTCAAACGTACCAAATCACCAGGGGCCATAGTCAGTAGGTAGGAGGCGGCCAGCCAGTCCTCTCCAATGCCCAGTGGCGAGGCGGGTTCTGCCACAACTACCTATAGAGAAATTTCTCCCCTTTGAAAGAGCGCTGTTTTGCATACCTTCCCCAGGAAGCATTGCCCTGAGGGCTCCCTAATACCTAAGTCTCTGCAAGTAGAAAGTACATTTCAAGAGGCTCAAGACTAGGAACAGTACATAGTATATATAACAATAAGTAAGTTAAGACAGCTACTTTTGTAATGGGTAGTGGGTATGGTATACTAAGTAACTGGTTTGGCTTTGGGCTATCTCTAAGGGCATTATCCTGGCAGTCCCCTGGTATTCATCCTTTAACCCCTATATAGGCATCTGAGCTTCGCTGTAGGCGAGCTGCCAGGCCGCTGCATCTTAAGATTGTCCCAGTGTAGTTGGCGGCTGAACCTCATGGGTCAGAAACACTGATGGGATTAGACGATATACAAAGTCAGTAAACAGGCAGTGGTCAGGGAAGGCAGAGTTCGTGCCTATCTGTGAAACTAGTCCGAGGTCAGGGCAAGGTAGCAGTGGTTCTTAACGATAGGCAGCCTATAGTCAGGGCAGGCAGCGGGTAATCGGAAATGATGAACAGTGCCTCCTGCTGTCTGTATATGGCATTTTGCAGCCTGATGAAGGATTTTACACTGACTTGTTTAACTCTTGTCTCTTTCAGCTTCAAGTATAACAACTTTTACAGGAGAACCCAACTTGTGTCCTCGCTGTGAAAAGAAAGTATTTTTTGGTAAGAAAAAAAATATTCAGTTCATTAGCTTTATTCTCACTGGACAGAGCGAAGATGAAGTGAAGGAGCGTGACTTACATTTTTGTCTCCTCCTGCTGCATTAACCACTGATTTATTACAGGTCTTTTAAGTGGAGAACCTCGTTAAAGGGAGTCTGTCACCTCCAAAATCGTAAGCACACCACCATGTAGGGTAGATGGAGGGAAACAAACACACCTTTCTTGTAATAATCTGGTCCTGTAGTCTTGAGAAATGCTTATTTTTTTTATTTTTATGCAAATACGTTTTTTAGTGCACCGTTGGCAGAGTCTCTCTGTTTGGTGCACCATCGCTCCACCATCAGAGCCAGTAGTAGGGATGCAGGGAAGCCAGGTGCACTGAAAACCTTACTTGTATAAAAATAGAGAGAAGCATTTCTCAGGATGAGAGGACCAGATTTTCACAAGACATGACACTATGCTCACTTTGAAACTGATTTTGGAAGTGACAGACCTCCTTTAAAGGGGGTTGTGGAAAACGTCTCACATGAGTCATTGCCTCCCCCGCTAATCTTTTGGCTTACAGTAGCTGCAAGTAAAGAATACAAACACCCTTTGCATTCCCGCAGGACACACATACTTTTTTACAGTGTGAATATGAAGTTTTATTCTGCCGGGCCTGGCTCTGCATTAAGCATCTTCACAACCGCTCTGACTGCCAGCTGTGGTGAGACTGCTACAGCTCGTACTATGTCCGTGATACTAAAATGACCCGTTCCAGCAAATGAAAAACAGCTTTGTTGGTACAAACGTCTGGTGAAATCATCTGCATCCAGATAGAATTAAATGATTAGTGGCCCTTTAAATAATTGCATCAGTTCTTACTTATCATAGGCTGGTGTTTTGCATAATAAAACAAGTCAGTGTGTTCTAGATAAAATCAGACTTATCTTCACATCCTCTATAGGCCCTTTGACACCGACGAACTAACGAGGCAATTGTTGGGAATTAACTGTTCCTTCCCATTAATTGCTTATCATTGAGCATAGGTCAGAGCTCCATTTACATGCATCAGTCATCCCCTGCAGAGCGAGCACTTGCTACTCCGATCGTTCGTCCCCATACAGATTTATTGTTTGCCGGTAGCAGATCCTTGTTTCGACGCCTAAGGATGCGTTCACATCAGCACTATATGATCCGCTAATCTGCTCTGACAGAGGAACCAATTACTGGATTTCACTGTATCCAACGTATAACATTCTCTGACAGACCCCATTCACTATAATGGGATCTGGTGGGGATCCAGATGGTTTCTGGCATGGGTGTTGGGTTTCGGATGAACCAACACTATTGCATGCAACAGACTTTTTCAAGCCGAAAACCCAGTACTCATGCTGGAAACCAGCCAGATCCTATTATAGTCAACGGGGTCCGGCAGTGAACGGCAGTACCTGGCTATGCCAGATATTGTGAAATTTAGTAGTCTCTGCCGGAACAGACGACCGGATCAGGTAGCGCAGATGTTAACAGTGATTTTTGGTGCCGCTTTAAAGGTACGGTCACCTAACAGACAATCATCATCAGGTGATGCACAACACATTTACACAGGGCAATTATCAGAAGCAAGCACTCCTAGGAACGTGCCTTCCCAGTAATCGCACCGATTCTTGGCCCGTGTGAAGGGTCCTTTAGTCATTGCTCCTAAATACACTATGATACTCTATTGTGCACCCTTTGGGAAAATAGAATAACTGCTCTTATAAAGGTAACCCCCAACCAGAACCTGTTTATATGAAACTCACTTCGCCCTAAATTATTTCCCCAGCTTCTTTTGGACTTTCTTTAGTTTGAAAGATTACAAACCGTGATCTGAGAGTATGTATGACTGCCAATGTATTGTTCAGTTTTCTGGTGAAAAACATGGTGAAAACCCCTCTGGGAGCTTTAATGGCAGTCATTTCCTGCTGTCACATCTGGAAAAAACCAAGGGAAGGAACAGACAGAACTAGGAGGCTGCTGACCGAAAGAAATACTATCAGCCCGACATGAGAGGATGGATCCGGACTTGTCTTTTATTTTACACTATAGTCTTCTCATCAAGTAGAATATGTGAGCAGATTCCTTAGAGGGGTCCTGCTGCTGAGACCCTCACCCCGATGATTAGCTTTTATCACTTAGAGTCTACAGGGATTGTCCACCCTAAATAGAGGAATGACAGGCAGGTAACAGGTTAAAAACAAATTGCTTCTGCTCTGTAATACCCATTCCTGCCATTTCTGGTCCCCTCCTGACCAGAAGTGATGACGTCCCACAAAGGCTCACTAGTCACCGCTGAGGCCAGTAACTTGCGGCAGCGGTCACATGACCAAGTCTGGGCTCGCCAGCTGTCTGTAAGGACTGTAAGTAGGGACAGACAAGGACAGTGAGCCCTGACCTAGAACCCAGCAAGACTGCAACTGGTTGACAGCCCCTATGCTACTTACATGCAGATACAGAAACACCAAGAGACAAAACAACACAAAAACTGGGTCGTACATAAATGGGTCAGAACCAGACAGGCTATGCAGTACCAAAGGAGAGACAGAGAGTGGTCAGAAGATAAGCTTGGGTCAGAGGAATGAGCAATCCAATAAGCACAGGAACAAGGAACAGAGTTAGTGAACTTAAACTTGCATTTACTACATATCCTTGATGTCATTTGATCATGATCATATTTAAAAAAGCATTTATTCTGGTTGTCTTGTAGCAGAGAAAGTGACCTCCCTCGGGAAGGACTGGCATCGACCTTGCCTGAGATGTGACCGTTGCTCGAAAACTCTAACTCCAGGTGGTCACGCTGAGGTGAGAAATATTCTTTATACTTAGGCTTAACTTCTTAAAATGGTGGAACCCTTAAATGACTTGTCCAGGACTTAGATATTGATGCCCTGTCAGGATAAGCCATTGTTACCTGATCAGCGTGGTCTGACACACGCACTGATCAGAAGTCTCATTGTAGTCCTGGTTACGGACAGACGAAGTTGGTAACGGCGGTGCTGCTCCCAGTTACTTCAGTGAGATCAGCGCTTACCAGCTCTGTTCACTGCTCATGGTTCTGGTTCTGACTTCCACCTCCGGAGCTTCCACTAAACAGCTCATTGGAGGGTGTGCCAGGAGTCGGACACACGCCATTCGGATATCGCTGGCCTTTCCTGTGGATAGGCAAATTCCTATAAGAGGCTTTGATCTAGCACAATATGGCAGTGCTGATGCATGTTGCTGTTAGTGCTCCTCCCAGGTGTCTTTGTTTCTCAGTAATCATTTTTTTTAGAACAGTACTGATTAATTTGTGTAAAGGGGTCTTCCTAGAAGAAGAAGTATTAGGATATGACATCATGTCTTGATAGAGGGAGGGGGGGTGGGGGGACACCTACATTGTTGCTCTGCTGATGTATTTAACTTACATACATACATACATTAATATGACAGACAATGTGCTGCACTATTAACGCAGTGTGTCTAATGGTAAGTGCATTAGCGTGGTGCCTGCCCTGTTAATGATCACTACATCTGGAGGAGTGTCTACACTGTATTCAGTCACAACAAGCTGTCAGTCTCTGCAGGTGAACAGTAAATGGTTCTATTCACTCCCAGCAAACAGAGATTTAGCAAAATGCAGTGGAATTCAAACACATATATACTTGAAAGCTTCAGAACTTTCCATTATATTATCATGTGTTACCCCAGCCGGTTACTTGGCTTCAATACGGTAAGATTTACAGTTTTACTGAACTGAACTTAGACCGCCACAGGGGAAGGGGGGTGCGGCTGCGGCAAAAGCATCTGCTAGTGAGGTCTTGTCGACAAACAATCAAGTGACACAAACTGATTTGTATGAGAGTCATAAACTGCCAAATAATACATTACTGCCATAAAGCACATGAAGGTGCGGTGGGAGCTCTGTCCACTCTTCTCATGTATGTAAGACATCTGAAATTCATACTCGATATGAAAATGAGTGGTTTTCGGCTGATAAAATCGGCTGATAAAATTGGCAGGTAAATCCTAATGTACATATGGTTTAGGATTAGCGAAATATGTAACATTACATCAGCACCCAGGTTCTGATTATAGAAGATGAAATGCTCATTAAACAGGTACTCCACCTACATCTATATTTACAAAAATCTGATTACTATGGCAGAAAGAGACACCTCAGTCTGATGGCTCCCAGGACTCAGCCTTCAGCCAGGGACATGTCACCTGCCAATGGCTGCTAAGATGGACTAAAGGTAAAAAGCAGACACGTCATTTGATTTCTCATCTCAGCCTAAATCATTAATCAGATTTCTGTACGTTATAAGGATGGCGGTGGCTTCATTTACGAAGTGCTGCTCTGCAGGTGATGAAAACTGCACCAGCACCAGTGACTTGTACAGCTCATCTGTGCAATGTGAAAGCCGTGGCTGTGGATGAATGGCCAGGATACCGCCATTTATCAACAGCTATGACTCCTTACAGTCCTCTGGTAGTTGGGGACAGACAGGCCGCCTCCATAGTCACCGCAGTCCCCCAGAAGCAATTGATTCTACCAGAGATGTAACTGCTGGGAAGCCCATAAAGACATTTCCATCTCCTTTCTCTATATCCCTGTGTAGTGACAGGCGGCACACAGATCAGGAGGGGATCTGTTCTGTACAGGCTCGCTCTAGAGTGCTGTGGGGGTTAAAGTAAAGGGTAAACTGCATCCTCCTGCATTCCTGTGTGCAGCAAGTGGCCTGGGGATCCCTATCTACAACTGGTTATATAAGGCAACCAGACACGATTAGTCTTATCATGTACAAACACACCTAATTATAGTGATTACAGAGCAGCACATTTCACGCCCCCTTATCATATCCCTTCCTCATTTTACATACATTTGGTGCCATCAGAAAATGATCTGTTCTTTATTATTTATTTGCTGTACTAAAAGAAATAATAATTGGGCGGATTATCGGGAATGAACGTTCCTGCGAATGCTCCTCTCCGACAATCTGCCCCTGTAAAGGTGCCGCCGATCACCCGATGAACGAGCGTTTCGATCCTGCCGTTCGTGCAGCACGTAAATGATCGGTTCTGGGCAGCAGATTGTGCGGTTTAATCAGCAATCTGCTGCCCAGTGCGGCTGTATGAGGACGAGCGATGGCAATAGCGATCCCTCGTCCTCATACTGACATGCAGCGGTCTTCGCTTCCTTCCCAGCAATCTGCTGGTCTAAATGCACCGTAAAGCACTGCGGCATATGTTGGCGCTATATAAGTGAGTTAAATAATACGCTCTGAAAATCGTGCTGCTTGTAGCTCGGGGTCCCAACCAGCTCTCATAGTAAAGGTGTTTTCCTTAAAGAAATTTACATGATAACAGCAAGGAAAGTAACAAGCCAGACTTTCCTGTCCATGTCCCCTGCAGTAATGACGTCTCCAAGGACCTCGCGTCATCACCTCAGCCAAGCACTTGCCTTAACTTTACCCAGATTGCTTCTTCTACACAAGAGGATGATTCAGGGTATAGGGGACGGCATCTTCAGGGTGCCCGCTGACTGTGCTGCAATATTTCCCCCTTAGAGACTATTCAGACAGAGTATTTTGCACCAAAACCTTAGGAAACCACTTTCCATTATTAGGGGTCTGTGCTGCTGCTCATGTAGCTTCATGTTTTGCGGCGACCATGAGGACATGTTCTTTCCTGGCATGGGCACAGCCATAAGCAGTGGCCTCCCACTGAAAACAAGGAGAGATGGTTTCTACTATATCCGTCTGTGGCTTTTTGGTATGGAATCCACCATAAACCTCTATAGGTCAAATGCCCAGACAAACAATCCTCTAACCAGAGGGCATGCTGCGCTGGACTAGAGATATGCTTTACAGCAGCCACTATGGACCATTTCTAGTCATGTTCTGGGACTTGTGCAAAGCTCATTGTGCAGGGAGGAAGAGTAGATAACCTGTGAAATCAACTATTTTGAATGGTGGATACGATGTTATCTGTCATTGTAATCCTGTCTGTGATGATTAAAATGACTGCTAAAAAGTGATCTCCACAGACCAAGAAGTGGCGCCTGTTATTAGGTTCAGTGGCCTATGTGAAAACTGCAGGATTTTTTTTTATAGACATCACCAAAAATTCGTTTAAATTATGATTCACATAAAAACTTGATACAATAGATGATTAGTCCCTTTAACTCCCAGGCACCCCATTAAAGGGGGGAGGGTTAAAAATGTCCTAGAATGTGAGCAGGACTACAAACCGGATTCCAAAAAAGTTGGGACACTAAACAAATTGTGAATAAAAACTGAATGCAATGATGTGGAGATGGCAAATGTCAATATTTTATTTGTAATAGAACGTAGATGACAGATCAAACGTTTAATCCGAGTAAATGTATCATTTTAAAGGAAAAATACGTTGATTCAAATTTTCATGGTGTCAACAAATCCCCAAAAAGTTGGGACAAGTAGCAATAAAGGGCTGGAAAAAGTAAATTTGAGCATAACGAAGAGCTGGAAGACCAATTACCACTAATTAGGTCAATTGGCAACATGATTGGGTATAAAAAGAGCTTCTCAGAGTGGCAGTGTCTCTCAGAAGCCAAGATGGGTAGAGGATCACCAATTCCCACAATGTTGTGCAGAAAGATAGTGGAGCAATATCAGAAAGGTGTTACCCAGCGAAAAATTGCAAAGACTTTGCATCTATCATCATCAACTGTGCATAACAGCATCCGAAGATTCAGAGAATCTGGAACAATCTCTGTGCGTAAGGGTCAAGGCCGTAAAACCATACTGGATGCCCGTGATCTCCGGGCCCTTAAACGACACTGCACCACAAACAGGAATGCTACTGTAAAGGAAATCACAGAATGGGCTCAGGAATACTTCCAGAAACCATTGTCAGTGAACACAATCCACCGTGCCATCCGCCGTTGCCAGCTGAAACTCTACAGTGCAAAGAAGAAGCCATTTCTAAGCAAGATCCACAAGCTCAGGCGTTTTCACTGGGCCAGGGATCATTTAAAATGGAGTGTGGCAAAATGGAAGACTGTTCTGTGGTCAGACGAGTCA
This sequence comes from Bufo gargarizans, assembly GCF_014858855.1. Classification (NCBI taxonomy): domain Eukaryota; kingdom Metazoa; phylum Chordata; class Amphibia; order Anura; family Bufonidae; genus Bufo; species Bufo gargarizans. The sequence continues at coordinate 87,704,371 of NC_058090.1, read as the reverse complement.
CGATTCGAAGTTCTTTTTGGAAATCTGGGACGCCATGTCATCCGGACCAAAGAGGACAAGGACAACCCAAGTTGCTATCAACGCTCAGTTCAGAAGCCTGCATCTCTGATGGTATGGGGTTGCATGAGTGCGTGTGGCATGGGCAGCTTGCATGTCTGGAAAGGCACCATCAATGCAGAAAAATATATTCAGGTTCTAGAACAACATCTGCTCCCATCCAGACGTCATCTCTTTCAGGGAAGACCCTGCATTTTTCAACAAGATAATGCCAGACCACATTCTGCATCAAGCACAACATCATGGCTGCGTAGGAGAAGGATCCGGGGACTGAAATGGCCAGTCTGCAGTCCAGATCTTTCACCTATAGAGAACATTTGGCGCATCATAAAGAGAAAGGTGCAACAAAGAAGGCCCAAGACGATTGAACAGTTAGAGGCCTGTATTAGACAAGAATGGGAGAGCATTCCTATTTCTAAACTTGAGAAACTGGTCCCCTCGGTCCCCAGACGTCTGTTGAGTGTTGTAAGAAGAAGGGGAGATGCCACACAGTGGTGAAAATGGCCTTGTCCCAACCTTTTTGGGATTTGTTGACACCATGAAATTCTGATTCAACATATTTTCCCCTTAAAATGGTAAATTTTCTCAGTTTAAACTTTTGTTCCGTGATTTATGTTCTATTCTGAATAAAATATTAGAAGTTGGCACCTCCACATCATTGCATTCAGTATTTAGTCACGATTTGTATAGTGTCCCAACTTTTTTGGAATCCGGTTTGTAGTTGTGGCCACTTGCAGAGCTGTCTAGGAGGTGAGGGGTGGGGATTCGTTACACTGCTGTACAATATATGCTTATGATGTGATATGTCATCATGGCTGAGCAGCCTGACAGGAACGCTCACCAATATGAAGTGTATGCAAGTGCCACCTAGGCAGCTCTGCAAGTGGAGGCAACCAGTCCTCCTCACCTTCTAAGGTGGCCATTTTCAGTCATTCCCAGAGAAACCCTTTAAGAAGGATCAGTGAATTAATTAGACTCCACCAGCACACCGTGTTGCCAGTTCTCCTACAAGCTCTTGTAGCTGCTCCGCTTCTCTTTGTGAAATGTTCTTGGCATCTATCAAGGCCACTTTGTGCAGCCGCAGGTTATTTGGCATCTTCATGGTGTTGCAATGAGTTTGGACATTTATAATACGTGTAAATGAATAAGTGCTTGTTCAGGCGCTATTGTCAGGAGCGCCTTCAGTTACCCCAAGCTATAGTAGATCTTGTTGTTCCAGAAGTCTGAGGTATTGGATGTCATCTATGATTAATTCATGCATTGTTGTTTCTCCATTCCTTTACAGTCGCTCATTGCCTTCACTATCTCGTTACCTTCAGGGAAGCTGTTAAACGCTCCTTATTATAAGCTTTACATTTTCCTGATCTATGAGGTCATGTACAAACTAAGCCGTGTGTGCTGCCAGATTGTGCCCACCAGGGGGAGCTACAACATTATACTGATTAGCATTTAATATTATTCCTATTATACAGTTTTTACGCTTTTGAACTTTTTATCTCAATTTAAGTAAATTAAAGCATCCAGTCATTTCACAAAGAAAGCGTATACCGTATACATACAGACATTTACCATAGTAATAATAGTAAATGTATACTTGCGCCCAATGTTGGCGTTAAATTCGTTTTGATCTCTTCTATTGTAGATTGGTAAACTCCTGAAGGGGTTGTCAGCCACTGATAGGACCTCCCTTCTGATAGAAGGAAGGCTGTAAATCAATTATAGGCCCTCCTCCTAATAGAGGGAAGTCTGTCAGTCACTGATAGGACCTCCTCCTCATAGAGGGAAAGCTGTCAGTCACTGATAGGACCTCCTCCTCATAGAAGGAGGGCTGTCAGTCACTGATAGGACCTCCTCCTAATAGAGGGAAGTCTGTCAGTCACTGATAGGACCTCCTCCTTATAGAGGGAAGGCTGTCAGCCACTGATTGGACCTCCTCCTCATAGAGGGAAGGCTGTCAGTCACTGATTGGACCTCCTCCTCATAGAGGGAAGGCTGTCAGTCACTGATAGGACCTCCTCCTCATAGAGGGAAGGCTCTCAGTCACTGATAGGACCTCCTCCTCATAGAGGGAAGGCTCTCAGTCACTGATAGGACCTCCTCCTCATAGAGGGAAGGCTGTCAGTCACTGATAGGACCTCCTCCTCATAGAGGGAAGGCTGTCAGTCACTGATAGGACCTCCTCATAGAGGGAAAGCTGTCAGTCACTGATAGGACCTCCTCATAGAGGGAAGGCTGTCAGTCACTGATAGGACCTCCTCCTCATAGAGGGAAGGCTGTCAGTCACTGATAGGACCTCCTCCTCATAGAGGGAAGGCTGTCAGTCACTGATAGGACCTCCTCCTCATAGAGGAAAGGCTGTCAGTCACTGATAGGACCTCCTACTCATAGGGGGAAGGCTGTCAGTCACTGATTGGACCTCCTCCTCATAGAGGGAAGGCTGTCAGTCACTGATAGGACCTCCTCCTCATAGAGGGAAGGCTGTCAGTCACTGATAGGACCTCCTCCTCATAGAGGGAAGGCTGTCAGTCACTGATAGGACCTCCTCCTCATAGAGGAAAGGCTGTCAGTCACTGATAGGACCTCCTCCTCATAGGGGGAAGGCTGTCAGTCACTGATTGGACCTCCTCCTCATAGAGGGAAGGCTGTCAGTCACTGATAGGACCTCCTCCTCATAGAGGGAAGGCTGTCAGTCACTGATAGGACCTCCTCATAGAGGGAAGGCTGTCAGTCACTGATAGGACCTCCTCCTCATAGAGGGAAGGCTGTCAGTCACTGATAGGACCTCCTCCTCCTAGAGGGAAGGCTGTCAGTCACTGATAGGACCTCCTCCTCATAGAGGGAAGGCTGTCAGTCACTGATAGGACCTCCTCCTCATAAAGGGAAGGCTGTCAGACACTGATAGGACCTCCTCCTCATAGAGGGAAGGCTGTCAGTCACTGATAGGACCTCCTCCTCATAGAGGGAAGGCTGTCAGTCACTGATAGGACCTCCTCCTCATAGAGGGAAGGCTGTCAGTCACTGATAGGACCTCCTCCTCACAGCAAATGTATTGTACTAGTATCCAGACTGAAGAGTCCTTTACAGGGCGCCTTTGCACTAAAAGGTGTGCAGTACCATTTCTATTTGGACAGTAGGGTTTGGAGGGCCACCTCAGAATACATTAAAATACTAGTCACTATCGGTCCACAGAGCGGTTACAAATGACAGTGTAGCCTCATTTGCAAAATTCTGAATTCATCCTTAGGTGGGAGAAGAAAACCTCACCTAGTTTAAAAATCTGTAAAATAAGATTTTGGTTAATTTAGGTGTACTGTGACTTCATTCCTGCAGCTAGGGGCATAGCAATAGTGGCAGCAGGGGAAGGGGCTGCTGTGGGCCCCGAACTCAGAAGGGGCCCGCCCGGAAGGAGGACTAAAAGATCTTATTGTCAGAGCCCCATCAACAGTATTATACAATGACATTATATACAGTAACAGTACATACAGTGACATAACATACTGTATATATACGTGTAGGAAACGTACGGAGCAGCTGCCGGGCCTCTTCTGAGAGAGTAATCTTGACTGGCCACAGGATTTTGTGTGTGTGGGATGGGGGTTTGCACAGGAGGAGGGAGTTACTAAGAAGTTGCTGGGGGGTCCCGTTCAAAATTTTGCTGTGGGGCCCAGTCATTTTGGGTTCTATAACTGCCTGCAGCTCCAGTTATACGTAATTTTCCAGAATTAATTAACCCATTGTCACTAATACGTTTTCTCTACTTGTTACAGCATGATGGACAGCCCTATTGTCATAAGCCTTGCTACGGAATCCTTTTTGGACCAAAAGGTAAGCCTGCAAAAATTGGAAACTTTGGGAGGGAGATTGAAATACTGAGCCATTATTTTTAAATTTTAGTAAAGCAGTTTTTTGTTTGGTTGTTTGAATTTTTTTTTCAGTGGAACACAGGGCTTTATTTTTATGTTAACTTTAATTTTGTATTATCTTTTTTTTTTTTTTTACAAAAATGTCTGTTTTTCACTGATCTTAGGGCAGCATGTTAACATTATATTTTCTCCTGTAGCTGGAGCCAGCATATTAACCCCAGTTACAGGCAGCCTCACTACAGAGCGGATCTATAGTTACCTGCCACCTGACGATCACATGATTGCTGAGACATCATGGTCACTTCCTGACCTGTATGAATGTAAATTGTGGTGTATATAGGAAGGCGGGGATGTAGTAAACAGTCTTTGCCTTCTCTGTGGTGAGCCCAGCTATGACTGACAACAGCTGCAGGCTCAGCAAGGACATTAGAAACGTCCTTGCTGAGTTAAAGCCAGACCCACCAAATGTTTAAAGGGGTTGACCCATTAAGGCAATTTATTCCCTATTCACAGGATAGGGCATAGGTGACTGATTGAGAGGGGCCCTCTCCAATCACGAGAACGTGGACACATACTCCCCAGTTTGAATGGAGCGGTGGTCACGTCTATGTGCTGCCGCTCCATTCAGCTTTATGGGGCCGCTGGAGGTAGCCAAGCACTTGGTTATCTCTGGCAATCCCGTGGGTTTGAGTGAAGCAGCAGACATGCATGTATATCTGCCACTTCATTCAAATGGGGAGCACGGACACGCTGACCATCGTTTGGACAGCCGCTGATCAGACCCGTATCCCATGGGTAAGGCATAAGTTGCCTTAATGGGACAACCCAAAGTCTACAAGTAGTTGGAGATGTATTCCTGTGGATGCAGATCCAATCATCGACTCCTTCCTTCCTGTGTACCCTGGGGTTCCTCCAGCTGTGTACCACAGACACTGAGCTGTAGCCTTCAGACATGGAAAGATACATTTTTGTCTTTGTGGATATTTGAGAAAGTGAAAATGACCTCCTCTAAAGCCAGACGGGGCGTAAGGAGACATCTGTGACTTCAGTTACACTTCACGCTCACTTAGACACACACATGAGTACTTGGCTTACGTTGCGCTGTCTTCCTTTCTCGTCTGAATTGTTTCAATCCCTTTCATATGTTGAAAGCATCTCGATTATGTATTTTCCTGGGGTGGAGAAATATCTGTGCATGTGGCAGTGAACAGAAAACCAAGGGGGCAAGAAATGAAAGACAGCTCATATGTACATAGATAATAATGGATTTCTACGAGGAAAGAATGATTTTCCACATAATAAACACACCGCCATATACTCATCAAATTCTCTTGTGCAGATGCAAATACTCATTATGGTATTCTGAGATGATAGGAAAGTATCTGACTTGAGACCTCCTAGAGCAGAGAGTGGCTGTTAGTAAGGAAACCGCAGCACTCACTTGTCTTCAGTTTTTCAAAATTTCATCACCGACACAATGCAACGTTTCGATCAGTATGGTCGCATTGTGTTGGTGATTACATAAAAAAAAACTAAAGACAAGTGAGTGCTGCGGTTTCCTTACAAGTATTACGTGTTGCTGGGGGAGCTTCAGACTGGCACGGCTGGCACCACCACTAGAAAGGATTTTTTATTTTCTTATATATTTTCTTATATCTTTTTGTTGTGCTGCTACAAACTTCCTTTTTTCCGTGTTAGTAGCTTGTGTTGTTGGATCACCCAGTACACCCTTACATGACAGCACACTGATTTCAGCTGGCACCTGGTAATGCATTACTTCACCTGTGGGGGCACTGCTGTGTCAGTGAACACAGGTTACAGCTGAGCGCTGGAGGAAGCCACTAATATGACTTATTTTTGTGGGACATTTATCAGAAAATCTGACCGAGGACTACGGTGTGGTCATTTTATGATGGACCTTCATATTTTGACATTTCCCTGTAGAATTTAATCATACAATTCAGAATTCCTAGATCGATCTGTGGCGGCAAGCCATCCTGGTCACGTGTATCACGGTGGGGCTGAGGTTCTTCTGTTGGAATAAGGAACTTGGCTTCCAAAAATGTAATTTTTTTGGCAATCTATATAGTAAAGGAGTCAAAAAAAAATTGTTTGAATTTCGAGCTGATTGTGCATGTCCACGAGGGGACAGAAGTATTAGCTGTCCGCCAAATGACGACGGTTCAGCCGACCCCTATCTAAAGTGAATGAGCCCCTTTAGCGCATACTGGGCCAGCTATCAGAAAATACTGAAGGGTTCACAGACTTTCTAACTCTGAAACAGCAATGCATTTATGAGTAACTCTCGCTCTTGTATTCCAGGTGTGAACACCGGAGGAGTCGGAAGCTACATCTATGATAAAGATCCTGAGGCAAAGGCTCAACCCTAAGGACTTGAAGCCCTATTTCAGCTGCAGCAGACGCCTCTCACACCACTTGTACCATTTCTAGCTGATAACACTAAGCTGACGGCCGGGAACATGTAGATAATAAGCAAAGTGCACTCCTGACTATTCTGTATTTTGTACTGGACAATGGAAGATATGAAGGGTCTTGTGTTATGTGTATAAGGGTCTATGTGCTACCGAAAGGTCTCTTGTTATTATTTGTCTTTTTAGGTTCAGCTATAAGGATGTTTCTGAAATTCCATATATAAAATGTCAAGGTCCTGCTTTGTGTCACAGACACTGGGGGGGTTACTCCGTGTGAATGACAAAACCTTAAAGGGAATCTCTAACCAGGAATGATCTTTAGACTGGTCAGTGAAGCTAAACAAGTGGGTCAGCACAGTATCCACTAACTACCCCCTAAGTTATGATATGGACTTAGGGCTCATGCACTTGCGCATTTTCTTTCCGTGTTCGTTCTGTTTTGTTTTTTTTGCGGACCGTATGCAGAACCATTTATTTCAATGGGTCCACAAAAAAAACGGAAGTTACTCTGTGTGCATTCCGTTTCCATTCCACAAAAAAATAAAACATGTCCTATTATTATCCGCATTACGGACAAGGACAGGACTTTTCTATTAGGGGCCAGCTGTTCCGTTCTGCAAAATACAGAATGCCCACGGACGTCATAGGTATTTTTTGCGGACCGCAAAATACATACGGTCATGTGCATGAGGCCTTATAATGATGGCCGCTTCCCTCTCCTCATTTCAGCCACTCGGTCAGCAGTGCCAAGATAGGTCATGTGACATGATCTGGGACTCCGAAAAACTTCCTGCTTCTAAGGAGTCCAGAGTCATGGTCTTTTTGTCAGTATTTTTTTACTTCTTAAGACAAAAGGGAAATGTAGCATTTGTAATCCTGTCTCCGGGAATTCTCTGCACAGGTCAGCATCTAAGGGCATGTTCACATCGGTAATAGTCATTTCCATTAGTGGAGCAGAACGGAGAAAATAAACAGATGTAAACCGACCCCATTGACTATTATGGGGTTTGTTCGATTTCAGTTTGGATGTTTGCTTTTTTAGTCCACTCTTTGACGGAATCTGCAAAGGAAGCCCCCAATGGAGATGCTAACTAGCCCTAAGATTTCAGTAGTGATACATCAGAGCAACTGGATTTGTATTTGTTTCTTGAAGACATTTCGCTAGTCATTCCACTGGTTTTCTCATTTAGAATGACCTGTACAAGGAATCTCCAGCAATAAATACTGGTGGCTCATGTTTCAGTCAGCATAATCTAGTTATCATAATCAACATAAGGTCAGGGACCTCATGGAGGATAAGATGTTGATTGCATTTGCATGACTGAATCTTTTAGATGTGATTAAACGGCCTTGGGAGAGGTGTTAGAACAGCATTGTAAGTGGCAGACAATAAATGTCGCACCCCTCCACCTCTATTAAATCTTGGTTACACCAATTTAATATAAATAGCTTCCTACACAGCTCTTGTTGATTATGATAAACAGATCATGCTGGCTGAAGCATGAGTCACCAGTATTTTATGCCGGAGATTCCTTGTTATTCTAATTGAGAAAGTCAGTTGGATGACTAGCAAAATGTCTTCAAGAAAAAATACAATGAGGGTCGTTTACCATGACCGTCTTTTCACATTGGTCTTAGATTCCCCCCTATGCTGCCATAATTTATGACAAGGCGAATCTGTGGTAGTCAATGCACCAGGGCCCGGACAGGAAGTAACACCGGCCATGTGACTAAAAAAGTTGCTAATCCCTATCTAGGTAGAGATAATGATGGCGTATCCTTAGGATAGGTCCTCATTGTCACATCAGTGGGAGTCCGAGTCCCAGCACCCCTGCTGATCAGGTGTTGCAGGGAGCCGCCACACTTACTGGAGCTCCGCCGACTCCCAGCATCTCTCCAAGCACAACTAGGCTGTGTGACCGATGTACAGTGACCTCACATGGCCTAGGAAGAGGCCGCGGTGCTCACAGAGCCCCGGCCTCTTCTAACAACTAATCGGCGGGGGGTCTATCCCTAGGGTAAATTACTGGATAGCCCCTTTAATGAATGACCCCCAATAAGTCCAGTTGCTCTGACATACCATGAGCTGGACAAATGAGAAGCTTTACAGACAAACCCTAAGTTAGTGAAGAAATAGGTGAAAACACCAGGTGAGGCCAGGTTCACACAGTGCTGTCCATTGTGTTCATGATGTATCTAATGATTTAGTTCCATGTACAATAATTTCCTAACATTTTATTCACATATATACTTGGAGCTAAGGAGAACAAGTATTTTTACCCTAGACTAAATAAGCAAGATAAAATGTAAAAAAAAATAATAAAAAAAAATAAAATAAAAGGAGAAATGGAGAAAAAAAATTACTTTTCAGGGTGACTATTGTCCCAGCATGTTGATATCAGAGACACAGTGACAGACCCCTCCAATCACTGGGATGAGTAGTAGGTAATATGACTTCCATGGCTGTTACTAAATGACTGTTGGGTTACTGTAGTCTAGAACAAACATGTACGACCCCCAATCCCTGTATACCTTCTATTCATGCTCTTCTTAGGCCTTTATGATGGATTTTGTGGTCCCTAAACAATAAAGAGAAGCAAAAGTCTGCACCAAACCCATGCTGTGTGAACCAGGCCGTATAGTATTACATTTTTCAGAATGACTTTGGGTTACATTTTGGGTTTTCTGTCTTCGTAGCAGATACAAAGTCACTGCAAAAGTAAGAATGACCATTTCTGATGGATATTATTTAAAGGGGTTCTCCATGATCCTCTAATGTCCTAATATAAGAATAATACTCACTTGTTCCCCACCGCACCGGTCCTGCACCCTCCTGGGCTGCGTTTGGCAATCTTCCGGTCCCACTGCTGACAGGGTGACGTGCGCTGCTGCAGCCAGTGACTGGCCTCAGCGGTGACGTGATTTATGGCACAGCATTGGGGATTAAAGTCAGATTAAAAAAAGTATAAATTGGATTTCTAGTGGTCACCATGAGCATAATGTCCCACAAGTTAGCGAGAGGTGGAACTATAGAGGGTACAGAGGCTGCAGTCACCCCCAGACCCTCAGGGGACACAAAGTATGGCCCTGTCCTATACCAGGAAAGCAGTATTATACATGACTATAACAGGATCCATGATGCTCTGTGCTGTTCACGTTTCTCTAAGGGCTCACAAGCGTGTTTGCCTCGTGCCCGTACAGCGGGTCCTCAATATACGGCACCGGCCGAGTGCACTCTGTATCACGGATGCCGACCCATTGACTTGAATGGGGCGGAGGCACGGATCAGAAGCACTACGAAACGCTTATATGGGATTTCAGTCCGTGCCTCCGCACCGCAAAAACATGAACATGTCCTAATTTTTTGTGTTGCGGACTGTCTATTGCGGATCGTGGACCCATTCAAGTCAATGGGTCCGTATCCGCAAGTGCACAGCATGGGCACTGAGCAAGGACACTTGTGGGCATGAGCCCTAAGAAACATGAGATCCCCATGTGCCATAATGAATGTGATTTTGGCCTCATTCACATATTGCAGATTTGGTCGGTATTTGTAGCCCAAACCAAGACTGGATTCTAAAAACAAGGGAGATTTATACTTCTGCTTCAGAATACCAATCAAATCTGCAAAGTGTGAATGCGGCCGACCCATAGTCACACTGTGTCATGTTACTGAATGGTGTCTGCAGATGATGTCTGCACTTCTGAGGTATAAAACACTTCAAGATGATCGGCATTCTTCCCAGAACGTATTGACTACTGTCCGCCACATTGGTCCTAACCTTTCCGTACGAAAATGTCGTCCTACTTATGAGATCTCTGATAAGATAGAAATGCTGCACATGATTCCGTGATGAAATCTTCAGGAAATTCCTTGTATTGTATTCCAGGTAGTGGAGCTTGTATTAGCCAACATAATATTCTAGATGTATATGACAACTATATCGCAGTATTATTAACCCTGTAAACACGCCTCTTTCTGCATGCCCTTTTATCCTACGGAAATAAATTATGGCATTGAACATGGCGTCCCGCCTCTTTTTCTGGTAAGAGAACGCATTATGGGGGTCATCTACTAAGACCGGCTTTTTACGCCTGTCTTAGATTTCGTCCCTGCACTGCCAAAAGATTTGGCTAATTAGGCGCATCTATGGTAAAAAGAAAAGTTTTTCACAACATCTAGGCCTGTTTCACACCTGCATCCGGCAGAATTAAAGGGGTTCTGCAGTTTTTTCAAACTGATGATTGGCGGGGGTCTGACACCCGGGACCAGTGATGGCCAGTTCGCGGGCGAACACATGCGATCTGCCATCTTAACTCACAAGTCCGGCGAGGCACAGGTAAGTCCTTACCTGTGCCTGTGCGCGAGCCGGTCTGAAATGAAATGCGGTCTCCGGGTGCAGGCAGTTCCGAGAACAGCCCGATGAAGGCCCCCCGGTGGCTGTTCTCGGAACTGCCTGCTCCCGATGACCGCATTTCATTTCAGACCGGCTCGCGCACAGGCACAGGTAAGGACTTACCTGTGCCTCGCCGGACTTGTGAGTTAAGATGACAGCTTGCATATGTTCGCGGGCGAACTGGCCATCACTGCCCGGGACCCCCGCCGATCAGCTGTTTGAGAAGGTAGCGACGCTCCAGTAGCGCCACGGCCTTTTCGCTGTTTACCGCAGGCCCAGTGACGTTGCGACTAGTATCCAATGGCCTGGGCGCGGCTAAGCTCCATTCAAGTGAACAGAGCTTAGCCCCACCCAGGTCATTGATACTAGTCAGTATGCGATAAATAGCGAGAAGGCCGCGGCGCTACTGCCAGCGTCGCTGCCTTCTCAAACAGCTGATCGGCATGGGTCACGGGTATCAGACCCCCGCCGATCAGATGCTGATGATCTATCCAGAGGATAGATCATCAGTTTAAAAAAACTGCAGAACCCCTTTAAACAGATCCCTTTTGATTTTGCACATCAGGATGCATCCGTTGCGTTAGGGTGTGGTTGTGTGAAATCAAACCGGAAAAAAACGGATCTGTTTCTAAATACATTAAAAGTCAATGGGTGATAGATCCATTTTTTAGGCTCCTAAAAAACTGATCTGTCACCATTGACTTAGGCCATGTTCCGTGGCCGTGTTAGCGGTCCGTGGTATTCTGGCCTGGATTCCTGCTGACAGCAGGAGCGCACAGCGTCATTGGTTGCTATGCCGCCGCTGCACTACAGTAATACACTCGTATGATCTATAGCAACCAATGACGCCGTGCGCTCCTGCTGTCAGCAGGAATCCAGGCCGGCATACCACGGCCATGTGCATTCGGCCTTACCTTGTTTTTTAGTGACGGATCCGTTTTTTTTTTCCAGTTTGATTTCACACAACCGCACCCTAACTTTTTTATGACAAAACCGCAGCTTGCAGCGGTCACAAAACACAATGCTGCCTGAACGGAAGACATCCTGATGCTTCCTGAACGGGTCTATTTCCATTCAGAACGGGTGACGACTAAACGGAAACATTTTCCTCTGCCGGATCTCAATACCGGAAAACAACAATACAAGTGTGAAACAGGCCTTAGGGTCCAGCAACACTGGACAGCCGTCACAGCCAGGATCGCAAGGGCACCGCAGTGTAGCCGTGAACCCACAGAAATGAATGGGGGTCGCACCATGAGTCTCGCGTGCCACGTCTGAATCGCGCAGTTGGATTTTTTGTGATTCAGTGGTCACAGTTGTGGCGCACATGCGACTCGCGCTGCAAGCCCTTTTGTTTCTATGGGATCAGCGCTACACCCAGCCTGGCCTCCCCCACTCCCAAGTGGTAAACACAGAGCTAAAATATTTTGTCGTACGGGCGTTAAAAAGTTAGAAAAAGGGAGTTTGCAACTTTTTTTGTGCGTGGTGCACTTTGTAAATGACCACCTATGAATATATATATTGGTGCCACTAGAATGGTTTGTCTCATCCTGGGAAAGCTGGGTGAGAAAGGAAAGTCAGGTTTTTCCTCTGTTCCTCAGACACCTGGGCTGTTAATGAGGCTTATCAGCTGATGGAAATATGGGCTGAGCTCTTCCAACAGGGCTCCCAGTCTGAGACCTGAGGGAGCCGCGGCATCAGACCTATGGTATGAACTGTCACGTGTTCTGTGGACACCTATGTAGTTAGTGGCCAGGCGGACTAGGACTAGTTTGGCGTCCTATGGTGGAAATGTACACTGATCACTGTAGTGTGTGTGATGCTGTAGATGAAGACTAAGGCCTCATGCACACGGCCGTTGTTTTGGTCCGCGTCCGAGCCGCCGTTTTTGCGGCTCGGATGCGGACCCATTCACTTCAACGGGGCCGCAAAAGATGCGGACGGCACTCCGTGTGCTGTCCGCATCCGTTGCTCCGTTCCGTGGCCCCGCAAAAAAAATATAACATGTCCTATTCTTGTCCGCGCTTTGCGGACAAGAATAGGCATTTATATTAAAGGCTGTCCATGCCGTTCCGCAAATTGTGGAACGCGCACGGACACCATCCGCAATTTGCGGACCGCAAAACACACCACTGCATGAGGCCTAATAAAGCTATTTGAGGCTAGTTTGCACCCAAATTTACAGAGTTGGAGTAGCTTCTTCAAGCTGTCACAATACCTGTGGCTTGAGGTTCTGACACGTTTGGGCCTCAACTCTAATGCGGAAATTGGGCGCTCCTGAAGGGGGGGGTCACATGTGACTGATAAGCCGCAGGTTCGCCGTAGCGGATTCACAGCGTTAAGGCTCATGCACGCAAATGTGTGCCAGCCAGGCTCGTATTGCCGCCCGCAAACAGCAGGTCCGCAATATACGGGCCCTGGCCATTTGTGCATCGCATCACGAATGCGATTGAATGGGTCCTTGGTGCGGAACTGAGGCACAGTACCCCACAGAAGAACTACAGTGTGCTTTCGTGGTTTTCTGTCCGTTCTCCACAATGTTAAAAAACACTATATATTATTTTATTTTTTTCGCGGTGCGGATGGATCACAGACCCATTCAAGTTGACTGGGTCTGCATCTGTCTGCGGAAACCGCACGGATGTTGCCCGTGCATTGGGGACCGCAAATTGCAGTCCCCAATGCATGGAACAGTCAGCACACGCCGCCCCTAACACCGCCTAGATAGTTTATAGCTCCTCCCATCCAGCTATTTACATAGACACTCCCCTATCACTGCCCCTGACATCGCGCAACTAGTTTATAGCTCCTCCCATCTAGCCAGTTACATAGACACTCCCCTATCACTGCCCCTGACATCGCGCAACTAGTTTATAGCTCCTCCCATCTAGCCAGTTACATTGACACTCCCCTATCACCGCCCCTAACAACGCCCAGATAGTTTATAGCTCCTCCCATCTAGCCAGTTACATAGACACTCCCCTATCTACCTGACCACAGCCCACAAAGCAAGATTTTCATTTTTTACAGATATCTCCTCACTTTTTTGGAAACCACTCCTGGTTTTGGCTGCAAAAACCCTTATGGGGTCATTTAACAAACTGGTGTAAAGTAGAACTGGCTTAGTTGCCCATAGTAACCAATCAGATTCCACCTTTCATTTTCCAAAGGAGCTCTCAGATTCTGGTTGCTATGGGTAACTAAGCCAGTTCTACTCTACACCAGCTTGATAAATGACCCCATTAGAGTAGATCATGTAAATCTACCTCTACATGATGAGATTTCTTTAGCCACTGTACATATTAGGCTTTCTCCATTGCTTCCTTATTCTGTTCTCAGCTGGACCCTAGCAGCTGACACATGTTCCTCTGGAATCTGTCCTCGTAACCAGCTAATCCTTCCCAGACTGTCTGTAATCCGGAGAACCGGCAGCTGGGACCATGAGTCTCTAGGCCTCGTTGGCGACTTGGTGCTATAGTCTGCTGCAGAATTGTGAAAATCTATCCCTAAGGTATTTCGCCAGCCGATGGAAGGGGATCGTCGACTGGTGTTTAACACTTGTCATAGGGTGTGGACATGGCATCCATTTCTTACAGAATGTTGTCTGAACATGGTACTATTAATAGGAGGCTCATTGTATTAGTCATGAGAGCGGGGGTACAGAGAAATCATAGGACCCCAGAGGATGGGCTCTCTCTACCCCTGTTCACACTCTAAGCAAAAACCCCTTGGAGGAACCTTCATTAGCCCCAACAGGCCAGATAGTAGGGTGCAGAGACCAAATGATCTTCTGGAATATAGTCTCAAGGCTAGTACTCCTCTGTAGGCAGTACTAGGGGCACGTCCAGGGGTATAGCTCTCATATTCCCCATTTAGGCCTCATGCACACAAACGTATTCATTTTGCGGTCTGCAAAATGCAGAAGCAGTCCATGTACCATCCACAATTTTTTGAAGGCACATTGACTTTAATGGGTCCATGGTCCACACTTTGCGGACATGTAAGCCGTGTACCGGGGTGGGCTCCCCAGAATACAGCGAAGTCGCGAACGAGAAAATCTATGTGGATGTATGATATGGGCTGGCTTGCGGTGCAACACAAAAGTTCACAATCTTATAATAAACTACAATATACCCCCTCCCATAACTGGTCCTATGGCACGTGCCTGCACATTACTCCTGCGCAAAACGCTGGGCTGGATTGAGCCAGTAAGACGTCTATCAGCTCTGTGCAATGTCTCTTTCTTTTTATTATAGAGTCCTTTAGTGAACAGCAGAAACACTTTTTGGCCTGACACACGAAACAGAGACTAACTAGCTAATGTAAGAAGGTACCTGGAATCATTGTGGATGGAAAGTATGTGTCACCGAGGTTCCTGGCCTCGGTGAAGTTAGAGCCAGTATTTTATGTGTCAGCAGCAGCTATTGCTTATTGACACCTTGAGATTTAGCATGGCTGTCATAGCTTAGCTGATCTGGGGCGGCTCTTACTGGGAGTAGTCAAAGTGCTGGGTGGGTGACTACTCCCCATGTTCCAGGCCGGGTTTTGCCAGGCATAAAAACCAGCCAGCACTGCCAGGTGTGGTGGATTTACCTCCCTCTGACAGTGGAGGTCAGGAGTCTGTGTGCTGTGAACTGAGGGATGTGCTGGCATTTGAAGTTTGAGCCGGGCTGGAGGACTCAGGCCCCTCTAAAGGCGAACAGGCCGCCTATGGACTTGATGAGGCTGAACTGCTAACAGGGTGTGAACTAACACCCAGGAGAAAAGGTGACTTTTATTGTTTATGGACTTTCCTTGTGTGTAAACAAAAATACCAAGCCACCTGCATTTTGTGATGCACCTTATCTGCATTTTGTCATACACCAATGTGTGAATAAACACCGCTGTTGATTCAAGAACTTTGCCGCTATACTTTATCCGCTAGTCCCTACTACCAGAGCGAACCCCCACAATTGGTGGAGGATGCGGGCAAGAGCAGTGAGGCTGCCTTGAACACCAATATATTTTTGGGTTTGCATTTTTGGGCACAGTTGTATGTCGTACGTCAAACCAGCTGTATTTCAACCCGTGCCCCAGGACAAAATAGAGGCTGTTGTGAAAGCCCTCATTGAGGCTAATTTGCAGCAGCGAGAGACCAACCTGCACCAACAGGAGGCTAATAAGCAGCAGCAAGAGACCAACCAGTTGCTGCTACAACACGTGATTGCTTTGCAGACAGCAGGAGCAACCCCAAGCGTCCACGATGCCCGGAAAGCAGTCTGTGCAGCGATCCCTAAGATGACACCCACAGACGATATTGAAACCTACCTGGCGATGTACGAGAAAGTGGCCACCAGGGAAAAGCTGCCCTGAGAGCCAACGGGTGTATTTCGAGTTGCCGGACGATCAAGAGGCTGACTACCCGAAGGTAAAGGGTGAGATTTTGGCAAGACTGGGGTGAATGTGTTGGTCCGGGCCCAGTGGGTACATCAGTGGGGGGTTTAAGCCGGCTGAACCCGCGAGACCCAGTATTATGACTTACTCCACCTTTTGCAAAAGTGGCTACAGCCTGATGTGCTGTCCCACGGATATGCTGGATAGACTATTGGCTGACATATTCTGAAGGGCGCTGCCGTCCCCTCTCCAGCACTGGATCGGCCTGGAAATGGTGGACCTGGTGGAATGCTATGAGGCCACCAAGAATCTCAAGGGGGGTTCTTTTAGCAGGAGGGCAGGCAAACTCCAGAACTCCCCACCCCAGGCCCACCAGTATGAGCCAATGAAACCCCCCCAGAAGGTTCCCCCTATGGGCCGGACCCAGTTAATCTGCTGGCGGTGTCAGGAACCTGGCCACACCAAGGCTGAGTGTCTTCAACGGGTTGAGCCTATAGACACTAATTGTGGATACCGACAATCGCTATATTCTAGGAAACTGAGTGCCACAGGTACCCCGGAGGCTCTAGACCACTTGTGCCAGGTGGAAGTGGGAGACACTCAAGCAGAGGCGCTGCTAGTCTCAGGTTGCTTGGTGACCCTGGTAAGGGCTACCCTGGTGCGGTCCGCTGAGTATACTGGCCGGAAAGTTGGGGTGATGTGCATTCATGGAGACTACCCCACTGAGCCGGTGTCTCTAACCACGGTGGTCGGCAGGTGGACCCACAAAGTGGTAGTTGCCACAAATCTCCACTATTAACTCATAATAGGGAGAGTGTGAGCTGTAGAGTAGATGCAGTGGCACTGCAATGACGATATAAATACGTCACCGGAGTTCTTGGCGGAGATATATGTGGCATTTACTGCTGACAGTGGTGCTCAGCCCAACATGTAACTAGATTGTTACTTTTCGATATACTTGTGAAAAAAGAAGACAAGGGCGGCACTCACCGATACTTGCAGAAGTGGCTTCTTTATTCCATTTCGGTGTAAGGTAGGGAGCAGACTACATATATGCGTGCGCCAGCAGGATAAGGCGACGGCCGTTTCGCACCTCGGTGCTTCGTCTGGCCTATAATCAAGTGATGTAGTTCACCTGCTTTTAAAACCCTGCTGTGACGTACTTCTCTCTGCGCCGCCCAGGTCCAGCGCTCACCTGGCGCTCTCCTGTGCGTCACAGGGAGAGAATCGCGTCACTATGTGAAAGATACATTACATATAATACAAATCAATCATGCAAACAATATAGCGTGAGCAAAGGCACTTACAGAAAGACCCCCATATCGATCTGGTCATTGAGACCTAACGGACCCATTGCGCCTGCGCGCAACATCCACTTGCTCTCTCTCCTCAGTAATTCCTTATGCCTGTCTCCCCCTTGTGGCCGACTGCGTATGACCTCTATTCCTGCGATGGCTTCCTCCATGTTCCTGTCTCATGTGTTCGATCAGGCGTGGGCAGCCCTTGCCAGTGGTGAGTGAATTGACGTGTTCCCTGATCCTTTCTTGGAGACATCTTATTGTTTTCCCTATATAGAACCTGCCACATCTACATTTCAGCAAGTACACAACATATTTGCTTTTGCAAGTTATGAGGGTATTAACCCTATGCTGGACCCCTCCGAAAACCAGGATGTCTCATTGCGGATTAAGTTTACAGCATGAGCAATGGCCGCATCTGCGGTTGCCCTTAGGGCCCCAATTTTGGAGCCATGTTTCATTTTGGGGTTTTTCTGGAACCTACAGCTACCAACTCACCGCTGCACTACTCAAGCTATCATGCCCCCAGTGTTAAAAGAGCCGTACCTTACGGTCAGTTTGTCAGACTCAAACGTATCGATAAGCTAGAGGAAGAGTATGACGGACAAGCTCTGGACCTAAAAAAACAGGCTCCTAGCAAGGGGCTATCCCTTAAAATTACTTAATGAAGCTATGAGAAAGGCTGCACTTACAAGACACTCAAAAGATCCCAAAGTGACCTCGATTGGTAAAGAAGAAAAAAAGGATAAACAAAACCTTAACCAATTTGTTTTCTCTTTCAAGTATGGACCAATGGCCCCCCACATAGAAAAGGTGATTAAAGATAATTGGAACATACTTGAAAGAGATGAATCCTTGACAGGGATAAAAAATATCGCACCAATTGTTGCCTTTAGAAAATGCCATACTCTGAAGGACAAATTGGTCCGAAGTAGATTCCAGGGGGAAAAACCCGAAACATGGCTCCAAAATTGGGGCCCTAAGGGCAACCACAGATGCTGCCATTGCTCGTGCTGTAAACTTAATCCGCAACGGGACACCCTGGTTTTTGGAGGGGTCCAGCATAGGGTTAATACCCTCATAACTTGCAAAAGCAAATATGTTGTGTACTTGCTGAAATGTAGATGTGGCAGGTTCTATTTAGGGAAAACAATTAGATGTCTCCAAGAAAGGCTCAGGGAACACATCAATTCACTCACCACTGGCAAGGGCTGCCCACGCCTGATCGAACACATGAGACAGGAACATGGAGGAAGCCATCAGACATTAAGCTTCGCAGGAATAGAGGTCATACGCAGTCGGCCACAAGGGGGAGACAGGCATAAGGAATTACTGAGGAGAGAGAGCAAGTGGATGTTGCGCGCAGGTGCAGTGGGTTCGTTAGGTCTCAATGACAAGATCGATATGGGGGTCTTTCTGTAAGTGCCTTTGCTCACACTATATTGTTTGCATGATTGATTTGTATTATATGTAATGTATCTTTCACATAGTGACGCGATTCTCTCCCTGTGACGCACAGGTGAGCGCCAGGTGAGCGCTGGACCTGGGCGGCGCAGAGAGAAGTACGTCACAGCAGGGTTTTAAAAGCAGGTGAACTACATCACTTGATTATAGGCCAGACGAAGCACTGAGGTGCGAAACGGCCGTCGCCTTATCCTGCTGATGCACGCATATATGTAGTCTGCTCCCTACCTTATACCGAAATGGAATAAAGAAACCACTTCTGCAAGTATCGGTGAGTGCCGCCCTTGTCTTTATTTTTCATAATAGGGAGAGACTTTCCAGGTTTCCCTGCCCTATCGCCGGTTGTGAGCGTTAAGGATACCCCTGAGACAGGAATAAGCCCAGGAGATTGGCCTTGTTCAGGGGGACGGCCAGAACCCTGGGAATCTGAGGCCAAAGGGCCAGCAGTAGGGGTGAATGCCACTTCGGTGGAAGAGGGGGAGACAACCCCACGTAGGGTAATGGTGGGAGACGTGGAGGAGTTGCCACCGGGTCCTGGGTTGGCAGACCTCAACGTCTCCAGGGAGAATTTCGGTACAGCCCAATGCCGAGACCCAACCCTATGCCGGGCCTGGGAAAATGTGGTAATACTTGATGGTCTACCATCGAGTCGATGTTTCCCCGTTTTGTGGTCCAACAGAATAAGCTATATCGGGTAAACCAGCGGCGTGGTGAACCTGTTGAACAGTTGGTGGTGCCCAGGGCCTATCAAAAACTTGTGTTAGAGTTAGCCCACCAACATGTTCTCTGGGGTCATCTGGGACTGCAGAAGACACGGGACCGGATACTACAATGGTTTTACTGGCGTAGTGTCTTTGGAGAGGTGGGTGATTTTTGTAAGTCTTGCCTGACCTGCCAAACCACTAGCCCCCAGCACCTGTTCCGCAGTCCATTAGTGCCCCTCCCGATTATTGAGTTACCATTTCAGAGAATCGCTATGGATCTCGTAGGCCCAGTACCGAAGTCCGCTAGGGGGCATCAACACATCTTGGTTGTCCTGGACTACGCCACTCGGTACCCGGAGGCGGCGCCACTGCAACGTTTTCCCGAGTGGGGATACCCAAAGAGGTTCTGACTGACCACAGGACTCCTTTTATGTCCAAGGTCATTCAGGAGCTCTGTAAGTTGCTGAATATCAAACAGATACGGACATCCGTCTATCACCCGCAAACTGACAGCCTAGTAGAAAGGTTTAATCAAACGTTAAAAACTATGTTAAAACGAGTAGTAGCTAAGGATGGAAAAGACTGGGACCTCCTTCTGCCCCAGGCCTCTACTGGGCTCTCGCCCTTCGAACTCCTATATGGCAGACATCCACGTGGTCTGTTGGACATAGTCAAAGAGCCGTGGGAGCAACAACCCACACCATATAAAAGTGTTGTTGAATACGTCACCTAGATGCAGGAACGTATAGAAATCGTGTTTCTGCTGGAGGAGGCAGCTCAGCAAGCTCAAAGTCGGGTGTATAATCGTCAGGCTCGGGTCCGGATCTTAAACCTAGGAGATCGGGTTTTGGTTCTGGTACCAACAGTGGACATTAAGTTACTGGCTAGGTGGCAGGGACCCCACGAGGTACTCGAAAAGGTTGGAGAATTAAACTACAAGGTACACATGCCAGGGCGGCGGAAGCCGGAGCAGGTGTACCATGTGAATTTACTCAAACCGTGGAAGGATAGGGAGACCAGTACTGACGACAGCCCGCGGCCGAGTTTTCTAGGGGGAGAGGTTCCGGCCCCTAAGTCTGATGTAGGGGAAGCGATTGCCACAGTGAAGATTGCTGACAGCCTCTCCTCTAAACAGACTCAGGAGGCTAGGGAGTTCGTCAGCAGGAACACAGATGTGTTCTCAGACCTCCCTGGACGCACTTCGATAATCCAGCATGACATTGTCACTGAGCCTCAGGCCAAAATCTGGTTGAAACCGTACCGGTTACCCGAGGCTCGGCGACAGGCTATCTCAGAGGAAGTAACTCATGCTGCAACCAGTGTTCCCTGTAAGCTGCGCGGGCGCGCGGCCGCGCAGCTTCCTTTATGCCTCCGCTCAGCACCTCTGCTGGCCCGCTCACTGCTGCTGCCCGGACTTTATGTAAGGGGGCTTTCTGTGCAATTTATTTTTATAACGCCTACAGTGCGATTGGCCGGCTGCGCTACCGGCCCAGTGCGCACATTAAGTAACCCATACCCTCTTCGGTGCTGCGCCTGCGCCACCAGCTGTGACAGTGCGAGACTCGGCACTGAGGTCACAGGTCTCGCAGGATCACGCGGGATGACTGAATGGCGGGATGACTGAATGGCGCGGCGCCGGAGAGGGTATGACGGGATTGTTCTGACAGATGAGTGGAGCAGAGAAGGTATTTTTATTTATTTATGTATGCACACACACCGGCTTCATAGGGAGGGGGGGGCACGCCGCACTTGAATTCAGAAAAGGGAGCCCACGCCGGCCATATGAGGGCAGGCCCACTGGCAGCAAATCCTTCATTATCATGGAATATATACAGAGATGGAGAGAGGGGCAAAATAATGAAATATATACAGAGAGGTGCAGTGTAGGGACACTGTGTAGGGGTTATACTGTTTATTGTACAGCATGGCACAGGGGTTATATTGTCATTTGCTGTACAGTATACTGTACATTATAATCCCTGTACCATGCCGTACAATATACAGTATAGTTCATACACCGTGCCGTACAATATACAGTATAGTTCATACACCGTGCCGTACAATATACAGTATAGCTCATACACTATGCCGTACAATATACAGTATAGCTCATACACTATGCCGTACAATATACAGTATAGTTCATACACCATGCCGTACAATATACAGTATAGCTCATACACCGTGCCGTACAATATACAGTATAGCTCATACACTATGCCGTACAATATACAGTATAGCTCATACACTATGCCGTACAATATACAGTATAGCTCATACACTATGCCGTACAATATACAGTATAGTTCATACACAGTGCCGTACAATATACAGTATAGTTCATACACCGTGCCGTACAATATACAGTATAGTTCATACACCGTGCCGTACAATATACAGTATAGTTCATACACAGTGCCGTACAATATACAGTATAGTTCAGATACCATGCCGTACAATATACAGTATAGTTCATACACCGTGCCGTACAATATACAGTATAGCTCATACACTATGCCGTACAATATACAGTATAGTTCATACACTATGCCGTACAATATACAGTATAGTTCATACACCGTGCCGTACAATATACAGTATAGCTCATACACCGTGCCGTACAATATACAGTATAGTTCATACACTATGCCGTACAATATACAGTATAGCTCATACACTATGCCGTACAATATACAGTATAGTTCATACACTATGCCGTACAATATACAGTATAGCTCATACACTATGCCGTACAATATACAGTATAGTTCATACACAGTGCCGTACAATATACAGTATAGTTCATACACCGTGCCGTACAATATACAGTATAGTTCATACACAGTGCCGTACAATATACAGTATAGTTCATACACCGTGCCGTACAATATACAGTATAGTTCATACACCGTGCCGTACAATATACAGTATAGCTCATACACTATGCCGTACAATATACAGTATAGTTCAGATACCATGCCGTACAATATACAGTATACCACCTACACTGGGGGATTATTGTGTATATTGTACGGCATGGTGTATGAATTATAATGTATATTATACGTCATGGTGTATGGATTATATTGTGCAGCACGGTGTATGAACTATACTGTTCATTATCATGATTAAGGACCAGCATGTAAATGTCCGAAATGCATAGATTTGACTGCCCTGCATATGTGGAAGTTTTAATACCGCTGTGAATAAAGTATTCCCTGCTATCAAGAGCTGGATTTTCTCTCTTTTCTTCATGAACTATACTGTATATTGTACGGCATGGTGTATGGATTATAACGTACATCGTACAGCATGGTGTAGGGATTATAACGTACATCGTACAGCATGGTGTAGGGATTATAACGTACATCGTACAGCATGGTGTAGGGATTATAACGTACATCATATTGCATGGTTTTGGGGTTATATTGTATATTGTACAGCATGGTGCATGAACTATACTGTATATTGTACGGCACTGTGTATGAACTATACTGTATATTGTACGGCATGGTGCAGCGGTTACACTGTATTGTACGGCATGGTGCAGCGGTTACACTGTATTGTACGGCATGGTGCAGCGGTTACACTGTATTGTACGGCATGGTGCAGCGGTTACACTGTATTGTACGGCATGGTGCAGAGGTTACACTGTATGCTCTTTGATGTGACACTTATCTTAGGTTTTCCTAGCGCCCACCTTTGATGGCGCTGTGCCCAGCTCTGAGCCGACCCCGCTCAGCAGCTGCCAAGGCTTAGAGGGAACACTGGCTGCAACTAGACGTCATTGAGGAGTCGAGAAGTGAGTGGGCCAGCCCTATAGTACTGATACCCAAACCGGACAGGACTTTGCGGTTTTGTAATGATTTTCGAAAATTAAACGAGGTGTCTAAGTTTGACGCATATCCCATGCCCCGGGTAGACGAGCTGATTGAGAGGTTAGGACAAGCCTGGAATTTTTCAGTTTTGGACCTCACCAAAGAGTACTGGCAGGTACCCTTAACGGAGGCTGCCAAAGAGAAAACTGCCTTCATCACATCAGAGGGGCTGTACCAGTAAAAGGTGTTACCCTTTGGTCTGCATTGCGCCCCCGCAACTTTCCAAAGGCTAATGGACATTGTGCTGCCACCACATCGTCGGTACAATTCGGCTTACCTGAACGATATTGTCATCCACAGTACCGACTGGGAAAGTCACCTGCCCAAAGTGCAGGCTGTAGTAGACTCTCTTCGAAAAGCTGGACTAACCGTTAACCCCCAAA
Source organism: Bufo gargarizans (assembly GCF_014858855.1). NCBI lineage: Eukaryota > Metazoa > Chordata > Amphibia > Anura > Bufonidae > Bufo > Bufo gargarizans. The sequence goes on along the minus strand of NC_058090.1, from coordinate 87,680,522 downwards.
AAATGCGCAATAGGGTTAGAGGAGACAAAATACCTGGGGTATGTCATTGGGCGGGGAGTGATCAAACCCCAAGTAAACAAAATATAGGCGATAAGAAATTGGCCCGACCTGTCACCGCTAAACAAGTAAAGTCGTTCCTAGGAATGATGGGCTAGTACATGAGATTTGTTCCCCACTTTGCCACTATAGCCGCGCCCTTGACAGAGCTCTTGAAGGGACGAAAATCAGTGATGGTTCGCTGGGATGAGCAAGCAGAATGTAGGGATTGAGTTGGATTCAAACCAAAATGTTACTAAAAACATGTTTTTTCTAACGCAAGATGAATAGTCCTATTTCCACCACAAGTGGGCACACTTCACACACAAAGTTAGATTTTATTGGGCTGAGAATTATGATTTGATTGTGGGGGAATTGGACAGTATCGAGCTGTGGACTTCTGATACAAGTCAAAACTGGCCCAGCATCTAGAGTCAGAATTAAGTTAGAGCGGTTGACGGGACCCTAAAATCAAATTTCCGGGAATTGTGTATGAGCAGGTATGGAGAGTTCTGCAGAAACCAGGACAACCAGAGCAGGTGAGTAACCTAACCATAAATAGAGATGCTGATGGTTGGCCTTAGGTTGGAAGGTGCCTTCATTTGATGCCCCACACTATACAGTGCACAATGTACAAATAACACTACCGGACAGGTCAAGGAACTAGGGATGAAGTTGTGTTCTGTGTGGGATTGGGGCGCAGGATTCAGGTGCCCAGGTCATCAGGCCCATTGATATTCCTTCAGTCCAGGCCGGCCCCAGTCTATGGGACATTTGCTGGCACAGTTATGGCAGCACTGTGCCTGGCAGCAGCTCTTTTATGATGTTTTGAGGCAGCTGAGGCTCATACGGTGCCTTGAAAAAGTATTCATACTCCTCGATCTTTTCTACATTTCTTTCACGTTACACCCACAAACTTGCATGCATTTTTTGGGGATTTTATATGAAAGACCAACACAAAGTTGCCAGTATGTGTGAGGTGAAAAGATGAAGAAGCATCCCCGCAGCATGATGCTGCCACCACCATGTTTCACGGTGAGGATGGTGTGTTCAGGGTAATGTACAGTTTTAGTTTTCCACCACACAAAGTTTAACTTTGGTCTCATCTGGCTAGAGCACCTTCTTCCACATGTTTGCTGTGTCCCCTACATGGCTTGTGGCAAACAACTGCAAATAGGACTTCTTAGAACTTGCTTTCAAAAATGGCTTTCTCCTTTCCACTCTTCCATAAAGGCTAGATCTGAGGGGTACACCACTAATAGTTGTCCTGTGTACAGATTCTTCCACCTGAGCTGGAGATCTCTGCAGTTCCTCCAGAGTGACCATGGGCCTCTTGGCTGCTTCTCTAATCCGTGCTCTCCTTGCCTGGGCTATCGGTTTAGGTGGACGTCAATGTCTTCGTAGGTTTGCAGCTGTACCATACTCCTTCCATTTTCGAATGATGGATTGAACAGTGCTCTGTGAGATGTTCTGAGCTTAGGATATATATTTTTTATAACCTAACTTTGTTGTACACTCCTCCACAAGTTTATTCCTGACCTGTCTGGTGTGTTCCTTGGCTCTCTTGATGCTGTTTGACCACTAAGGTTGACTAGCAAACCTCTGAGGCCTTCACAGACCAGCTGTAGTTATACTAAGAATAAATTACACACAGTTGATAATAAGGTGACTTCTAAAGGCTGATTTTATTTACAGTATCAGATTACAGGAGGCTGAATACAAATGCACGCCACACTCTCCAGATTTTTTTAAATTAAAAATGTTGAATACCATGTATCATTTTTATTTTCATTTCACATGTACTTGCTACTTTGTGTTGGTCTATCGCATACAATCCCAATAAAATATATTTAAGTTTGTAGGTGTAACATAAAAAAATGTTGAAGTTTAAGGAATATGAATATTTTAAGGCACTGTAACTGTATGATGCTCACTGCAACTACATCTTCTTACCCCCTCAAGGGAATGTATGAAGCTGGGTTCAGGTGCTAATTGCCCGCCTGCAACAACTCCAATCCTGGCTGTTTAACCCCTAAGATGCCACAGTCAATAGTGACTGAGGCATCTGAGTGGTTAGACAGGTAATTGGTATAAAAAAATAAATTAAAAAAAAGGACGCCTCCCCCCAAAAAAAATTATAAAAAATATTCGAACAGTCCCCCTACCTGGTATCATCCAGATTAACCTTTATTGCAGATACTGGCAATTCATTCATAAAGTTCTAGAAGGAATAATAGAGGCATGGCCCGCTATAGAGATGCATGAATAGGGAATGCAAGACGTTAGAAAAATAAACATGTCAGGAGAGATGATTCTTTAAGAGGTTAAAGAAAGATGGACCACTTCTGCAGGAAGACATACGTAGCTCCTTGGTACCGACACTCATCTCTGTATGTCATTCTGCGATGTTATATGCATGGTGATCATGGAATTGTCCATAGACTTGTCATGGTGTATTACTGGCGTTGTCAGGTTATACGCCTTCTAGCCACATTGATATTACGTGGTATTACTAACACGGTTTAGCTAATTGTATGGTTTAAATGTAGTGAAGAATGCAGAAGAGGAAAATACAGCTCCCATGACAGCATGCTACTATGTGTATATAGCAGGTGTGGGAAAGCTCAATTTACCTAATTACATAACATGGCTGCTGTTTTACATGACACCAGTAGATGGCGGTGTAGACAAGTGCAATATCCTGCAGTGATGAGCGTTTGGGATTTGGCGGCAGCAAGCACTTTCAAAACTTTTGCTCCATTTATACAAATTGTTATAAACAGGGGGGTTATTAATGAAGTATTTGGGGGTCCTAGCTTTGACACAATAATCAGCTCAAGCTAGAACTGGAATTTAACATATCTTGCAGCCCCCCCCCGTGCTAAATATGTGGTGTAAAAAAATTAATAAATAAAAATAAAAATTACATTGGCTTTTTTATTTTTTATTTTTTTATCATAATTGCCATTTCTATGCCTCCCTAGCCACTTTCCAAAAGGGAGGCACATTTAATTTACAACAGTTTTCTGGCATAAATTGAGTCCATCCTTCAGCAGCGCAGGCTGTCTCATAGACTGGCATAAAACGCCAGTCAGTGATTGATTCCCCCTAAGGCCCCTTTCACACGGGCGAGTTTTCCCGCGCGGGTGCGATGCGTGAGTTGAACGCATTGCACCCGCACTGAATCCGGACCCATTCATTTCTATGGGGCTGTGCACATGAGCGGTGATTTTCACTCATCACTTGTGCGTTGCGTGAAAATCGCAGCATGCTCCTCATTTTGCGTTTTTCACGTAACGCAGGCCCCATAGAAATGAATAGGGCTGCGTGAAAATCGCAAGCATCCGCAAGCAAGTGCGGATGCGGTGCGATTTTCACGCACGGTTGCTAAGTGACAATGGGGATGGGGACCCGATCGTTATTATTTTCCCTTATAACATAGTTATAAGGGAAAATAATAGCATTCTGAATACAGAATGCATAGTACAATAGCGCTGGAGGGGTTAAAAAAATAAATTAAAATAATTTAACTCACCATAATCCACTTGTTCGTGCAGCCGGCATCTCTTCTGTCTTGTTCTGTGAGGAATAGGACCTTTGATGACGTCACTACGTTCATCACATGGTCCGTCACATGATCCATCACCATGGTGATGGATCATGTGACTGACCATGTGATGAGCGTAGTGACGTCATCAAAGGTCCTTTTCCTCACGGATGAAGACAGAAGAGATGCCGGCTGCGCGAACAAGTGGATTAAGGTGAGTTAAAATATATATTTTCTTTTTTTAACCCCTCCAGCCTTGTTGGTTGTCTCTAGTGCACCTGATCAGCCACTAGAGATAATGACGCTGTCCTGTAAATAAACATGCATGAGGATCATAGTAACTCTATCTGGCATTGATTACTGAGCAACTCCAGTGGTAATGGGAGATTATTGTATACATGTATTTGTTAGCTGGCTAGGTTACTCTAAAATGATGGTGTCTTGTCTTCCTGTGTCATCACTTCCTGTGTCATCACTTCCTGTATGTCATCACTTCCTGCATCCTTGTTATGGGCCAGCCCCTTTTGCACCTTTTGTGAGTAAATAAAAGAAACAGACTGGGCAGGGGGAAGGGAGGTGCTCAGAAGAATTCAACATGGTAACACCTGTGTCTGACTCGGAGCGGATTTCAAATATTAATATTTCTATTTCAGTGTTGGGCTTACCGAGACTTATGCGTTGACAGCACAGGCTGCAGATGGCAACACTATTATCAGCAGCTGGCACGTAAAAAAAAAGCCCGCACTGCAGAGCCATGTCCCGGCGTACTGGGAGCGCAAGATGTGACAGTGCATAGTGGATGGCTCGCTCCAGATACATTTGCAGTATGCTTTTTGCCTCCTGTGCACTACAAGTTCTGCCTGCTTCTTCTCCCTATCTGCTGCTCTGTCTCTCCCTCTGAACTCCCCTCCTCCTCCTCTCTTGTGGGCACCCACGTGACGTCCATCGACACGTCATCATCGTCACCACTGACATTAGAGATCTGGGAGTAGGCAGCAACAGCCGGGACCACCCTACTTAGGCTGATTTTGGTACTGTCGTCAGACCGCTGGGTGGCGACTATTGCTACCTCCTCATCCGATGCCAAGAATGGCTGCGCATCGGTAAAGTCTGGGAATGGATGGGAAGATAATTCCTCTAACTTGAGTGGAGGGGCTATGGTGGTGGTGGTGTCTTTGGGGGTGCACACAACAGAGAGTGAGGAGGGTGCAGAAGCGGAAGTCAGAGTGAGCCACTCAACCAACTCTGATGCGTCCTTTGATGTAATCGCACGCACCTTCTCCAACTTCCTACTTAGGCTCCGGCCTGGTGCACCTGCCAGACCCCACCACCCCTGTGGAATGGCCTGCCTCTTCCTCTGACTGACATTTTCAAAATGACCCTGTGCCAAACTAACTAGAGAAGAGCAGTATTTGGTGGAAGCAGGTATATCGCACCCCTCAATCAGTATTTTGTGGAAGCAGGTATATCAAACCCCTTAATCAGTATTTTGTGGAAGCAGGTATATAGAACCCCTCAATCAGTTTTTTTTTATGGGGCAACAGATATATCACACCCGTTACAAATAGTTGTTCCAATAGCGTTTGTCCCTCTATATAGCTGCGGTATCTCAGCAGAACCGCACACAACTGCTGCACAGTACAAATGCACTATAATATACTTTATATGTTAGAAGGTATATTATAAGTACAGTATATTACACCCCTCTGTATATCACACCTATGGATAGCACACCTATACCAGTCCTTAAAAGGACTTTTGTGGCCCTATTAGCTAGCGTTTGGTGTCCCTAACAGCCTGTCCCTGCTCCACACAGCAACCTCTCCCTACACTGGCAAAACACACAATGTAAAATGGCGGCCAGATCGGGTTCTGTTATAAGGTAGGGGGTGTGTCCATGTGCTGAAACGTCTCAATTGGCTGTCCTGTCCCACCTGATGGATGTGTCATGGGTCAAAATTTGGCACAATGCAAAAGAATATGGCGCATGGGAACATCGTCATATGTTCGATTAGTGCGACTCCTTTATACAGGTCATTCTCAAAAAATTAGCATATTGTGATAAAGTTCATTATTTTCTGTAATGTACTGATAAACATTAGACTTTCATATATTTTAGATTCATTACACACCAACTGAAGTAGTTCAAGCCTTTTATTGTTTTAATATTGATGATTTTGGCATACAGCTCATGAAAACCCAAAATTCCTATCTAAAAAAATTAGCATATCATGAAAAGGTTCTCTAAACGAGCTATTAACCTAATCATCTGAATCAACTAATTAACTCTAAACACCTGCAAAAGATTTCTGAGGCTTTTAAAAACTCCCAGCCTGGTTCATTACTCAAAACCGCAATCATGGGTAAGACTGCCGACCTGACTGCTGTCCAGAAGGCCATCATTGACACCCTCAAGCAAGAGGGTAAGACACAGAAAGAAATTTCTGAACGAATAGGCTGTTCCCAGAGTGCTGTATCAAGGCACCTCAGTGGGAAGTCTGTGGGAAGGAAAAAGTGTGGCAGAAAACGCTGCACAACGAGAAGAGGTGACCGGACCCTGAGGAAGATTGTGGAGAAGGACCGATTCCAGACCTTGGGGGACCTGCGGAAGCAGTGGACCGAGTCTGGAGTAGAAACATCCAGAGCCACCGTGTACAGGCGTGTGCAGGAAATGGGCTACAGGTGCCGCATTCCCCAGGTCAAGCCACTTTTGAACCAGAAACAGCGGCAGAAGCGCCTGACCTGGGCTACAGAGAAGCAGCACTGGACTGTTGCATGTCATTCGGAAATCAAGGTGCCAGAGTCTGGAGGAAGACTGGGGAGAGGGAAATGCCATAATGCCTGAAGTCCAGTGTCAAGTACCCACAGTCAGTGATGGTCTGGGGTGCCATGTCAGCTGCTGGTGTTGGTCCACTGTGTTTTATCAAGGGCAGGGTCAATGCAGCTAGCTATCAGGAGATTTTGGAGCACTTCATGCTTCCATCTGCTGAAAAGCTTTATGGAGATGAAGATTTCCTTTTTCAGCACGACCTGGCACCTGCTCACAGTGCCAAAACCACTGGCAAATGGTTTACTGACCATGGTATTACTGTGCTCAATTGGCCTGCCAACTCTCCTGACCTGAACCCCATAGAGAATCTGTGGGATATTGGGAAGAGAAAGTTGAGAGACGCAAGACCCAACACTCTGGATGAGCTTAAGGCCGCTATCGAAGCCTCCTGGGCCTCCATAACACATCAGTAGTGCCACAGGCTGATTGCCTCCATGCCACGCCGCATTGAAGCATCCTGGGCCTCCATAACACCTCAGCAGTGCCACAGGCTGATTGCCTCCATGCCACGCCGCATTGAAGCATCCTGGGCCTCCATAACACCTCAGCAGTGCCACAGGCTGATTGCCTCCATGCCACGCCGCATTGAAGCATCCTGGGCCTCCATAACACCTCAGCAGTGCCACAGGCTGATTGCCTCCATGCCACGCCGCATTGAAGCAGTCATTTCTGCAAAAGGATTCCCGACCAAGTATTGAGTGCATAACTGAACATAATTATTTGAAGGTTGACTTTTTTTGTATTAAAAACACTTTTCTTTTATTGGTCGGATGAAATATGCTAATTTTTTTAGATAGGAATTTGGGTTTTCATGAGCTGTATGCCAAAATCATCAATATTAAAACAATAAAAGGCTTGAACTACTTCAGTTGGTGTGTAATGAATCTAAAATATATGAAAGTCTAATGTTTATCAGTACATTACAGAAAATAATGAACTTTATCACAATATGCTAATTTTTTGAGAAGGACCTGTAGATTTAGATCGTGCAACCTTGTCCTTAGGTGGTTTTATAAAAAAAAAAATTAACCAATTAGTGTCAACAGTAACGGGACTTGTATATAAGGTTATTAATTGTTATTGTTTTTACAATCTTTAATATTTTTTATTTTTATCCATTTTTTAAATGATTTTTCTATATTGCATCCACCTCCTACTTTATTTTTATTCTATTTTTATAAATAAAGTTTGGGGGTTTTATACAAATAATCCTCTGGTCCATGTGATTCCATGTGATGTGTGCCTATCACCCTACGGGAAGTTTATTTACAATTTTATTGACGAGGTGAGTCAAGTTGATTTGAGCACCTTCTCCTTAACAGTACATAGGAGAGCCACCTTATTAACATTCATTTATAGATTTTGACCATACAGGTATCATTTTAATCAGCAGGATCAACCCTACCAAGCATTGTGTCTGCGTTAATGGGGGGTTGATCCTTCTGGCAGGTCCTTTTTGGGCTTTGACATGCATTACAGGTGCAATTTCCCAGGCCGATCACAGATCTAATATCCTAAACTTCATAGGGATCCTGGAAGATGTTCGATTGCACCTTTAGGGCCAGATCTGCACCCGTGTTAAGCTTGTGAGGAGCCGGCCATGAGACTTGACTAGTAATAGTATGTCAGTAATCACGACCGTAGCCTGTTTTGTGGTCCGCATATTGCAGATCCGCAAAACATGGATACCAGCCTTGTGCGTTCCACATTTTACAGAACAGCTGGCCCATAATAGAACAGTCATATCCTTGTCCGTAATGCGGACGATTGTAGGACGTGCCATGAGGACACGGAATGCACATGGACAAAAAATACGTTCATGTGCATGAGCCCTACGTGTGAGGCTGAATCGTCAGTGGGAATGCACATTAGATGGGAATAGAAATTATATAATTAGAGGATTAACTGCCGGTGGGTTTCTGAGCTATTGTCCTGATGGACTTGTAAGACGCTGTAAGGCTCCTTCCCAGTGACGGAGAACGCTATAATGAACGTTAAATGACGATTCCCAGACAGCTAAATTGAGTGGAACAATTTCGCCGTCTAGGCAAAAACCAGATTAGTGACTCATACAGTTAATGTACGGAGGGTGATCTATACAAAACAAATTAAGCATGGAGTAGTAGATCAAGGCACCTGTAAGTACAGTGGCCAGACGTCTGGCTTTAGACCAGAAAGTCCGGTTTTCTGGCTCCCTGTCCTCCTTCTGGCTCAAGCCTGAAAGGACGCTGGGGTGTCCGGTTTTCTCTGTGGCTCCACTCTCTGATGGCCGCAAACTGAGGCTTTCTCTCATCCCCAGTCACTAGAGTCGGTGGACATCTCGCTTTGTAACTGGTCTGATGTAAGCTATTTACCCTCTGCTGAGGCAATCTAGCGGCGGGTGAATAGCTTGCGCAGACAGCTGGCGCTTGCGCACTTGGTTCGGTGAGGCTGCTGCGCGCGGGCCCGGAAGAATGGATCCAGGGCGCATGCGCGAGATTACGGCGCACTAGAAAAAAAAAGTCAGAGAGGAGAGGAGTGAATAATTAACAGCGGGGCGGTGCTGGGCTCCAACGGCCAGAGAAACAGCCCCTTGGGCTCCTTAGGGAGGTAATTTGCATATGAATAAAAGCGATTTTTAGCCTACATGACAAGACAGATGGGGGTAAGACTAGTATTATTTAAACTAAAATCCAGATGACCGAATTCCTTTAGTCTAAATGCACACAATCAGGATTGCGTGCTGAAAATCCGCACCGTAGGTCATGTACATTGTATTCTATGAGAATTTGAAATTCTTAATGCACACAATGCAGATTTTTTCCATGCGGATTTTGACCCAGCATGTCAATTTATTTTATTTTTCCTGACCGGATTTTCTCCATTCACTTAGTAAAATCTGCACGTGGAAAATGCGCATGCAAATCCGCACCAATTGATGCGGATTGACAGCACGGATTTGCCTGCGAACACCTGCGGATTTCAGTGCGGATTCTCCGCACATGAATCCTGAACGTGTGCATGTTCCCTAAATGTCCTCTGTCCCTTTCCACTGCTCCCTTAAAAGACAGTTGCTATGGCCTGTCTGTCTCTGGCTAAGAAGACAGGAAGACGGAGGGGCGGTCCTTCACACTGCATGCCTGCATTAGGCTTCAGAGTGAGGAGGCGTGTCTCTCAGTAATCCAATCTGATTGGCTGGCAGGGAGCTGCTGGCTACAGCAAGTGTGTATGTGAAGTGAGGGAAAGCAGTTTTGGCCTCAGAGAACTGGCAGAGGAGCCATTTTTTGCAGGCCCATTCACTTCAATGGGTCCGTAGTCCGTCTACATTTTGGTGCCAAGTATAGGACATGTTCTATCTTTTTATCTAGTTCTCAACCATCAGTGTCCTATGGGAACTTACTGTGTTGTCTGGTTTTCTTACCGAGCAGACTGAGTGCTCATGCATGCAAACATATTTTTGTTCCACATCCGATCCGCATTTTTTGCGGGTCGAATGCGGACCCATTTACTTCAATGAGGCCGCAAAAGATGCGGACAGCACACCGTGTGCTGTCCACATCCGTTTGTCCATTCCTTTGCATCCGCAAAAATATAGAACAAGTCCTATTATTGTTCACATTACAGACAAGGATAGGACTGTTCTATTATGGACCGGATGTTCCGTTCCGAAAAAATGCCCAAGGCCAGTATCTGTGTTTTGCAGACCGGAATTTATGGACCACAAAACAGACAACAGTCGTGTGCATGTGCCCTAAGCGAACATGTATAATATTGGTCCTATCAGAGGCAGGCTGGGCTGGTGAAGGCATTAGCTTTCCCAGTTTAAAGAAGAAATTTTATTCTCTGACCTGCTAGAAAGGTACGTGATGTAATCTTCTTACCAGTGTCTGTAGTTGTGTGTTATCCCCTGTCTTCTGATCCTCAGCTGCGTCATGTGACCAGCAATCTGTCACGGTCTCTCCCGTGACAGGGGTGAGAAGATCTAAGAGACTGGCTGCACGGGATGTGATCTGACAGCCTCTTTGGTTTTACTTGTTTCTGTGTTGTTGCTGGTTATGACCACACCACTTGTCTCAGGTGTAGCTTAAGTGGTCATTCCAAGTCTCACCCATTATGCTATGCGGTTGACTTTACTGTTGTGGAAGTGCTGTTTTTCGGTTCTCCTCTGAGTTAAGTGTCTTTTACCTATTTCTTGTCTGTTGTTTTTCCCCCTATCTTTTGGTATTAGGCCTGAGGGAGTCTTCTGTTCCTTCAGCTGTGAAGGAACAGGTCATCTTTTGTCCTGACACAATTTCCAGGGCCCTTTAGGGTCAGATAGGGCTCTAGGTTCCTGCGTATGAACATTCCTACCATTGAGGTCTGTTCATACTGATAGTAGTCAGGGCTCAGTTTAGGGATTCACTAGGTGGTGACCTTTCCCTAGTTTTCAGGCCTAGTACCTTCTCCCTTTCCTCTTGTGTTCGGTGTGGAGTTTATTACCCACACCGCGCCGTGACACAATCAGACTTTACAAATTACACAACATCTTATGTGTGGACAGTAAGCCAGTTTCTCTGTATTCCTATGGGAGCCTCACTCTCAGTCTCATAGGAATGAATAGAGATGTAACTGACTTCCTGTCCTGTGTCAGATAGAGAGCAGAGTGTTGGTCACATGACACAGCTCACTGGTGAGAAGATTACATTCACTACAGATTACATCATGTACCTTGCTAACAGGTCAGAGAATAAACATTTTTGCAGGAGTTCTACTTTAAAGGATGTGCAAGTTTTTGTCTGATTTTAAAATATCCTCCGGCTTTGTGTATACAGCACCTAATTGGATCGGTGTGTCTCCATGGTTACAGACTACAGACAAACTGTCTGCAGTCTGATCCCACTGTCTTATTTGACTTTACTCCCTCTGCCCCCTCTTTACTAACATATAGGGGGGAGGCAGATGGAAGGGTGTAACACATGACTGCAGGACCAGATGGGTTTGTTTCCAGTAACCATGGAAACACTTAGACATACATAGAAGCTGTATACCAAAAAAAATAAAAAAAATTATATATATATATATATATATATATATATATATATAGACACACACACTTTTTTTTTAATGCAAACTATTTGCAAATAAAAATTGTAGTCTACATAGCCATAATAAATCCTGTATATAACTTAATATATTAGTAAAACCATTAACTAAAGCAATAGTTTTTCTATGGGAATGTTATATTTTCAGTAGCTTTATTTATAGAGAACATCTTACAGTGGGATGCTGCTGTCTTATTTAGGGTATACTCAAATGCTGGAGGAAAGAGCCTTTAAAGAACATATGTCAGCAGGATCAACCTTATTAAACCAGCCATACTGCCTCCTCGGGTTGATGCTGCTGAGCGAATGATATGTCTTGTGAAAATCCGTTGTGCCGTTCTTGAGACTTTTAGTCCATATGTAATCAAAGGCTTGGCCCTAGCACCTAAGGGCACCTCAGCACATTGGCCATTCCCTCCCCCTTGTGTGACAGGGACATGCATAATCATTGTCCTCTTGCCTGGCTCTGCAATCCTGTGTATGCGCCGTACAAGTGGCACATGAGCAGTGCATCTCCTTCACCTTGCTGAGATGATCAGTGGTGTCCCCTTCCACCCTGGAGAAGAGAGATTTTTTTTCTTTTGTAATGCAAGGTTGCCTAAACCTTTTCCACATGGAATGGCATGGCGCCGGTTGTATATATATATTTTTTTTTACCATTAATTGGGGGGATACACCATGTTTGGTTGGAACCCTACTGCTTTCCCAGTGTAGGAGTGGCCACATGACATCCTCCAGCCGTCTCAATAGAGGGCGCTCTGGAGGAGCAGGAGGGTCCTCTGAAAACCCTAACCTGTTATTTCAGTGGGTGTCATGGTGTGTGATAATGCAGGATACGGTTGTATTGTAGTTTTTTTCGTTACATACTGTAAGAATCCAAAATATCAGCGCCCGCGTCATCGTAGAAGCCTCAGAGATTTTCCCACAGGAAAAAAATGCATCAGCGACTAATATATTTAGCAGTTTCCTGGTCTGGGGTCAGCTTTTCCCTGATTTTCCTTGCTTTCCCCTGAGGTCACTTGTAGTCCCAGCGTTCATATTTTTTTTGCAAATGAGATATAATTGGAGTATAAGAGGAATGCAGCATCTGACGGTTCCCAAATGTTCCTGTGAAAGAAGGAAACGCCACATTTAGATATAGAGTATAACGCAGGAATTTAGTAAAAATTAGGTAATAAATCATAAAACATTCCTACACTGAATAGCATAGTAACCAACACAAACACATTCCCAGGGACCGCTTGTTACTAGGATGATGTATTTAGGACTCTGTTCACACCAAACTTATGTATACGTTTCCTCCAGGGTATGAGAGAGAATATACTGCATTGTGTGTGTTTATTTATTTATTTATTCATTTATTTGTTTATTTATTTATTTATTTATTTGTTTATTTATTTTTATGTTTATTTTTCAATAACTGACTGGCCTGTTCCCTTATGGTAAAAGTGCGGAGGGTAATAGAAAGGGTAAGAAAGTTGCAATTTCAGCACGTGTAGCAAAAAGTGTGCCTTTTGTACGACAGTAAACTGACATAATGGTTAATGCATCCCCTCATACATCAGCGGTCAGTTTATGTATACATTTCCAGGAGTAATAAGATGGGAACGGCACAAGGATTTACTAGAAGGAGGCAGGAGAGCTGAATCTTGTCAAATTTCTACTCATTTAAAGGGGTCGTCCCATGGAAAGTCTTATACATATTTATTTTCATATTATGGTTTTCATTGTGGCGGCTCACTTCTTAAAGGTAAAATATTCTGCGGTTTTCAAACCAGCCCCTGGATCGGAATACTTTTTGCAATTACATGTAATTACAATTTTAGTATAGCCACTGAGTTATTTAATAAAACCTATATCTATGGCGCCACCTGCTGTTTGTTCTTCTCCTTATTTCTCTGACCATTTCCCAGAAGTGGACGCACATGCTCAGTTCCATCTTTAAAATGCCACCAGCTCTGTCTTCTATTAGAAACTGCTGTGACAGTAACAGGGAGAGAGTTGCAGCAGAAAAGACATGGCCCTGAGAAAGGACAGAGAGAAAGGCAACAGGAAGGACCCCCCCCAGAGCTGTGATAGTGAGAGCTGCAGCAGGAAGGACATGCCCTCTGAGCTGTGATAGTGAGAGCTGCAGCAGGAAGGACATGCCCTCTGAGCTGTGATAGTGAGGGCTGCAGCAGGAAGGACATGCCTTCTGAGCTGTGATAGTGAGAGGTGCAGCAGGAAGGACATGCCCTCTGAGCTGTGATAGTGAGAGCTGCAGCAGGAAGGACATGCCCTCTGAGCTGTGATAGTGAGGGCTGCAGCAGGAAGGACATGCTTTCTGAGCTGTGATAGTGAGAGGTGCAGCAGGAAGGACATGCCTTCTGAGCTGTGATAGTGAGAGGTGCAGCAGGAAGGACATGCCTTCTGAGCTGTGATAGTGAGAGGTGCAGCAGGAAGGACATGCCTTCTGAGCTGTGATAGTGAGAGGTGCAGCAGGAAGGACATGCCTTCTGAGCTGTGATAGTGAGAGGTGCAGCAGGAAGGACATGACAGCTGAGCTGTGATAGTGAGAGCTGCAGCAGGAAGGACATGCTCTCTGATCTGTGATAGTGGGAGCTGCAGCAGGAAGGACCCCCCCCCCCCAGAGCTGTGATAGTGAGAGCTGCAGCAGGAAGGACATGCCCTCTGATCTGTGATAGTGAGAGCTGCAGCAGGAAGGACATGCCCTCTGAGCTGTGATAGTGAGAGCTGCAGCAGGTAGAACATGCACCCTGAACTGTGATGGGGAGAGAGCTGCAGCAGGAAGGACACACCCCCAGAGCTGTGATAGTGAGAGCTACAGCAGTAAGGACATACCTTCTGAGCTGTGATAGTGAGAGCTGCAGCAGGAAGGACATGCACCCTGAAATGTGATGGGGAGAGAGCTGCAGCAGGAAGGACACCCCCCTAGAGCTGTGATAGTGAGAGCTACAGCAGGAAGGACATGCCCTCTGTGCTGTGATAAGGAGAGCTGCAGCGGGAAGGACATGCCCTCTGAGCTGTGATAAGGAAAGCTGCAGCAGGAAGGACATGCCCTCTGAGCTGTAATAGTGAGAGCTGCAGCAGGAAGGACATGCCTTCTGAGCTATGATGGTGAGAGCTGCAGCAGGAAGGACATGCCCTCTGAGCTGTGATAGTGAGAGCTGCAGCAGGAAGGGCATGCCCTCTGAGCTGTGATAGTGAGAGCTGCAGCAGGAAGGACATGCCCTCTGAGCTGTGATAGTGAGGGCTGCAGCAGGAAGGACATGCCTTCTGAGCTGTGATGGTGAGAGCTGCAGCAGGAAGGACATGCCCTCTGAGCTGTGATAGTGAGAGCTGCAGCAGGAAGGGCATGCCCTCTGAGCTGTGATAGTGAGAGCTGCAGCAGGAAGGACATGCCCTCTGAGCTGTGATAGTGAGGGCTGCAGCAGGAAGGACATGCCTTCTGAGCTGTGATGGTGAGAGCTACAGCAGGAAGGACATGCCCTCTGAGCTGTAATAGTAAGAGCTGCAGCAGGAAGGACATGCCCTTTGAGCTGTGATGGTGTGTGCTGCAACAGGAAAGACATGCTTTCTGAGCTGTAATAGTGAGAGCTGCAGCAGGAAGGACATGCCCTCTGAGCCTTGATGGTGAGAGCTGCAACAGGAAAGACATGCTTTCTGAGCTGTAATAGTGAGAGCTGCAGCAGAAAGGACATGCCCCCAGAGCTGCCAAACTGAAATGAATCTAGCAAAGCAATGAATTGTGAGATCTCCAGGACCATGTGAGGTACAGGGCTGGTTCTAGCTTTGTTAGAAAGAGGTTGTCATGTATCATAGAATGTCCGATTTTCATTTTTTCCATAAGTCATAGGATAACCCCTGTTAACAGTAATATTTCTTTTTGGCTTGCTATTAAATTTCTAGTCCTTCTATCCCTTCTGAAGTGTGATGCTTGAAATCGTAGTCAAAAGGTGGTCTCACACTTCATCTGTAGAGGAGCAATATACCCGAAACATATTGAATATCTCCTTTTATATTATCGGCTTTTGCATCAGCTGCTTGGCACTGAGCTCTACCGCTTGGGAAATATATTGGCCATGAGCCATTTAGAAGGCAAGCACCTCTAAGACGTCTCGGTCATCTACCTCTTATCCCAGAACGGGGGGCACGAGACAGAGCTGAGCCTACATGAGAACGACTGGACCTAGTGACTACTGCGCACAAGGCCTCGGGAGCACAGTGGATTTTGGCTCCAAGTGCACTTTATACCAGCAAGGAAATCTAATCACACTCACTTAAAACAGTCTTGCATCTGAAGTATGCTGGAGGCTGCCAAATTCTTCATCAAGAAGGCCTTTCGGAGAAATTCCAAATTTCCATAATACTGTGGTTAGTACACTGAAATAGGCGCCGCAGCCTCTACTGATCCCTGCAAAACCCATGCCTTTCATAACGGTCTTGTATCTATTCTCCGACAGAGTTATCCTTTTAAGTAGGTTAAAGGGGTCCTCCACCTTAGACAATCCTCACTGGTATTATTATGCAAAGAATAGGGTATTGGAAATATTATATATTATTACGGTATACATGCAATAAAAGTATTCATCCATTTTCCTCTCTGGTAATGCCTCCTGCTGTTTCTCCTTCTGGTCCACCTTCTGTAATCGGAGTTAAAAAAAAAAGCTTTATATTTGTGGGATAACCCCTTTAATAATAAGGTGATGACCAAGTGCGCCCCCTACCCCAGCACTAATTTTTCTGGTGGATGCTAAGCATTACATAGAGCCCATGAGTTGTCTGTGTAATACAGCAGAGGTCTTTTTGTATCTGCTCTCCACTCTGGCCAAGGGATGAGTATCCCGAACAGGAGTCATGCTCTGTTAAAGGGGTTGGCCAGCTTAAGAAAAAAACTACTACTCTTCTCTGATTGTACTGTTCATATAGACAGTATGGGTATAAAGTATCGTCTAGACCAGACATGCTCAACCTGCGGCCCTCCGGCTGTTGCAAAACTACAGCTCCCAGCATGCCCGAACAGACTACAGCAGGGCATTGTGGGAGTTGTAGTTTTACAACAGCTGGAGGGCCGGAGGTTGAGCATGCCTGGTCTAGACCCTTTACCATCTTGTGAACATAAACCATACCTATATGTGCAACTGCAATGCACCCATCTTCTGTATTTGGCTGCCGGGGCTAATCTCTGGGAGGGGCCAGAAAATTCCTCGGCACCCGGGAGTTTTTCCACCCCTTCCGAGAGTCTCCAGAAAAGTTGATAAGTATTTTTTTATGTCATGGCTTCTTGATGATAATTAGGGAAGAGATTCATCCATACAGATTCCATAGCTTTACCTGTCCTTAGTGTAAGGGGTGCCACTTGTCCTATTGGCTTAGGCACCTGGAGCCGGCACCCCTGCATCCCCTACGCTTGGTGCCCAGTGTACTTTAGGTACCTGGAGTAATTATTTGAGTGCTGTATGATTGTATCATTTGGGCATTGCACAATATGTTAGAAATAATCAGGAATTATTTTAGTACAGGGATGCTCGACCTGCGGCCCTATAGCTGTTGCAAAACTACAACTCCCAGCATGCCCAGACAGCCTACAGCAAGGCATGGTGGGAGTTGTAGTTTTACAACAGCTGGAGGGCCGTAGGTTGGGCATCCCTGTTCTAGTAAATGTGTTCTACAAAAAATTACATGGTAATGTCAGGAATATATCCAGTCATGGTTTCTCTAGGAGACTATGATGCCGACCAGCCAAGCCCCAGTTGGTCAACCTCTCTAGGAGTCTGGATGCAGAGTCACCAATCAGATCCTTATCCAGTGGCCAATCCCAGAGCCAGGTGATGCATTTAAGTCTAGCGCTGACTTCTGTCTTTGCCTGTAATTTGGTTTTCCTGGCTCCAGTTCATTCTGTGTATTAACCTCGGTTTGTTTCTGGATTAACCGTCTTGTCTACTGAATAGGCTTTAATTGTCTTTCCTGGGTTTGACTCATCGGCTTGTTTCTGGATTAACCCCTTGCCTGTTTTGGCTTCTATCGACTCTCCTGGCTCAGACGGTCTTCTTTTACTTTCGTTCTACTCCTTGGCTTCTGATAGGTCTGCTACCTGTGAGCTTGCACCTGTTTTCCGCTGCCTTACTCCGCAGACATAACCTGGGTCCCTAGCAGCCAACCAGCCTCACAGGGCCTTTGGTGAACATCTAGGGGTTGCCTTAGATCTACTATCCGGGGTGGTGAGATAAAATAAAGTAGGTAGCAGATGTGGAGTTTGCGGGCTGTGGCCCCAGATGGTGACTCTTACAGTTTTCTTACAGATAATATTTTAGGCATGTCCTAGTGTAAACTGAAATGAAGAAATGATCTATGAATGGTCCATGGTGTGGCATCAGACACGGCCCTAAAATATATTGTCCATTCTCAAACAGAAAAAGTACGCCTACAAATTAGTGATAATGTTATCAGTCTGCCTGGGCGAAACCAGATTGTTATAGTAGTCTGCCATATATCTGTCCTTTCCTCATATGTTTGAAAGCTCCCATACACATCAAACTATTGTTGGCCAAACCCACTATTCTATTGTGTGCGGAAAGCTTCGACTCTCGGATGAGGTCATGGGAGAGAAGGATTTCACTGCCTGTTCCTAATGTTCTCCAGGGAATTAATCCACCACCAGAAGTGTCTGGCGTTCTCTGCTCTCCAAACTGAAAACGATGTCGGATAAACAAGCTATTGAAGAAGTACAACCTTAAAGGGGGACTTCAGCAAATGGCATTGATCATGTAGAGAAAGTTAATGCCAGGCAGTTACTAATGTATTGTGATTGTCCATATTGCCTCCTTTGCTGGCTGGATTCATTTTTACATTGCATTATACACTGCTCGTTTCCATGGTTATGACCACCCTGCAATCCAGCCTCGGTGGTCGTGCTTGCACACTATAGGAAGAAGCACCAGCACCAGAACAGTGGGGGTCCGGCACCCTGTTTTTGGCAGCCAACAGCACCAGAAACTTGACAGTACATGGAGCCAGAAGCAGAAGGCTCCGTCCACTCTATAATGACCGTGTCGGTGTGTTTCGGCTCGGCTCGTATTCAAAGGGTATGAGCGGTATTGTTTCTATAAAGGAGCGTGAAGTGTATTTTCTATAATATGATGGATGATGATTTTTCTTGCACCCCAACGCCCTTTCTAGTAGAAGCTTTATACAGAGAGCCAATAATGTGACCCAAACTGGGGAAGGGCAAACTTATTAGAGACCAACCTATATAACACAGCCATATTGGCTACATAGCCCTATTTGCCCCAGAATCCATAATTGTCGTAAAACAGAACTTTCACTATTAAATAATTTAAATCAGTAAATGAAAAAAAGAGAATGCGTGTGTTGTTAAAGGGTAACTGTCATATTTTTTTTATTTGCTACCGTAGTTTATTAGAGCTCGGCATGTATACCTGAGTCTGTCAATGATTGTCAAAAGATCTGTAATTACCTTATATAACAGCTTCCATTAATGTCCTCTGTCCCTTTCCACTGCTGCTCCCTTAAAAGACCGTTGCTATGGCTTGTCTGTCTTCCCTTTAGTATAAACAGAAGACGGAGGGGCGGTCCTTCACACTGCATGCCTGCATTAGGCTTCAGAGTGAGGAGGCGTGTCTCTCAGTAATCCAATCTGATTGGCTGGCAGGGAGCTGCTGGCTACAGAAAGTGTGTATGGGAAGTGAGGGAAAGCAGTTTTGGCCTCAGAGAACTGGCAGAGGAGCCATCTTTAGAAGATCCTCATATTGTAGGATTCAAGACAGCTGTAACTAAGGGGAAAACTCAAGGAAAACAGTGGTATGTGAAGAAACTAAAGATTGCTTTATTCATAATGCTGCTGCAGCAATAACATATAAAATTGATTTTTTTATGAAAACATGACAGTTACACTTTAAAATTAGCTAGCAACCGTTCCTTAATTTGTAGATCTCATCAGTCACAACATACTGGTATCTCCTGACTGTGTGTAATCCCGTCACTTCACTGACCCTGCTACAGCTATAACAGGAACTATGCTAGACCTCTAAAAAACCTCTCTGCCCCCCAACATGTTTCACCAGTTAGACTGGCTTCATCAGGGGTAACAGGCAGCATAGAGAGCCTTGTACAAGTTTTCTTGCCCCTTGAACTTTTCCACATTTTTTAAATAAAAATTAATCATGGTTTTTAAAGTTTTTTTATAAATAAAAATCTGGAAAGTGTGGTGTGCATTTGTATGCAGTCCCCCTGAGTCAGTACTTTGTAGGACCACCTTCCGCAGCAATTACAGCTGCAAGTCTTGGGGCATGTCTCTATCAGCTTTGTACATCTAGAGGCTGACATGTTTGCCCATTCCTCTTTGCAAAATAGCTGAAGCTCAGTCAGATTGGCTGGAGAGCGGCTGTGAACAGCAATTTTCAAGTCTTGCCACATATTCTCAACGGCATTTAGGTCTGGACTGTGACTGGGCCATCCTAACACATGAATATGTATTGATGTAAACCATTCCATTGTAGCTCTGGCTGTATGTTTAGGGTCTATTCTGCTAGAAGGCGAACCTCCGCCCCAATCTCAAGTTCTTTGCAGCCTCTAGCTGTATATACAATACTTATACTGGCACAGGGGGGGGGGGCTGTTAATACTGGCACGGGGGGGTGCTGTTAATACTGGCACAGGGGGGCTGTTAATACTGGCACAGGCGGTCCGTTAATACTGGCACAGGGGGGATGTTAATACTGGCACAGGGGGGGGCTGTTAATACTGGCACAGGGGGATGTTAATACTGGCACGGGGGGGGGCTGTTAATACTGGCACAGGGGGGGGCTGTTAATACTGGCACAGGGGGGGCTGTTAATACTGGCACAGGGGGGCTGTTAATACTGGCACAGGCGGTCCGTTAATACTGGCACAGGCGGTCCGTTAATACTGGCACAGGGGGGATGTTAATACTGGCACAGGGGGGGCTGTTAATACTGGCACAGGCGGTCTGTTAATACTGGCACAGGCGGTCTGTTAATACTGGCACAGGGGGGGGATGTTAATACTGGCACTGGGGGGGCTGTTAATACTGGCACTGGGGGGGCTGTTAATACTGGCACAGGCGGTCCGTTAATACTGGCACAGGGGGGGATGTTAATACTGGCACTGGGGGGCTGTTAATACTGGCACTGGGGGGCTGTTAATACTGGCACGGGGGGGGGGCTGTTAATACTGGCACGGGGGGGCTGTTATTACTGGCACGGGGGGGCTGTTATTACTGGCACGGGGGGGCTGTTATTACTGGAACAGGGGGGCTGTTATTACTGGCACAAGTGGGGGGCTGTTATTACTGGAACAGGAGGGTTGTTATTACTGGCACAGGGGGGCTGTTAATACTGGCACATGATTGGGGGCACTATAGGGGCATCTACTGAGGCCACAAAGAAGGGGTATTTTATATGGGCGCTCTGTACAGTACAATTTTATACTTGCAAATTATGATGGACACTGAGGGCTTCTACTGGAGCATTTTATACTGGTATATTATGGGGGGCACTAGGAGGAAGGAGGGTGTGGAGCACTATGGGGGCATTTACTGGGGGCACTATATAGGGGTATTTATACTGGCACATTATGGGGGCACTATGGGGACATTAGCTCAACTGGGGGCATTACAAGGGGGTATTTTTTGCACTGTCACATTATAAGGAGAATTATTTCTATGGGGGGGGGGGGCATTATGATGGGCTTTATTACTCCCCCATGGTATGACCCCCTAGTAGCAGCATCAGCCTCTCCCTGCTCTGCTATCCCTCTGCTTCTTCTCCAAATCCTTATTATGAAATCTTTCTCATTAGGATAAAACACAACATCAGCTCCACCGAGCCCCCGGCCAAAGTGTGGAAGTGGCGTCCGAGATCCCCAAGGGCCAAGCCAAGTAATTGTAAGTTTTCTTGTGAAATATGTTTGTTATACGCATATAGCCTACACTGTGCCCGACAATATACAGTATACCTCTACACTGTGCCACACAATGTACAGTATACCTCTACACTGTGCCCCACAATATACCTCTACACTGTGCCACACAATATACAGTATACCGCTACACTGTGCCACACAATATACAGTATACCTCTACACTGTGCCACACAATGTACAGTATACCTCTACACTGTGCCCCACAATATACAGTATACCTCTACACTGTGCCCCACAATATACCTCTACACTGTGCCACACAATATACAGTATACCGCTACACTGTGCCACACAATATACAGTATACCTCTACACTGTGCCTCACAATATACAGTATACCTCTACACTGTGCCACACAATATACAGTATACCTCTACACTGTGCCCCACAATATACAGTATACCTCTACACTGTGCCACACAATATACAGTATACCTCTACACTGTGCCACACAATATACAGTATACCGCTACACTGTGCCCCACAATATACAGTATACCGCTACACTGTGCCACACAATATACAGTATACCTCTACACTGTGCCCCACAATATACAGTATACCTCTACACTGTGCCCCACAATATACAGTATACCGCTACACTGTGCCACACAATATACAGTATACCTCTACACTGTGCCACACAATATACAGTATACCTCTACACTGTGCCCCACAATATACAGTATACCTCTACACTGTGCCCCACAATATACAGTATACCGCTACACTGTGCCACACAATATACAGTATACCTCTACACTGTGCCCCACAATGTACAGTATACCTCTACACTGTGCCCCACAATATACAATATACCTCTACACTGTGCCACACAATATACAGTATACCTCTACACTGTGCCACACAATATACAGTATACCTCTATACTGTGCCCCACAATATACAGTATACCGCTACACTGTGCCACACAATATACAGTATACCTCTACACTGTGCCTCACAATATACAGTATACCTCTACACTGTGCCCCACAATATACAGTATACCTCTACACTGTGCCCCACAATATACAGTATACCTCTACACTGTGCCACACAATATACAGTATACCTCTACACTGTGTAGTCTGTTCTATAAGCACCATTGTTTTGTGGTGGCGGACAGAAAATAATCTGAAAGTGCCCCTCCCGAGACCAGGCTCTGGATCGGCCACTGCATCCATCTTCCCATGAACTCTGACCAGCTTCCCTGTCCTTCTGAAGAAAAGTCTCCCCGCAGCATGATGCTTCCACCACCATATTTCATGGTGGGGATGGTGTGTTTAGGGTGATGTGCAGTGTTAGTTTTCTGCCACACATAAGGTTTTGCATTTAGGCCAAA
The DNA here is from genome assembly GCF_014858855.1 of Bufo gargarizans. NCBI lineage: Eukaryota > Metazoa > Chordata > Amphibia > Anura > Bufonidae > Bufo > Bufo gargarizans. Next base: position 87,657,741 of record NC_058090.1, on the reverse strand, counting down.
AAGTTCAACATTGGTCTCATCTGACCAGATCATCTTCTTCCACATGTTTGCTGTGTCTTTACATGGCTTGTGGGAAAACTGCAAACAGAACTTATGGTTTGCCACTCTTCCATAAAGGCCAGATTTGTGGAGCACACAACTAATGGTTGTCCTGTGGACAGTTTCTCCCACCTGAGCTGTGGATCTCTGCAGCTCCTCCAGAGTGACCAGAGTGACCTCTTGGCTGCTTCTCTAATCAGAGCTCTCCTTGCCTGGGCTGTCAGTTGAGGCTGACTGCCATGTCTTGGTAGGTTTGCAGTTGTGCCATTTTCAGATGATGGATTGAACAGTGCTCCGTGAGATGTTCAGAGCTTGGTGTGTGTGTGTGTATATATATATATATATATATATATATATATATATTTATAACTTAACCCTGCCTTACACTTCTCCGCAACTTTATCTCTGACCTGTCTGATGTGTTCCTTGGTTTTCATGATGCTGTTTGATCACTTATGTTCACTAACAAACTCCTGAGGCCTTCGCAGAACAACTGTAGTTATACTGAGAATAAATTACCCACAGGTGGACTCTATTTACTAATTAGGTGACTTCTGAAGGTAATTGGTCATACTGGATTTTATTTAGGGTTATCAAAGTTACAGCGGGCTGAATACAAATGCACGCCACACATCAGATTTTTTTTATTAATAATTTTGAGAACCATGTATCATTTTATTTTCACTTCACATATACTTGCTACTTTGTGTTGGTCTATCATATAAAATCCCAAAAAAACACATTTAACTTTGTAGGTGTAACGTGGAAAATACAGTTATGAATACATTTTCAAGGCACTGTAGCACATTATCGTCAGCAGAATTACCTCTGAGCTTGAAAAAACATAAAAAATTGAAAGTTAGCGTTTTAAGAACTATTAGGACATTATTATACAGCACTTCCAGGGCTGATTGGCATTTATGTCACTACTCATTCATCTATTAACCACAGCTTACCGCCACACCCCGGCTTATGTTTGGTTGCTGTGGAAACTAGAGAATGAGCAAATATACAGCTTGTTGCTATGTTATTTTATCAGTTGTGGTTGTAGAAGAGGGATTTGCATGAAGCGAAGGGCAGATGAGCAGGAAATGCGACATTATGGGCAGGAGGACTGAGTCACAGCCTACACAGTAGTGACTGACTTAGTGAAGGATGTGTATCTGATCCCATTACCGCTTCTGCTGACTATAAATACTGGACGGTTGAAAGTGCGGCTGAGGGACGGGCTGCGGACTGCTCTGCCAGATCTGCAAGGCGACTCTTAAAGAACCCCGCACATATACACGCACTGTACGGCATGGATTGTGTTTTTACTGGGGGCATCATTTTTCAAGATGAGCAAATTATTCAAAAGTTTAGTTCAGCTGCTTTACTGAATTTTATTCTAAAAAAATAGTTTTCTGACTAATTACTTAGTTACGAAGTGCATTTCTTTTGTAAGTAGTGGGTGCAATAACAGGGAGCGGCGATTGCGCTGCCCCTCGTCATTGAACCCCTCGCTGCCCCTCGTCATTGAACCCCTCGCTGCCCCTCGTCATTGAACCCCTCGCTGCCCCTCGTCATTGAACCTCTCGCTGCCCCTCGTCATTGAACCCCTCGCTGCCCCTCGTCATTGTACCCCTCGCTGCCCCTCGTCATTGAACCCCTCGCTGCCCCTCGTCATTGAACCCCTCGCTGCCCCTCGTCATTGAACCCCTCGCTGCCCCTCGTCATTGAACCCCTCGCTGCCCCTCGTCATTGAACCTCTCGCTGCCCCTCGTCATTGAACCCCTCGCTGCCCCTCGTCATTGAACCCCTCGCTGCCCCTCGTCATTGAACCCCTCGCTGCCCCTCGTCATTGAACCTCTCGCTGCCCCTCGTCATTGAACCCCTCGCTGCCCCTCGTCATTGTACCCCTCGCTGCCCCTCGTCATTGAACCCCCTCGCTGCCTCTCGTCATTGAACCCCCTCGCTGCCCCTAGTCATTGAACCCCTCGCTGCCCCTCGTCATTGAACCCCTCGCTGCCCCTCGTCATTGAACCCCTCGCTGCCCCTCGTCATTGAACCCCTCGCTGCCCCTCGTCATTGAACCCCTCGCTGCCCCTCGTCATTGAACCCCTCGCTGCCCCTCGTCATTGTACCCCTCGCTGCCCCTCGTCATTGAACCCCCTCGCTGCCTCTCGTCATTGAACCCCCTCGCTGCCCCTAGTCATTGAACCCCTCGCTGCCCCTCGTCATTGTACCCCTCGCTGCCCCTCGTCATTGAACCCCCTCGCTGCCTCTCGTCATTGAACCCCCTCGCTGCCCCTAGTCATTGAACCCCTCGCTGCCCCTCGTCATTGAACCCCTCGCTGCCCCTCGTCATTGAACCCCTCGCTGCCCCTCGTCATTGAACCCCTCGCTGCCCCTAGTCATTGAACCCCTCGCTGCCCCTCGTCATTGAACCCCTCGCTGCCCCTCGTCATTGAACCCCTCGCTGCCCCTCGTCATTGAACCCCTCGCTGCCCCTCGTCATTGAACCCCTCGCTGCCCCTCGTCATTGAACCCCTCGCTGCCCCTCGTCATTGAACCCCTCGCTGCCCCTCGTCATTGAACCCCTCGCTGCCCCTCGTCATTGAACCCCTCGCTGCCCCTCGTCATTGAACCCCTCGCTGCCCCTCGTCATTGAACCCCTCGCTGCCCCTCGTCATTGAACCCCTCGCTGCCCCTCGTGATTGTTCATACATGATTGTGGCATCTGATATAAACAAGATTGTAAAATAAAAAATAAAAAAATATCATACTTGCCTGATCCATTTGCTCACGACAGGCCGGCCGCAGCCATCTTGCTTGAAGATCAGGCGCGAGGTGACGACATCATATGTTGCCGTGCACGGGATTTCGTGCAAGATCTTCAATCAAGGTCGCGAGCAAATGGATCAGGTAAGTATGATTCATTTTATATTTTTTTCATTATTTCAGGGTAAATCTATCTCTACCACGAAACACGAGGAAGTTTAGCTTTGCGGCGAATCGAATTTATCCTGATTCGCTCAATGCAGCTACATCTCACAATTATGGGCTGACAGTCTTTCACAATTCTTTTTGATGAATTTTTATTTTTTTCTAAATGGACAAATCCTTTTGTGCTGATTAATTTTTTTTTTGATACAGAGTTCCCCACCCCCTACATAGAAATGGAGGTAAAAGGGTTATCCCACGCCTTTCAAACTGTTATCAGCGACATATTTGGAGGACTTGCCTCCATTTCTGTTGGTGGGCAGCAGCTCATCAAATACCTGCATCTCCCAGGATGCACTGAAATTAGCTTTAGCTTGTTAACTCACATCGCGCGTCTCCAGAGGCGCATTGTGCTGGTCAGTGTTACTATCCATAAGTGTTCAGGACCTGGGGAGCGCACCGGTCATGTGACCCTGATCACATGATGGTCATGTGAACATCACATGACCACATAATCCCATCATGGAAAAATAATGTATTGGGTAGCTCAACCAAGGAGTAGAATGATAAAGGTGCAGACACACCCAGTCTAAAATGAACGAATTTTAGTAAAATAGCAGGCACTCTTACAGATGGAGTAACGTATTATTTATTAATAAATATATCTCCTAAAATATTCTATAAAATATACAAGCCTAAAATGGACACACACAGAATGGATCACATGTTGGACGATAGCAGCATATATAGGTAAATAATGCGCATTATTTAGTTGTAATCTGACAAGTCCAGATGGATCAGTGAAATATTAACAGAATATTCCTCATAAAAATAAAAAGAGCAAAGCGGACGTAGCAATGTATGCAGCAGCAGTAGCAGAGGTCAGGACGCACTGTAAAGATCGTATAGAGTTCTCTTCAATACCGGAAAATGTCCAGGTAACCACAGTATTAGGATTCTCTATGTCCAAAATACTCAGCGCAGTTCCAAAGTATTTTGGACATAGAGAATCCTAATACTGTGGTTACCTTGACATTTTCCGGTATTGAAGAGAACTCTATACGATCTTTACAGTGCGTCCTGACCTCTGGTACTGCTGCCGCATACATTGCTACGTCCGCATTGCTCTTTTTATTTTTATGAGGAATATTCTGTTAATATTTCACTGATCCATCTGGACTTAGTAACATAGTACATAAGGCCGAAAGACACCTGTCCATCCAGTTCGGCCTGTCATCCTGCAAGTTGATCCAGAGGAAGGCAAAAAAAAAAACTGTGAGGTAGAAGCCAATTTTCCACACTTAAGGGGGAAAAAATTCCTTCTCGACTCCAATCAGGCAATCAGAATAACTCCCTGGATCAGCGACCCCTCTCTAGTAACTATAGACTGTAATATTATTACACTCCAGAAACACATCCAGGCCCCTCTTGAATTCCGTTATTGTACTCACCATCACCACCTCCTCAGGCAGAGAGTTCCATAGTCTCACTGCTCTTACCGTAAAGAATCCTCTTCTATGTTTGTGTACAAACCTTCTTTCCTCCAGACGCAGAGGATGTCCCCTCGTCACCGTCCTGGGGATAAATAGATGATGGGAGAGATCTCTGTACTGACCCCTGATATATTTATACATAGTAATTAGATCTCCCCTCAGTCGTCTTTTTTCTAAAGTGAATAACCCTAATTTTGATAATCTTTCAGGGTCCTGTAGTTGCCCCATTCCAGTTATTACTTTAGTTGCCCTCCTCTGGACCCTCTCCAGCTCTATGTCTGCCTTGTTTACAGGAGCCCAGAACTGTACACAGTACTCCATGTGTGGTCTGACTAGTGATTTGTAAAGTGGTAGGACTATGTTCTCATCACGGGCATCTATGCCCCTTTTGATACAACCCAGTATCTTATTGGCCTTGGCAGCAGCTGCCTGACACTGGTTTCTACAGCTTAGTTTGCTGTTCACTAAAATTCCTAAGTCCTTTTCAATGTCAGTGTTACCGAGTGTTTTATCATTTAGTATGTACGGGTGACTTGCATTATTCCTTCCCATGTGCATTTTAGGCTTGTATATTTTATAGAATATTTTAGTAGATATATTTATTAATAAATAATATGTCACTCCATCTGCAAGTGTGCCTGCTATTTTACTATAATGGCTGCGGCTCTCCGGCTGCTGTGGGACTGCAGCTCCCAGCATGCCCAGTCTGCTTACAGCTATTAGCCTGCAGCGGGGCATGATGGGATTTGTGGTGTTGCAGCGGCTGGGGAGCCGCAGTTTACGGAGTCCCGCTGGCCGTGATGAACGGACAATACTGCGGTGAGCACATGTCATGCGCCTGCGGGGGGATGCATTTTAGTTTGATTATAAGACACTATTCATTGTGTGTTATGTTAATTATCACTCTGTATGAGGCTTGACAAAGGCTGGGATACAGCCGAAACATTGCGGCTTGATTTGATGGCACACCTTCTGTAAAGTCCGTCCAATAAAGGATTCACCGGATATGCTGCCGCTACCTATTTTCTATACGGTCGACTGCTGAGGATATACGGTCGTGGCTCGTCTGTTGCATTACCGATGTGGCCGTTCATGTCGGTGGGTGCTGCTCTACAAATACTTTTGTCTAGCATTGACCGTCTAGTGATTCTCCATGACTATGTAATGTCATGTGTTCTAGTTTATTACTTTTGGCCATTTGCTCTTATTTCTTTACAGAAGTAGCAAAGCTGAATTTGAAATGTACAGTAATTTATGCTGCTCTGTAGGTGAGGACTACGTAAATATGATAATAGGGAAGTGAAGAATTTTAACTCCTGTGTAACCGCGGCTGCTGTGCGCCACGGTCCCGGACGAGGCATCCATTTCACCGCTGCGGCCCTGGAATCTGTTTCTGTAGGTGTCATTGCTTCTGAGGATTCCGCTCCACGGCTTCCACTCAGCCCTGGACACTGCATGAGTTCGGCTGGTTTCGTGTTACACTACTCTAAGGGCGGAGTGCATCACTCCCTGGGCTGTGTGGGTTAAGTCAGGTGACATTGCGGACCAACTCTGGCTCTCCTGCATGTATTTAAGTGGCTCAGCCCCCTTCCCAGATGCCTCAGTGTCAAGGTCCTTGAGTTTGCTGGTTACTGATACGCTTGTGTGCTCCTGATCTATACTTCGTTCCTGGACTCTGCTTATTGTCTGATCCCTGCCTGCTTGCTTTGCCTCTCCTGTTGCTGATCCGGATTGCGTGACCTGTACCTGTGCCGCCTGCCCTGACCTATTGACTGTCTGACCACGTCTCTGCCTTATCCTTCAGTCCTGCACCGTTGATCCCGGTAATGTCTCTGCCCACCTAACTACGCTTGTACTTCTGGTACCTACTCGGGTACCTCCTGGGCCGCCCGGACCAGCTGCCACTGACCCTGGCATCTACCCCAATGGCTCAAGTCTATCCTCACCATCTGAGGCTCTAGTGAAAACCCAGGTCGTTGCTTAGACACGCCCCTCCAGAGTATAGCCAGTCAGTGGCACAGTGGGTTCACACCCGCTGATCCGTGACATCCTGATCCTTTTGTGCCCTCAGGAATCGTGGAATACTATATCTCCTTATGGACAGTACCTAAACAATGTGAGGAGTCTTATAGGCCAGGTAACGGTACTTCTGGGAACAGGGTAAGTAAATGAGATCTTGGAAAGCTCTGCATCTAATGTGACCAGATGTAAGGTAGTCAATGTTCAAGCTTTTAAACAGGTCTTGAGACATGACTTTGATAATAAAGCCAGCATCTCTTCTGCAGTTTCTGGTTAAATTTTCCCTCATCAGTGCAGAACAGAGAATACTGGCCTAGGTCAGGATTCTGGGAATACCTTATGGAGAGCACCTAAACAGCATAAAGAGCCTTATAGTCCAGGCAACACATACCCTCTTCCCAAAATTCCAGAGGAGCGTTGCCTGGCATATAAGACTCCTCATGCATAAGTAGAGATAGTACCCCCCACATTCTGACTTGGGCCTCTCACCCAGTTAAGCCAGTACTTTCTGATATGCACTGATGAAGGGCAATCACCCCAAAACCTATGTCTGCAGATAAGATGCTGGCTTATTTATTATCCAAGTCATGTCTCAAAGCCTGTTTAAAGGGTCGAACATTGACTTATAAGATAGCTGCCTTACATCTGGTGGAATTAGAAGCAGAGCTTTCTTAGAACTCCTTTTTATACCTTCTTCCCAGAATTCGAGAGCAGCATGTATGGTCTATAAGACATTAGAGGCAGAGCTTGCTAAGAGCACATTTGTGTGCTCTCAGGAGATAAGCCAACACCAGAGGTGTCTGGCAGTTTTTTTCTCATCACTCCTTATTAAAAAAAAACATATTTACTTTTAGCTCAACCAAGCGTGTATGTGCATGGGGCAGTTTGGAAAGAGAGCTAACTTTTGAGACTGATGGAGCACTGCCTATGTCAGCGCTATAGAAGGGAATGGACCAGTGGACCATCATGCATCCTACCACACCATTCAGAGAGTAGACTTGGGGACCAACTGTTCTCAGGATTTCCAGAGGTCCCAGTAGATAGGTCATAAATACCTTTTGAATAATCTTTTTAACCCCTTAGTGACTGTAATAGAAATATTTGTAGTATAAATTCGCTTGCATCAGACTTTGTGTAAGGAAAGGTAAATCTCTTCAAGACTCAGAGTCAGACAAAGGTGTTATCATAGTAAACCTACAAAACACCTCTCTGTCAAACCTAGACAGCAAAACATACCACCTGTACAGCATACAGCATAGCAAAAAGAAAGCAAGTGGAGATAGTATACAAAAATATCACTTTATTCTCAAATGTTTACATTTGAGAAGAAAGTGATATTTTTGTATACTATCTCCACTTGCTTTCTTTTTGCAAAGGTGTTATCATGTTGAGTTCTGCTGAGCAATTTCCCTCCTGCCCAGTCTGTTCACTTTTATTTCTTACTGTAACAATAGAAAAGGGGCCGGCCCGTCACCCGACCACTTACTTCATGTAACAAGGATACAGGAAGTGATGTCATACAGGAAGTGATGACACAGGAAGATGAGAAACCACCATCATTTAGAGTAACCTAGCCAGCTAACAAACACATGTATACCATAATCTACCATTACCACTGAAGTGAACTTTATCCAGCCTTGCTCAGTGATCAATGCCAGATAAAGTTACTATGGTCCTCATTTACAGGACAACGTCATTATCTCCAGCGGCTGATCAGGCGCACTAGAGACAACAAACGCACGTTCCTTTCATATATTGTTCTCTTAACAAATGCATCCACGCCAAGCCAATAAATCTGCGTCTTGCGCGGGGGCCCTAGCCGGCGTCCATACATCAGCCAACAAAACACTGCTCTGCTGAACACTAATCAGTCTCCCCCGGCCCACAGCCCAGCGCATAGCACATGGACCATTCGCCGACGGAGACCTCTGCGCCCAGCAGCTGTGACAGGACATACACAGGAAGATATCCACTCCAATGGTTTACCCTGACACTGAGAGACATGATGACAATACACAATATATTAAATACACATCCTAATAAAATTTCCACAACATGACCAAGCCTGTTTGGGCCTTAATGACCAAGCCAGATTTTGGAAGCAGAGAATAACTTTGTAACGGTTTTGCACATCAAAGTAATTCCGACATTGTTTTCTCGTCACATATTGTACTTTACTTAGGGGGTAAAATTTTACCGATACAATATGCGTATCTTTATAAAATTTTTTATAAATGTATGAAAATTTGTAAAAACTTGCATATTTTTCTATTTTCAACTGCAATATTTCACATACATAAATACCATTCAATATTTTTATCAGAAAAATATATCCACATCTTTACTATATTTTGGCTGCACTTTTACTTTTAAATTTAGAAGACTTACCATTTTAGGCTACTTTCACACTAGCGTTCGTTGGTCCGCTCGTGAGCTCCGTTTGAAGGAGCTCACGAGCGGACCCGAACGCCTCCGTCCAGCCCTGATGCAGTCTGAATGGAGCGGATCCGCTCAGACTGCATCAGTCTGGCGGCGTTCAGCCTCCGCTCCGCTCGCCTCCGCACGGACAGGCGGACAGCTGAACGCTGCTTGCAGCGTTCGGGTGTCCGCCTGGCCGTGCGGAGGCGTGCGGATCCGTTCAGACTTACAATGTAAGTCAATGGGAACGGATCCGCTTGAAGATGTCACCATATGGCTCAATCTTCAAGCGGATCCGTCCCCCATTGACTTTACATTGAAAGTCTGAACGGATCCGCGCAGGCTACTTGCGCACTTGCGAATTTTTTCTAAGTTATTAATGCAGACGGATCCGTACTGAACGGAGCCTCCGTCTGCATTAATATGATCGGATCCGTTCAGAACGGATCCGATCAAGCGCAAGTGTGAAAGTAACCTTAACATTAATTGTAAAATTTTTGAAGTACATATTTTTTTCCTGCAACAAGCCAAGTTTGCAGAGGCTTATAAGTGTCAAAATAATATAAACCCCCATTTTGAAAACTAGACCCCTAATGTATTCATCTATGGGTGTAATGATATTTTTTTTTTTACCCCCTAGTTTTTTAAAGAAATTAATGCTAAGAAGGTGAAAAAAATAGCATTTAAATTTTTTAGACAAAAGTGTCAATTTTTTTTTCTACAGAGCGCATAAAAATGAGGTACACCCCAAAATGTATCACCCCATTTCTCCTGTCTTCAGAAATATCCTTATTGTGGCCCTAATCTTATGTCTTGACACACGGCAGGGCCCAAACATGAACATCCAGTGGCTTTCAGAACACAAAGTTTGCTTTGAAAATGTTTTGGGCCCCATTGCACCCTTGTAATAGCGTTGAGCTGCCAAAACAATAGAAAACCCCCATAAATGACCACATTTTGAAAACTAGACCCCCTAAGGTATTCATCTAGGGGTGTAGTGAGCTTTTAGACCTCCTAGTTTATGCTAAGCAGGCGAAAAAAATATATTTTTCATTTTTTACACAAGTGTCAATTTAAAGACAGGTTTTTTTTGTACAGAGCACATGAAAATTAAGAAGTACACCCCAAAATGTATCACCCCACTTCTCCTGTCTTCAGAAATACCCCCATTGTGGCCCTAATCTTATGTCTTGACACACAGCAGTGCCCAAACATGAAGGAGCATCTGGGGCCTTTCAGATAATCAAACTGAAAATGGTTCAGGCCCCATTGCACACATGTAATGGCGTTGAACTGCAAAATGATAGAAAAACATTAAAAAAAGACCCCATTTTAAAAACTAGATCCCAGCATGCATCTAGTGGTGTAGTGAGCATGCTGAGTGCAAAATTATTATAGGATGAAATAATGAGTATATATGGTTTTATTCAAATTGTCAATAAAATTTTCACAGGAAATTGGAGAGAAAATATTTTTAAAGTTGGTAACCCTGTTACTGTCTTAGAAATCCGCCACATTCTTATCTTTGTGGCGCGTACAGATGAGAAGTGAAGCTGTGAACTTATAAGGGAAACAGATTTCTAAAAAGGCATTTGCTTGTACATATGACCATGTCTTGCCAAACTGAAAAAATAGGAAAAAACTGAACTGTAGTGAAAGGCAACAAGTCCAAGAAAACGGAGCAAAATATCTCCAACTATGTTCCAAATTCCAGTTTGTTCACAAGATACAAGAACACGGATAGGGCAATAATAACAAGCTGGCATTCAAGGACAGTGAGTGGTCGTACAACGTCTCTTTAGCCCCATCAATCCGTATATGAGACACGAACGTGCTAAGTGACGCGGTGCACCATAACGGGCCCATGCCCGGCAAAGTAGAAACCGCTATGCAGACAATCAACCAGTCACCTACAGAATATATAAAAGGACAGTTTCCAGAACTGTCTGTAGGAACAGTAATGGATCACTAATTCCCAAAATTCGGGTGTCCCTCCTCCTTCCGTGTTTGCTCCACACCCGGCACCGTTCCTGAGGATATGTCTTGCTGGCAGTGGCAGGGACGGGGTGAGGGAAGTGGAGCCTTCGAACATCCTCAGATTCAAAGGCTTGCCCAGGTGCGGGGGACTCTCAACCACCTTCTCCTGGAACTCAAGGAAGTTGAGGGTTCCTTGGGCCTTTTTAAATAAAACAAAACTATTATAGGTAGCAATCTGAATGAGGTCCAGGCCCTGTTTTTTTCCCTTCACCAGGTTGAAGCGCCTGGTCCGAGAGGTCTACACCTCCCATAAATTTATTGTAATCTGTCCCACAGACCGGTTTGTGCTTGTCAGCAGTAGCCCCCCTCTCGCTAACCGCCACTGTGGTGTCTGCGTGCACGGTGGAGAGCATGTAGATGTCCTTCCACTTCACTGCAAGCAGCTGGTCACTTGCAAGGGCGAAGGATGCTCCTTTCTCCAAACGCTTGGACACCAGCGGTTATGGCTATCACACTCTATTTTTACGGACTGTCCCACAAGCCCCTGTGTTTGCAGCATGGAGGGATTTATAAAGGGGTATACTGGTATAAAAATTATCAGTGTACACGTGGTACCCTTTGTGCAGGAATGGCGCCAATAAATCCCAAACAATTTTGCCTGATGTTCCAATATTTCCGGCGCAGCCTGGGGGGGTTAAGTTGGGAGTCTCTGCCCTCATATACAGACAGACCGCAGGTGTAGCCGGTTGTGCTCTCGCACACCTTATATCATTTTACCCCATATCTGGCACGCTTAGAGGGAATAAACTGACGGAAGGAAAGGCGACCTTTAAAACTAAAAAGGGATTCATCAACGGACAGATTTTTTTCAGGGGTATATAATTTTAAGAATAAATCCCTAAGGAGGGAAATAAGGGGTCGCAATTTATTTAGGCGGTTGTAGGCTGGGTCAGTTCTGGGGGGGACTTGGGAATTGTCTGAAAAATGCATAAACCGCATTAGGGCTTCGTAGCGTTTTTGGGACAAAACTGCTGCAAACACAGGGGTTGAGTGGACAGTACTCGCAGCCCAATACAATCGGATAGATGGCTTTTTTACAATGCCCATGTCCAGGGTAAGCCCCCTAAATTTTTTTTTTTCAGAGACATTTATGGGGGTCCACCGTCTTATATAAATAGACGTGGGCTTTTGTACAGCAAACTGTGTGGCGTACAGATTAGTTTGCTGCACAATTAATTCCAGGACTTTATCGTCCACAAATAAATGAAAAAAATCATAAGGGGTAAAATTGGTGACGTCCACATTAATTTGGGGAGTAACATAGTACATAAGGCCGAAAAAAGACATCTGTCCATCCAGTTCGGCCTGTTATCCTGCAAGTTGATCCAGAGGAAGGCAAAAAAAAAACTGTGAGGTAGAAGCCAATTTTCCTCACTTTAAGGGAATAAAAATTCCTTCCCGACTCCAATCAGGCAATCAGAATAACTCCCTGGATCAGCGACCCCTCTCTAGTAGCTATAGCCTGTAATATTATTACGGTAGTAGATAAAAATTGGGGTACTTGGGAGGAAAATGATCAAGCAGGAACCCACGTAGTAGTAGGGACGGGACCGCTGGGTGGTGAATGCGATAAGGTGGCGACTTCTACCACCATAGGGCTATGGGGTCTGGGGATAGAAGCGGAGCTAGAGTCCCTGCTATCGGAAATATTCCGCCTCTGAAGTGGTGTCGGATTCAGAGTTTGCAGAGCATAGAAATTCATATGCCTGTGCAATGGGTGCCTCCCCCTAGGGCCCTCTATATCTAAAACGCGTCCTAGATGCAGAAATGCCGAGTGGTATAGTGCAACCTAATTATGTCTCTCCATGTGTCACGGTGCTCCTACCTGGATACTGCTGGACCCCAGACTTTGGCTCCGAAGCAATAAATAGGGGGAATAATTGAGGGAGTTGAAAGAAAGATTGAGTCCAGACCCTTGTATGTAGTTGAACAGCAGCTTTACTTTGCATAAACGTTCTCCAAAACTGTTTATAGACTTTGTCCTGGTTCCAGCAGGCTTTAGAATGAAACTGGCAGGCAAACTCCACTCTCTGACTCTGCTGTACTGACAGGCTGACTGTATGCTCCTTCTTGCTGTACGTCTCTTTGTATGGTTTGTCTCTAGATTAGGCCAGGGAACTTTCCTCCTGGCTCCTGAGGCTCTAAGCTTTGGCCTCCATGGCCAGCAGAGGTTAGTAGCAGGGTGAAGTAGTAGCTCTGCACTGTATTTATTTTGCGGTCTGCAAAACACTGATCTGCAAAATAAAACATGACATCCGTGTGACATCCGTATTGCATCAGTTTTTTTTGCAGATCCATTGTAACAATGCCTGTCCTTGTCTGCAAAACGGACAAGAATAGGACATGTTCTATCTGTTTGAGGAATGGACATACAGAAACGGAATGCACGCAGAGTCATTTCCATTTTTTTGCTGACCCATTGAAGAGAATGGTTCTGCATACGGACCTGTAAAAAAAATAAAAAAAATCTGAATATGAGGCCTTATTCACATCAGACCATCTCAACTAGAGTTCAAAATCTTCACAAAAACACTCGGGCCAAAATCATAAAATGTCGTTTGCCCAGTCTATATGTATAGATATGTATTATAGTAAGATCTGACAAATTTTGGGGGACATTTATCGATTCTGCTATGCCAGTTTTGTGTTGTAAAAATGTCGCAAGCAATTTAACGTGCATCATTTTTCAAATATTTAGAAACTTTTGATGAGCTTTGCCACTTTCAAAAGTCGAGTGGAAAGTCTCCTATACGCCAGTCACATTATACTTGCGCCAAATGATGCCTTTGCAGATGTGAATCTGCCTTGGGTTTACACCCAAGACCAATGTTAGGCCTTGGCTTACCATGCCACCTATGATGTCCGTGAGCTTTGATCTGGGGATCTCGCCTCCAGACACGGCAGACATGGAGATTTCATGTTTACGTAGAGCAATCTTAATACCTGGTATTTTCTTTGTCAGACAGTCATTGTACTTTGCACAGGGCACACTGTCATAGATAATCCGGTAGATTAGGACAACGTCAATATCTTTTTAGAGAGTAGATTTTAATTCCTGGGAAACGAGGCTGTCCGTAAACTAGTCATGGGAAAACCGAGCTTCCTATGGCTCCCAAGGGGAGAACAACAGGGGCTTTTAAATGGAAGACGTGTCATTTCTTATTTCTGATCCTGGAGAAAAATAACTGGAATTGGTGCTTCTTGGAATCGCGAGCCTTATTTTGTCAGTCTGTAGGAGAGACACTGTAGCTGGACTTCTGGATCCTAAGGCCGGGTTCAGGCATGGGATTTGGTTTCTTAATCTGATCCCGGTTTATGGCTGAGTAGAACACTCGTGTAGCTAGCATCTATTTCAACTCCTAGGAGTGCATTTCCCAAGAGGGGAGTGGGCACGATGGTTAGCACTGTTCCTGCCAACCATACCTTTTTACTTGAAGGTACGGCCAAAATACAATATATAACTATACACAATAAAACAACAATTGCAGATACCCCCATGTCTGGGATACGGCAGAAGCAGAGGATGGGAGAAGTGGTAGTGGCTAGGATGGTGATAGTTGTACTCACAGGTTGCTGTGGCAATCTCTACCTTGAGACCGTGCAGTGATATAAAGGTGCACCTTTTCTTCCCTCGGGGCACACCACTTGACTTTTTGGGGGTTCTGCCTGATGTTAGACGGGGTGCCCTTGGTGTTACGTAGATGGGTGCAAGGCAGGAGCAGGGTCTGGGGGGACAGGTAGGCGAGCGTAGGAGGAGCTCGCCTAGGGTGCCACCCATCTACTAAAAAGTGCGGGAACAATCACGGACTGCTAGGCCTGAAGCCTATGAGGCAGTAAAACGGCGCAAGAGGTTGCAATGAAATCACCGCAATCTCTCGGCAACACATGCCACAGATGTGAGGTAAGCTGTCTGTTTTTCTGTTTTTAACGTTTATACTAAACATCGGCACTACTGGGGGCACCAAAAAAGGGGGAGCATTATATATACTGGTGCTATGGGAGGGACGGAGAAGCATTATATACTGGAACTACAGGGGCACTGCAGGAGGGGCTTTATAAATACTGGGGGCATTATGCTTATATTACTACTGAGGGTACTGTAGGGGCATTGTTATTGGGCATATTATGGAGGGCAGTGCTACTAATGGGGGCACTCTTGAGAAGTATTATCACTATTGGTGTCACTATTACTAATGAGGGCAGTCTGGGAGCAATATTTGTAGGGGGAACTAACAGTATAGTGTTTGTGGGCATGCGGGGGTACAGCTTGCACAGTATTGGGAGTAGCAGCAGGATGACAGTGGCCTGTATAATTTGGGGGCTGATATTGGGTCTCTATAAATTTGGGGGCTGAAATCTGTAACCGTCCCCATCTATCATGTGCTATATGGTAATACTGGTGTCTTTTTATGTAGCTGAGGGGGCTGCACACCCCTGACCAAAGAGGTCTGCCCATGAGGGTTTTGACCAAATGGAGAAGAAAAGGAAAGTGAAGAACTCAAATCTGTGGAGACGTCACCTGGATCTGCCCTTGACTGCTTCTTTTGAAGTGTTTTAATATCTTTATTAGAAAGTAGTTACTTTAAAATGACTCTGAGTACAAAAGTGTACTCAGAGAGTGGAGCTAGAAACTGGACCATGGGAGCAAACTAACCCATAAGAAACAACCAAAGAACAAGATGACCCAGGGACCAAAAATACCAGAAGCCTGAACAACTGGATTGAGAGGAAAGTAATAACGGCTAAAAGCAGGACAACCAAAAACTCTCAAGGTCTTGATGGCCTCATCACTAAACGTCATGGAGGATTGATGTGGACAGGGTCAATAGGCAGCTAGAGAAGTACAGAACCTATCACCATGAACATTCTTTATGAGGAGGAAACCTATTTACTTTATTCAGCATTTGACTAAGTAAGGCCTCTTGCACACAAACGGCGGGTCCATAATACACGGGCACCGGCCCGTGTGCACTCCGAATCAAGGATGCAGACCCATTTACTTGAATGGGTCTGCAATCACAGAGATGCGGAACGGAAGCACGGATCGGAACCCCACGGAAGCACTTCCATGGTGTTTCTGTCCGTGCCTCCGCACCGCAGAAAAATAGAACTTGTTCTATTTTTTTTGTTCTATTTTTTTGCGGTGCGGACGGATCACAGACCCATTCAATTTGAATGGGTCTTAATCCGTCCCGGCTGCCCCACGCACGTTGCCCGTGCATTGGGGACCGCAAATTGCAGTCCCCAATGCACGGAACGGCTGCACAACGTTCGTGTGCAAGAGGCCTTATTTAGATGTGTCCCTGGAAAAAAAACGGAATATCCAAAGACACAAAAATAGACCTAACCTCCCACATGGAGATCACGAAGATACCCACACCGGCGGTCTATACAGTAAAGGAGAGCAGTCCATTTATGGACAAGAACTTCTGATTACTTCTGCTACTTAAAACTCTAGAAATGTTTTTTTTTGAGGACCTGAATGGCTATATCCCAATGTCTAAGCCGATAATTAGAAGCAGAGGACTTTTTCAGTGCATGTTTGTGTGTTCAGAATATACTATAATCAAGGAAAGCTGGGAAAAGAGATGCCTTACAGCAAGGAAAGGAGCCAAGCAACAAGAGTTTGAAGAAACGGTAGTTTTCAAAGTCAACATCGTCTACTGACTGTAATCAGAGATATCATGACAAATGCAGCTTAGAATGTGAATGAATTAAGATTCTGAAAAAAGTGTGAATGAAATCCAAATGTGAAGTAAAAGGAGAGATGGCTGGAATGAATTCCAAATGGTATTCTGGGACCTTCATATTGATGGCCTATCCTTAGGCGGGTCATCTATATCTGATCAGCTGAATCCGGCTCCCAATTGCATCAATGGGAGCAGGGCTGCAGTAACCCACTCTGTCCACAACATAGTGGAGCTGTGAAGTTGCCTATTTTCGGTGTGATCCGGTGCTGGGAGTCAGTAAAACTGGCGTTTTCATACACTAATCTCCATAAGAGATCCGTTGGATTAAAATGTGACAATTTGATGAAGCTGAGTTGGTCTCTTAATAAACTTGCCATATCTTGTGCCATGGACCAAAATTGGCACTAGCGATGGGCTGGACTAAATGTCGGCTATAATTTACTCCTACTTTCTGGTGCAAATTATGTCTAATTTTTCAAGCACAGAGTGCAATATCAAATCGTCTGGCACCCTCACGATCAACTGGTTGAAGAGAAGGCCACACTCCGTGTGAGCACAACCTTCCATTCATTGTTTACCTCATCGCCATCGACATTGCAGTGGTGAGTAGGTGTAACTACGAGCCTACCCATTAAAATGAATGGGACGCCTTGTAATTACATGTGCTCACCACTGGGCTTTCTACGGTGAAGGCTAGGGATGGGAGAATCGACTTCGGATGAAACATCCGAAGTCGATTCGCATAAAACTTTGTTCCAATACTGTACGGAGCAGGAGCTTAGTATTAACCAATAGACCTGACAGAACAACAGATGTGCAGGTTGGGGGACACCTGGGAAATAGTGACCATAAAGTAATAACCTTCCAATTGTCATTCAAAAGAGTGTTTCCTCAGGGAGGAACAAAAATACCAAACTTCTAAAAAGCAAAATTTAGCCAACTAAGACAGGCCATAGGCCTAACTAACTGGGACAAAGTCCTCAAAAATAAAAATACAGCCACAAAATGGGATATTTTTAAAAGCATCCTGAAATCTAATTCTGAGAGGTACATACCTTATGGGAATAGAAGGTTAAGGAAGAAGAAAAAACCAATGTGGATAAATAGAACTGTAAAGAAAGCAATAAAACAGGAGGGTACCGAGGAAGCACTGAAACTATAAGGAATAAATTGAATATGTAAAAAACAAATAAAATCAGCCAAACTAGAGACCAAGAGATTAATTTCTGAAGAGGACAAAACTAACCCTAAAATGTTCTTCAATTATATAAATGGTAAAAAATATAAATCTGAAGGTGTCTGCCCTCTACAGAGTAATGAGGGGGGAGTTGCAGAAAGCGATCAGAAGAAATCAAAGCTATTAAATCTTTTTTTCTCCACTGTATTCACTAAGAAAAATAAACTGTCAGATGAAATGCAGAATGTAAAAGTAAATTCCCCATTAAAAGTGCCCTGTCTGACCCAGGAAGAAGTAGAGCGGCGTCTTAAGAAGATTAAAATAGACAAATTGCCAGGACCAGATGGCATACACCCCCGTATCCTAAGAGAATTAAGGAATGTCATAGCCAGACCCTTATTTCTGAGATATTTAAGGACTCTATACTGACAGGGAGTGTTCCACAGAATTGGCGCATAGCCAATGTGGTGCCAATATTCAAAAAGGGTCCGAAAACAGACCCCGGAAACTATAGGCCGGTAAGTTTAACATCTGTCGTGAGTAAACTGTTTGAAGGTTTTCTAAGGGATGCTATCTTGTAGTAACTAAATGAAAATAAGCAAATAATCAGCATGGCTTTATGAGGAATCGATCATGTCAAACTAATTTATTCCGTTTCTATGAGGAGGTAAGTTCTAGACTTGACAGCAGTCATGGATGTCGTATATCTGGACTTCTCCAAAGCATTTGACACTGTACCACATAAAAGGTTAGTATATAAAATGAGAATGCTCGGTCTGGGAGAAAATGTCTGTATGTGGGTAAGTACTTGGCTCAGTGATAGAAAACAGAGGGTGGTTATTAATGGTACACACTCAGATTGGGTCACTGTCACTAGTGTGGTACCTCAGGGGTCAGTATTGGGCCCTATTCTCTTCAATATATTTATTAATGATCTTGTAGAAGGCTTGCATAGTAAAATATAAATTTTTGCAGATGACACTAAACTGTGTAAAGTAATTTACACTGAAGAGGACAGTATACTGCTACAGAGGGATCTGGATAGATTGGAGGCTTGGGCAGATAAGTGGCAGATGAGGTTTAACACTGACAAATGTAAGGTTATGCACATGGGAAGGAATAATACAAGTCACCCGTACATACTAAATGGTATGACATGGAAAAGGACCTAGGAATTTTTGCAAACAGCAAACTAAGCTGTAGAAACCAGTGTCAGGCAGCTGCTGCCAAGGCCAATAAGATAGTGGGTTGCATCAAAAGGAGCATAGATGTCCGCCGTGATGAGAACATAGTCCTACCACGTTACAAATCACTAGTCAGACCACACATGGAGTACTGTGTACAGTTCTGGGCTCCTGTGAACAAGGCAGACATAGCAGAGCTGGAGAGGGATCAGAGGACGGCAACTAAAGTAATAACTGGAATGGGGGGATTACAGTACCCTGATAGATTATCAGCATTAGGGTTATTTACTTTAGAAAAAAGACGACTGAGGGGAGATCTAATTACTGGGGAAAATTGGCTTCTACCTCACAGTTTATTTTTTTGCCTTCCTCTGAATCAACTTGCAGGATAACAGGCCGAACTGGATGGATAAATGTCTTTTTTCAGCCTTATAAACTATGTTACTATGTTACTTTGTGAAGCAATAACTTTGGCTCATTTGAGCCAATACATTCTATTGGAACGAAGTTTTATGCGAATCGACTTCAGATGTTTCATCCGAAGTCGATTCGCTCATCCCTAGTGAAGGCATTGAATGGAAAGGCTCTTCCACCACTGCCAGGTGTCGATCTGATATTGATAACCTATTCTCAGGATAGCTCATCAGTATTAAAATTCCGGAAAACCCCTTTAATTAAAGAGACACGTCAAGAACGCTGACAGGTCCTCTGTTATTACCAGAGGTTACAGGCCTCCATTGCAAGGAGCTTCTATACCTGTGTCCCCAGGACGAAACTTGTGCTTTGTCAGCTCGGTTTTATCACTGGTTTTACTGGCCTTCATTGTAACCAGAATTCATCTTTTTGGCAGAGGGGATGTCTTTGCAGACACATGTGAAATCTGTGAATCGCTGCTCGGTGAAGTGATTAATTTTGTATATAAAATAACGTTATCAACAAATTTAAGGAAATTCCGTTCTCTAATGGTTTGTTATTACAGATATGAAATGTATACAGGCGAGGAGTTGGCGGGCGCTATTGATTGCTGCAGGGACAGAGGTTTCATGTTACTGGAGAAATAGTAAATTATTTCATGAGCAGATCTATTTTTATAAAGTTCAGTTACATTGTTTTAATTGTGGCTGTTCACTACTAAAAGGGATTATCCCTCAAAAAATATTCAGCATTTTTCAAAGCAGAACCTGGATCTGAGTACTTTTCTAATTACATGTAATTAAAAAATTTGTATAACCACTGAGTTATTCAATAAAATATATCTGCATAGCGCCACCTGCTGTTTGTTTTGTTTGCTTTTTTTTCTTATTTTCTCTGATCCACCTTACTACAGTGGACGCACACGCTCAGTTCCATCCTTCAACTGCCTCCTGAGCTGTGATGGGGAGAGCATGGACACGCCTCCTGAGCTGTGATGGGGAGAGCATGGACACGCCTCCTGAGCTGTGATGGGGAGAGCATGGACACGCCCCCTGAGCTGTGATGGGGAGAAAGCTGCAACAGAAAGTGCATGCCCACTGAGCTGCCAGCTTGATATAAATCTAGAAAAACAACTAAAGCAATGATTGGGTGGTCCCCACCTGTAAACTTCAAGTACAGACGGTTGTCGCTTGTGCCACTGAAGCCAATGACTGGCTGCAGCAGTAAAGTGTGATCCAAGAGGGAACAGAGAGATGCCAATGGGTATGGACCACCAGCAACACAGAGCTGGCTAGTGAGTATACCAGTACTCCAGCCCAATGCAGGGAGGTGTAGACCCCATCAGTCTACATCTGTCTGTTTCCTGTATAGGCTACATGCACATGACCGTATGTGTTTTGCGGTCCGCAAATTGCAGATCCGCAAAAAAACACGGATGACACCCTAATGCTATCTGTATTTTTTGCGGATCTATTGTAACAATGCCTAAAACGGACAAGAATAGGACATGTTCTATTTTTTTTGCGGGGCTACGTAACGGACATACTGATGCGGACAGGACAGCACACATTGTGCTGTTCGCATTTTTTGCTGACCCATTGAAATGAATGGGTCCACATCCTATCCGCAAAAAAAACGGAACGGACACGGAAACAAAATAAGTTTGTGTGCATGTAGCCTAAGGGTGGTCATATCCATTCAATAGCTGTTGGCCTGGTTGTTTGGCCAAAAACTCTCTCTTGACTCCCACCTGACTACCCCATACGCATACACGTCTGGGTCATCCAAAACATGTATGTGTTGTCAATAGGGAGAGGGGAGAAAGTCGCTGCCGTATATTGAGCTCCTTTCAAGGTAAAGAACTTTGTATGAACAACTTTTAAAGTAATTACCGGTATATAAAATAATTGGTTTTTGCTCTTTTATTGTCTCTAGAGCATAATTTCTGCTAATATTTTACAGACTGGACATTTGGCAAATTTTCCAGTACAGCACAATACTTTTCCCACCACACCCAGTTAAACACACATCTACGCTACATTCAGAATGTTCAGTCCTCTTCTGTTCTGTGGATTTTTTTTTCCAACTTCAAGGAGTGACTGCTGCCATCAATGCCAATGTACCACTCCATGTCATAACTCAATAAACGAGGTATGTGGTGGAGGTGGTGGTAATCTTTTGAAGACGGCTTTCATGTTAGCGCCATAATATTAGGCTGCTATTATGGTGCCGTGTACTAACAGGTTGAATGTGAAATACTGTCATTCAGTCATTGAAATAGAAAGAGCATTGTAATTTTTCTGTGAGAAACTTCTGCAATATTGTATATGGGCAATCTATAATTACTAGCATGACTGATATCCTGTGCCTTATAGCAGGGATGGGGCAAATATTGTATTCCTCTAAGGCCTCATGCACACGACAGTATTTTTTCACGGTCCGCAAAAACGGGGTCCGTAGGTCCGTGATCCGTGACCGTTTTTTCGTCCGTGGGTCTTCCTTGTTTTTTGGAGGATCCACGGACATGAAAAATGAAAATAAAATCTAAGTCAAGTTTGCCATTGAAATGATAGGAAAAAACGGACACGGATCACGGACACGGATCACGGACACGGATGACAATCTTGTGTGCATCCGTGATTTTCACGGACCCATTGACTTGAATGGGCCCATGAACCGTTGGCCGTGAAAAAAATAGGACAGGTTATATTTTTTTCACGGCCTCGAAACACGGGTCACGGGCGCGGTGTAAAAACGGTGCACAAGCCGAGTTTTCTACGGCCCCATTGAAAGTCAATGGAGCCGCAGAAAAAAACGGAAAACGGCACAACGGCCACGGGTGCACACAACGGTCGTGTGCATGAGGCCTAAGGGTCCGGTCTGGGGTCTGTATTTGCTTACCTGGTCTGGGGTCTGTTTTTGTTTACCAGGTCTGGTCTGGGATCTATGTGTTTAGCAGGCCTTGTCTGGGGCCTTGTCTGGAGTCTTTTGTTTAGCAGGTCTAAGCTGGGATCTATGTGTTTAGCAGGCCTTGTCTAGGGTCTTTTGTTTAGCAGTTCTGGTCTGGGATCTATGTGTTTAGCAGGCCTTGTCTAGGGTCTTTTGTTTAGCAGGTCTGGTCTGGGGTCTTTTGTTTAGCAGTTCTGGTCTGGGATCTATGTGTTTAGCAGGCCTTGTCTAGGGTCTTTTGTTTAGCAGGTCTGGTCTGGGGTCTTTTGTTTAGCAGGTCTGGTCTGGGAGCTGTGTTTAGCAGGCCTTGTCTAGGGTCTGTATTTGTTTGCAGGTCTGGGATCTATTAGTTTAGCAGGCCTTGTTTAGGTTTGTGTTTTGTTTATCAGGTCTGGTCTGGGATCTTTGTGTTTAGCAGGCCTTGTCTGGGGTCTATATTTAGCATATCTGGTCTAGGGTAAAGTTTATTTTGGATGCATGACTGATATTCTGTGCCTTAAAGCAGGGATGGCAAAAATAGTATTCCTTTTAAGGATCTGGCATCTTTATTTATAGGTCTGGTCTGGGGTCTGTATTTGCTTACCTCATCTGGGGTCTGTATTTGCTTACCTCATCTGGGGTCTGTATTTGCTTACCTCATCTGGGGTCTGTATTTGCTTACCTCGTCTGGTCTGAGATGAATGTTTAGCAGGCCTTGTTTGGGTTTGTATTTGTTTAGCAGGTCTGGTCTGGGGTCTGTATTTGTTTAGCAGGTCTGGTCTGGGGTCTGTATTTGCTTACCTCGTCTGGGGTCTCTTTTTGTTTAGCAGGTCTGGTCTGGGGTCTGTATTTGCTTACCTCGTCTGGGGTCTCTTTTTGTTTAGCAAGTCTGGTCTGGGGAATGTTTATTTTGGATGCACGTTCTGGATCTGTATTTGTTTAGGGTTCTTGTCTTGAGTATTAATTCATTTTGGATTGTTACAAAGGGGGCCATAAGCACTACTTGCGATTCAAATACCTTAGTTTAGGAGGTGTCCTATCTTAATAAGAGAGGTATGCCATTTACACATGCCCTCAACATTACCTGTCAGAGATGCCCTCAAGTGTCAACCACAGATGGCTGCCTAACTACTGGCCACCACTCCTTACAGTGTATGTTCCTTTTTGGTATATGTCAGCCTGGCTCCAGCAGTCTGGTCTATGGTCCACTGCTTGAGGAAAACACTAATTGAGGAATTCTCTATTCTATTTTTATATAAATTCACCCCAGGTGACCCTAGTCTTTAGGCTGGCCTATAGCACCATACAAACAGCTCCAAGATATATATAATCTCATGTATTGTTATAGAACATAAATGTTTTAATAATTATTTTTATGATTTTATAATTTGAAGCAGAACATTACAGAATCAATTTAATGTGATTTATTTATGGCTCAGCATAAATGGAAAAATTTCAGCTACAGCTGGAGAATAACCGGCTTGGACAGAACGGCAGTGGGCATCTGGGTTTTAAAACAGGAATTTGTGAACAAATGATATTGTATAAGGTTCTTGTAAGGTTATCTTTTGCAAATAGTGTGTGTATATATATATATATATATATATATATATATATACTAGCATTTAATGTTTGTGTGTGTCAATAAAAAGATATCGACAGTATCCCCTATAACAGTGACCTCTATAGCACCCCGCCCCTTTTAACAGTGAACCCCACAGTGCCCAGACACTTTAAAATGGGACCTCCACAGCAGTCCATCCCCTTAACTTTGACCTTCACAGCAGCCCGCCCCTTTAACAGCGAGTTTCACAGCACCCCACTCCCTTGACAGTGACATCAAGGCCGGACGACCCCTCTAATCTGGTCTTGTGATTGTGAAATTGTTTACTTAGCGCTAGGGATGAGCGAATCCGTGAAAGTTCGGGTTTGCGGGTTCAGCCAAACTTTAGGTCAAAGTTTGGGTTCAGGACCTGAAGTTGACCATTCAAGTCAATGGGGACCCAAACTTTACTTTATTTTCCGTTATAGCGGAAAATAATAGCATTCTTAAGACAGAATGCAAAAGAACATGGCCATTTAGGGGTAAATTAAAAAACTACTTCCCTCATCCACTTGATCGCACTGCCTATCTTCTTTCAGCAGGACCTGCCAAAGGACCTGTGATGACGTCACCACGTCATCATCGTAGGTCCTTTTGCAGGTCCTGCTGAAAGAAGATAGAAGGCATTGCTGCAGCGCGATCAAGTGGACGAGGTGAGCTCTTTTTTTTTTTTTACCCCTAAATGGCCATATTGTTTTGCAGTTCGGGTTCGCTCATCCCTACTCAAGACCTCAATGTAGGGTCAATGTAAAAATGTTATTTTATTAAATCTATTAAAAATGTAAGATACAATTTTTTTGTTTCTATGTACTATGTATCCAAGAGGGTTCTGCAATAAAAGGTTTGCAATCGGCTCTTGTCTTGTTACACCCCTGCATTATACAATGCCCTAATATGTTCTAACACATTCCACTAAGATCAAAGGCAAAAAAAATATATAGATCAGTCAATTGTTAAAGCTACTAAACCCCTTTTAATATCATTCTGTTGTGGGGACACTGGTTAACCGGTTATAACAAGTCACTGCTTCACACACAAACATGGGAGGAAAATGATTGAAAAAAATTAAAAAAATTAAAAATTTTTAAAAAAAATTAAATCTAAACGGTATAAAGTATAAAAGCCACTTAGAAGAATGTATCAGGAAACACTGACACAGTGTAGTATGCCTAGTGCAGGGACTAAATCCCTTTGTCATCCACTGCCCCCTCGGGATCTGCACTTGGCATAACAGTATCAGCTTTTTTTCTGCAATGTTCGTTTAAAGGGAACCTGTCACGTTGTACATGTGGTCCTATACCTGTGCAGATTGGTACGGAGCAGGAGGAGCTGAGCAGACTGGCACGTAGTTTTATATAAAAAAAGATTTAGTAGAACTTGTAATTTATTCATTAAAATCTCAGTTGTTTACATATTTAGGAGTCCAGTGGGCGGTCCGCTGGACTCCCAAGCACAGAAAGAGAACAGATTTAGAGGAATACATTACAAATTATAATTGATCTTTTCTCATAAAACTATATATCCAGCTCCTCTTGCTCTATAATATGCTGCCTGCAGATCAGGCACCATATTTAGCATGGATCCCTTTAAAGCCTAAATTTTATCAAAAATTGTTAATATCTGTAGTAAGTATCAGTGTAAATGTTCCTGGAGGTTCTCAGAAATGAAGATCGGTACGATAAAGCGGAAATCATGGAGGCAGATGTTTTTCTGAACTCCCAATTAAAGACCCTACACTCCCCAGCCTGTAACTGCTAATATAGAACCAGGCATACAAACCGTTTTTGTTTGTGCCCCTTTAAGTCCTCATCGTTGAAGTGAAGGCTCATTGTTGAGAAGCCTGTATGCATTGCATCCCATCATTTTAAAATATATATTTTTTGTTTTATGAAATAACATCATTATGACGAATGAATTAAACAGATGGACATTATGCAGTTTGCTCACGGTAGTATCTCTGCGGGTGATCACTTCATAGCTTCCTGAAAAATACATCAGCCCAATGGATTTTCACTCCACACATAATGCAGCTATACATAAGACCTACTCCCCATACAGCACTTTTTGTGCTAACCTATAGGTCTGTATGGAAATGTACTGCTTGATTTTTTTTGTAGTTTGGAAATGCTAAAAACATACTGGGCAAAGGGCCCTGTACATGGAGCAATACATATTAAAGTAATTGTGCATAATGTTCTCCACGACAAGATGGACCTGTGTAAACAGATTCAAAGAAACCTGAAAAGTCTAAAAACATAGACACAGAAGTGGACAGCATAGCGACAATAAAACATGATAACGCCTCCATCCAAACTCATCCCCTATCTTCAAGCTGCTAGAAAACATGTGGCAAATCAAGGGAGTGTTCAACATCTATCTCAAAGTAGTATTTTTGAGGTCATACCTTAAATGTCAAGTCATGGGCCCCATTGCATGAAACATATAGCGGGTGTTCCTCTTCCTATATACATCCCTTTTACAAACGCATTGACCTGTTTAGCTTTATCTTGGCACTGACAATGGAAGGTTTATGCCCCATGGCTTGGAATAACATGCAGAAAATTTGTTGGTTGGACTCTCATCAATCCCTTGGTCAAAGAGGACCAATCCACATGCTGCATCCAAAAAAGCATTTCCAGCAAGAGCCCAAGGGAGTGCACTCCCAAATAATATGCATGAAACTGGCACCTGCCGTTCCACAACAGGGGCAGTTGGCATCTGCCTTGGTTTGTACCTTATGAAGCAGCCTCAGCATTTTGCATAACCTATGTTCATCACAAAGACCCCACGCATCAAATCAAGCTTACCCTGAGCTAATAATTGAAGCTTCTTTTTATCAGAGGATAATCAGTGGTGATAAAGAATGAAAATGAAGTCTTTCGTGTTTCCTTGGTGGCAGCTAGATCAACGATAACATTATCAATTAAGTATAGAGGAATGTAGCCATTGTGGAAGAATGTAAAATTACCGGAACTAGATTCACTTCCCGATTCTGAGTTTTGGCCAAAGCATAGAATTAAATATTTGACTCAGTTGTTCTCCGAAGGAGCTTTTAAAACCTTCCCTGAGTTAAGAGGAGTTCGGCCTACCCAGGAATAGCCTGTTTAGATATTTTCAATTAAGACATGCCTGTGCAGAGCAATTTGGTGGTGGTAAGATCAAGATAGAATATGGAGAGATTTAAAAAATTGCTAGACACACAAATCTATGTAAACCAGTATCCTCCTTCTACTCAGTACTCATGTCCCAATTGGAGTTCTGTGGTGGGGCGTCAGAAAAAAAGAGCTGTTGCCATCCCTTCCTACACTTTGAGGCCGGAGTCTGTGGAAGGCAGTGCGATCACCTTTCTTAGCAATTGGCTTCTCTGCTGACCAAAGCATTGGCAAAGTGGCAGAAGGATATCCCTAGGCTAGAAGACAGGCATGAAAAAGAGCTCAAGTATAACTGGAGGAGTACAGTCATAAGTGCTAGGGATCAGTTGATACAGGTGAAGTGGTTGCACAGAGTCTATTTGACTCCGGTCAGGCTGGAACGAATGCGTCAACTTAATAGTTCTGTATGTTCTAGATGTAATAGAGCGACTGGCACTCTAATGCACATGATTTGGGAATGTCCAAAAATTATGGAATTCTGGTCAGCAATTCATGAGTTTTTGAACTTGAAACTGGCATTGCCGGCGGTATGCTCCCCTGAAAATAGCCTGTTAGGACTTGTGGATGATCTGTTGCCAACCAAATACTCTGAAAAACTATATCAACTTCTAATGTTCTATGCTAGGAAGTCTATCCTATTGAATTGGAAGCCCTCGAAAGCCCCCTCAATCCAACATTGGATGCAACGTATAGATGAAGCCTTGCCAATGTATAAAATGACATATTTTTGACAAAATATGGGAACTGTGGATGACTGCTGGAACGTTGGTGGTCTAAAGCAGTGTTTCCCAACCAGTGTGCCTCCAGCTGTTGCAAAACTACAACTCCCAGCATGCACGCACAATCAAAGGCTGTCCGGGCATGCTGGGAGTTGTAGTTTTGCAACAGCTGAAGGCACACTGGTTGGGAAACACTGGTCTAAAGGAATGTGGCGCTGCGGGGAGGGGGGGGGTATGAGAGAGTGAATGATATTACATTTTATAAGATAATTTATTATGAAGCAACGGCAAAAAGGCAGGCCTGAAGGAATCGCACTGCCAGACTTTCATCACATCTGTTTAATGTGCTAAACCGTTGCCAACATGTTTCACTGATTTGTGTGAATCTGGTTCTTTGAACTGTTCTAAATGTTTATTTCTTAAAATGACAAATAAAAACTTTGAAAAAAAAAGTATAGAGGAATGTATTTTGAGTATCATGGCAATGATAGCTCCAGGAACCTATTAAAAGAAATCTATACCAAACCATGGGGAATACCAAATTCCTCCTGCCGTTGGTCAAATCCCTTTTAGGTATTCACACTGTATGTGTGCAATGCTATTCTCTACTCTCCTCCAAGCCACCAAGATCCTCCATTTTCTAGAGCTCTGGAAGATTCAGATTGTGCTACATAGGGGTACCCTGGTACATCTGCTTATACCCTCTAGGCATTTTCTTCAATCCCAGACTTTGAATATCATGACAAGCTTTGGACAAGTGGGTTGTAAATGAGATAATTTACCCACTTCTAATAGGGAGACAGAATACCATGGAATTTGTTGAGCGATCAACGTCCCCATCCCTTGCTTTAGTACCTATCCCTTGTATTGAAGCCTGGCCAGAATATAATATGCCCATGCTTTGGGATTTACCAGTCCAACCTAGTACTTTTCCCTCTGCGGATATTTCAGTTCAATTCTGGCATACTGTTTTTTTCCAAAGCAAAGTCCTAAAATGGCTGTGCACCTTACTGAGATGAGTCAACACCGAAACTGGCACACTGTGCCGGATGTACAATATTTGGGGAATGAGCACAATTTTAATTAGATTGTCTCTACCGAGTATCTGTAGAGAAAGGGGGACATCTGGAGACAACTCTGCCTGTACTGATCTTAGCTGGTCCACTGACCACACTCTTGCCTGTCCCCTTTGTGCCGAGAACCAGTGTCTAATGACCCACCTGGGTCAGCTGTTAATGATCAGAGGCTACAAGAGGTGGAGGCCTGGTTCCCCTGCAGCAAGACCAGATCCCTGTATTGGCGTGGAAGAGTGGAAACCAGAGACCAATACATCCTTAGGAGTAACCCAAAGCCAAATCCATTCAGTGGGTCGGGCTCCATGGGTCCACACCTGCTGCTTTATATTTTGTCTAACTTGATTGGGTTAGTTTGAGACAGAATATTACGCCAGGTTTTGGCGCTAAATTATGCATCTTACGCCTTGCTCACTTTCTAACAAAGTCACATCCCTCTTTTGGACCTTGTGCAGAAACTTTCTATAAACCTAGCTGCACTTAACTATGCCAAGTTGCACCACTTTTTGGGGCAATTTTCTCCAAACTCTAGGCGCACTCACTTGAGTAAAGGTGGGCCATTGTGTGTACACAGAGGTGTGTTAGGCCCCGAGATCTTCTCCTGGAGACACAATACATGTAAGGCCATACTAAGATCTCTTCAATAGTCTCTATTGGTTAATGTTAAAGAACATCTTTAAAACATTCACTAAAAGCAGAATTAAAATGTAGGTTACTAGGCAACACTGGGAAAAATATTTTCAACCTCACAGAAATTAGAACAGTTTTCTTTGGCCAAACATTCTTGTGCGCAAACTGTGTAAAACACGGAAATGTTACATCCAGAAGACTTCCAGGAAAAGTTGGACACGTCTTCATTCTTCTACTGTACAAGTAACCAGTACACATTTTTTGCTACCATTCAGCTTCAGCTATGGAATATAACAGTCTATGTGATCATATATAGACATTTTATACAAGAACGGATGGCTGAATGTGACTCCTGATTGAAGGAAGGCTTGAGCATGTGAATTGCAATGCGTTCCATACTTGGTTGTCACAGGAGATTGGCATAAACATGCCAAATAAACATATATGGTCTCTTAAATCAAGGATGCATGTTTATGTGTTTTTTTTTAAAGACTTTTGTCCATGAAATTACAAGTATTAGCATAGCCACAGATCTATCCAATAAAATGTGTCTGGATAGCACCACCTGCTCTTTGATTTTTTCCTTATTTCTCTGTCCATCTCACTGTTGTGGGACACAAATACTTAGTTTCATTCTTTAACGGCCTCCATCTGTATCTACTATTAGAAACTGACTGTTCGAGGGAGAGAACTGCAGAAGAAGGGATTCGCCTCCTGAGCTGTAATAGGGAGAAAGCTGCAACAGAAAGAACACGCCCCTGAGGTGCCAGCCTTAAGAGAATCTAGCAGAGCAATTTTTGGGAAGATCTCTGGATCCATGTGAGGTACTGGGCTGGTTCTAGATTTGTTAGAAAGTGATGCACTATAGGATGTCTGACATTTGCAGCGAGCCCAGGAGGAACTGAAGCAATGGATGGGAGTGGCAGTGGCTCTGGCTGTTGCAGTGGCTTCCGTCACACTGTTTTTGCTCCCTAGGGCCATGCAGTGAAAGGTGGGGGAACCCTTTCTTCCCTTGGGGCACACCCTGATTCTGGGGCTCCTGCCTGATGGTAGTTTGGGTGCCCATGATGTTAGGTGCATGTATGGGTGGAAGGCAGGACGTGTAGAGTACAATGGCCAGAGTTTTGTGCAGGAGTCAGTAACCAGGCCAGATGTAGCAGAATATATGTCTCGCTTTATTCAACTGCAAAATGGAAGTTGTAGTACATCCAATTAAAGCAGACATAGTTCCAAATGTACACCGTGCAATTCTTTCCCAGACAGCAATCTATGGATTTAGGCAAGGATGGGAGTTATGGCCCTCCGCCCTCTCTATCTTGCTAAAGTGTCTCTCAGTAGAATCTATGGCTCGCAACAGTACCTTGGCAATAATGGATGTAATGTCCACTTCAGGATATGGGTTTTGTGACCAGGTGTGAAAGGTGCCTTAACAGTGTACCTCACAGAAGTGAAGTCTTTGTAGCAGGTTACCTCACTGAATCCAGTGCTCAGCCATGCAAATTCTAGTTCTCTAATTGTCTCCTTTGTCTTTCTAGTTCTCTCTTTCTGTAGATCAGGCAGAGATCGGTGAGTCTCTGTAGTTTTTTGGGCCTATGGAGAGGGAGCATGAGACAATGGCTTCCTTTCTCTCCGAACTCTCCCTAAGACGACCTCAAGTTAGGGGTGGACCCAAACACCACCTAGCCTCCTACAAAGGCTGATCCAAAATGGTTAATCATGGTTGTGCCATCCATACATGGTTATACTGGGTGCAATACATAACAAACCATTTGCAGATACCACCTGTCCTGGGATACTGTACATTAATAATGGGAAAACCCTTTAATTGTATGATTAAAATCGGTTATGCAGATGTTTCCAGAGACAGGCGCTCCTTGGTCCCCATTCAAAATCTGTTGAAGATGTGTCCCCACCTATCATGTACTATTCACAATACTGATATGTTCTTATGTATTGGAGGATGCTTTGGGACCCCTTAGGCACCAGGGCCCTGCGCATTTGCCACATCTGCACCCCTATAGCTTTGTGCTTGGATGTTACTCATGAGAGGAGCAAGAATCCTCTCAGCTGGTTGTGTAAGAAGAATACAGGAAAAAAATCATAGGCATTATGAATTTTTGAATTTGTTAATTTTTGAAGTCCTTTTTGTTGGAACTTGTGCTAAATTTATCAGAGCTTACACACTGATAAATTTGGTAAATCTTTTAAAAATGTTTTTTCACCTCTACCTTCTTCTAAAAAGTCACTTACCTGCCTAGCTAACCCGTGGCGAGAAATCAGATTCACAAATTGTTGCTTGGAAATTGAGTGCACCAAAATTTAAAAAAAAAAAAAATTTACAGCAGAAAACTGGCATAAAAGGCTTTATAAATACCCTCTTATCTATCACTCAGCCAGGTAATAGTCACAAAATACCAATGACCAGGTTTGATACTGGTCCATTGACACCCTAGGCATTTATACTGCGAAACATTCTCTGTAATTGAGATGAAAGGTTCCGAAAGAAGATATCACAGCAGCTGAATTGTAGGACTGTTGGATAAGCCGGCTGTTGTCTATAGGCACACATTACATCCATCTCTAGGGTGTACGTAATCGGTCTATTATTATGTGAGAACAATAGCAAGCGAGACACTGCTGGAAGCCTAGATTAAGATCCTTCATATGTGATTGGAACAAGCTATTACATTACCGGGTGGCATTCTTCTCCATTTCTGGCTCCTGTTAACTCATGCAACCCATATTGAATTGCCAGACACGCGATGGGAATAGTGCGACTTGCAGAAATGTTGCTTTTTATGGTGTTGCTGTAGGTGTATTACGCTTATCCTATGTACATAATTGCTGGTTATTACTATTATGACTGACTAACCTTACATTCACACAACTAGTAAGGGCTCGTAATCAGCCCTGCAAACAGTCCATGTGTCAATCACATCTCTAGGCCGACCACAGCTTCCCCGACCAGAACTGAGAGCAGCATACTAATTTATGATACAGCCTGTCTCTATTTGATTACGCGGCTATTGCACTGTACATGATGATGTCAGTAGCCCCACGATCAGATATTAACTGACTGTATCATCAATTACTATGATGCAATCAGTTCGAGTCAGGGAAGCCGCAGTTAGCTTGGGAGATGCCACCGACACGTGGACTGTGTTTCCTAGGATGATCACAGTTGTGTGCGCTAGCCCTTAGTGCTATTAAAAGGATTTGACAAGTGATGGGCTATCCTCAAAATATCTGATCGGTGGGGATCAGACACTCCGCTCCCCCACCAATCGACTGATTCAGAGTAACTCTGGCGCCAGAACCACACAGCTCCATCCACTGTAGTACGGCTGCGATCCCAGTCACTGCAATGGGAGCAGCGCTGCAGTAACCAGTTCAGTCTACTATATGGTGGACAAAGCTCAGTCAATACCATGATTGATATTGAGTATAGATATTGATACTTGAATGAAGCGTCAGACTGAAGTCCTGAGGGCCCACCCTCTCTCTATACAGGACATGTACAAGTCTACTTTAAAATTATTTTTATCATTGCACATGCAGTATCTGGAGCCCGCCAAAGTATCCACTGGTGGGCCAGTACAACACTGCTTGCATGTCTATCTCTGACACATTATAGAAATATTGTGTACTGTAACCAGAGGTGTACAAAGACACTGACCCCATAGCAAACATATGAGAGGATTCCACTACTATGGGTTTTTCTACTCAGGACATAAGTCCTGGTGGTTGTTTCTATCTCAGCACCCTTGGACCAAGTCACAACAGTCTTGCTTTCTAAGAATGGAGTTTGTGGGGAACAATCTAGTAATAAATGCAATCTGATCAGCTGGTTCCCATCTCTCCAATGGTCACCACCTAGACTGCCTCCATGTAATGTAGACTCTTGAATGTGACAGAACTTAATTTCAAGAGAATAACCTCAAAGTAATTGCTTGGTGGCAAGACGCCCTCCTCTTTACAGTTACTGTGTTGTGTCGTCCACCATGCAGTGCTGTATCCAGTAGAGCGGGGATCCATTTAAAAGAGGTTGCCATAATGTGGCAAGTGGGCTTATATGCAGTTTGATCAAATCGTATGCTAAGAACCTAATGTTCATTTATATAAATGTGGCTTAGCGGTAATAGACTAATATATAACATGTGGAAATACCATCCATGTCTTTATCTACACTTGTGGTGGAGTCTCCATCATGGTACCTCCATCACCACAGAAATCCTATCTACAGTAAGTCTTGTTAGAATCCAAATTGCCTAAAAAGCCATTAAAATCATTTATTTGTACATGTTCACGTGGAATTTCACTCATCTAAGGGCTATTTCACATGATGGATCTAACCTTTTGTCAAAATTTCCCAGCAGAATCCAATTAAATGGGGCTTTTTTTGCGAGTGGACATTCGCCACAGTTCCACTAAATGCACAAAGAAAGAATATGTCCTTTCTTGGCCGGGTTGCAACCTTGTGAAGAGCAGCAGGTCCTCCCATTCAAAACAATGCAAGGTGTTTCCAACGCAGGCTCCCCACAGTTTTTGGCACATAATTCCTACCAAATTCTGTGGATGAGGTCTTAAACATTATTGTGCCAGGGTGCTTTGCTCCGTGAACAGGGAGGTTGTGAGGAGGTACGGAAAGGTCAAGCAGGATAGTTTTTAATCTGATCTGTAAAAATCATATAAAAGTCACATAAAAGTAATTTCATAGATATAAAGTAGTGACTGGTGCCAGATTGTGAATGTGCTGCACACACTGGATTTTTAGAAGGGCTCTACGCTCCATCCTCTGACATGCTGTATATTCTGGATGTTATATATATATATTGGCTGGTGGCCAAGTTCCTCAACATTGGTGGAATTGTGTATATATAAGGAAATTTTCTGCTTGATGCTTTAGTAAATTATGTTTCTATAATTACAGATTAGGCCAGGTCAAGACATTCTTCTGTCTGGAGCTATTCCACAAAGCTGGTGCTCAGTTACACTCAAGCTAGACCGTAGCGGCTGAGGTGGTGGTAAAATAGTATCCTCTCAGGACCTCCAGTTCCTTAGTCTTCTAGTCATGGGCTTAGCTGTAGGGCCTTGGGTTCAGCTTTAGGAGCTGCAAAGGTAGCAGCACATCTGTGTCATTGTGTCTGAGAGAGACCAAAGGGCAGGGGCTCTTTGAGAACTTAAAGTGGCCCCATGCTGTAGATAGATCCAAATTGGAAGAAGGTAGAGTGAGACAACTGGTAAGCATGGTCACATTGGTGTTAGGTGGAGCCAATGAAAGCATGAAATGGAAGGCAGAGCCTTTTCAGGAGGCGATTGTAATGCTTTAGGTTTCACCATGCCACCACTGAGCCGACGTTATGAATAAAGCGGGCTCACAATCTAAGCCCACTCCATATGTGGAGGGAGCTGCATGTGTAATACAACTGACACCATTTGTCAATGACTGGCAAAGACCAGAGAGAATGCTGATCCCCGTCATCAGATGCCACAGTTAATTGTGACCGCAACATCTGAGGGGTTTGCCAGAGGTGAAATCGCAGGGCTCCAGTTGGTTATTATGGTAGCTTGGGTCTCTCAGGCCTGGCATTGTAAGATGCCTGTTAACCTGTGCTTGTGGCGCAGCTTAACAGGAAGCCTGTCAAAACCCCAGTAGCATTGCGGTATGTTTTTCCCCCCCAGTGTCACTCCACAAAGCATTTTTTCCTGTTTTTTCAATACAAGCCATGGTAAATTACCATGTTATTTGGACTATAAGACACGCTTTTTAGCAAAAAATAAATACATTTGCTAAAAAGTGCCTGCATCTTATAGATGATCAACTATAGTTGATTGAGAGCGGCTTTTTTCTATTCAATCCATAGTTTCCAGGACATGTGTCTTACCAGAAATTCCTTTCAACAAAGTCCTAGCTCTTCTGCTAATGTCATTTGCTAGGTAAAAAATGCATCTCCAATCTTTTAATGTCCCATGGGCAGCTGAATATCTAGGACACCCAGGAGACTGCAGTTGCTGGACATATAATTAGGTATCAGGTCGTTCTCCTTTGTCCCAGAGCTGCTTCTGTAATTTGCCTGTTGACTCCTCTCAGGTTCTCGCATATGTAATACAAGATTGGTTTAGGCGATGAGGTTTTAGCATCTCGTGCATTTCTGCAGGCTCTAATTTACTCAACTTGTGGATCTTCTCATCCCTCCTGAAGACATACATCAAGTCTATTGGCTTTAATATGCATGGAACTTGTGAATATTTCTCAAATCTTAAAGGGTAACTGTCATGTTTTCATAATATTTTTTTTTTTTTTTAGCATATGTTACTGCTGTAGCAGCATTATGCATAAAGCAATCTTTAGTTTTTTTTTACATACCACAGTTTTCCTTGAGTTTTTCTCTTAAACATTTACTATATGAGGACCTTCTCAAGATGGCTCCTCTACCAGTTCTCTGAGGCCAACACTGCTTACCCTCACTTCCCATACACACTTGCTGTAGCCAGCAGCTCCCTGCCAGCCAATCAGATTGGATTACTGAGAGACACGCCTCCTCACTCTGAAGCCTAATGCAGCCATGCAGTGTGAAGGACCGCCCCTCCGTCTTCCTGTCTTCTTAGCCAGAGACAGACAAGCCATAGCAACTGTCTTTTAAGGGAGCAGTGGAAAGAGACAGGGGACATTAATGAAAGCCGTTATTATAAGGTCATTACAGATCTTTTGACAATCATTGACAGACTAACTCAGGTATACATGCCTAGCTCTAATAAACTAGCAAATAAAATAAAAAATGACAGTTACCCTTTAAAGCCAGAGAATTAATCTGTATGAACACAAGAAGAAGGATGCTTCTCCGAGGTGCACGCTGGATCAAATAAATCAAATGCAGGACATTTGCAGTTATATCATCCTTGTATGTTTCAATTACCAGTTTCAAAATCAAAAGTCAGGGAATGGTAAAAATGTTGTCTATATTCAGAGGCTACAAAATCAGTCTTCACACAGTCCTGCTAGCATTGGAGAAAGGTAGGAGCTATCAGTCCGAGGTCAATGATGAGAAAGATATTTGTGCTGCTAATGAACAAAGTGTTGCCATCCATTGTAAAAAACTGCAATTGTGTAAGCAGGACCAGTCTACTGTATATAGACAGACTAAATGTAGTAAGAATGTCTCCATTCCTTAAAGGTGTTGGCTCATCTCCGACACTGATGGCATATGATGGCAACCACCTCTGGGACGAGCTCCTATCTCCAAAACAGTACCCCTAAAGCGAAGGACAGACGCGGCATGCTCTCCATTCATCATGGAGATGAGTCAACCCCTTCACTGCAAGGAGTGAAGAACTGAAATTATCTAGGCTGGTGTTTCTAATGCCAGTCTTGATCTGGTTAGTGGTGGTGAGAGCTGCATCAAGTTTGAGAGATGTACACCTCTGAATAATTTTGGCACATTTTTGCAGGTCCGTAGTCCAGAACTAGCACCCTCTGCCAACTGGGAGCTAATGTAAGTTTCACATGTGACTTTCAGCAGAAAACTGCCAGAACTTTCAATCTGTCGAGACTCACAAATCTCATCCTTTTCCTGCTCACGCCCAGGGGTGGACTGGCCATAGAACCTACACAGAAAGTTTCTGGTGGGATAATGCCGAGGGGGCAACCCTACAACATGAGGCCACTTGTTTTTCATTGGATAATCACTAAAATTATTTTTATAAATTTAACACTGATCGCAAAAGGTATATGTCAGCAGTTTTCACCATGCGAAACTGCTGACAGCACTAGGTAGGGGCAGGGAAGAACGGAACAATCGGGGAGCTTTTATTAACAAGGGTAATATGAATTTTAACTAGCGCCTACAGTGATTCAGAATAATCAATACTTCCTATTAATGCTTAACTTCGGCCATTGACGCTTATGGTCATGTTCCAAGGAAAAGTCCAGGGTGGGGCAGTGCTGGTGGCGTCATCCCTTGTCATCACCAACATTCCTACAGACTGAGGTGTGACAATCATGAAGTGACTGTATCCTGCTACATCTGTTACTAGGTGATGGCAGCATCTTGTGTCATCATGTATCATATTGACAGAAGTAATTTTTCCTCTTGGTGCCATCAAACTGTTTCCAAACTGTG
Organism: Bufo gargarizans; assembly: GCF_014858855.1. Classification (NCBI taxonomy): domain Eukaryota; kingdom Metazoa; phylum Chordata; class Amphibia; order Anura; family Bufonidae; genus Bufo; species Bufo gargarizans. The sequence continues at coordinate 87,620,123 of NC_058090.1, read as the reverse complement.
AATATCCCTTTTTTTACATAGATCTTTAAAAAGGTTTATTCATCGCTACTCATTACCATTTACCTCCAATCCTTGAATATAGGGGGCAGTTGGGCTTGGACCCTAGAAGCCCCACTGCTGTCGAAGATACACCTGTGTTAGAATGGGCACATGATGGGTAAGAGGCTTAAAACCGATTTTGAAGGAGCTTCAAGTTGTGCTTCTGATTATCATAGTCAAATAATGGTCTAAGAAAGCAGCACATTATATAAATGAGCTTCTACTTGCCTAATGAAATGTGTAGACATAGCGCATCTGTTTTGTATCCTGAAAGACATACTCATTAAGTATTTGCTTACACAGCTATTCAAGAGCTGCCAACAGGAATTCCTTCCACATTGCAGATCAGAAGATATTGGTATACAACTGTTTTGATTTAACCAAATGATTTATATAATGCATTCATGAGAAGCCATTCCATAAAGTTGTGGTCTCCTCCAACTAAAGGCTCTCCAGTTATTACCTTACTACAACTTCTAGCATGCCCTGCCACAAGTTGGAAACCACTGTCATGAAGGTTTTAGAGTTGAAACAGAAGGGTAAAACTTCATAGACAAGATGTACCTTAAACTGTCCATATGTGTTGGCTGAACCGGCCAATTGGGCAGGTTTGTGGTCCTCCCAACATTGATGTCTAGGGAGATAAGAATCCCTTTGCTCTTGTAGAGATCAGGCTTTCTTCCATTCATAGCACATGCACACTCAAACTGAGCCTAAAATGTGGCTCAATCTTTTGGAACTCTAAGCATGAGTGCCTCATATTGTCCATCAGTCTCCACTGTGACTACATATGGCCAGCTCCCAGCATCCGCCCCCACACAACTTTTAGTCTGATGCAGTCTCCATCACATTCTTGTCTTAATGTAGTAGAAGAGCCGCTGTTCGATATCCATCTCGCACAGTATTGTCAGGCTAAAAACCTTACCAGGACATGACAAGCAGATTAAATAATAAGAATCTCTAGACATATATTGATGGAGGCTAGACAGATAATTTCTACATGTTTCCTTCCATAGCTGAACATGTAGACTGAATTATATCTATGTATGGTAGGAATGTTTTTAATGGACTCCTTGGTTAATGCTTATAGGATCAGCCTGTTGCCGCCTATGTTGTTGTTGTCTCGTGTTGCCTCCACTGAAGGATTTATATGTTATATAAGGCCTTATATATACTAAGGCCTCAGGCTTCTTTCACTTGATGTTCATCAAGGCTACGGGTCAAATTGTCATTACTGTCTTTCATGACTCCCTCCTGACTTCTTCATACACATACATGTTTGGATTGATCAAAGGTGTATGTATAGTCAAGAGAGACAAGAGAAAGCCACTACCAGATACTTATGGCCATGGCTTATCTCCTCGGAGAACTAAAGAATTGGGCAAAAGTATTAAATTAGTCCGATCCTTCTCTCCTCCGACAGATTTAGTCAAATTAGATTGTTGGTCAAACCAGTAATTGGGAACGTTTGCCCCTGATAGTGTTATGTGGTGTCTAGAAACATCTAGTGTGTGCCCGGATTTCTAAATTGTTTGTTTCCAAGAATAATCTGTGATGATTTACATACACATGGTATGCTTAAACCATTCACTGAATAACTGTGGTAAAGTGCAGTGCCAAAAACAGAGCTCCCAGAAGTTTGGCCAGGAACATGAGCTACATTTCCATCTGTAGGTGGTTGCCTCAGACTCCTTTCCTCTGTTTGCATTGTTGCTATAGAACATCCTCATCACTTTGGATAATTTTGGCTGACCAGTTACACTTTCTTGATGTAACACTCTTTTTTTCAGAGAAGAACCCAACCTAATGGTGCAATTCCTAATCAGGGCCAGTGCTAAGATAAGGCAGACCAAGCGGCTGCCTTAGGGAGCATCCTGGGGGAGGGCGGAAAAATGTGACATGGAGGGGGAGAAATGTGACACGGAGGGCTGATGTGACATAGGGGGAGAAATGTGACATGGGGGCATGATGGCTTACATGGGGGCATGATGGATAGGGGATAATGGCTGACATGGGGGGGCTAGAGGCTGACATGGCTTCATGATGGCTGACATGGGGGGCTGATGGCTGACATGGGGGGCTAGAGGCTTACATGGCAGCATGATGGCTGACATGGCGGGCTGATGGCTGACATGGGGGGCTAGAGGCTGACATGGCGGCATGATGGCTGACATGGGGGGCTGATGGATGGGGGCTGATGTCTGACATGGGGGTCTGATCTGAGGTCTGATTAACACTGGGGGCACTCATTTTGAGCAAAAAATAATCTGTTTTAAATTGGTCTTTATTAAAATTATGCAGCCTTTTTTTGTTCAGCCTTGTATTCCTCCAGTAGCAGGATCTGATTTTTCTCTCTGCTCTGTCAGCAGGGAGCTGACTGTCTCCTTATCTCTGCTCTTTGACCTTATAAACACTCATTAGAGCTCAGTTCTTATCTTACTGATTAGAATGTGGCTTAAATAAGTGTTTATGACCTCTTAGTAAATTAGAGATGAGGTTTATTAGATGACCGGCACAAAGTACCAGTCACACAGCTAGAAAAACAGGTAACCATTTCTGACAGAACGGCTCAATATTTGTAATAAAGATGAATTGAAAAAAAAAGTTTTTTGGTCCAAAACGAGTAACATGCAATCATAAAAAATTGCCTCCGAAACATAGCCTTTAATGACTTGGACTCACCCTGGGTTTCTATCTGGTGCTGGTATTGATATCACACTGCTCCCCTCTTACAATCCAATCCTCTGTTATGGGGCTGGTATGGAAGTTGTGGTCTGGCCCTGTAATGTGACTAGAGATGAGTGAAGTTCTCAAAACTTTGATTCCGTTGCTTCCCTAAATTATACAAAGCGCGTCACTAAGCGCGTTTCTTTGTGAGTAGGTGGTGCAATGACAGGGGACAGTGATTGTGCCATCCCCCATCATTGAACCCCTTAGATGCCGCTTTCATCTCTGAACGTGGCATCTGAGACCATTGAGAGCTGTCAGGGGTTAATCTGTAAAAAAAAAAAAAAATACTCACCTTATCCATTTGATTGCGAAGAGCCCGCTGCGGCCATCTTGCTTGAACATCAAGCGCGAAATCTTGTGCAGCGCGTGATGATGAAATCATATGTCACCGCGCAGGAAATTTTATGGGATCTTTAATCAAGATGGCCACGGAGGGCTTATTGCTAGGGATGAGCGAATCGACTTCGGATGAAACATCCAAAGTCGATTCGCATAATACTTTGTTTCAATACTGTACGGAGCGAGCGCTCCGTACAGTATTAGAATGTATTGGCTCTTATGAGCCGAAGTTATTACTTTGCGAAGTCTCGCGAGACTTTGCATCATAACTTTATAAATCCATTTTTAATGTAAAAAACACAATTTCCCGAACTCGCTCCGTACAGTATTCAAATGAAGTATTATGCAAATCAACTTCAGATGTTTCATCCGAAGTCGATTCGCTCATCCCTACTTATTGCGTATAAATAGATGAGGCGAGTATGAATTTTTTGTTTTATCGCCATTTTAGGAAAAATTTATTAGTGACAGCGAAGCACAAGGACATTCGGGTGAACTTCGACTCGCTAACCAGTAAAGCATACCTCCCAACCATCCCGAATCCAGCGAGACAGTCCTGATTTTCAGTGGCTGTCCCGCGGTCCCGGTACGAGGGAGGAATTTCCCGCTTTCTGGCCTGTAATGATGAAGCAAGAGCTGTCCGTCTGCTCTCTGCTTTATCATTCCTCCGTCCTCCACACTGCAGGTCTGGATAGAGGGTGGTGCTGGGGGCATGGCAGGGGCAGAGCCGGCCCAAGCTCCGAGTGTCCTGCTTTGGGACCCACACCTATCAGACATTGGTGGTGTATCCTAGCAATATGCCCCCAACGTATGAGATAGCCAACCCCATTAATGTTCAGTATAGCAAATTGATGTGAGAATTTAGGGAATAACAGAGTAGATTAGTTGGTAAAACAAGGAACAATTAGGCAGTGCCAGACAGATTAGCAACTATAAGGTGAATGCTACACTAGAGGGCGAGGCAGGAGAATGGTCAACAAAAATCCTTGTCAGATGCCAATTGGTCAAAGCCTATTGAGGAGGTTTAGACATTGACTACTATAAGGCTGGAATCAAACATACAATTTTTGTTGTAATTTTTTATACCACTTTTTGGGCCAATTACAAAGTCTTTCCTTTATACATTTCAGTGTTTTTCATTCCAATTTTGAGTTTGGCTAAAAAAAAAAAAACACCCAAATCTGCAGGTGTGATTGCACTCTAACTGGCACCAGAAGCAGATTGTCCAACTTTATGTAATATCTGTATACGTAAAAAGTTCTACACCGATTTTAGATTTTTACATTTTTAATTACATTTGCACAAAAAGGAAAAAAGTAACACATACTGTATAATAGCAACTGTTACCTATGTTTTGGGCATTACAATAAAGAGGAAGTGAATGTTGTAACAGGAACAAAGCTTCAGCAAAACAAAAGCATCAAGAATAGCATAAAAAACAACTCTAGATCATGACATGAGTCAAGAAATGCTAACCATTTGAGGCAAACAAGAAGGTTGAACATAAAAAGTAGGGGAACTCGGTAAAGTGATTAAACATACAAAGGAACTACAGAACTACAGGGAGTTAGGGGGAGGGGGAAGAAGGGGGTGTAGGCAGGGGAGGACTGGGAATCGGAAGTGGCCCTGGAAAAAAGGGTTTAAGTGGCCCCATGTTGCTGGTGGGTCCAAACTTATCGAACATGGGGCAACATATGTAGGCAGGGACAACAGAAGTAGGAAGGGCCAGCAATACCATAGTGAAGGGCAATATACCACCCAAGGTGAACCAAATGCCGCAGTGCAGCACTATATACTGCCATCTGCTTCACAGTATTCAACTGTATCCCTGTCCTGAGGATGCCGATACAGTTGAATTCAGGAAGTCCCCAATGCACGGAATGGCAGAGCAACAGCTGTGTCAATGAGGCCTAAGTAAATGGGATCTGTCATGCACATTGGGTTGTGCCTAAAGAATAGTGCAGGAACATGGACAGGTAAGGCTTCTTTCACATTAGTGTTAGGCTTGCCGCCATTTTTGTCCAGCCGCCTCTCGGCATGTTTGTCGTGCTGCAGCCGTATCGCCCGCTCCTCCCCATTATAGTGGAAGCGTTAGTACGGATCCAGCAGGCTGCTTCCCTGCCGGACAAGCCTAACGCTAGTGTGAAAGTAGCCTAAGTTCCTTTGGGTCTAAGTTACACGACCCAGTGCTCATGGGCAATGAACAGGAATGAACTGTTAATTCCCAATTACTGCCAGCTCGTTAAAAGGGCATTCCCATCTGAGACAATGGGGGCATATCGCTAGGATATGCCCCCATTGTCTGATAGGTGCGGGTCCTACCTCTAGGACCTGTACCTACATCAAGAACAGAGCTGGGAAGGTGGTGGCCGGAGTACCCCGGGTTTCGCCAGGTCCAGCTACCACCAAGGGTTCTCCCCATAGTAGTGAATGGGAAAGCACTGCGCATGTGCCGACACCGCTCCTATTCATTTCTATTCACAAATGATGATTACATGACAATCTCTTTTTAACAAACCTAGACCCAGCCCTGTACCTCACATGGCCCCAGAGATCTCCACATTCATTTTCTCCCTATCACAGCTGAGGGGGCATGTCCTTTCTGCTGAATGTCTCTCCCTATCACAGCTCAGGGGGTGTTTCCTTTTGCTGCAGTTCTCTCCCTATCATAGTTCAGAGGGGTGTCCTTCCTGCTACAGCTCTCCATCACATTTCAGAGAGGCGTTTCCTTTCTGCCGCAGCTTTCTCCCTATCACAGCTCATGGGGTGTTTCCTTTCTGCAGCAGCTCTCTCCCTATCATAGGTCAGGGGGGTGTCCTTCCTGCTGTGGCTCTCTATCACATCTCAGGAGGCATTTCCTTTCTGCCGCAGCTCTCTCCCTATCACATCTCAAGAGGCATTTCCTTTCTGCTGCAGCTCTCTCCCTATCACAGCTTAGGGAGTATGTCCTTCCTGCTGGAGCAATCTCTCTATGGCAGTTCAGGGGCCATGTCCTTTGTGCTGCAGCTCTCTTCCTATCACCGCTCGGGGGGAGGTGACCTTTTTGCGGCAGTGTCTCTTTCACAGCTTCTAACAGTAGATACAGCCAGTTTCAGTTGAAGGATCGAAATTAACAGGTACGACCACCTCAGCGATGTTACTGAGGTGGACAGAGAAATAATTTAAAGAACCAGCAGCAGGTGGCGCTATACAGATACATTTTATTGAATACCTCAGTGGCTATACAACATTTTTAATTACAGTTGCAAGAAAAAGTATGTGACCCCTTTGGAATGATATGGATTTCTGCACAAATTGGTCATAAAATGTGATCTGATCTTCATCTAAGTCACAACAATAGACAATCACAGTCTGCTTAAACTAATAACACACAAAGAACTAAATGTTACCATGTTTTTATTGAACACACCATGTAAATATTCACAGTGCAGGTGGAAAAAGTATGTGACCCCCTAGACTAATGACATCTCCAAGAGCTAATTGGAGTGAGGTGTCAGCCAACTGGAGTCCGATCAATGAGATGAGATTGGAGGTGTTGGCTACAGCTGCCCTATAAAAAACACACACTAGTTCTGGGTTTGCTTTTCACAAGAAGCATTGCCTGATGTGAATGATGCCTCGCACAAAAGAGCTCTCAGAAGACCTACGATTAAGAATTGTTGACTTGCATAAAGCTGAAAAGGGTTATAAAAGTATCTCCAAAAGCCTTGCTGTTCATCCGTCCACGGTAAAACAAATGGTCAATAAATGGAGAAAGTTCAGCACTGCTGCTACTCTCCCTAGGAGTGGCCGTCCTGTAAAGATGACTGCAAGAGCACAGCGCAGACTGCTCAATGAGGTGAAGAAGAATCCTATAGTGTCAGCTAAAGACTTACAAAAGTCTCTGACATAGACTAATATCCCTGTTAGCGAATCTACGATACGTAAAACACTAAACAAGAATGGATTTCATGGGAGGATACCACAGAGGAAGACACTGCTGTCCAAAAAACACATTGCTGCACGTTTACAGTTTGCACAAGAGCACCTGGATGTTCCACAGCAGTACTGGCAAAATATTCTGTGGACAGATGAAACCAAAGTTGAGTTGTTTGAAAGAAACACACAACACTGTGTGTGGAGAAAAAGAGGCACAGCACACCAACATCAAAACCTCATCCCAACTGTGAAGTATGGTGGTGGGGGCATCATGGTTTGGGGCTGCTTTGCTGCGTCAGGGCCTGGACGGATTGCTATTGAAGGAAAAATGAATTCCCAAGTTTATAAAGACATTTTGCAGGAGAACTTAAGGCCATCTGTCCACCAGCTGAAGCTCAACAGAAGATGGGTGTTGCAACAGGACAACGACCCAAAACATAGAAGTAAATCAACAACAGAATGGCTTAACCCCTTAAGGACCGGGCTCATTTTCACCTTCAGGACCAGGCCATTTTTTGCAAATCTGACCAGTGTCACTTTATGCGGTGATAACTTTTTAAAACGCTTTGACTTATCCAGGCCATTCTGAGATTGTTTTTTCGTCACATATTGTACTTCATGACACTGGTAAAATGGAGAATTTTTTTTGCACATTTCAAGTTTCAATTTCTCTACTTCTATAATACATATTAATACCTACAAAAATAGTTACTTTACATTTCCATATGTCTACTTCATGTTAGGATCATTTTGGGAATGACATTTTATTTTTGGGGGATGTTACAAGGCTTAGAAGTTTAGAAGTAAATCTTGAAATTTCTCAGAAATTTTCAAAAACCAACTTTTCAAGGACCAGTTCAGGTCTGAAGTCACTTTGTGAAGCTTACATAATAAACCACCCAAAAATGACTCCATTCTAGAAACTACACCCCTCAAGGTATTCAAAACTGATTTTACAAACGTCGTTAACCCTTTAGGTGTTCCACAAGAATTAATGAAAATAGAGATACAATTTCAAAATTTCACTTTTTGGGCAGATTTTCCATTTTAATATTGTTTTTCCAGTTACAAAGCAAGGGTTAACAGCCAAACAAAACTCAATATTTATGGCCCTGATTCTGTAGTTTACAGAAACACCCCATATATGGTCGTAAACTGCTGTACGGGCACACGGCAGGACACAGAAGGAAAGGAATGCCATACAGTTTTTGGAAGGCAGATTTTGCTAGACTGTTTGAAGCCCCCCTGATGCACCCCTAGAGTAGAAACTGCATAAAAGTGACCCGATCTAAGAAACTACACCCCTCAAGGTATTCAAAACTGATTTTACAAACGTCATTAAGCCTTTAGGTGTTCCACAAGAGTTATTGGCAAATGGAGATGAAATTTCAGAATTTCTTTTTTTTGGCAAATTTTCCATTTTAATCCATTTTTCCCAGTAACAAAGCAAGGGTTAACAGCCAAACAAAACTCGATATTTATGGCCCTGATTCTGTAGTTTACAGAAACACCCCATATGTGGTCGTAAACTGCTGTACGGGCACACGGCAGGGCGCAGAAGGAAAGGAATGCCATACGGTTTTTGGAAGGCAGATTTTGCTGTACTGGGTTTTTTGACACCATGTCCCATTTGAAGCCCCCCTGATGCACCCCTAGAGTAGAAACTCCAAAAAAGTGACCCAATTTTAGAAACTACGGGATAGGGTGGAAGTTTTATTGGTACTAGTTTAGGGTACGTATGATTTTTGGTTGCTCTATATTACACTTTTTGTGAGGCAAGGTAACAAGAAATAGCTGTTTTGGCACCGTTTTTTTTATTTTTATTTACAACATTCATCTGACAGGTTAGATCATGTGGTATTTTTATAGACCAGGTTGTCACGGATGCGGCGATACCTAATATGTATACTTTTTTTTATTTATGATTTCATTTTTGAAACCAAAAAAATCATGTTTTAGTGTCTGCATAGTCTGAGAGCCATAGTTTCTGCAGTTTTTGGGCGATTGTCTTAGGTAGGGTCTCATTTTTTGCAGGATGAGATGACGGTTTGATTGGCACTATTTTGGGGTGCATATAACTTTTTGATCGCTTGCTATTACACTTTTTGTGATGTAAAGTGACAAAAAATGATTTATTTAGCACAGTTTTTTTTTTACTGTGTTTACCTAAGGGGTTAGGTCATGTGATATTTTTATAGAGCCGGTCGATACGGCCGCGGCGATCCCTAATATGTATACTTGTTTTTTTACTTATGTAAGTTTTACACAATAACAGCTTTTAAAAAAATAAATATGATGTTTTAGTGTCTCCATATTCTGAGCCATAGTTTTTTTTTATTTTTTGGGCGATTGTCTCAGGTAGGGGCTCATATTTTTTGCAGGATGAGGTTACGGTTAGATTGGTACTATTTTGGTGGGCGTGCGCCTTTTTGATCGCTTGCTGTTTTACTTTTTGTGACTTTTTTGTATATGCAATTGTGAAAATATTCAGATCTAGGTGCTGGTTTTAAAAAATATACAATATTTTTCATGTACAACCGATTTAAGAACCATACCCAGATCACACCTAAACATCAAGATATATCTGTCTTCTTGCATTACACCTAAGATGCTGTGAGTTTGGGTCTGTAAACCAGCAGTCAGGCCTGGACACGTCTGTAATATGGATGCATAAATGCGGATGTGTGAATAGCGCCATAGGGTCATTGTGCTGCCGCCAACTATGGATGTGGTGGTGCCTATTAAATAACCACAGGGCGCTGTAAATATATACCTTGACATTTGAACAAGTAAATTTTTAAGTTTTAGGATATTTAAGTGCATTTTAGAGTGCAGTTGGAGTGGGTCAGAAGAGATTTTGCTTTCTGTATGTGATTTTAAGGCAGCTGTTTTGCTATTAACAGCATTTAGCGATATGTTTTACAGCACCCACATGAGCCGTAGGTACAACAGACCCGACTCATTGAGAGAGTTTCTATTGGAGAGTTTTCTAGACATGCCCTATGCAGAAGTCACTGTACAGGGAGGGGGAGTAGATAAGCTACTACTGGTGACATCACTGTGAATGCTGGATCCTGAGGAAGGCCTCATACACACAACGGTATGTATTTTGCAGTCCGCCAATTGCAGTCTGTGTTGCATCTGCATATTTCACAGAGTTTAGGACATGTTCTATGCCTTTGCGAAACAGGCATCCGCATCTATATGTCTGTTCCACAAAAAGATAGAATATGTCCGCAAAGTGGGGACCACGGACCTATTGAAGTCGGCAGACCGCAAAACAGATACGGTCATGTGCATGAGGCCTTATACGTATAGATGTTATCTTTCATTGTAATCCTTCCTGTGACGCTAATGAGATGACTGCTGAGGAGTGATCTCCATGGAACAGAATGTGCTATCCTATTATATGGCTCAGTGGCCAATGTGAAATCCACAGGTTTTCAGGATTTTATTTTAAATAATAGTAACATGGAACATTTTTTATAAAATAATCAGCAAAAAAAGGGTTCAACATAAAAGCTTGATTTAAACAATAGGGTGTTTAGTGATGTGGTGTGAAGGTGCCACTTCATTAGCCTAGACGTCAGCTACTTGTTTCTTCACATATCCTACAAGTCCTGAAGTGTTAAGGGTTTGAAATACACGTCTTGTAATGTATATGCAGGGACTTGTAAGCAGAGCTGTGGAGGACAATGCTTCCTTGTTCTTCGTATGCATCTCCCAAGACGGGTGATGGTGACTGTAGTAATGCTTTGACTGACATTTCCCTGTCCTATTCTCTCTAAGATATCAGTCACTAGAGCAGATATACATATTCGGAGTGATACAGAGACCCTCTAGGGGACTGGGCCCACTTCTATCTTACAATGAACATGACAATCCTGGACCTGGGTCCAGAAGACTCCAGTATTATAAATGGCACAAGCAGGAGCCTACCCTGATCTCATAGGGCCCCATAGCAAAACAGCATGGGAAACCCTGCTGTATTTACACCAGACAACTGGCAAAATACACTGATGAGTCTTCTGCTTTCCTTTTATCACAAAGCTAGCTGATTGCAGCCACAACTAGGGGGAGCTCCGTGCATAGGAATTTATTCAGTTACCATTTACTGGAATGGAAACTGAAATAATATCTTTGCATTGAGTTCCCCCAAGTGGTGGCTGCATGAAAATGCAGTGTTTTCTTGTCGGAAAAAGGAGTTGAGCACCAGTCCACGTAGTAGTTGTGTGGTCTGCCTCCATTGAAGGTAAGCCATTGGGCACATGGTAGTTGGGATGCCCTGTTCGCAATTTTGCATTCGGGCCCAGGACCTCTGGTCCCAAGGCTCAAAATTACTGGTAGATTGGTGGACCATTGCGGGATTTCCTAAAGGCTAATAGGAAGGACCTACAGTCGTGGCCAAAAATTTTGAGAATCATATAAATATTGGAAATTGGAAAAGTTGCTGCTTAAGTTTTTATAATAGCAATTTGCATTTACTCCAGAATGTTATGAAGAGTGATCAGATGAATTGCATAGTCCTTCTTTGCCATGAAAATTAACTTAATCCCCAAAAAAACTTTCCACTGCATTTCATTGCTGTCATTAAAGGACCTGCTGAGATCATTTCAGTAATCGTCTTGTTAACTCAGGTGAGAATGTTGACGAGCACAAGGCTGGAGATCATTATGTCAGGCTGATTGGGTTAAAATGGCAGACTTGACCTGTTAAAAGTAGGGTGATGCTTGAAATCATTGTTCTTCCATTGTTAATCATGGTGACCTGCAAAGAAATGCGTGCAGCCATCATTGCGTTGCATAAAAATGGCTTCACAGGCAAGGATATTGTGGCTACTAAGATTGCACCTCAATCAACAATTTATAGGATCATCAAGAACTTCAAGGAAAGAGGTTCAATTCTTGTTAAGAAGGCTTCAGGGTGTCCAAGAAAGTCCAGCAAGCGCCAGGATCGTCTCCTAAAGAGGATTCAGCTGTGGGATCGGAGTGTCACCAGTGCAGAGCTTGCTCAGGAATGGCAGCAAGGAGGTGTGAGCGCATCTGCACGCACAGTGAGGCGAAGACTTTTGGAAGATGGCCTGGTGTCAAGAAGGGCAGCAAAGAAGCCACTTCTCTCCAAAAAAAACACCAGGGACAGATTGATCTTCTGCAGAAAATATGGTGAATGGATGGCTGAGGACTGGGGCAAAGTCATATTCTCCGATGAAGCCTCTTTCCGATTGTTTGGGGCATCAGGAAAAAGGCTTGTCCGGAGAAGAAAAGGTGAGCGCTACCATCAGTCCTGTGTCATGCCAACAGTAAAGCATCCTGAGACCATTCATGTGTGGGGTTGCTTCTCATCCAAGGGAGTGGGCTCACTCACAATTTTGCCCAAAAACACAACCATGAATAAAGAATGGTACCAAAACACCCTCCAACAGCAACTTCTTCCAACAATCCAACAACAGTTTGGTGAAGAACAATGCATTTTCCAGCACGATGGAGCACCGTGCCATAAGGCAAAAGTGATAACTAAGTGGCTCGGGGACCAAAACGTTGACATTTTGGGTCCATGGCCTGGAAACTCCCCAGATCTGAATCCCATTGAGAACTTGTGGTCAATCCTCAAGAGGTGGGTGGACAAACAAAAACCCACTAATTCTGACAAACTCCAAGAAGTGATTATGAAAGAATGGGTTGCTATCAGTCAGGAATTGGCCCAGAGGTTGATTGAGAGCATGCCTAGTCGAATTGCAGAGGTCCTGAAAAAGAAGGGCTAACACTGCAAATACTGACTCTGCATAAATGTCATGTAATTGTCGATAAAAGCCTTTGAAACATATAAAGTGCGTGTAATTATATTTCACTACATCACAGAAACAACTGAAACAAAGATCTAAAAGCAGTTTAGCAGCAAACTTTGTGAAAACTAATATTTGTGTCATTCTCAAAACTTTTGGCCACGACTGTATATGCTATTCCTTGGGCCCTCTACTGGCTGTGCCAGCCTCAGATTTTTATGGATCATACCAGTTTTACAGATGGCATTTTAGGATGGTTGCCTTCACATGCGGCAGATATTGTTGCAGACATTTTTTTGTGACAATTTCTATTCTTCTAAATGGGCCTTGGAAAAATGTATGTGTTTCCCACCAAAACAACCCCAGTCAAAGCAATAAAACTGTTTTTGGGTCATAGAAAATATTCTGCAGCAAAATAAGCCACGTGTGAAGTCGACCTTATGTTTTCTCATCATACAGTTGCCAAAAAAGAAAAAAAATAATATTACTAGTTACACCCATTTGACGTATTAAGGAGGTGAACGCATCGGATTTCACTGGGCTCCACCAGAACTACATAATGGTAGCTTATTTCTTCCCGTCTCTAGGAATTTGAACAACTTCTCCTCGTCTAATTAATCCAAGATGAAGATTTAGTCCTTGTAGATGTAAAATGTGAATTGTCCCACAGTCAGTGTCGGACTGGGATGTTTAGGGCCCACTGTAAAGCTGCATGTAAATGTTATCTGCTCACACGTGGTTTATTATGGTGGCCCTGCAGCGACTTCGAGAAGGCAGGTCCATGATGAAACATGATACTGGCCGACCTACCTCTGTACCTACAAGTCATCCCAGCCGCCTGATATGTCTACCATAATAAACTGGATTGATTGTTTAATAATCCACCCAGTTTTTATATGAACACTGCCTATCTATATCTTCTGCAGGGAGTGGGGGACCAGAGGCCCACTGGTGGATTCACTTGTTTCCCTGTGGGCCAGTCTGGATCTAGCCATAGTGATAGCATACCGTAGCAAGGAAATGTACATGAAATCAAAGTGTGTGATATACATCTTCTTTCTGGAGCATCTTTTCTTAGGACTCTGGCTTGTGAAGTTCCTCTGTTATTCCTCCTGGAAATCTACAAATAGCAGAAACTGACAACTGGATGCTACTTTCCACTTACTAATAGGGCATGTCTTTACCCACTATCCAATCAGTGCTGACATTTACATTTTTGATATGTCCTCATCTGCGCCTCAGCCTTTGTCAAAGATTCTTCATATTTGACTACAAAAAACAAACTGGAATAATTGTTGTTTCCTTAATTTATTACTTTAAAATACAAACTACAAATTTGCGTGGTATTAAAAAACAGGAAGTCCTCAACCCCATATGCAGTGGTGCATCTATACCGGGGCGGGCAGATCCTGCACTTGTGGTCCGCTGCTAATGGCAATCTCCAGCAAAAATGCATACAATGGAGGACCACAAGTACCACAATGGACATCCTACACAGGATAGCAAATATGTGGATGTGATAAACAGTATATATAATATAACAAAAACAAAGACAGGTGCACTCTGCGATCTTACTAAGCCCTCAAACTGGTGTTAAAATTGAAAGATTAGCTAACATGTCCTACGTGAGGACATGTCTGAGCCCGTGCACCGCGCCAAGGTTTCTCAAGTAGAGAAACTGGGAGATTGCTTTGAGTCAGACCTTGCGCTCCTGTAATTCGCCCACTGGCTCCTGGTATTGCCCACACGGCCCAGGTAGGTTTAGCGTTAGGTCCCGAGCTACTTGAGAAACCTTGGCGCGGTGCTCGGGCTCAGACATGTCCTCATGTAGGACATGTTGGCTAATCTCTCATTTTTAACACCAGTTTGAGGGCTTAGTAAGACCGCAGAGTGCACCTTGTTTTTGTTATATTATTATTACTGAGCTTTAAACAAACTTTGCATTAATCAATAGTACATGCAGAAAGAAGAGGAGAATCTCCAACCAAATGGTTTCACAGTCACTCAGAAGCAGTCCCAGGATAATGGAGGGTGGCGATTACAGAGAAGTACTGACAGACTATGTAGGGAAACACTTATTGACAAGAACTGTAACACCCAGTTTTTTTGTTATTTGTACATTTTAGGGAGAAAAAATAGAGGGACAACACAGAGATCTTAGGAAAGATGCTCCAGAATTGTTATTTTGTGATTAATACAAGCATTTAACAATAATGTCCGGTGAGACAGAAAGTTCTCTTGTCTGAGACACCCCTTTTAGAATGCTGCCCCTGTGGTCACCCTACAGCGCTTCCAGCAAACATCTGATTTGGGGCAGTTGCTGCAGGGATGGGTAGTATGACATCACAGCCATTCAAATGAATGTCCATCCTTAGCCAAAGATGGCTTGAGTATGCAAGAAGGGTCAGAGTGGCTCTCCATTCTGAATCATAGAGGGTCCTGAGCAGGAGACTCCCTCTGTGATGTCCTTACCCCATAATAGGCTATATGGAATGGGGATGTGGGGAATATTTTCATTACAATATATAGTTACAGAAGTTTACTTTCATATACTTTACTATTTCACTTCCTTGTTGTTTTTAACAAGTTAAACATTTTCACTGGAGCTCCCCGTTTCTACAGTTCCACCGGGGAGAGATCATCTGTTCCCTTTATAGCATATGGACAGAATGCCAAGTTTACAAAGCGCGTGTAAAAAAATTGTACTGGACTGAAAAAAACCTAAAGAAATTTAACGTGTGGCTCGATATTATGTGATGAATATGAGTGAGAAGCCGATAAAAGTAGTCATTTCCTGAAGGGTTCTGCAAGTCGACGACTCCTTCTGGCTGAAACAAAAGCTCTTTCTACGTTCATATACAAGATCTACTGTGAAAATAAAGCTCAAGGCCAAATCTTCAGGACTGACATCTAACGTCTGCTGCCAAAACATGAGTTAGATTAGTACAGTCAGTGGGCACTTTTGTTCGAAACAGACATGTCATTACTCTGGTGACATTCCTGCTCGTGTAAACATGAAGTCATCGGGAGCATTGAACAATGTGAGGAACTCCAGACCAACACCCACAGGGTGAGGTCCATTGGACTTCAAAGTAAACGTTATGTCTTTGCATTGAAAAAAGCTGAATGTCTGACGTTCTCGGTAAATGGCTGCCATGGTAGCCAGGATCAACACTGCATGGTCGTCAAAGAAATGTCTCAAAGAACGGATAATCTCTCATTTGAACCCTTAACCTTTTTTTTTGTTTTCAAGGTCATCGTCTACTCTTATTTTTCTTCGTCTTAATGGGCTCTTGTTTTTGTGAGAACAATAGGTCAAAGAGAGAATAATGAAAAAAGCTAAGAAGTTAAGGATGTTCTATTTAAAGTCTTGTGGCAAATAAAAGTCCAGATGTTCTCGTGACTTCCTTCCTTATTGGAGAACCTTCCAAGTAGTCTACAGTAATTGATAAACCAAGTGTTCCTTAGAAGAAGTAGAAACAAAAAATAACAGAATCCTTGTCTATGGAGACGGGTGAAGGAAACCTGGCAAACAGGAAGAGAGTTCACCCCCTCCTTGGAATTTAGAGTTGAAATTGGCAGGAATTTCTTCTATGAGGGTTTCTTAGATATATTTTTGGAGCTGAATTGTCTCGGGTTCTATTCTGTCCACTCTGCTAACAGTAACATAGTTTGTGGGGGCTCAAAAAATATCCACTCATCCAATTCTGGTCTGACTCAGGAACTAGGCAGCAAGTGTTGAGGTTCATGAAACAATATGGCTACCCTTGTCTGCTCATTCCTGAAATCTCATCAGGTCACCTCAACTGACCAAGCATCTAAGGAGAATCCAGATGAGGTTTATTCCAGCCTGAATCCTTGTAATTATGTACAAAACAGTAGGTGAAAATTGATAGATTTTTGCCAGGTTAATACAAAACATGTGGACTGTACAAAGCATATGTGGAAAAATGGCCGCCATAAGGAGAAGGGAAGAGCTGATTACATCAGAGCCTGGCTACAGGGAGATTTTAGGGACAAACCTACAGGGGTACTCCTATCTCAGACAATGGGGGCATATCTCTAGGATGTTTTAGAGAGAGGTCCTGGTCCCAGAGGTGTGACCCGCATTGTCTGATGGGTGCTGGTCCCACCTCTGGGAACAGCACCTATCGCTAAAGCGAATGTATGAATGGAGTTCAACAATGAGTGGACATCTGCTGAGGCTTCAAGTTGTGTCCATTCAGGTATTGCTCCAAGAAAGGACATGTCTTTTTTAGACATGGTAAAATGGAAGACTATTGCCACACAGTTTTTGGCACGGAATATGCACCAGATCCCGCTGGCAAAAAACTTGTGAACTAGCCTTTACAGTCAACGTTACAGTCCAGTATAGAGAGATCTCTGTATTGACCTTTTATACATTTATTTTTTTACTATACGATGTCATTTTTAGATAGAACAAATCCACAGTCAGGATGCTCCAGCTGTGCCAGACCCCCATGATTGCTTCCTAGACGATCTGCCAGAGCGCTCATACAACTGTCTGCCCAATCTGAACACTTCTTTCTCTCCTTGCCCAACACTGATCTGTATGATCGGTGCAGACAGTAAAGGAAGGTGAGCAATCATGGAGAAGACTGTGAAAAATGCCCCTCTCTCCATGCTGAAGGTCTCCAAGCTGCAGGGAAGGAGATGAAAGCTCTAATTTATTGCAGCTTGAGGACATTTGGAGATGGCCTGCCTGGGAGGACTCAGGCCAGGAAGAAGAAAGCACTGTGGAGGGGGTCCTGTACTGAGCACTGTAAGTTGTGAAGTAGTTTAAAGATAATACTGTGTAATGTGCCTGCAGGGTAATGTGTGCTGTGCCTGAACAAGCAGGATTTTAGTGCCTGGACAAGCAGGGTTTTGGAACCAGTATAATTGTTGCCTGTATTTATATGCTGCCGGTAAAAGCTAGACAGAACTCCGATTTTGTACATTTGACTAGTGCTTTGCAAATCCATGTTCTTGTCATATGCATCTATGCTTCATCTGATGATTATGCTTCATCCCTTGATTTGTCTTGGCAGCAGCTGCCTGACATTGGTTGCTACAGACAAGTGTCTTGTTGACTGATATTTATAGGTTTCCATGCCAGTTTCACCCAGTGTTTACCCAGTAATGATGGTATTTTCAATTCCCAAGTGCATAAGATTGCATAATGTGGAAATCTTTATAGACCTTCTAGGTGTCTCCCTGATTTACACATTGAGTAATTGCATCACAGCTCTTAGATTCAAGACTACCTCTCACTAGGCCATTAGGCCTGCCATACAGACGAAGCAATGATCAGCCGCATTGCAGCCGAAAAATTTGTCATTGGAATTATTAATACGAGATTGTGTCACTGTCACTAGTGGGGTACCACAGGGGTCAGTATTGGGGGGGTCACTGTCACTAGTGGGGTACCACAGGGGTCAGAATTGGGGGGTCACTGTCACTAGTGGAGTACCACAGGGGTCAGTATTGGGGGGGTCACTGTCACTAGTGGGGTACCACAGGGGTCAGTATCGGGGGGGGGGTCACTAGTGGGGTACCACAGGGGTCAGTATTGGGGGGTCACTGTCACTAGTGGAGTACCACAGGGGTCAGTATCGGGGGGGTCACTGTCACTAGTGGGGTACCACAGGGGTCAGTATTGGCGGGGTCATTGTCACTAGTGGAGTACCACAGGGGTCAGTATTGGGGGGGTCACTGTCACTAGTGGAGTACCACAGGGGTCAGTATTGGGGGGGGGGTCAATGTCACTAGTGGGGTACCACAGGGGTCAGTATTGGGGGGTCACTGTTACTAGTGGGGTACCACAGGGGTCAGTATTGGAGGGGGTCACTGTTACTAGTGGGGTACCACAGGGGTCAGTATTGGGGGGGTCAATGTCACTAGTGGAGTACCACAGGGGTCAGTATTGGGGGGGTCAATGTCACTAGTGGGGTACCACAGGGGTCAGTATCGGGGGGGTCACTGTCACTAGTGGGGTACCACAGGGGTTAGAATTGGGGGGTCACTGTCACTAGTGGAGTACCACAGGGGTCAGTATTGGGGGGGTCACTGTCACTAGTGGGGTACCACCGGGGTCAGTATCGGGGGGGGTCACTAGTGGGGTACCACAGGGGTCAGTATTGGGGGGTCACTGTCACTAGTGGAGTACCACAGGGGTCAGTATCGGGGGGGTCACTGTCACTAGTGGGGTACCACAGGGGTCAGTATTGGCGGGGTCATTGTCACTAGTGGAGTACCACAGGGGTCAGTATTGGGGGGGTCACTGTCACTAGTGGAGTACCACAGGGGTCAGTATTGGGGGGGGTCAATGTCACTAGTGGGGTACCACAGGGGTCAGTATTGGGGGGTCACTGTCACTAGTGGGGTACCACAGGGGTCAGTATTGGAGGGGGTCACTGTCACTAGTGGGGTACCACAGGGGTCAGTATTGGGGCGTATTCTTTTGAATATATTTATTAATGATCTTGTAGAAGGCTTGCATAGTAAAATATACATTTTTGCAGATGACACTAAACTGTGTAAAGTAATTAACACGGAAGAAGAGAGTATACTGCTACAGATGGATCTAGATAGATTTGAGGCTTGAGCACTCACAAATGTAATGTTATGCACCTGGGCTGGAATAATGCAAGTCACCCGTACATACTAAATGGTAAAACACTGGGTAACACTGACATGGAAAAGGACCTCGGAATTTTAGTGAACAGCAAACTAAGCTGTCGAAATCAGTGTCAGACAGCTACTGGCAAGGCCGATAAGATAATGGGTTGCATGATGAAAACATAGTCCTGCCACTTTACAAATCATTAGTCAGACCACACATGGAGTCCTGTGTACAGTTCTGGGCTCCTGTGAACAAGGCAGACATAGCAGAGCTGGAGAGGGTTCAAAATTAGGGTTATTCACTTTAGAAAAAAATACTACTAAGGGGGAGATCTAATAACTATGTATAAATATCTCAGGGGTCAGTACAGAGATCTCAGGACTGTGACGAGGGGACATCCTCTGCGTCTGGAGGAAAGAAGGTTTGTACACAAACATAGAAGAGGATTCTTTACGGTAAGAGCAGTGAGACTATGGAACTCTCTGCCTGAGGAGGTGGTGATGGTGAGTTTACTAAAAGAGTTCAGCAGGGGCCTGGATGTATTTCTGGAGGGTAGTGTAAATATAAACTCCAGCAATATTGATGCAAGCGTGATTCTTTATTTCGGAAATGCGGCTGTGTGGAACAGGTGTGACGTTTTGGCCACGCAGGGCCTTTATCAAACTGGTGCCACGATGGGCCGAGCCTCACTATTGTGTGCGCTATTGAAACATTTCAACCAACTTTAATCTTATGTTTATAGCCAACTTTAGATATGATAGAGGACTTGTATGAGGTGCTTCCCCAATCCTAGTAGAATTTTTTTGAAAGCAGGGTATTGCATGTGGCCTTTTAGAGGCACGTTTACCCAAAGGTCTATCTCAAGAGTCTGGTCATTGGCATCACCATGATCCTAGCTCTTAGTAGATTCAGCTCAGCACAACCTAGCTACCAAAAAGGCATCCTGCAAGCAATTGTATGATAGCTTCATTCAAAGGAACAGGTCCAAATTCCAGTTTCTGTACTAAGTTGTGAGAGGCGTTGTTTCGAAAAAAAATAAAAAATGGGTTGATTGATCTTTGCTAGCTTTATGACCCTCGCTTAGTTCTAGTCTCATTCAGAAGGTGATGGCACAACATACTATTTTATCACATTTAATAATTATGTAATTTCAGTCTCACTTCTTTTGTTTTCAAGCAAGTGGACACTTCTTTCTGTGCCCACAAATTTTTTTAAGTGTTTTTTTTCCTGAAATTTGAAAAAAACTAAATTTTCAAATAAAATCATGGCTCACTTTAAAAAGGCAGCATGAAACTGCTGACAGGTTTACATTCAATGTACCCCAAAAAGTGATCTACTTATGGACCTCTAGTTAATCCAATCAGGTTGACAAGTACCAACTTGGGTTGTGGAATCTAAGGGAAGCCTTGTTTTCAAAATTGACCTTTCAGAGATGTACTGTATGGATTTTATCCAAGGCCAAGTCTCCAATCAGTAATGGTGAGAGGCAAGGTTAGTAGCAGCCAGAGGTCCGAACCAGTGGTACCAGGTAGCAAATAGAAGACGAGGTCAGAAATGCAGACAAAAAATTAGGAGTTGACATATTAAATAACAAACTAGAAGCTTAGGGAGAAAATCAAAAACATGGAAAGATTGAAAGTACAAGTGAAACAACAAATAATCACGTTTCGAATTAGTCACAAAAACACAGTGGTCAGAAGGAAACCAGTGCACGCAGCCGGGAGAGGTGAGTAAATTCTTCACTTCTGAGAACCTTTACTAGCTCCTGGGTTTCAGTACTTAAGGTTGGTGGTAAACTTGTCAAGATGCTGCTCATCTTAGATGACATATTCGACTATTGTCCTTGTAGAAGGCCAGCGACCCATTGTTGTATAATGCCAGTACCCTTAGGCTAGCAGAGTATTTAGCCTGGTTACCCAGTTCCCCCCTGTTACTTATTGTGCTATGTTTTTGGTGATAATGTTCTTTAACTTTTTGAAATTCTTAGGCTACTTTCAGGGGAACAGCCTGCCGGATCCATACTAACTCTAGTCTAGCCCATGTGTGTCCGGCCGCCTCTCAGCATGTTTGCCATGCTGCTGCCGGACCTCCGGCCTGTCCCCATTATAGTAAATGGGGCCTGCGCGGACTTCCAGCGGCACACATGGGCTAGCGTTAGTACAGATCCGGCAGGCTGTTCCCCTGCCGGAAAAGCCTGCCACACCCTGCTAGCGCAATTATGAAAGTAGCCTTAGCTGGTGTAACCCTTCAAATTTGGATCAATTCCCTGAGGAGCCAAAGTGGTAGTGGCTCTGGCTGTAGAATGTCTATCAAAGTGGATTTCCTCCAACTTTTGTTCCCTGGGGCCAATGCAGTAAAAGGAGGGCACACCCTTTCTTTCCTCAGGGCTCTCCCCAGTGTTAGGGCTCCTGCCTTATGGCAGTTTGGTTTGCCGTTGGTGTTTATATTTGCATGGGTGCAAGACAAGGCATGTAGAGTATGCAAAGGCCCACCTTGCTCAGGGTCCCACTGGTGGATTTGCCTGTTCCCCTGGGTGTAGGAGTCAGTAACCAGGCCAGAATAAACACTTCTCTTTTTACTAGTGCAAACTGAGGGTTGTTGTACTTGCAACAGTTTCAGAACACGGTTCCAACAATGTGCAGTGTTGATCTTGTACAGTGCAGATGGCATGTATGGGTATAGGCCAGGTTTAGATTCCATGTACTCCTTCACTTTTCTTTAGAATTTCAGGCTGGCAATAATACATTTAGTTAGTAATATGTTTCTGCAGCCTAACGATTCAGGGGACCGACTGACCAGATCGTGTCTGTATGGATGGTGTCTTAGCAGTATTCCCCTCACAGCAGTAATTTCTATAGCTTTTGATAGCAGTGTACCTTACTAACCTCGTTTTCTCAACCATTACAGATTCTGGAATCTCTCTCTCTCCAGGAGTATTTCAGTGTAAAGATGGTTCTCTATTAGTAGATCATGCAGAGATGATTTGTGTAGCTTGAGGCCTAGTACTGTGTGTCACGATGCAGAGTTCCGGGAAGTGGGGATGGCCGGGGCACACTCGCGTCATTAGCGTCACCCGTTCCCATGGCAACCACAATAGTGCTGAGCGCCGAGCTGATCACTCTGCGCTCAGCTGCATCACAGCTCAGGAGTCATGTGACGCTGGCCACGTCACATGACTCCACCAGCGTCCTATTTAAACAGGCAATCTTTTGGCCACAGATTGCCTGTTATTGAGGTCCTTCCTGCGATATACTTACCTGGTTTGTTGTTCCTGCTTGGCTTCCAATTTCCCGTCCGTCTCATCCTTTGGTCTTGGCGTCCCCTCCTGGTTTTGACTTCGGCTTCTCCTGACGATCCTCTGTTTGCTCCTCCGGTACCTTTCTGCTCTCCTGGTTATTGACACAGCTTGTTTGACTTCCCTGTTGCATGTGTTGTTTGTCTTCCCTTCACTTTCCTAGCTAAGGGGTTGTCGACCAGTTGTCCCTTGTCGCTAGGACTTGCGAGGCAAGTAGGCAGGGATAGGGGTGCGGGTGGAGTTCGTGGTCACTTCTCCACCCTCTGTGTGTAAAGACAGAATAACAGGCCCAAATTACCACTGTTACCATGAATCCTTTGGTTACCCTGATGGAGCATGTTTCTAATTTGACTCACCTGGTTCAGGAATTGGGGGAGAAACTCCATTTTCATGAGTCAGGACAGAGTGTTTCTACCACACATTTCTCTAGCCATCTTATGGAGCCTCAGATTAAACTTCCTGAACCATTTTCTGATGACCGTAAATAGTTTTTCTCTTTCAAAGAGAATTATAAGCTTTATTTCGGATTACGCCCCTTGTCATCCGGTTCTGAGAATCGTGAATTGCTGGCCATTAAATGAGCGTTTGAGGAGTGTAGACATTTTCTTGAGGGGGCTAAACATTGTGTTACCGTTGTTACTGATCACGAAAATCTGATGTTTCTTGAGTCTAAGAGGTTGAATCCCCGTCAAGCCAGATGGGCATTGTTTTTTACACGTTTTAATTTCTCCATCACTTTCAGGCCAGGAAGTAAGAACGTGAAGGCAGATGCTCTATCTCAGAGTTTCTGTGCGTTTCAGCCGACGGACGCACCGCCTGAAACTATATTGCTAGCTAGTGTCTTTTTTTAGCAGCCGTGTCCCAAGATCTTATGGCTCTTATTAAGGCAGAACAACATCTGGCCCCGCCACCCACACCAACAGATAAGTTGTTTGTTCCTGAACAATTCCGTCTCTGGCTGTTGGGTGAGTGTCATGACTTTGTATTGTGTGGACATCCTGGTATCAAGTGTACTAAAGAGCTGGTATCTAGGTCTTACTGGTGGCCCACTCTATTCAAGGATGTCAAGTCCTATGTGTTGGCCTGCAATGTACGTGCCAAGTCTAAAACCCCTAGAACTCGCCCTGCTGGTGAGCTGCGACTGCTACCCATTCCCAGTAGACCCTGGTCTCATATTTCTATGGATTTCATCACGGATCTGCCACCTGCTGAGGGTAAAACTGTGGTTTGGGTAGTGGTCGGTAAGATGGTACATTTTGTTCCCCTTGCTAAGCTTCCTAATGCTAAGACTCTGGCCTCTGTATTAGTTGAACAAATTGTACGTTTGCACGGTGTCCCCGAGAACATTGTGTCTGATAGGGGTGTCAAGTTTGTGTCTAGATTTTGGAGAGCATTCTGTCAGCGGTGCCAAATCTCATTGTCTTTCTCGGCTGCCTATCATCCTGAAAGTAACGGGCAGACGGAACGACTTAATCAGTCTGTAGAACAGTTTCTCAGGTCATATGTCTCTGATGATCAACAGTTAGGCCGAATGCACACGGCCGTGAGCGGGCCATGGTAACACGGGTTGGATTCCTGCTGAGAGCAGGAGCGCACGGCGTCATTGGTTGCTATGACGCCGTGCGCTTCCTGCTGCCGCCGCAGTACAGTAATACACTGGTATGATCTATACCAGTGTATTATTGTACTTCGGCGGCAGCAGGAAGCGCACGGCGTCATAGCAACCAATGACGCCATGCGCTCCTGCTCTCAGCAGGAATCCAGCCCGTGTTACCACGGACGGCTCACGGCCGTGTGCATTCGGCCTTATGGGTTAAGTACCTTCCTTTGGCAGAATTTGCGATAAACAATCATGTTAATTCCTCCGCTGATGTCTCCACGTTCTTTTGTAAATACGGTTTCCATCCTTGTTTTCATTCGTGGTCATCCGTCTCCTCGTCTAACCCTGAGGCGGATAAGGTCTCATCAGAACTGTGCACAGTTTGGGCTTGGGTTCAGTCGAACCTAGAAAAGGCTCAAAACAATCAAAAAATCTAAGCGAATAAGAGACCTTCTAAGGGGATGGATTTTCAGGTTGGGGATAAGGTGTGGCTATCTGCTAAAAATGTGCCTCTTAGGGTGGCCTCCAAAAAGTTTGCTTCTCGCTTTATAGGTCCGTACGAGATTACGGAGGTAATTAATCCAGTGTCTTTTAGATTGAAGTTGCCTGAATCTTTCCACATACATGACGTCTTCCACAAATCTCTGCTGAAAAAAAATATTACTCCTGTTGTTCCTTCACAGTCCACTCCGCCAATTCTGATGAGTTTGTGGTTTCCAAAATCTTGGATGTTAGGAGAGTCCATAACACCTTGCAGTACCTGGTGCACTGGAAAGGATCTGGACCAGAGGAAAGGTCCTGGGTACCAGCTAAGGATGTTTATGCCTCTAGACTTGTTAAGAAATTTCATATGTAACATCCAGAGAAGCTGTCGCCTGGGGCCTTGGGTCCGGTGGCCCTGCGTAAAAGGGGGGGGGGGGGGGGGGTACTGTCATGATGCGGAGTTCCGGGAAGCGGGGACGGCCCGGGTGCGCTCGCGTCATTAGCGCGCCCGGCGTCGCCCGTTCCTGTGGCAACCGCAATAATGCTGATCACTCGGCGCTCAGCTGCATCAGAGCTCAGGAATCATGTGACGCTGGCCATGTCACATGACTCCACCAGCGTCCTATTTAAACAGGCAATCTTCTGGCCACAGATTGCCTGTTATTGAGGTCCTTCCTGCGATATACTTACCTGGTTTGTTGTTCCTGCTTGGCTTCCGATTACCCGTCAGTCTCATCCTTTGGTCTTGGCGTTCCCTCCTGGTTTTGACTTCGGCTTCTCTTGGCGATCCTCTGCTTGCTCCTCCGGTACCTTTTTGCTCTCCTGGTTATTGACCCGGCTTGTTTGACTTCCCTGTTGCATGTGTGGTTTGTCTTCCCTGCACTTTCCTAGCTAAGGGGTTGTCGACCAGTTGTCCCTTGTCGCTAGGACTTGCGAGGCAAGTAGGCAGGGACAGGGGTGCGGGTGGAGTTCGTGCTCACTTCCCCACCCTCTGTGTGTGTGACACTATGGAGTGGAGCACATGGACTTTGCCTCCTCTCTCCTTCCCTGCTAACTTTAGACTCCTCTACTAGGAGTTCAGGTGGAGCTAACAGTGTACACCTTAGCTTCCCTAAGGGGCCATGCCACAGTTGGTTAACTCAATCACTCCTATACATTACCTTACTGGAGATACAAAGCATAAAATTACATAACATAAATGAAGAGAACAATTTGCAAGTACCCCCCTAGAGCTGCACATTTACCTGTGTTCCAGGAATTACTAATATGCTGTCTACTGTATGGGCACATATTGATTTTGTATACAAGTCCATGGTAATAAATTGTATGATTCACTATGGACTCTTAAAAAATGACATTATGAATTTTAAGAAACAAATGTACTAGCAGTATGTATGAATATAACTGGTTCCCAACAAGTTGATCAGTGTTATATTGTTTCATTCCACTTGAACAAGGTGTTTACTATATGGAGACTGAAGGTGAACTTTATGAGGATCTACCAGGGAGGAGAAGGAGCTGAAGGCTACGGAGCATAAAAATGTGATATCAGCTATAGAGCTATAATAGAAAAAAATCATTGCCAATTGCAGTTCAAAGATTAAAGTACATAGAGGATGTAATATAAATCCCAAAATGTTCCGTCAGAGCCTCCTTATTAGTGTCATTGAACCATGAGCTATGCTGTTTGTTTAAGCTAAAAAAGTATTCCAAACATCTCAGTGCTTCGTGTTCTTCTCTAACCTAGTCCTTTAAAAATGGCTAGATGGGGCCTCCCTGAGACCCAGCGCATGTCGCCAGCCCTGCCCTAGCTACGTCATGTTCCTTTAATTAGGATGAAAATGCTTTTATGTCTCCTTACCAAAAGAGACCAACATTTGGGGTCAACTATGAAATACATACCCCATAAAATCTCAAGTGAGAACATGGACTAAATAGTTTGATAAGGAGAAGACAATGAGTTAGAGTTAGTGTAACTTTAGAGATGAGGGTATTTCCCTAAATTCATTTAGGTTCCGATTCAGTCGAAGTGGCCGTCAGATCTGATTCAGTCCGAACCTAAAGTGCCTCAACTGAACTGAAGCCATGTATGAAGCTCAGAGGTCTCCTGGACTGTATACAACCCAAGACAGCATTAGTAATGACTGTATCATATATGCCTATGGGTAAATAGATGTGGTGGGTGGTAACAATCGACCTTTTTTAAAAACACACTGCACTGTAGGATTTTTGTTCTAAAAAGGTTCAAAAATGATCCCTTTTTGGTGGCAGATGTCTTCTTCTCTGTATTCTGATCTATAAAATGGTGGCTTCCATTTTGAACAAATCATGAGGGACAAATCCCAGAAGTTTAAGATTTCCAGAAATTTTAATCTTTTGGGAAATTTGTAACAAATTTGATTAGTTTAGAATTAATTCATGCATCTCTAAGTGTAATTTGTGCAACGTTCACTGAACGGTATGTCGGGACTAGTATTCTTGATAAAGGCTAGGTTTATGACAGCTGCTTCCCTGTGTTACTGAATAGCTGAGAGGTTTTCCTACCCTGGAGGCATCAGCAATATTATAAGTCTGGAACCGGTGTCTGAGCTTAACACACGTCATAGAGAGTAAACCAACAAACAATCAAAGGCGTGTAGACACGGAGGAGGCAACTATACGAGCAAAACATAGTAAATCTGTGAATAGGAGTGAGGCGAACCATAAAATATGGTAATAACTGCTCCGCTGCAGATATGTTTTGGGATTTCATTTCAGATAGCTTCCTCTCTGGCTGACGTGTAACCCAAAAATGAATTCCGTTGTATATTGAAAAATGAAATTATGAAATACAGGAAATATTTTTTAGGCTGCCTGCAGACAGTATGAGGATTCAGTTTTATTGCCCTGCAGGACTGTAGATAAGCTGCCCATGTGACATTCTTCCGGTGTCTGTTCAGTGTTCATGCTTCCCCACACTGTAAAGTTTTTAAAGCCTATAAAATACATTGCAAGAAATAAAAAAATAAATAAATAAAACGCCATGAGAATATCACCATCTGGTCCTATACCCTAGAGCTCGAGCTGCATGCCCCAAACATTTAGAGGTGCGTTTCGGTCTTTCAGTTCCCAACATGAATATTGCTAGGAAAGTTCATGGTGCAAAAGTTAAAAAAATGAATCCAGGCCCCACATCAGACGAAAAAACGTAATCCTGACTCCACACCAGGGAATAATGATTAATTCGGACCCTGATCACACCCCAATGTTAATCCAGACCACAAAATTAACTTAAACCTTAATTTAGACTCCAAATTAGACCCCAAAAAAGTGTGACACCCCCAGGCCAGAAAACTAATTCAGACCTCCAAACCAGATGCAAAAATGAGTTCAAACACCCAAATGACTTCAGATCCCATTTCATTCCCCCCAAATTAATCCAGACCCCAATATAATCCTGACTCCAGCCCATACCCTAACATTCATTTAGATCCAAGACAAGATCATACCCAAAAAATTGAGACCATAAAATAGATCCCAAAGTGAACGCAGACCCCAGGCAAGACTTTAAGACTTGTTCAGACCACAAATAAGACCCCAAAATTAATCCAGACCCTAGACCAAATTTATAAATTAAATCAAACCCCTCCTCAAATTTCCTACATTCCTCAAAACTCCTACATTTACTTACCTCATTAGCTCTGGTTATGTCCTATTGTCCCATTAAGACAACTTATCTCCTATCCACAGGATAAGGCAAAAGTGTCTGATAGGTGGAGGTCCAACCGTTGGGGCCACTGCTGATCACGAGAATGGGGTCAGTGCTCCTTGTTTGAATGGAGCAGAAGACATGCATGTGTGTCCACCACTCCATTCAAACAAGAGGACGGGCCCCCATTCTCATGATCGTGGGGGAGCCCTAGTGATCGTACCCCTGCCAATAAGATCCAAGGATCCTATAAGTAGGGCACAACTTATCTTGGGGCTCATGTACAGGGCTGTTGGATGATTCACAGATATCGGCCATGTGCGCGGCCCCTCATAGAACAGTCCTATCCTTGTCCATAATGCAGACAATTGTAGGACATGTTCTATTTTTTGCAGAATGGCCATTACGGACACTGAATGCCGTCAGTTTCAATTGTTCGGCATATGGGCCGCAAAAAAATTAATAAAAAAAAGGTTTGTGTGCATGAGCCCTTAGGCCTCGTTCGCGTCTCTGTTTTGAGATCCAGCAGGCTGTTTTGGCACAGAGCGGCATGCAACAGTTTTTATCCATCCGAAACCCATAATTTATACCGGAAATCGGCCGGTGTTTTGGATACTTTTAATCACTTTTTACTCCTTGTTCGACAAGCAGAGCAGCTTATTGAGAAAGGACAAAACTGGAAGGGAAAAGGGATGTGGTTTACAGGAAATATTGTGCAATATCGCTCTATAGATCTGTCTATTAGACAGTAAATCTGCCCCAAAAGTCAGTCTTGAAGGTGGAATATATTGGGGGAGATTTAGCAAAACTGGTTCAAAGGAAACCCATAGCAACCAATCAGATTCCACCTTTCGTTTTTTAGAGCTGCTTTAGAAAATGAAAGGATGAATCTGATTGGTTGCCATTGGCAACCTTTGTACCAGTTTTGATAAATCTCTTCCACGGAGTATTATCATTAGGGGTCATTAACAAAGACCAGTGTTTTACGGAGAAAGCACCTCATTTATGACCAGGCCTGGAGTAAAAAGGACTCCAGACTATGAAAGGAGTCTTTTTAAGGCATAAGAGATGGTAAATGTGTGGGCCTGATGCCACAACCAGACCCCCACCATGCGCCCATCATTCCCATACGGTCTTGTGTCAGAGCCACCAACGCTGGATGATTATAGCGTAACAAACGGTGGCCCAGATTTATTAATGTGTCTGCGCCTAGAATCTGTCTAAAATGGGACGCAAATTAGTGCAATTTGGTGCAGCTTGAGTCTCTACAATTTTTTCTGACTTGTTCCAAAAGTAGGTGGGGCTTAACGGGAGGGGTGTGGTTTACGGGAAAGATTGTGGCACTGTTTTGGCCAAAATGGCGCCTCATTTCTGGTGTAAGAAAACCAATAGTTGGTATAGAGCTGGACAAAGGTGTCTACCCCTGCACCAGATTCTTATGGGCCGCCATTCGTTCACAGTGCATTTTGTGACACAAATTAAATTCTGTAATTCTATGTCACAAAATGAATTTTGAGCCACAAAATACAATTCTGTTAATTTTAGGATGGAATGTAATTTTGTCTCACAAAATGTCATTTTGACATAGAATTCTTAAAAATGTATTGTATCTATACAAAATGCACTGTGAACAAATGGCGCCCCATGCAGAAAGCCACCAGTCTTATCGGGGTGGAGTCAGAAGGCATGGAGGGGGTTTGTTTCAGTTTTTGCAAATGAACCCCTCTATGCACGTAGTGAAACATATTTTGGGGGATGCTCCCATAAACTAGATACATAGGGGGTCCTTTATCAAACTGGTGTAAAGTAGAACTGGCTCAGTTGTCCCTAGCAACCAATCAGATTCCACCTTTCATTTCTCACAGCTCCTTTGGAAAATGAAAGGTGGAATCTGATTGGTTGCTATGGGCAACACAGCCAGTTCTACTTTACACCAGCTTGATAAATGACCCCAGTGATATGAAGGAGATCACACGAGACACGGTTGTAGTTTTTTAAAGTATTTCTATTTATTCATGAATAATCACATCCACTTGCCAGATATTTTACTTCTGTATCAAAATGTATGATTACAAGGGTCATTATCTATACTTCTAGTGGTATCGGAGAGCGGACTTTCCATTGCTAGCGCTTGATACGGGTCGTTCAGATGGTGGACAGGGCACTAGGATATTTATATATGAGAACTGGCATATCAATAGACGGCAGGGACAAACAATTCATTGCAGGTAGGGCGGAGAAGTTCTCCGGATACTGTGCGTGCTCAGACCTGAGGAAGAAAGGAGACGTCACATTGTGCAGCCAAGTGTCGTACAAGTCATGCTTCAGGTTCTTTACATGTTTGCTTGCTGTCAATGAATGGGGGAATTTATGGCTTGCATTCGTAGGCTACGGAAATGTCATCAGGCCTGTACGGTTTGTATCACTGATGGCGAACATTTACACGGATGCGTTGTGCAAGCCCTGAGGGCAGGAAACAGATTTGCTGCTGATATCAAGTTCCATGTAAATCTTTCAGTAGGGGTGCGGTATTATTCACAGGCTACCGGCTGCCAGCAAACACTGGCAAGGCAGACCGTAGTAATATTATTACTCAAATGATAAAGGGAGCATGCTTGGTGAAAGTTTTCTAGGGCAGAATTACTATTGGAGATTTTCTTATAGTAATGTACTTACTGCTTCATTTGAAGGTGTGACTTTCTGTACCTCCGCGCCCAAATCCTGGACAACACATATATGTTTAGAACCACATATAAAGCTACAGGTAATTAATCACCACTATACTATACCGTACTGTGCTATACCATACCGAACTACACTGTACCATACTATATACCATATATACCGTACTATACTATATATACCATACTACACCATACTGTACTATACCAAACTACACTATACTGTACTATATTATACCATACTATATACTATAAATACCATATTATACCATACAACACTATACCATACTATACTATATACTATATATACCGTACTATACCATACTATACATACCATACTACACCATACTGTACTATACCAAACTACACTTTACTGTACTATATTATACCATACTATATATACCATATTATAGCATACTATACCATACACTATAGATCATACTATGCTATACCGTACTATACCATACTTTTCTATATATCATACTATACTGCACTATACCATAACGAACTACACTGTACCATACTATACTATATATCATATATACCGTACTATACTATACATACCATACTACACCATACTGTACTATACCAAACTATACTGTACTATATTATACCATTCTATATACTATAAATACCATACAACACTATACCTTACTATATACTATAGATCATGCTATACTATACCGTACTATACCATACTTTACTATATATCATACTATACTGCACTATACCATACCGAACTACACTGTACCATACTATACCATACTATACTATATACCATATATACCGTACTATACCATACTATACTATATACCATATATACCGTACTATACCATACTATACTATATATACCATACTACACCATACTGTACTATACCATACTGAACTACACTGTACTATACTATATACCGTACTATACCATACTATACTATATATACCATACTACACCATACTGTACTATACAAAACTACACTATACTGTACTATATTATACCATACTATATACTATAAATACCATATTATACCATACTATACTATATACTATAGATCATACTATGCTATACCGTACTATACCATACTTTACTATATATCATACTATACTGCACTATACCATACCGAACTACACTGTACCATACTATACTATATACCATATATACCGTACTATACCATACTATACTATATATACCATTCTACACCATACTGTACTATACCATTTGAAACTACACTATACTGTACTATATTATACCATACTATAAATACCATACTATACCATACTATATACTAAAGATCATACTATACCATACTTTACAATATATGATACTATACTGTACTATTCCATACTCTACTATACCATACTATAAGAGATGAGCGAATTTCCGCTTATGAAATTCGTTTGCGATTCGTTTACTGGTAAAAGCAGAATTGCGTTATAGATTCCGTTACCACGGACCATAAAGCAATTCTATGACGGAATGCCTTTTAGAGGCATTCCGTTATTCATTCCGTCATAGTAGAAGTCTATGGGCTGCAAAATGGATCCGTTCTGTTTCCGTTATGCAAAATATAAAAAATTCGCTCATCTCTACAGACTATATTATACCGTACTATACCATATTATACTATACACTGAATTCTCACCTTTTGGTCCAAACAAGGCACTATAACAAGGCGCGTTGCAATAGGGTTTTCCCTCATGCTGAAAGAGAAAGTGTGCAAATTAGTACTGCTAACAATATATACTATAATAATATACCCAACACATTATAGTACTTTATTGGTTAGAGTAGTTTATATCTTTTTATGCATATTAGATTTTATAAATAACCCATCCTAGTAGAGATGGGTATTACAATTTAAAGGGGTTGCATAAAGTTGTACAATCATGGCTGCTTCCTTCCTTGTGCCGACTGACCATCTTGTGTGCCTTCCAACTCTCCCCACCAGATCGGAAATGACTTGGCCCTATGGCCACTGCAGGCAATCACTGGCCTCAGTGGTCACGCGTGCTAGAACGGACCAGTGATTGACCACCGCGGTCACAGGCCCAATCCACTTCCAGTCCGTCAGAGAACCAGAAATGGGGCAGGGGTGAGCAACACGATCAGGTGAGCATCCTTCTAGGGACTGAAGATACTTGGGCACAGGTTAGGACCATTGGGGTTGTCAGCTCTTCGGCCGAATAACCCCTTTAAGTTTATAATGTATCGTACCTCAGCGTGACTCCCCGGAGTCAGAGTCTTGCTGCACTTCTCACATCGTAGGCATGGTCTGTGCCAGTCCTTATTAAGTGAGGTCACCCTTTCAGCTGCAACAAAGCAAACACGCAAGTTAGGAATCTGCTGCTTTCATCAGTTTTGTACATTGCATGCCTGCAGAGGACATCCCGCATGTATATAGCTATGGAGACGGCTGACATCCTCCTGTTATAACATGCACAAAACAATGGAAAATACACTATGTCTGGGTCTGTATACTTTAGGTAGGAATGTAGAGCTGACGTAAACCTTCATTCCAGGCAAGGCAAAGTAATATCACTAAGCCCCATCGCTGCTACTGCTAGAAATTTGAAGACCGAAACGCCCCAAATTTTTGAATGTAGACACTTTAGTGTAACAGAGAAGTTCATTGAAGACGTTGTGTGGTTTTGTAGCTTCCTGTTCCAGAAAACAAGCCACCATTGTCCATTACTGGTATCTACATGTAACAGCAGAGATACCATAGGCCAGAGTCTACTCCTACTGAATCATGCATTATTTACAGCAGATCAGTCACCAGTTTGACTGGGTTGGACAGATCAGCTTTATTCCACCAGTGACAGAAAAATGGTGGCTGTGGTCCAAATGCTCCCACTCGTCCTCACTCCTGGTTTCCTTTATCTGTGTACTGCATGGAGCTGTGTACTATCTGTATTATAAAATATATCATCTTTCGCCCCCTCCCGAATCTAAAAGTCTTTATGACCAAGCTCTGGATTTGTCTTTGATAGCAGTTTGACCACTTTACATATGAAGGCTTGATCAGAAGGAGATCACCTACATGTCCACACCACAGTTTGTGGACACAAATGTGAGGTCACCCTCCATCTGGTGAGCTGGATATTTGGAGGCTATAATGTAAAATTCCAGTTTATACATAGCCACCTCAACACTGAAAATGGGGAACATTGGACACCAAGTGATGTCCGGCCTTCACACCGAGTCCAACCCTCACACCATCAAAGTTCAGTTTTGTTATACTTCCCAAGTGTTTCCTTTTAGAGGGGACATTCCCTATGTTTGACCCTT
This sequence comes from Bufo gargarizans, assembly GCF_014858855.1. NCBI lineage: Eukaryota > Metazoa > Chordata > Amphibia > Anura > Bufonidae > Bufo > Bufo gargarizans. Next base: position 87,585,660 of record NC_058090.1, on the reverse strand, counting down.
GCCCCTCTTTTCTTCATAAATGCCCTTCTTATTGACCTGAAAATCAGATGTGCATTAATAATAAATTAACTATATTGCTCCAGAAAATATATAGTTGGTGCAAGGTGGAGCTTAAAGGGGTTGCTTACGTTTTTGAAACTAGCACCTAGCTCCAAATCCTTCTGGAGTTCGATGTTATTAAAAATGTAGTATAGCCACTGAGTTATTTAATACGCTTTATCTGTATAGCGCCACCTGCGTTTCTTTTCCTTATCTTTCTGTCCACTTCACTGAGGTGGTCTCACGTCCTCAGTTGCATCCTTCAACTGCTACCATCCATATCTACCGTCAGAAGCTGTGACCGTTACAGAGAGAGAGAGCTGCAGCAGAAAGAACATGCCCTCTGAGCTGTGATAGGGCCGCAGCAGAAATGACACACCCTCTGAGAAAGGATCGTCCCCTTAGCTGCCACCTTAAAATAATCCAGCAGAACAACTGAAGCAATGAATGGGGAGATCTCTGGTTCCATGCGAGGTTCAGGGCTGGTTCTAGCTTTTGTCAGGGAGGGATTGTCATTTTTTACATTAATCATGGGATAACCCCGATAGGATGTCTATATTCAGATGACTTTTGTGCTAATACAGATTTTTTTTTTCAAGCATATACAATCCATATTCTTATAGAGAGGTATGGGTTTAGTAGGACCATTTGGGGTCCAAATTTTGGCAACTACCACCCCGAGCAGAGCATAGGCTTTTGACTCCTTTATGGTGGAAGCACCCAAGCTGCCCACTAATAGAGCGTGCACTTTACACTTCAAGCCTCAGCTATGGCCAGCTCTCCTTATCCCTACTTCTAAAATGAAGTTAAGCTGAAGACTTTTGGATGGCTTTGATACTTTCTTGTGGTTTATCGTGTGCTAAACATCAGTCTGACAGCAGCATTATGTGAACATTTCAGTTTTGGAGTTATCTTGACATTCCTTCAACTTTGTACTGAGCAGCTGTATTACTGCTGGTAGCACACAATACAGACCTTATACTACTGCTAGACGATAACCAGGCCTGGGGGATATAGCCAAATGAAGGACATGGTTTAGGGCGATACAATCTACAGTACAATACAGTAGCAGTTTATATTAAGCATATGCTCATGTATGAAGAGCCAACAACTAGTCATTGTTCTTATTCTTTAGAGGTTCTTACTCTTCTTAACCTGAGCTGTACAACTGAGTCATGTCTGACATGCTTTTTTGCTAAGGATGCATTGCCTAACAACCAAAGGGTTCATAATACGGTTGAAGGACATCAACTCCTTTGTAACATGTCTTTCAGATTAGTCGACACTCAGCAGCACAACTATTACATAAAAGGGAATTCTGGTATCAGAAAAATAAGCTTTAGAACACACAGCCATGTCTGTATATCTGTCTGCAGATAACAGATCTGTGAAATACAGGTGCATTCTGTATTTGCTTACTTTGATCAATAGAAAAGAGGTTGTCATTGGGAGACAACCCCCTTAAAGGGGTTTTCTGGGATTTTTGAACTGATAGCCTATCCTCTGGTTGGGTCATCAGTATCTGAACGGTGGGGGTTTGACAACCGGGACCCCCGCTGATCAGCTGTTTGAGAAGGCTCACAGTAGAACCACGACCTTCTCCCAGCTTTGCCTAGGCCAGTGATGGTGAACTTTTTTGAGACTGAGTCTCCAAACTGCAACCTAAAACCTACTTAATTATCGCAAAGTGACAACACTGCAATTTAACCTGAATACTGAGGTTTTAGTTCAGGAAAAACAACTCATACTTTAACATGGGCCGGACTGGGACTTAAACGTAGCCCTGGCACACCAACCTTGCTAGCCCACATACAAAATGGCTACACAGCGATTTGGGCCACGACAATGACCCCATATATAGGGCAGTATAATACATAGGTGATAGTCTCCTTATATACATCCTCCATATACAGGGCATTATACTAGATGGCTCATCAGCTCCTTACATACATCATCCAATGGAGAACCTCCATAATATGGAGTCCCTATACAGGCCTGAGGGCTGAGGCCTACCTACGTTGACTCAGGAGTCCCAAACGATGAGGCTGCAGGGGGAGGGCAGGATTCCGAAGGGCAGCAGAGTGTCTGACGTGCTGATGTCAGCACTCCTTCCTGCGCACGGCAATGAGCTAGTGGAGAGCAGGAGCTCCACCAGCCAGGACACGTTACATTTAAAGGGAACCTGTCACCGTGATTTTGTGTATAGAGCGGAGGACATAGGTTTCTAGATCACCGCTAGCACATCCGCAATACCCAGTCCCCATAGCTCTGTGTGCTTTTATTGTGTAAAAAAACCCGATTTGATACATATGCAAATTAACCTGAGATGAGTCCTGTACATGACTCATCTCAGGGACAGGACTCATCTCAGATTAATTTGCATATGTATCAAATCGTTTTTTTTTTACACAATAAAAGCACACAGAGCTATGGGGACTGGATATTGCGGATGTGCTAGCAGCCATCTAGCAACCCATGTCCTCAGCTCTATACACAAAATCCCAGTGACAGGTTCCCTTTAAGGAGTGGACTGGCGACCCCCATATTGCCAGTCCAGGCCTGCCTGCCTATAATCTGTTCTTGTGTGCATGCCCACAGAGAGGGCTCTGAGTGCCCCCTCTGGCACGCATGCCATTGGTTTGCCACCACTGGCATAGGCCATGTGACATCACATTCATCAGGCACATGGTTTAGGCGCAGCTTTACTGTGCTATGATACTAACATATGTACAACGCTGTGCCTGGTGAGCAGAAAAAAGGTTGTGATGCTATTGTTTGCGCCGGTGCCTTCCCAAACAGCTGATTAATGAGAGGATAGGTTATCAGTTCAAAAATCCCAGAAAATTCCTTTAAGGGCATTGTCTCCCAATGACAACCTCTTTACATCTTCCCTATTAGGGCCTATACATGTCCCAGAGGGGGTCCGTCACTCTTCAGTTAGACTTGCTCCCTCTGTGTACTTTATTACATGGTTGTCCACTTATCTGAATGCAAGCAGGTGATTTCCCTTGAAGGACCTGTTACATCCTGTTGTTCGCCAGGGGTTTCAGAGGCAACAGCTTATTTAGAAGGACAGTACCATAAAAAAAAAAAATATTCTACTCTGCACCTGGTAGCCTGTGTCACACTAGCCTGTTATAGGTGGGGCGAGCAGCCTCCTCCCTCCTTCCATTTTATTTGGGATCTTACCTTGGAGGTTTGTGGTAGCTTGGCTGTGAGTCAGACCTTAGCACCTATCAGACACACACTAGAGGTAGGTTTAGCAGTAGGTCCCGCGCAGACTGAGATACCTTGACGGGGTGCGCGGGCTCCGATATGTTCTTGACCAGAATATATTGGCTAAAGTCTCTAGCATGAGTGTTTAGCCTTGTATTTTCCGTTGCATATATTGTAGTGCACCTTTGCAGTGATTTATTTATACTCTGTACTTTGCCCTTCACAATAGACAGGTGGCTAATTTTCTGGGTATAGTTTTTTTAAGTCACTCCATGTATTCTACTTCACTTGACTTTCTCGGTCAGACCATTCACTGGGGCCATAGAGAGAAGGGGATGAGTGACTCAATTAGAGCATCACAAAATACACTGAGAAATGCAATGCTCTTCTGTGGACATTTTTATCTAGGCGAACAGAGTTGTCATACTGTCATCCCATTTCTACACCTACTATTATAGTAGCAGATAACACCTTCCCCTCACAGCAGTAAACTGACAATAGAATCCCTGTCTGTGTAGGAGTTTTTTTTTCTCTGTGCTGACTGCTAAAGAAGAAAAATATTTTGTTTATTTTTTAGTTGCATAGTACTGCTGAGAAAAATGGCCCAAAATTTTACACAACATTGTCTTCTATGAATTTTGGGTTCATAAAATACCCCTTTCTGATAAAACAATGGCTCCTCAGAGGGATCCCATTTGTCTCCTGATGTTTCTAGCAGGCAGACCTGCACCCTAAGAAGAGATTGTGCAAGTGAGACAACTGCCTTGACGAGGAATGATCATAAGACGTAGTGAGTGACGGTCAAGTGGCCCAGAATTCCACTGTAAACACTTCAGTCGTCTTAGGATGAGGCTGGGCATTCTATAAGGTGCACATTGAACCATTGTGTTATTTGTCTTATTAGCTTTGGCCATTAAAACTACTTGTACCAAGGTGTTAACGATCCTCCTTTGGCCAACAAAGCGATATAATACAAATACTAACAAAGCAACACAAATACAAGACGTTTCAGTGCAAATAAATGATAACAAAAGAGCTCGGAACAGAACAAGGGGTTATGAACTTCATGGGTGAAAATCGGCAGACATTCCTCTGATGTGAAATATCCTGAAATATTGTTTTGGAAGGCATTGATATCTTTAAAAAAACAGTTTGGTGGTGACAGCTATTGTTGGGCAGCTGAGGTTTACAGCTTGTTTGGCAGCTCTACAGGCCTTGGCTTAAAGACTATACTGTCCTGTGTTACTGTGCTAAAAATATCCAAACAATATCAACTGTACCCTCCCATGAAATGGAAAGAAGGGTGAAGCTGTGTAGCGCCTGAAAGGGAGCCTGTCACCTGGTTTGGGGTCACCAAACCACCAGCATGGCATCATGCAGCTGGGGTTTCAGGTCCAAAATCTGCCCGTAGCAAGCTTATCCATCCTCACAAATGAAAGCAAATGCAAACTTACTGGGAGAAGAGTCCAGGAATCTTCTCTAGTGGCATCAGGCGTGTGCGTATTGGACGATGAAGTCGAGGATGGACACTTAGTTTGACTGCCCGTGTGCTCGATGTGCAGTGTATGTGCAGTAAAGCGTGGTGGACCTCCTCAACTTCCTTGACGCAGTGCATATGCACCTGATACCAGTGGAGAAAAGTCCTGGACTCTTCTGCTAGTACATTTGAATTTTATTCACTTTCTTTAGTGGGGATAAGTGGCTTTACTACAGGGACCCTAAACACCAACTTAAGTAGCCGCAAACCAGGTGACAGGTTTCATTTAATGTCTGCCTGAGGCCTTCTTACAATGGGTTGTAGGAAGTCTTGAAGGTATGCATCCATGTAAAACCCTCTCTGCAGAAGTGATATATCACAGACATTGTGACCTACTTTAGAAATGACATACCGGTATATACCTGTCCATCTTTTGACATGGATGTTAACCTCTTGTGAGGCCCAGGCACCATGGTTTGGCTGGTGAGGCCTAAGAAGGAAAGGGTTGAGAAGTCTAGCTATAGAATGTGTCTGGTCACAAAGACATAATATGTTCCAGCCTTTAAAAAGGATAACCAAGACAGGAGAAGATGAGACTAGTTTTGAACGTTGGTCATAGGGCTTCAAACCTAAGTCAGTGTTTGTTGTATTCGGCTTGCACCTGCAATTATATTGTTTGTATTGGGTTTGATAGGTGTGTTCATAGGGCTTTGAGTCATACCATTATTTTATTAAAAATTCATTTTTAATACACATGATAACGTATCTGTGTGTATCCTGCCCGGATTGCTATGCCAACGGTGTGGTGGGGAAATTTCCAGTTGCAGAATACCGTGCAAAATCTTAAGCAGATATCTTATCAGAGCATATTAAGGTGGGAGTGTTCCACTCATGGCCATATTCTATGAGCCAGAGAGGAGAGGCACTATCCAACAGCGACTCCCACTCAGGTACAATCTAGTTGTCCATGTATTTTCCTAATGGCCATTTAAAGCCAAAAATCAGGTAGGACAAATTTAAACAAAATTTTTTAATGTTATTCATCCAGATAAACATTCTAATACATGCAATGAGAATTAATAGTCCACACAGAACAAAAGATAGAACAAGGGGCAAAGTAGTATATGAGTCCTCCTTGTTCTGTCTGGATTTTTAACTCTTGGTGTATGTCTAAAAATGTTTATCTGGATTAATAACTTTTATTATTTTATATGAATCATTAAAATTTTTCATTTAATTTTGTTCTACTTGATTCTTGACTTTGGTGGTTCATTTCATTGAGTGGTCACCATTTAATATTACATTTCTTTTTGGCCAGCACCAGAAAGCATTATCTCGATTTTGTAAGGGGTTCCAGGTGGCAGGTCGTCTGTAACATAGTAACATAGTACATAAGGCCGAAAAAAGACATTTGTCCATCTAGTTCGGCCTGTTATCCTGCAAGTTGATCCAGAGGAAGGCAATGAGACTTTAACAAGGTGACTAAAAGCTTTTTATAAGAAACCTAACATTACCGGTCATCGTCTCCTCAAAGCTGGCCAATCTAGTAATTAAAGAATTATGAAGTCAACAAAACAAGGACTTAATGTTCTCGACTGGTCCTAGAAAATCGCTAAAATTTCCAAATTGCATAATATAGACTAACATTGTTGCTATTGTGTGCCTGTTTCCTGACCTTTCACTGCTACTTCCAGTTTCAAAACTTACAAAAAGAGGAACTAATATTAAAAAATTCATCTTTATTAAATTTGACTGCTGATTCCAAAAAAGCATAACCCACATTTAATATATATATATATATATATATATATATACTTGCCACCTACTGTATCATCTCCATCTGTATCTATACACCTTCAATATCTGTTTGACCTCAGTTATCTTCCTTAAAAGACAAAGGAAAAAATGCCCAGTCCTTTTTGTTCCCCTTAAATCAAATGGTTCAGTCAACTATTCTCTTGAGAGTTTCTCCATGAGAAAACCATCTTATTATATCTATGAGGTGCTAACACCTAACACTAGACAAAGGAATTTAATATAATAAAAATACGGTATATGATATGGAATTGGGGGAGCTATCACTTGATAACTTGGCAGAATTGCTGTCCAGAGGTCTAAGATACCTAGGTGACAACCCTGTGGTTGCTGTTAGGGCAGACATATTGGTTGGCACTCCAGAAACAGACACAGCGTCGGGCTGATGAGCCCAAGCTCTGACATGTAAAGGGTCCTAAAGGTCAAGCAAAAGTCCCATTTGGAGCCATACATTTACCACTGAGGTCTAGCTCTTATGAGTTGACTCCTAGATAACGAATTAGACCTTACTAGTGACATGTCCTGAGTGTTCAATGGTAAAAACTAAGTTTATACTACAATTTAGTGTGAATATGCACATGTTCTTTATAGATAAAGATAGGGCCCTCGGGATCATCTCTTCAGGAGATCCAACACTTATCAGATTCAATATGTGGCTAAACATCTTTCCAAATACCTACACACCCAACTTGACTGAACACTTCTGGAAGCGCATTGGAGATGTTGAAATCCAACATGCTTGATCCTGCTTTGCCACCTAAATCTGCTTTCACAGGAGAGTTGGGAAACCTCCGCGCATATCGAATAGTTGGCTCGTCCCACCTAAATCAGTTGTTTCATCTGAGAGTCATCTGATCTGTATGGCCACCATAAGTGCCTATGACTTTAAGAATCACCAAAAACTACCCTGGAGTCTATGTGAAACAATTACAGTCTTGACTTATCTGCATCGAGATTTAAAGATTTTTTTTTTTAGGATTTAGGAACACTTTAGGATCTGCCATTCTTCTGGACATTGGTGAATGGTCAGGAGACACTTCCTCAAGCATTAGCTTAGACCTTGCTGTATGGGGTTATAAGAATAAAAAGAAGCGTAACTAATGACAAATCCTATTTAAATACTTTCTAAATCTTAACTCTAATATTGAAAATCAGCTCTAGAGATAATCTAGAGGCATCAAGAACATGTTGACAGTAGTAGGCTCTAAGTAGTACACCGTGGTGCAGTCAGGGCGGGCTTTAGGGTGTCTGCCTTGTGTGCTCCTGCTGAAGGGGATGCCACAGATGACATAGTGCCTAAGGTTGGTGACCAGCATGAATCCTAATATTTATACTAGTATTATTTAGACAATGTTAGATTATGTAGGAGTTATTTGGTCTCCTTATGTTGATATCATTTGAGCACTGTATGCTGATAGTTACTTAGACAGACATTACTATTAGACCAACATATGGAACAGAAATGTAAGCACAATACATTTATTTATACATGATATGACCGTACACACACTAATGGAGATGAAGTGACTGCACAGGGCACCTCCCAACAGAAGCTTGGTTATAGTTCAGAAGAACAAGTCAAGGATAATCAGTGAGTAGACAGCACTTGCAAAAAAATGTGTTGAATCTGTTCTTCGCATGAGAATCTATAACAATACCAGCTGTCATACAGATGGTTCTGTACAGCGACAAACCATTCAACTCTTGAAAACACAGTGTTGTGAAGATTAAAGGAGCCCAGTGACGCATTACCCAAGGGTATAGGAGCACTGTATAATTTAATGTATGACTTGTAATTTGGCCTATACATAGCATTGTGTCAATCCAACTAAGATGTTTGCTGAGCATGGTTGGGACTGAAAAACAAACAGTGTGAGGGTTTCTGATTGCTGGATATTACGTCTTATCATAGTGTCAGCATGATCTAAAGCAATTACTGCTGGTAAATAATTCATGGTAATGATTTTGCAGAAGTTAGATTTGCCTGAACGAGATGGCCCATGAACTACAGTTGTACCATATATATATTATGCCTCCAAGTAATAATTAGGGAAAAGGACTGAGGACAATTTTGATTAAATTTTTTAACCAAAACCAGGCTATCCATATGATGATTGACTGTCTGTGTATTAGATTCTCAACCAAATATTGCCCGTCTTTTTTTTCCACACACACATTACGTGGTCGACGATCCTACTGAGATTGGCAGGTTCGGTTAACATTCATCTAACTATTGTGCCTACCTTAAGTCTCCCAGAGCGAATGGTGGTGCCACTCTGGATCATAGAGGTGAACCCTAATAAGGCATATAGACAGGGGGTTTACTTGTAGAAATATAATTTGGCCTAAACAATGGTTAATATGTGACTTTTCATGGTTCTATTTTAAATGTTCCGTCTACAGGGCCAACAGTCATTGGCTCTTGGTCGGAATGGGAACAGTGGGGGAAGCAGAAGACCACTTGGGACTTCTCGACTATAATTATCTCTGATATGTAACTGGAAATGTGTGGTCAAGATGCAATGCTCTTATGGCGGTACTAAGTTTTGACAGAAGAATGACAAGGATGAGGTTTGCACTAAATTATAGGGTTGTCAAACATCTGAAACCAATTATGTCTCGAAAGACAAGGAGAAATGTCCACTCAGTCTGCAGGCCATCAGACCATCAAATGTACAGAGCAGGAGCAGATTTTAGCAACAAGATGTATACCGACATCAGGTAAACAAGTCCTTAGACACATCTGATGTGGTTCTTATAAGCCAATTGTGTTTGTCTCCAAAATGATCTGGCAGGCTCCTAAACGTAATTGCCTGGATTTAAAAGGATTTTTGGGATTCTGCTGAAGGCCCATCTAATATCTTCCACATGTTCTATTTTTAGCCTTGGAGGATGCTCTAACAAAAAGTACCAAAGAGGATATAGTCAAAAAGGATCAACTGTAGAAGAGCCACAGTATGTGACTGGGCCAACAACGAGTCAAGGATTTCAAAACCAAATACATTTATGAACAGAGACCTTGAGGGCCAAGCAATTTTTGTACTTTTTAGAGGAACGCTATTGTTTTAATAGGGTTTTATTGAGCTAGGTTCTGTAGAAACACAGGATCTGCATAATACAGATTCGAAAATATATTGCAGTAGGATAAAAGTACTTGTTGGTTAATTTTTCATGAGTTCTTTGTCCTGTATAGAAATGGTCTTTCTAATGCACCTTTTGTGGAAAACAGCTGTGATCAGGGGCGATCACTATAGGGTGTGGTTGGGTGATGGGTGTGGTGTTCATCGAGCAAACCTCAGCTTATCTTGCATCACTGATATAGCCTCAATGGAGATTATAAAGCCTAGGCTTCTTACGTCAAACATCAAGGCCATCAAAGGATCATGTTGGTTCATTTAGTTAATGGGGGAGATTTGTCAAAACTGATGTAAATTATAAAACTGGCTTAGTTGCTCATAGGGACCAATCAGATTCCACCTTTCATTTTTCAAGGAGCTCTGAAAAAAGAAAGGTGGAATCTTATTGGTGGCTATGGGCAACTAAGCCAGTTTTCCGTTACACCAGTTTTGATAAAACTTCCCCAATGACTACTAGACATTGGCAGAGATAGTTTCCAGATTATATGATCCAGAAGGGGCAACAATTGGACCAAATGCAGATATTGTCTCTTATTATACAGTAGGTGCACTGTAAAAAAATTATCCTTTGGTTGCCTATTTGAACTACTTTTCCTCCTTGACATGAGTTTCACTACAATTTTACAAGCATTGCACTGTTTCTACTATGTTGACAACCTCAAAACTCTATATATTTCTTAACTTATGAACCTGCTTAGCACATATTCTCAAACCAGCATGAAAAATGACAAAAAAAAATTGGCTATAGTACCCTCATGGACCTTTTTTGCCCCCCCCCCCCCTCAGCTTACGACTTCATTGGTATTGTAATTTCTGTGATAGACTTTGCCGCCTTCCTAGCCAGTTTATGTCCTCCTTCCTCTGCTCAATTTTATTGTATCACACAAGTATGCAAACTGCTCTGACAGGGTGCGGTTTCGAAACGTCCTTTGAACTTGCGAAACCCTTCTTTGAAATAATTAGTTAACCAGCAACTTTCCCTGCCTGAATAAAATACCCAGGAGGCACAACAACCAGAGGAGATGATCGCCTCGTCAAATATAATCCCATGGTTTTCTGTTTAAATTGTAAGGAACTAGGTTTGGTTATAGTGTTCTACAGAGTATTGGACTTTTATGGTACATTTTGTTGAATCACAGTCAAATATGACATTAGTTCTGCTACATCTCTGTGGTTTTAAGCTGTGGTTGATACATCAGCATCACACCTTGCACTGCATTTATTCCCCCCTTCCCCTGTGTATAGAAGAAACAGAGACATATATGGAGTTTGGACGCCTTGCAGTAAGATCTGCTTCTGGTGTCAATATTACTGCTTGCCTGCAAACACTTTGGTAATCTCTGTACTGTCCTACAAGAGCAAAGGGCAGAAGTGCATGACTGATATCAGTAGTTCACATATCAAGCTCTGCAGAAACCTTCTAGAAGCTCCACACTTGCTTAAAATTGTGTCTTCTACATTCCTCAAAACTTCGCACACCATTTACTGTACATCATATGATCTCTCATGTGCGCAGAGACTAAGATCTGCCAGATCGATTTCAAAATTTTTGAAACAGTGCCCCTTCGGTCCATTGGCTGTGTCTGGTACTGCAGCTCAGCTTCATTCCCTTCATTGAAGTTCAGCAGCAATAGCAGACATGCCCTATGGATTATCTATTTCTAGATAAAAAGAGATGTTACTCTAGAAAAAAAAAAACATTTCAAATTTCAATAAGACTTTGTAGCATAGTTACAGTAAGTTATTCATTTTGTTTTGTTAGTTTTTTTTAGATTATCATCTATGGGGGGGTCACAATGATGCAAAAAACAATTGGTGCAGTACTATTCAGCTCTATAAATGAATTATGCCCATACTGAAAGACGCATACAGTACACTGCAATCTATGACATTTTCAATAACCACCTCGGTGTGACATCTGATCTACACTCATGCCTCACCTAGTCATGCAAGGTGTCATTATAAGCATGTAGGTCAATATAACCAAACGTGAGATAACCAGCCCAGAAGTACGTCAATATACCATAAAATGACAGCATTTCATAGATTTCAGCACTAGACAGTCTATTTTTTTGTATTGTGCACAAATTGCAGGTTCCTACAAGAGTTTACTTTTTCGCCTCTAGCTTAGGGAAGCTGAAGGCTTAGGTCAGGGTTCTGGATGCAGTTTTGGAAGGCAAAACCAGGAATTCTTACAAAATCAGAGGATAAAACAGAGAAGTTGTACCCGTCCTTTTAAACTCTCTCTTCTTTTAGGATCCACGCCTGAGTTTGGCTTCCAAACCTGACCATGTGTCCGCACCCTGAGGTGGTGGTTGTGGTGATACTTACCAAAGTAGACTTCCTTCTGACACTTAGGGCACTTCGGCATGTTGATGCTGATGCTGTGGCCAAACTCGGAGTGACTGCACAGCAGCTCAGCTCATGTTTTAATTCTACATTGGGAGGGACCGAGATGGGAGTGTAAGCTTCTTTGCACACGGCTTTTAGCAGTGAGGTTAACTCTTAAAGGTTGCATGATAAGATCAGATGCCTCCTGGATGTTGTTCTTGACCTGCTGTATAATACTGAAGTCAATGCACACCATCTTTCATCTGAATAAAGAATTGGATGATACCTGCTCTATGAAAGTGATAAGTGTTTGGTAATTAAATCCTTTTCATCTAACATCTGATTATCTGGAAAGTCTGGTAACCTGGCACAGATTTTCGGTACAGAGCTGCAGCTTAGGGCTGGGGCTAAATGGTGACATGTGTCGCGCAACTTGTCTTATTTTAGAGCTGTAGAAACAGGAACAAATTGCAGAAAAGTCACAGTTGCCCGTGACTTGCCTTGTGGTCTGTGACTTCACTGTCTTGCACCCTGCAACCAACAATTCAACAGTGTTCAATTTTCTGTGATTGTCATGTCTCAATTGAGGAAGGGAGCGCGTTGACAGTCAGATGCAATGTCACGCATTTTTCATAGTGCACCTTCAGGGGTTCTTTCACCCGAGACGTTGGGGGGATATCATTCGGATATGTCAACAAAGTCAGATAGGTGCAGGTCCCACCTCTGAGACCCACAACTATTTCTAAAACGGGACGCTGAAAGTGAAATGAAAGCACACCATGCATGCACAGCGTGCTCTCCATTCACTTCTATGGGACTTCCGAAAATAGCCAAGCAAGCGTGCTAGGCTACTTTTGGGAGTCCCATAGAAAAAAATGGAGAGCCACCATGCATGCGTGGCCACCGCTCCATTAAAAGGGGTTGTCTAAGTTATATTTATTGATGACCTATCCTCAGGATAGGTCATCAATATCAGATCAGCGTGGGTCCGCGCCGATCAGCTGTTTGAAGAGAAGGCGCGCGCCATGCCAACGCTGCCTCCCCTTCACTGTTTACCTTCAAGCCGTTGCATCTGCAATGGTGAGCAGGTGGAATTACACCCAAGCAGTCCCATTCATTTCAATAGTACGGATAGCTATAGAAACGATCCGTACCATAGAAATAAATGGGGCGGCTTGGGTGCAATTACAGCCGCTCACCGCTGCAGATGCAACAGGTAGCAGGTAAACAATGGAGGAGGCAGCGCTGGCACGGCGTGCGCCTTCTCTTCAAACAGTTGATCGGCGGGAGTGCCAAGTGTCGGACCCCCGCCGATCTGATATTGATGACCTATCCCGAGGATAGGTCATCAATAAATATAACTTGGACAACCCCTTTAACTCTATGGAACTTCTGGGGATAGCCAAGCCAGCACTTGGCTATTTTCGTCAGTTCTGTAGAAATGAATGGAGGGCTGCGCATGTCGGGATTCCGTTCTGGACATAGGTGCAGGTTCTAGAGGTGGGACCTGCTTCTATCTGATATTGGTGGCATATCCTAGTGATATGATACCAATGTCTTAGATGAGACAAACACCCTAAAGAGGTTATCCAGGAAAATATATTTCTGACTTATCTTTAGGATAGGTCATCGGTATCAGATCTGCGGGGTGCGACACCCGTGACCCCTGCCAATCATCTGTTAGAATAGCCCTTGAGCGCTGCAGCCTCTTCCTAGGCCAGTGACATCACTATAAATCGGTCACATGGTCTAGTTGCAGCTCAACCCCATTGAAGTCAATGGGGCTGAGACGCAATATCAAGCACTGCCACTATACGATGTATGGTGTTGTCTTTAAATAGCTGCTGGGAGCCCTAATCCCTCACCAGAGCTCTGGTAAGCACAGTGGCTCCCTGAAACAACTGATCGGCAGGGATGCCGGACTTGGACCTATGCTGATGTGATAATGATGACCTATCCTGAAGATAAGTCAGAATTATCAGTTCCTGTATAACCCCTTTAAGGCCTCTTTCACATCACACGTCCCTGTGCGTGATGGCATCCATGACAAGATGGCATGATGTATCTGTGTTTGGTCCATGTGTCTGTTTTTTGCCCTCCATGTTTCATCTGTATTCCAAGGACACTACTGGGGTGAAAATTAGCTTACAGAGCATCTACCAGTGGTCCATGACCACTATGGACCAAACACGTTTAGCACCTATGTTGTGTCCGTGGTTTCCACAGACCAATAGATTAAAATGTTTGTGAGGGACCCATAATCATGGACAAGTGTAGAGAATGCTTCAGTGGTCCATATAAAACCACTGATGTGTGGGTAACACATTAAAGTCAATGGGTTTGTGTGCTGTCCCATTTATGCTAGTGTATATACTCTCATCGCATGTGCATAAAGTTGTGTAGGTCCTCTTCATGTTGCTAAAACAGCTCTGACCCATCAAGACTTCACAAGACCTCTGAAGGTGTCTTGACTGACACTAAAATGTGTAAGTTTCGAGGCGGAGTCTTCATGGGTTGAACTAGTTTTTCCAGCACAGATACTTGGCCAAATTGAAATCTGAAGAATTTGGAAGCCAAGTCATCATCTTGAACGTTTTGTCATGCTCCTCAAACCATTCCTGAACAATGTTTACATTTTTATCATAGGCTGCATTAACATTTTCAGCAATTTGCTCTACAGTACAGCTTTTCTGCAGAATTAGACCAGGCGGGCTAGCCTTCGCTCTCCATGTGCATCATAGTAACATAGTAACATAGCTTTGAGTGCCCATGTCACCAGTTCACTGGTTGTCCCTCTTTGGACCACTTGGTAGGTACTAACCAGTGCACACTGGGAACTCCGCACAAGACCGGCCATTTTGGCTCTTGTTAAAGTCATTCAGATCCTTATGTTTGCCCATTTTTCCTGGTTCCAACACATCAACTTCATGAGAACTGTTTACTTCCTACCTATAAATATTATATTATATATAATATATTATAATAATCATTCACTTAATCGATAAGGTTTTAATGTTATGGCTAACCAATGTATATATGACCAAGCTGTCTGACCATTCAATCGTTTGGAAGTCATACAACTACTGTAAAAACACAAGATCTAAAACCAGTTTAAAGGATGTGTAAACATTTAAAACTGATTCATTGCTAAAATTCAGTAAAAAAAAACAAAAAAACCTTCATTAACCACTTCAACCCCGCTAGCTGAAACCCCCTTCATGACCAGAGCACTTTTTACACTTCGGCACTACACTACTTTCACCGTTTATTGCTCGGTCATGCAACTTACCACCCAAATGAATTTTACCTCCTTTTCTTCTCACTAATAGAGCTTTCATTTGGTGGTATTTTATTGCTGCTGACATTTTTACTTTTTTTGTTATTAATCAAAATGTAACGATTTTTTTGCAAAAAAATGACATTTTTCACTTTCAGCTGTAAAATTTTGCAAAAAAAACGACATCCATATATAAATTTTTCGCCAAATTTATTGTTCTACATGTCTTTGATTAAAAAAAAAATGTTTGGGCAAAAAAATAATGGTTTGGGTAAAAGTTATAGCATTTACAAACTATGGTACAAAAATGTGAATTTCCGCTTTTTGAAGCAGCTCTGACTTTCTGAGCACCTGTCATGATTCCTGAGGTTCTACAATTGCCCAAACAGTAGAAAACCCCCACAAATGACCCCATTTCGGAAAGTAGACACCCTAAGGTATTCGCTGATGGGCATAGTGAGTTCATAGAACTTTTTATTTTTTGTCACAAGTTAGCGGAAAATGATGATTTTTTTTTTTTCTTACAAAGTGTCATATTCCACTAACTTGAGACAAAAAATAAAAAATTCTAGGAACTCGCCGTGCCCCTCACGGAATACCTTGGGGTGTCTTCTTTCCAAAATGGGGTCACTTGTGGCGTAGTTATACTGCCCTGGCAATTTAGGGGCCCAAATGTGTGAGAAGTACTTTGCAATCAAAATGTGTAAAAAATGACCGGTGAAATCCGAAAGGTGCACTTTGGAATGTGTGCCCCTTTGCCCACCTTGGCTGCAAATAAGTGTCACACATCTGGTATCGCCGTACTCAGGAGAAGTTGGGGAATGTGTTTTGGGGTGTCATTTTACATATACCCATGCTGGGTGAGAGAAATATCTTGGCAAAAGACAACTTTTCCCATTTTTTTTTTATACAAAGTTGGCATTTGACCAAGATATTTCTATCACCCAGCATGGGTATATGTAAAATGACACCCCAAAACACATTCCCCAACTTCTCCTGAGTACGGCGATACCAGATGTGACACTTTTTTGCAGCCTAGATGCGCAAAGGTGCCCAAATTCCTTTTAGGAGGGCATTTTTAGACATTTGGATCCCAGACTTCTTCTCACACTTTCGGGCCCCTAAAAAGCCAGGGCAGTATAAATACCCCACATGTGACCCCACTTTGGAAAGAAGACACCCCAAGGTATTCAATGAGGGGCATGGCGAGTTCATAGAATTTTTTATTTTTTTGCATAATTTAGCGGAAATTGTTTTTTTTTTTTTTGTTTTTTTCTGACAAAGTCTCACTTTCCGCTAACTTAGGACAAAAATTTCAATCTTTCATGGATTCAATATGCCCCTCACGGAATACCTTGGGGTGTATTCTTTCCAAAATGGGGTCACATGTGGGGTATTTATACTGCCCTGGCTTTTTAGGGGCCCTAAAGCGTGAGAAGAAGTCTGGAATATAAATGTCTAAAAATGTTTACGCATTTGGATTCCATGAGGGGTATGGTGCATCCATGTGAGATTTTATTTTTTGACACAAGTTAGTGGAATATGAGACTTTGTAAGAAAAAACTAACAAAAAAAAAAATATATATTTCCGCTAACTTGGGCCAAAAAAATGTCTGAATGGAGCCTGACAGGGGGGGTGATCAATGACAGGGGGGGTGATCAATGACAGGGGGGGTGATCACCCATATAGACTCCCTGATCACCCCCCCCCTGTCATTGCTCACCCCCCCTGTCATTGATCACCCCCCCTGTAAGGCTCCATTCAGACGTCCGAATGATTTTTACGGATCCATGGATACATGGATCGGATCCGCAAAACACATGCGGACGTCTGAATGGAGCCTGACAGGGGGGTGATCAATGACAGGGGGGTGATCAATGACAGGGGGGTGATCAATGGTTCATAAGGGGTTAATAAGTGACGGGGGGGTGTAGTGTAGTGTTTGGTGCTATTTTACACATCTACCTGTGTCCTCTGGTGGTCGATCCAAACAAAAGCGACCACCAGAGGACCAGGTATCAGGTATATTAGACGCTGTTATCAAAACAGCGTCTAATATACCTGTTAGGGGTTAAAAAAATCAAATATACAGCCTGCCAGCGAGCGATCGCCGCTGGCAGGCTGGAGATCCACTCTCTTACCTTCCGTTCCTGTGAGCGCGCGCGCCTGTGTGCGCGCGTTCACAGGAAATCTCGGGTATCGCGGGAGGACGCGTATATGCGTCCACCCAGAAGAGCAGGGCCGCCGGCAGGACGCAATCCTGCGTACGGCGGTCCTGGAGTGGTTAATTCCTTCTTGCACCGGAGAGTAACTGTACAACCGAGGTGCACAAGGAGAGCATGGACTTAGCTACACTGGCTGTGCCCTCTCCATTCATGCAGGTGTCTGGGGATAACTCTGATTCTGACTGTCAATAGCAACCACAGCACCCGAGATGTTAGCAGAGGGAGGGGGCTCAGTCTCTCCTCTGATCAGCAACCTTGCCATGTAATGTCGCGGTGCCGATCAGTTGTTATGACAATCGGGAACCTTCTGACCATCCCCAGACTTACCATGTTTCTGATCCTATTACACCCTGCCACTGGTCGCTGTGCTCTGGTAAGTGTGTGGCCTCTTCCTAGGCCAGTGACATCACGTTCAAGTCAATGGTGCTGACCTGCAATACCAAACACAGCCAGTATACAATAGGCAGCGCTGTGCTTGCTAAGCTACAGGCCACTGCACTCCCTGGAACACCTCAGCCTACTCAAACAGCTGATTGGCAGAGGTCCCGGGTGTTAGGCCCACACCAATCTGATGATAATGACCTATCCTGAGGATAGGTCATTAATATCAAAATCTCTGAGGATCCCTTTAACAGATGATCAGGAATGACAGGAAAGTTACACTAGCTGTAAATCCCAATGAATCACATATTATTGTTGAAGCACTCTAGATAATTATTAACAGCTAAGATATAGATAGGCACTTGAGAAAGCAAGGATGAAAGCTCTTGAAATGCGTCTATAATACAAAGATCAGACTTGGTCAGGTGTTAGTATTTTATGTAGTTGTTTTTACATGTAAAATCTGAATTGTAAGAGAATTACTTAGGTAAAACGCCCAAGATCATAGAGCCAGGGGTGGGCTGGGAACGTAAAGTGGCCCTGGAAAAACCTAACAGTGGCCCTAATGTTTTAGGTGGGTCCAAATTGACAGAAGGTGGGGCAACACAAGTAGATAGGGCCAATACAAGTTGGCAGGGTGAGCAATACCATAGTGCAGCATAGAATACCTCCCCAGAAGCTTGTCCCCTAGCCATCAATAGCTGCCACATTCTGTCCTCCTCTAATTGTCTCTAATTAAGATATGGGGCAGGGGGCTTAGGAGGTGAGATGTGGACCACAACACCAAACCAACCCTACCTTTAGCTGGCTGCCTGGGCTTCTTCTAATAATGACCCCTATAGTGCCCTCAGTAGTATGTACATGGCCAGTGGCAGTGAGGAGGGCTCTGGTGGCTCTATGGCCATCGGCCCACTGGGAAAATTCTCTGTAATGTCTATGGCCAGTCTGCCCCTGAGTGCAGCTATTGGTCACCACATGTGAACTGGGTTTTTCCTGTCTATTATTGGTCCTCAAAAATAGCAGTATCTTTGTACATTAGTTCTCTGTTCATAATGATCAATCTTGCATTGCTTGTTAAGCGACCAGACCCCAGGGGCGTGCGTATAAGTAAAGGTGACCAGATGGGTATAGTAGTAGTACTCAGTTCTGAAGCTCCCTGGACTGACAGACCGTGATGGGGAGGGCGCACCTTTTCTTCCCGTCGAGAACACTCTGGTTCGGAGGTACTCCTGCCTGATGACGGTCGAGGTGGCCTTGAAGATAAAGTTTTTACGGTGCAAAAACAGGACCCTGGTTGTCGTGATGCCAGCATTTTTCAGTGCACAAGTAGTGTGGAGAGAAAAGATGAGGCTAGGTTAGTTGCAGCAACTTCCTTGTACTTAAAGTTCATAAATAGCTCATCGGGGCATTGTGTACTTTGGATGCCGTCTTTACAGCGAACATAGGCAATTCCTAAGGTGCTATGGGAGGCTAGTTTCTCTCTTCAAATCGGGCTGTACAAGCTTTCTTTTCTGGGCCTAAAAGGATGTACTGCCTCTGTCTATATATATATATATATTCATATCCACAGTATACTCAGTGGAATACAGTCTCTGAACAAAGGTGCCTTTCTGTCCTTTCCACCACATGCAGAGGAGGCTATAGCCAGGGTGTAGGCAGTTACCTTATCTGACAAAGTGGTCTGCAATCCTTTTTGTAAGTTTTCTCCCTTCCGAGGGCTACCATTTTGCTGTTCTTGAAGTCTGCAGGGGAGTTGGATCTCCCTCAGTGGTGTAGCTAGAAATGACTGGGCCCCACAGCAAATTTTTCAATGGGGCCCCCCTCCCCCAGTAATTTTTTCGCAACCCCTTCCTTTAATGCCACCCCCATTCCTGTAGCTAGTAAAGATCGCTCTCTCAGACCAGCTGTTCCATCCGTTTCCTACACTGTCTATACTGTCACTGTATATCATTTCATTGTGTAATACTGTTGAGGGGGCCCCTGACAAAATCTTTTAGTCCTCCACCTCCTGGATGGGCCCCTTTTGGGTCAGGGCCCCAAAGCAGCCGCTTCCCCTGCTTCCCCTATAGCTACGCCCCTGATCTCCCTATTGGATCAGCTCCTTGCTGCTCTAAGTGTTCACTTCACTGGAGAGGAAGGGTGGAGCCAGCCCTGCCTAGTCACTAGCTATACAACCTTATGGAACTACAGTAGTAGTACATGCATATAATACATGAAATACAGCACATTAATACTTTCAGTGTTTTGCAGTGAGCTCCAGGACACTGCACATGTACAATACATCACCTTTTAAAACACCTAAGACTAGACACACATGAGCGAGTTCAATGCGAGAAACTTGCAGCGTGTGTCAGTGTGAGGTCCTACTCTGACCTCCGCTCCTCTGACAGGCTCTTACAGCATTATACTGATTTATAATGCTGTGTGACCTAAAAGTCCTGGAATCTACTGAATTACACTGACGTAATGCTGTCAGTGTACTACAATAGATTACCGATCCCACGGCCTTAAAAATCATTATAAGGCTACATGCACACGACTGTATGTGTTTTGCGGTCCATTGTAATAATGCCTATCCTTGTCCGCGAACTAGAAATAAAATAGGACATGCACTATTTTTTTTCCGGAGCAACAGAACGGACATACTGATGAGGACAGCACACGGTGTGCTGTACGCGTTTTTTGCGGACCCATTGAAATGAATGGGTCCGCATCCTATCCGCAAAAAAAACAGAACGGACACGGAAACAAAAAAATACGGTTGTGTGCATGAGGCCTAATGCTGAGTGATCCTGTCAGAGGAGAGGAGGTCAGAGCGGGACCTCACACTGACACACCCTGCAAGTTTCTCGCATTGAACTAGCTCGTGTTTGTCTAGCCTAATTTTGCCAAACTATTCTGAATCTAACAAAAGCAAGAAGCAAAAGCATTTTGACTATTCCTGACAGCAGTCTGGGTCCTATGAAGTGCCTTCAGAGGAGGTGAAGGCCTATTGTGGCACCTTGGCACCCTCAGCACCAAATCTCTCAAACGAGAACAATCATTCCACAGCACAACTTTGTTGTTGGATCAGTATTTCTCTCAGATGTCCTCCTAAAACCTTGGCCCCTAATGTCAGGTCATTTTCCAGACATACCACAAATAGGCTTAACCCGGTACAGAGTGGTGAAATTTGCTATGTCCTTGTTCTCTAATGAGGCACACAATGATCTCCACACAATGACTCGATGCCAAAAGCCTGAGTGCCAGTGCCACTATTCAATTCCCACTGCCCACCTGCCTGTTGAGTCCCTTTCTGCCCCTGTTGCAGCACTGGTATCTCAGGAACCTAATGCACCTGCTTTTCGGACAACTTTCATGCACAATGACCCTTACAGTAAGCCTACATCTTCTAAAGGTGACCAACCCATTGCCACTCTTAGGCCAACATGAGAAGAGAATGTGATAAAGTGGAGAACCGCACTCTATTCGACAGGGCCCTGGTGCCAATCAAGGGCTGAGAACAGCCAGTCTACATATAGTGAGATTGAGGCACACAGATTTCGAGTGTTGCAATTCAAAATGCTCATTATACAGTAGTTTCATCCAATTGCCCAATATTTGTTTCCAAGGTATAAAGAGAATTTCTAAACCTGATGTTTCGGTCACATTAGACCTTCATTAGCGGTCACATTTTATCTGTTCTGGTAGGAATAATGGGTCTCAGGGCGTTGGATATGCCGAACGTCCGGTTTAGAAATTCTGTTTATACCTTGGAAACAAATATTGGGCAATTGGATGAAACTACTGTATAACGAAATAAACATTTTGAATTGCAACACTCGAAATCTGTGTGCCTCAACATGAGAAGAGATTCATGAGAAATATACTACCATTATTTCCATCTGATTCAGATATTATTTGACTAAACTCTCCGGTAGAGGTCAAGATTGGCCCTAAACATATAGAACTTTATGTCTACTCCTGGTTTCTTTAACCAGCACTGGCCAACTCAATGTTTTAGTCAAAGCACAGTTTGGTTGGTTGGTAGGTAATAATGTGAGAATGTTTAAAGGTGTTGAATAGTTCAGACAACCTATGTTAACTTGAACAGTCCTCCACCAATATATGGATCATGTTGGGGCAATGGTATCACCAGGGAATCAGTTTGTGACTGTGCATTTCTTCAGGAGAAATTAAAGCATGGCTCTCAGATGATTTCTGCTGCCCCATCTGAGAACAGTATATGATAAAGGGATAAATGCTGAGCTCTGTGATATGTACAGTCAGGTCCATAAATATTGGGACATCAACACAATTCTAACATTGGCTCTATACACCACCACAATGGATGTGAAATGAAACAAACAAGATGTGCTTTACCTGCAGACTGTCAGCTTTAATTTGAGGGTCTTTACATCCAAATCAGGTGAACGGTGCAGGAATTACAGCAGTTTGCATATGTGCCTCCCACTTGTTAAGGGACCAAAAGTAATGGGACAGAATAATAATCATAAATCAAACTTTCACTTTTTAATACTTGGTTGCAAATCCTTTGCAGTCTATTACAGCCTGAAGTCTGGAACGCATAGACATCACCAGACGCTGGATCTCATCCCTGGTGATGCTCTGCCAGGCCACTACTGCAACTGTCTTCAGTTCCTGCTTGTTCTTGGGGCATTTTCCCTTCAGTTTTGTCTTCAGCAAGTGAAATGCAGCTCAATCGGATTCAGGTCCGGTGATTGACTTGGCCATTGCATAACATTCCACTTCTTTCCCTTATAAAACTCTCTGGTTGCTTTTGCAGTATGCTTTGAGTTATTGTCCATCTGCACTGTGAAGCGCCGTCCAATGAGTTCCGAAGCATTTGGCTGAATATAAGCAGATAATATTGCCCGAAACACTTCAGAATTCATCCTGCTGCTTTTATCACCAATCACAGCATCAATAAATACAAGAGAAACAGTTCCTTTGGCAGCGATACATGCCCACGCCATGACACTACCACCACCATGCTTCACTGATGAGGTGGTATGCTTAGGATCCTGAGCAGTTCCTTTCCTTCTCCATACTCTTCTCTTCCCATCACTCTGGTACACGTTGATCTTAGTCTCATCTGTCCATAGGATGTTGTTCAAGAACTGTAAAGGCTTTTTTAGATGTCGTTTGGCAAACTCTAATCTGGCCTTCTTGTTTTTGAGGCTCACCAATGGTTTACATCTTGTGGTGAACCCTCTGTATTCACTCTGGTGAAGTCTTCTCTTGATTGTTGACTTTGACACACATACACCTACCTCCGGGAGAGTGTTCTTGATCTGGCCAACTGTTGTGAAGGGGGTTTTCTTCACCAGGGAAAGAATTCTTCGGTCATCCACCACAGTTGTTTTCCGTGGACTTCCGGGTCTTTTGGTGTTGCTGAGCTCACCGATGCGTTCCTTCTTTTTTAAAATGTTCCAAACAGTTGTTTTGGCCAGGCCTAATGTTTTTGCTATCTCTCTGATGGGTTTATTTAGTTTTTTTTCAGCCTAATGATGGCTTGCTTCACTGATGGTGACAGCTCTTTGGATCTCATCTTGACAGTTGACAGCAACAGATACCAAATGCAAATACAAATGCAAATAGCACACTTGAAATTAACTCTGGACCTTTTATCTGCTCATTGTAATTGGGATAATGAGGGAATTACACACACCTGGCCATGGAACAGCTGAGAAGCCAATTGTCCCATTACTTTTGGTCCCTTAACAAGTGGGAAGCACATATGCAAACTGTTGTAATTCCTACACCGTTCACCTGATTTGGATGTAAATAACCTGAAATTAAAGCTGACAGTCTGCAGGTAAAGCACATCTTGTTCGTTTCATTTCAAATCCATTGTGGTGGTGTATAGAGCCAAAAATGTTAGAATTGTGTCGATGTCCCATTATTTATGGACCTGACTGTAGGTTTACATGATTTGGAGTAGGATTTCTGAGTAAAAAGAGTAAATCCTAATAGGATCCTTCTAGATAGACAGGGTAATTTTCACAGCTAAAGCCAATGACTGGTCTTAGTGGTGGAATGTCTCCAAGCAGCATATAACCCAACAATCACGGTCCACTAGGACCAGTCATTGGATGCAGTGGCACACCTGACCCCGTCTGGAAGTTGACAGACCGGAAATGAAGGGAAGAGAGCTAGGAAGCCAGAATGGATTGGTGGGAATTAGGGAAGTATGGATTTTTCCACAGGTACAGCAGGCTGGGGTGAATATTTTTTTTTTATTTAAAGCTGGACAATCCCTTTAAGCAAACCTGTCAGGTGATTGCTGCTACCCTATCTAAGGGCAGGGTATGATGGAGGGAGAGAAGTTATATAGTTTTTTATGATTTGGAGCAGGATTTCTGAGTAAAAAGCAAAGTAAGTCCTGACAGGACTCCTAGGAGAGAAAGCAAAGTGCTGATTATTCCTGATTGGGTGGAAAAAGATAGGGTAGCAGAAATCAACTAACAGGTTTGCTTATAGGGATTGTCCAGCTTTTTATTATTTAAATATTTTACCCCAGCCTCCTGTACGGCGGGAAAGAAGCGGTGCGTAGCAGGTGAGCATGGATTTTTCCATAGATATTGTAAGGTGGGGTGGAAATATAAAAAAAAAGCTAGACAACTCCTTTAAGCATGACATAATGTCTTATAGGTCTATTTAACCAAGGGAAGAGACAAGTTCTCTGGCCAATAGAGGAGTGTACCAAGCCAGGAACCACCTATTAAGGGCATATCAACATCTGGTTTCCAAGGAAGACAACCTTGGAGAATCTGGGGCCCCTCAGCACTTTTTACCACCCTCTAATGTGTCTTCAGGAGTTCTTGCGTGCCGTTATGGAAACCTAACTGTGCTACCTACAGTATAGTACACCATAACCAATGACAGATTCATTAGACCTTTACTGAAAAGATCATTGTAACTAGAGATGAGCGAATTTCAGGTTAATAGAAGTCTATGGGCTGCATTCCGTTTCCGTTATGCAGGGGAGTCCTCTCCTGCATAATGTAAACCGGACTGATCCGTTATGCAGGCCATAGACTTCTATTATGACCGAATGAATAACGGAATTCCTCTAAAGGCATTCCGTAATAGAATTGCGTTATGGTCCGTGGTAACGAAATCCATAACGCAATTTACCTTTTACCAGTAAATGAAGCGTGAACGAATTTCAAACTATGAAATTCGCTCTTCTCTAATTGTAACGCATTCGAAAAATATTTCCAAAAAATGTGCATGCTATAAACTCTAATGTATATGCTAATCATTGTTTGCTGTTGAAAAGAATCTTCAATAGGTCTCCAGACAGATACACCAGAAATCTATATGCTGGAAGCCAACATTTCATTAGAACAGATGTGCAGATATGAAGACCTTTTAACAGTAATATCCCTGATTTATCTACGTCTGGAAACACAACCATTGATGTACTTAGAGACAGTTGGACTACCCTCAAATGTAAATTAACACAAAATTGTCATCCAAACATGTAATAAACCCGTCCACATGTAAAAACCTGTTACTGGAGCCAAGTTTTCAGATCTTTACATCAAACCCAAATGTGGACAAAAAAGGCAAAAAGATTGTTCCAATTTTCATAGCAGATGTCCAAGACATTTTCAGCCAAGACTATAAACTATTCGGGGGAGATGCACATGTGCAGCACTGTCTGACAAGTATTGTCAGGTTTACTACATCAGTGCTGTATATGTGGTTGTTACAGTTCTTCAGGATTAGACACATTTTCTTGTGTTGTAACTCATGTTCAATCTCCCTAATGGGTCTAATCTCGTAGGTGGTGATCAGCAATTTACAAGTGAATGACTTAATGACTAGTGATCAATGAACATCTGCCGGGACGATTCGCAAACGCGATCGAATGTTTGCAAACCGCAAGTTCGCGGCTGGCCCCATTCACTTTAATGTCAGGCGAACCTGAAAACCTTCAGGTCATATTTGCAGCCACTAAATACTTACTAAAAGTGCACAAATAGTCCCACAACATGGACAGTGACATACCAAAAGAGGATCAATGACAAAAATTACCACAAAAAATATGTATTTTAATCATGGGCCATTTTTATGCGTCTTAAAGGAAAATTCTCAAAAAATGTGCCCTAGAAAGATATTACTTTAGGCCATGGGAGTACGGGCCCTAAAAATTAGGCATTCACCTGACATAAAATAAATTGTGATTATGTGGCTCGAGGTACATTATGCGGTCACTGAATAACAATTTTACTGCAAGCCACTGGAGTACAGGCCCCAAACATTAGGCATTCACTGGACAGAAAACATCAAGTGATTATGTGGCTGGAGGTATATTAGGCGGTCATTGGATAACAATTTTACTGCAGGCCAGTGGAGTACAGGCCCCAAACATTAGGCATTCACCGAACAGAAAAGATTAAGTGATTATGTTGCTGGAGGTATATTAGACAATCATTAGATAACAATTTTACTGTAGGCCAGTACAAATACATGGCAAATATATATGTTTACAAGAACAAAAAATATAAAATTGGATTAAAAACATGGCTAACGAAATCCCCCCTCTTGAATAAAGCCCAAATGATAATAAGTGAAATTCGATAAAACGTGGTCATCACAGGTGTTGAATTCCTCTGAGGCCCCAACAACTAGGCATTCACCGTACAGAAAAGATCAAGTGATTATGTGACTGGAGGTATATTAGATGGTCATTGGATATAAATTTTATGGCAAGCCAGTGGAGTATAGGCCCCAAACACTAGGCATTCACCGGACAGAAAAGGCCTTTTATGCCGCTGTATTTACGTAAGACAGGGACCATTCTTTGTTCTGGGTGGTGGCGGATATGTGTGGGCTGGCATGAGGAAGTTCAATTAAACGTGGTCGTCACAGGTGTTGAATACCTCCGAGATCCATGTCTCATTCATCTTTAGAAATGTGAGGTAGTCCATACTGTCGTGAGCTAGGCGAGTGCGCTTATCGGTCACGATCCCACGTGCTGCACTGAATGTCCTTTCGGACAGGACACTCCACGATGGCCAAGCCAAGAGTTCCATGGCAAATTGTGCCAGCTCTGACCACAGGTGAAGCCTGCACACCCAGTAGTAGGGTTCCTCGCTTCTCAGAGCATTCACATCGGCAGCTAACCGTCGGAGCATTCACAGTGGACACCTGTCAGTTTAGGCGTTCCCTGAGGCTGGATCCAGAGGGCGACTGTCGATGGGTTGGCTGCAAGACTGATCTCATATCCGAAGTGACCAACACATCTTCAAACCGCCCTCTTCTTGTATTCGCGGTAGGATTGGTACCCGCAACTGTTTCCCTGTGAGTGGAAATTCCTCTGCCAGCGCCCGAAACAGCAAAATGCAGCATCTCTTGCAGCAAGGCCTGGAAATGCTGCATTCTGACAAGCCCTTTGTGATGCTGGTAACATGTCCGCCATTTTGTGTTTGTACCAGGGTTCTAAGTAAGTTGCCATCCAGTACTGGTCCTTGCCCTTTATGCTTTTTATACAGGGGTCCCTCTTCAAACACTGGAGCATGAAGGCCCCCATTTGCACTAAATTGGAAGCGGTTGAGTGCCCTGGCTCCTGCTCATCGCCCAGGAGAATGTTGTCCTCGGTCTCCTCTCCCCATCCACGGACAACACCAGGGATCCCTGAAAGGATTAAAGCCTGCTCTTCTTGCTCCTCCTCCCCCCAGCCACCATCCTCCTCTGACTCCTCTTCAGACTCCTGCTGACTTGTCTCAGATGTAGTTCTCCCCCGGGAATTCATTCAGCATTGCGACTTCCTCATCTTTCAGCTCCTGCTTCTCGACGCCTTGATCAATGACACGAGGCAATGCATCCTCCAGAAAGAAGGCGTAAGGTACGATGTCACTGATGGTGCCATGGCTGCTGACACTGCCATCCATTAAGTAATTTTCCCCCCACACTGCCCCCACTGTATTAATTTTTCCACACTGCCCTCACAGTATTAATTCCCCCTATGGTAGTAATTTGCCCCCACAGTGTTAATTGTCCCCCACAGTTTTAATTTCCCCCACACTAGTAATTTGCCACCACGTAGTAGTTTGCCCCCCACTTTCTCTTCAGTAATGTCCCCCAAAGTTGGCAATTGTGTCCCAGTCGGTGCTCACGCATAGATGGTGCAGGTGCGCTGTTACGTCATCACGCCCGCCTGCGCCGGGATTTTACTACCGCATAGGCTTCAGGCCTACTAGGCCTGAAGCCTATGGCGGTGATCGGTGGATGGCGGCGGGGCAGGGAACTATGTGCTCCCGTGCCCCGCTGTAGTTTGTAGGCGTTTGAGTCAGCGTTGGGCCCGCCATCGATGCCGGGCCCCGGGCTACAGACCCAAACGCCCCAATTATAATCTTCCACTGTGCCCGACCCCTATCACCTTTCCGGAATGGCCGGCCTCTTCCTCTGCCTGTCATTTTCAAAATGACCCTGTGACAAAGTCCCTATAGAAGAGCAGTATTTGTGGAAACAGGTATATCGCAGGCCTCAATCTATATTTGGTGGAAGCCGGTATATCAATCCCCTCTATCAGTATTTTGTGGAAACAGGTATATAGAAACCCTTATTGAGTATTTGCTGGAAGCTGGTATATCAAACCCCTTAATCAATATTTTGTGGAAGCCGGTGTATCACACCCCCAGTCAGTTAGTTATTCCATTTGTCCCTCTATCTAGCTGCGGTATCTCAGCAGAGCCGCACACAACTGCTGCACAATACAAATGCACTATAATATACTTTCTATGTTAGAAAGTATATTATAAGTATATTACACCCCTCAGTAAGTCACACCTATGGATAGCACACCTATACCAGTCCTTAAAAGGACTTTTGTGGCCCTATTAGCTAGCGATTTGTGTCCCTAACAGCCTGTCCCTGCTCCACACAGCAGCCTCTCCCTACACTGGCATAACATTGAATGTAAAATGGCGGCCAGATCAGGTTTATTTATAAGGTAGGGGGTGCGTCCATGTGCTGAAACGGCTCAATTGGCTGTCCTGTACCACCTGATGGATGTGTCATGGGTCAAAGTTCGGCACAATGTAAAAGAATATGGCGCAAGCGGACATCCCCAAATGTTTGCTTGTTTGGCGAACCACGAACGAGCAAAGTTTGCCGCAAAACAACCGCCTGGCGAACCGCAAGGCCACATGTATGCAGTGACTCAGCGGATCACTGCCAAAGAGTTAAATGCTGTCAGTTACTATCTAAGCACACTAATGGTGAACTGTTCTATTTTTGCTTGGGTTGGTCGCTGTTAGGTTGGTCTCTATTACCTCAAAGAGCCCTAAAAGGGTATTGTCTGTTTGGTTAGGATGCCAAATTGTTCTCATCAATAACATAATTACATCTATGGTATTTTTCCCTGGGAGAAGGTGCACACTCCTTATTCTAGACTACTCCTGACAGTTATTTGGGAATCTTATGGTACCCCATACTGGGGACATCAATAGAAAGAGTTGAACAGGTCATCAGCCACCTTAAAGCTGTACCTGACTCGAAGGAGCATTTTATGGCATATCCATAAAATATCTATATACATTCTCCTCTGGGGCCCACAACTAATCTCTAGAATGGGGGACTCCTGACCTTTGTCCAGTCTAGTGAGGAAACTGCTGGTGACTATATCCAGGCCGACCTACGCCTATGGGAGTTACAAAAAAGGCTGAGCCAGCATATTAGGTTGTTTCCGTGACTCCCATGGATGTACATGTAGAGAGACATGGACATGCACGACCACCTCTCCATTCTTTCTTCATCTGGATGTGGAGGCCAGAAGCCACCTCACCAGAGAGGCTGGGGGTCAGAGGTTCCTTGTTCTGGTGATAGTTGCAGAGATGTCAAAATGATCATCATTTTAAAGTTCAAGCCATATCAACAGGTTTACCACCACTGTATGAAGGATAAGATATATTATCAGGCAACAACTTTTGGCTTTTGATAAGAATCCTATAGTTGGAAACCTACCAGTGCCCTGAGGAAACTATTCTCAAGAAGCAAACAGGTGTGTGAGGTATGACTTTGTAACAGAGATGGCATGTCTATAAATTTTAGTTTCTGACACAATGTTCTCTCAGGCAGAATTACCCCATCCAACAAAGCAAAGTAGATAGCAGCATTGGGAAGCAGTAGGTTGGGAGCAGTAGACTTTAGAAGTTTAGAGCTATGTTTCTACGGGGACTAGAAATAACCTGATGTGGCCTCGATCTACTCAAGCATTTAGCTCCACCCGACCGAAAAGCAAGCATGAACCCATAAGACGATTCCCTCACCCCACCTACCCTATGACTTGTTGAATTAGGATGGGGATATTGGGAAGATCATTCACAGTTGTGGAAGTGGCACCTGCACTTTAGTCCTCTACTAACATTCTTAAAGGGACACTTTAGGCAAAGCTAATACACACTTGCCAATGTTTTGAAGTTGGCATACAGGAGAATACATTTTTCAGGCTATGCTTATGCCCTTTTGGAAGGCTCCAGCCCTTTCCTGTGTATGTCCTGCCTCTTACATGATGCGCCAAGCCCCTTTCCATGACAAGTCATGCCCTCCTCAGGCCTGGTATGGACCATGGCGCTGTGTCTAAATATGCAGCATCTCCGCGCCTGGCACATACAGTAAAAGCTCATAGAAGCAGCACTCCATGAGCTGTGTGGGGGATTTGTCAACTTTCTGGAGTCCAGGGGGTCTCCATTTTTCCTAGAGCATCCCAGCAAGTATGCTAAGACATTGTATTATATCTAATGTAGGGCCTGAGGGGATGGTGTGAGACACAGGAATTCTATTTTGGCATTCTTTGTGTCCTAGAGTCCTGCATTGTCCCTCTACACCTTGCTGTAGTCATAACATAGTGCATCTATTTTGCTTGAAGTGCTCCTTCAACTCCCTGGAGTAGCTATGTAGTTAGCTCAAACCTCCTTACTTGGTGAAGGCTTAGGAGTTGTACACCATCCGCAGTGGGTGTCAGCTGTATATTTTTTGCTGTAACAGCCATGATTCAAGATGGCTCCAATCCCAGCCATTTAACTCTTCAGATGGTGCAGTTAAGAGCAACTGCGGCATCTAAGTGACTGTAAGTAAGGGAACTCCCTATGTTATCCTACTGTTGCTCCTACATTGTGACTGGATAAGCTAGTCCATTAGTAGATTTAAAAAAAATGTTTAAAAAATGTTTAGATGAAAAAATACAAAGTAAAGAACATACCAAAATGCCTTAGGGCTCTATCACGTGAGCGGATGCTGTGTGAATGGACCCTAAAGGGGAATCAAGTACATTGCTGCGGCCAATGACTGGCATTAGAGGGGACGTGTCCCCTAACGGGTTTGCAGTCTGTAGAACACAATGGAAAAAGCTATGGTGGAAACCTGGTACCAATGAAAGGTAGCTGACCATGGCACCATTTCCTGCATACAACGTAATGGGAACTGGAAAAATAATGCAATTCCGCCATTGTTTTATGGGTTTTGTTTTTAATGTATTCCCTCTGCTGTAAAGATTCCGGCTTCATTGTACAGGTCAGTACTGTTACAGCAATACCACTTTTTTTAAAATAGTTTTTCTTGTGTTTTAATACTTTTAAAAATTATAAACCTTAAAAAAAAAAAAATGTTGTTGCATCGCCATATTCTGACCCCCATAACTAAATTTTTTCCAGGGCGATCTGTAGTTTTTATTGATATCATTCTGAAGTGTGTGACCAAATAATGGTGAATCGACTATTTTGATTTTTTTTATATTCCGTTTGGCCGTATGGGATATATATTTTTGTATTTTAAGGGTAAACTATGTTCACACAATGAATTTATATTTTACGGGTATGTTCATACAACTGAGTTTTTTTTTTGTGTGCAGTTTTGATGCCTTCATAGTCATGAAAATAAAGAAAACTCTTTGAATGAGAAGGTGTGTCCAAACTTTTGGTCTGTACTGTATATCTGATATCGGAAAAGGGTTAGTTTCTAAAAATGTCTACAAGTAAATCTCAAACTAGGCAAATTGATATACCACCACAGGACACCAAGAGTATGCATTAGTAGCCACAGCCAGTGCTCGGGATTTACCACTAATTGTTGACTGCACATGGACTTGCCATTGTTTCATATTGTAAGTCCGAGTGAATCTGGCAAAAACAGGTCACCTGCGAGCGCCACCGGTGGACGCGAATAACAACCAAATGTAAAAATGTGGTGGCCACAGGCTGATGAATGTTTAGCCACGTTGTGGTTGCATCAGTGCAGTCCTATGTGACCTATGGTCCTGGTGCTGTATTTATGTAGTGAGCTTGGTCCTGGTGCTGTATTTATGTAGTGAGCTTGGTCCTGGTGCTTTTTTTATGTAATAGGCTTAGTTCTGGTGCTGTATTTATGTAGTGAGCTTGGTCCTGTTACTGGATTTATGTAGTGAGCTTGGTTCTGGTGCTGTATTTATGTAGTGAGCTTGGTCCTGGTGTTGTATTTATGTAATGAGCTTGGTTCTGGTGTTGTATTTATGTAGTGAGCTTGGTCCTAGTGTTGTATTTATGTAGTGAGCTTGGTCCTGGTGTTGTATTTATGTAGTGAGCTTAGTTCTGGTGCTGTATTTATGTAGTGAGCTTAGTTCTGTTACTGGATTTATGTAGCAAGCTTGGTTCTGGTTCTATATTTATGTAGTGAGCTTAGTTCTGTTGCTGTATTTATGTACTGAGCTAGGTTCTGGTGCTGTATTTATGTAGTGAGCTAGGTTCTGGTGCTGTATTTATGTAGTGAGCTAGGTTCTGGTGCTGTATTTATGTAGGGAGCTTGGTTCTGGTGCTGTATTTATGTAGTGAGCTTGGTTCTGGTGCTGTATTTATGTAGTGAGCTTGGTTCTGGTGCTGTATTTATGTAGTGAGCTTGGTCCTTGTGTTGTATTTATGTAGTGAGCTTGGTCCTGGTGTTGTATTTATGTAGTGAGCTTGGTCCTGGTGTTGTATTTATGTAGTGAGCTTGGTTCTGGTGCTGTATTTATGTAGTGAGCTTGGTTCTGGTGCTGTATTTATGTAGTGAGCTTGGTTCTGGTGCTGTATTTATGTAGTGAGCTTGGTCCTTGTGTTGTATTTATGTAGTGAGCTTGGTCCTGGTGTTGTATTTATGTAGTGAGCTAGGTTCTGGTGCTGTATTTATGTAGTGAGCTTGGTTCTGGTGCTGTATTTATGTAGTGAGCTAGGTTCTGGTGCTGTATTTATGTAGGGAGCTTGGTTCTGGTGCTGTATTTATGTAGTGAGCTTGGTTCTGGTGCTGTATTTATGTAGTGAGCTTGGTTCTGGTGCTGTATTTATGTAGTGAGCTTGGTCCTTGTGTTGTATTTATGTAGTGAGCTTGGTCCTGGTGTTGTATTTATGTAGTGAGCTTGGTTCTGGTGCTGTATTTATGTAGTGAGCTTGGTCCTGGTGTTGTATTTAAGTAGTGAGCTTAGTTCTGGTGTTGTATTTATGTAGTGAGCTTGGTTCTGGTGCTGCATTTATGTAGTGAGCTTGGTTCTAGTTTCTATATTTATGTAGTGAGCTTGGTCCTGGTGTTGTATTTATGTAGTGAGCTTAGTTCTGGTGCTGTATTTATGTAGCGAGCTTGGTCCTGGTGCTGTATTTATGTAGTGAGTTTGGTCCTGGTGCTGTATTTATGAAGTGACCTTGGTTCTGTTGCTATATTTATGTAGTGAGCTTGGTCCTGGTGCTGTATTTATATAGTGAGCTTGGTTCTGAGGCTGTATTTATGTAGTGAGCTTGGTTCTGAGGCTGTATTTATGTAGTGAGCTTGGTTCTGTTGCTGTATTTATCTAGTGAGCTTGGTTCTGTTGCTGTATTTATGTAGTGAGCTTAGTTCTGTTGCTGTATTTATGTAGTGAGCTTGGTTCTGTTGCTGTATTTATGTAGTGAGCTTGGTTATGTTGCTGTATTTATGTAGTGAGCTTAGTTCTGGCCCCAAGACTGAGCTTAGTTCTGTTGCTGTATTTATGTAGTGAGCTTGGCTCTGTTGCTGTATTTATGTAGTGAGCTTGGTTCTGTTGCTGTATTTATGTAGTGAGCTTGGTTCTGTTGCTTTATTTATGTAGTGAGGTTGGTTCTGAGGCTGTATTTATGTAGTGAGCTTGGTTCTGTTGCTGTATTTATGTAGTGAGCTTGGTTCTGTTGCTGTATTTATGTAGTGAGCTTAGTTCTGTTGCTGTGTTTATGTACTGAGCTAGGTTCTGTTGCTGTATTTATGTAGTGGGCTTAGTTCTGGCCCCAAGATTGAGCTTAGTTCTGTTGCTGTATTTATGTAGTGAGCTTGGCTCTATTGCTGTATTTATGTAGTGAGCTTGGTTCTGTTGCTGTATTTATGTAGTGAGCTTGGTTCTGTTGCTGTATTTATGTAGTGAGCTTGGTTCTGTTGCTGTATTTATCTAGTGAGCTTAGTTCTGTTGCTGTATTTATGTAGTGAGCTTAGTTCTGTTGCTGTGTTTATGTACTGAGCTAAGTTCTGTTGCTGTATTTATGTAGTGAGCTTAGTTCTGTTGCTGTGTTTATGTACCGAGCTAGGTTCTGGTGCTGTATTTATGTAATGAGCTTAGTTCTGGTGCTGTATTTATGTAATGCCCTTGGTCCTGGTGCTGTATTTATGTAATCAGCTTGGTTCTGTTACTGTATTTATGTAGTGAGCTTGGTTCTGTTACTGTATTTATGTAGTGAGCTTGGTTCTGGTGTTGTATTTATGTAGTGAGCTTGGTCCTGGTGTTGTATTTATGTAGTGAGCTTGGTCCTGGTGCTGTATTTATGTAGCGAGCTTGGTCCTGGTGCTGTATTTATGTAGTGAGCTTGGTCCTGGTGCTGTATTTATGTAGTGAGCTTAGTTCTGGTGCTGTATTTATGTAGTGAGCTTAGTTCTGGTGCTGTATTTATGTAGTGAGCTTAGTTCTGGTGCTGTATTTATGTAGGGAGCTTGGTCCTGGTGTTGTATTTATGTAGTGAGCTTGGTCCTGGTGCTGTATTTATGTAGCGAGCTTGGTCCTGGTGCTGTATTTATGTAGCGAGCTTGGTCCTGGTGCTGTATTTATGTAGTGAGCTTAGTTCTGGTGCTGTATTTATGTAATGCCCTTGGTCCTGGTGCTGTATTTATGTAATCAGCTTGGTTCTGTTACTGTATTTATGTAGTGAGCTTGGTTCTGTTACTGTATTTATGTAGTGAGCTTGGTTCTGGTGTTGTATTTATGTAGTGAGCTTGGTCCTGGTGTTGTATTTATGTAGTGAGCTTGGTCCTGGTGCTGTATTTATGTAGCGAGCTTGGTCCTGGTGCTGTATTTATGTAGTGAGCTTGGTCCTGGTGCTGTATTTATGTAGTGAACTTGGTTCTGGTGCTGTATTTATGTACCGTGCTTGGTTCTGGTTCTTAGTAATGAGCTTGGTATGGCACCACTACCACTGTATCTTAAATCGCACACTGTGCATGTACAGCGTCATCTCTATTTACTGCTGTGGGAATTCAGAAGACGGCTGAGCCAGCACACAGCTATTTTAAGAAGTCCCATAACGGTGAATGTAGAGGTGGTTGTACTGTACGTGTGGCTTTTTCTCCATTCACTATTTGGAAGTTCTCCCAGAGGTGGGATCCTCACCTGTCAGACATTTATGGCATATACTATCAATATGCCATAAATAACTCAGGTAGAAAAACCCCTTTAAGCAATTTGTAAATGCGATGCTACTAATTTAGTGTATTTATTCCCTATAATGGTTGTGGCGAGGTTGGAGGGGGGCAAAAATGCTTCCCGCATATGGCACCATCGAACCTAAGGCCGGGCCTGATTGCACTGATTAATGTCATCCACTGTTTTCCAAGACTCTGCTATTGATGATCAGATAAGCAGAGGTCCGACATCGTGGGGGTGCTGAGAGTCAGACCTCCACCAATCACTTATTGATGACCAATCCTGAGGATAGGTCAGTATCAAAATCTCAGATAACCCCTTTAACTTTGCAAGATGACATTATCATATCATGTGTTTGTCTGCAAGAATAATATCCTGTGTGATAAAACGGTATAATCATTCAGAAAAGCATATGCATATTACAAGACTTGTCAATATTTGTCATGCCTCTGTCGCCCTCTTGTGGTAAAAATTAATAATGAATGAAAGTGGGCTGTAGTTTATTTCCAATCAATGTCTTATTAAGATGCCTACTACAAAAGAGTAAAAGATTGGGATTCTGATAATAAAGGGGTATTCCATACATTCTACACCGATGTCAGATGACCTTAGCATACTGGTAAAGTACTGTAAGGACTGCCCTGTATGTAATATACCTAGCTCAGGAGACACCGACACGCTGTTATGGTAGAGTGCTATTCCTGGGAAGGGAAAAAAAAACCTCTATGATGTTGCTGCCAATTTTCTTTATATAAAGAGGGAATAAATCCTTCACGACTTGAAATATCAGAATAAATCCCTGGATCACCATCTCCAGTAACTGTGTTTTTGCAGGAAAGACATTTGGGCTCCTTTGTAGACTTTTTCAACAGATTCAACATCACCACCTCCTGTGGAAGAGAGTTCCATCATATCACTGCTCTTACAGTAAAGAATCCCTGTTGGCAATGATGCCGAAACCCATCTTCTAAATGTAGATGACACTTGCTATAGTTCTGTATCTTATCTCTGTTTTATGAAGTCCAATATTTATACACACTGGGGACCCTTTTACGCAGCCTAATATAGGGAGCATTGATTTGGAATTAGGAACCTTTAATCCCCATAGTTGTCCGCTTATTAGCAACTTTTACATGCAGGAATGATCACTGATGAAGGGAGATGAATGATCATTGCTACAGTTTCATTGTTTATTTGCAGCACATTGTTTATTTGCAAGTTCTGATAGACGTTCTTCAGTACCTCCTGCATGATGTTCTTTTGTTTTGCTTTCGCTTTGACATCTCTCCTCCCTCTCCCAGCTGTCATCTATTAGCAGTGATTGCCTCCCTATATATCTCCTCCC
Organism: Bufo gargarizans; assembly: GCF_014858855.1. NCBI lineage: Eukaryota > Metazoa > Chordata > Amphibia > Anura > Bufonidae > Bufo > Bufo gargarizans. The sequence continues at coordinate 87,548,763 of NC_058090.1, read as the reverse complement.
ATACTGCCTCACTTTGCGGTTTATACTACTTCCTGGATTGTGTACTCTGCTTGAAGTTGCTACAGCTGGTTCTTCAGATAAGTCTATTTCTGTATTTGTTGTTTTCCTGTTGGCTTGATTCTAGGTGACCCTGACTCCCTGCGTATTAAGTGCAGGGAGCCGGTGGTCGTGTCCCCTCACTATTATAGGGTTTGCAGGTGTCACTCAGTCTAGGTACATGGACATGCAACTTTCTATCATTGAGATCTTTGCATGGGCTGAGAAGACAGGGAGAGCTTCAGGGCTTTAATAGGGCTCACCCTTTTGTTCCTTAGATTTGGATCAAGCCAGTCGGATCATTATTTGTAACTTCTTGTTTTCTGTTACACCATCCGTGACACATACCTGATTACACAGGGTGATCTGCTGCTGACAAACAGCGATTTTATGTGTCACATGCAGTTTCAGTTACTATAGTTTTTTCCACAATCCTGTCATCATAAATGTTATATGTCGCGAGGTACGGCTACGTGTTACAGATATTGTCCTGATCTTAAAATGATTGTCCTGCCTGAATTAGCTCCCATTCCTCAACCAGTTTTTTTCAGCATGGCTCCTCTGGGGGTTAAAGGTGAACGCAGGTAGTCTTGAGGTGACTTAGGAAGTTTATGTTGAGTTTTTTAAGGGTGGCTTCCCAGGTGGTCCGGGATGGTGTAGGGGATTCATGATAATACCCGTGGTGGTCTAGGATGGCATAGTGTATCCTTGTTAAAGTCATACAGTATCTCCTACATCCTTGCAGGGTCGAACTTCATTAGCCAAGAACTTATGAAATCCATCTTGCTACTGATGGTTGTATCTCAGACTGTACATTAGCTGGGGATATAAGCCTGATCTTGTTTAAAAACTAGACTGCGTTCTATCTATGCATATACCTTCAGCTCTCACTCCTCTCCTAGTTTATAAAGTTTCTGTCTCTGTATTTGTAGCAGCTAGTTCCACAATACTGGTCTTGTTTCAAAGCGTTTGTTGTCAGGATCAGATTCATATATCTCTAGCTGCTATACTGCCTGAGATAGAGTGGGTTAAAGCAACTCCGCTTCACCCAGGTGTGATCTCAGCCAGCGCGTTTTAGATCCTCCTCTCTTGTATGACTGAACATGATATAGGGGGCATTACACTATAAGGGGGCATAACTGGGGACACTATTGCAGACTTTATAGACTGGGACACTATAGAAGGCATTGCTTGCAGGAGGCATTGCTGGGCTCTGTATGGGGGAACTTTTAATATTAAGGACACTATAGTGGCCATTAAAGCAGCATTTTATAATACTAGAGGCACTATAGTGGGCATTACTGGAGGCACTAGGGACATTATAGGGGCAGTATATTGTGCTACATTTTGGTTCTGGTGGAGCAGTATATTGAGCTACATTTTGGTATTTGGTTCTGGTGGAGCTGTATATTATGCTACACTTTGATATTTGGCTCTGCAGCTGAACCAAATACCAAAGTATACCACAGTCGACTGCCCCTCTATGGTATTACTTTCCCTGTCTAATTGACTTGACCCCACATTCTGTCAACCTGGGTCCTCCTACAACATAGGGCGACACAATAGGAGAGAGTTCGCATCTCCGTTTCATTTTCCATTCTTCTGATCTGTCAGAAGAACATAAAAAAATAAAAATAAATGGATCCTATTGCACATTAGGCATTCGTTTGAGCCATTGGTGACTGTAAGTTCAACATGGCACCTCATGGCCAACAACTGTCTGAGGATCTGAAAAAAACGAATTGTTGCTCTACATAAAGATGGCCTAGGCTATAAGAAGATTGCAAACACCCTGAAACTGAGCTGCAGCATGGCGGCTAAGACCATACAGCGGCTTAACAAGACAGGTTCCGTTCAGAGCAGGCCTCGCCATGGTCGACCAAAGAAGTTGAGTCCACGTGCTCAGTGACATATTCAGAGGTTGTCTTTTCAAAATAAATGTATGAGTGCTGCCAGCATTGCTGCAGAGGGTAAAGGGGTGGGAGGTCAGCCTGTCAGTGCTCAGACCATATGCCACACACTGCATCACATTGGTCTGCATGGCTGTAGCCCCAGGAGGAAGACTCTTCTAAAGATGATGCTCAAGAAAGCCCGCAAACAGTTTGCTGAAGACAAGCAGACTAAGGACATTGATTACTGGAGCCATGTCCTGTGATCTGATGAGACCAAGATAAACTTGTTTGGTTCAGATGGTGTCAAGTGTGTGTGGTGGCAACCAGGTGAGGAGTACAAAGATAAGCGTGTCTTGCCTACAGTCAAGCATGGTGGTGGGGGTGTCAAGGTTTGGGGCTGCTTGAGTGCTGTTGGCTGTGGGGAGCTACAGTTCATTGAGGGTACCATGAATGCCAACATGTACTGTGACATACTGAAGCATAGCATGATCCCCTCCCTTCGAAAACTGGGCCGCAGTGCAGTATTCGAACATGATAATGACCCCAAACACACCTCCAAGACGACCACTGCCTTGTTAAAGAAACTGAGGGTAAAGGTGCTGGACTGGCCAAGCATGTCTCCAGACCTAAACCCTATTCAGCATCTGTGGGGCATCCTCAAACGGAAGATGAAGGAGCACAAGGTCTCCAACATCCACCAGCTTCGTGATGTCATCATTGAGGAGTGGAAGAGGATTCCAGTGGCAACCTGTGAAGCTCTAGTGAACTCCATGCCCAAAAGCGTTAAGGCTACCTTCACACTAGCGTTTTTGCTGGATCCAGCAGGGTCCAGCAAAAACGCTTCTGTTACTGATAATACAACCATCTGCATCCGTTATGAACGCATCCGGTTGTATTATCTTTAACATATATTTAACATTGCCAAGACGGGTCCGTCATAAACTCCATTTAAAGTCAATCAGTTTTTTATTGTGCCAGATCCCAGGACGAAAAGCAAAATACAACATGTTGCGGTTTGCTCCCCGGTCTGGGACCGCAACTAAACGGAACGGAATGCATTTTGGAGCATTGTGTTCTGTTCAGTTCAGTTTTGTCCCCATTGACAATAAATGGGGACAAAACTGAAGCATTTTTTTCCAGTATTGAGCCCCTATGACGGATCTCAATTCTGGAAAACTTAAATACTAGTGTGAAAGTACCCTAAGCCAGGCCCACAATGTTTTAGATTTGTCTTGTGTTTGGCTTTATTGAAATTTGTGCTTATTCTATGAACTAAGATAGGCGAAAGAGGCGCCAAAGATAGCATTGTACACTGTGTAGTTATGGCCGGACTGGGAGCAGAGCTTAGGGGAGGCCGGCATGATGGGGGGTTTGGCTCAGGGAGACCCCAGAAGTAGTGATAGGTTAGTTAGTTAAAGCGTTGCGCATTAAAGAGATCATGGGGTTAGGGATTGGTTAAGTGGAGTTTAGGGGTGGGGGTTGAGGGCTTAAAAGTAGACAGGGAGAAGAAGGGTGCCATTTTAGGTGAGGAAAAAGAGTGTAGGGAGTCGACGCTATTTAATCTAAAAACTTACTGATGGAGCAACTGGAGGACACCATCAGTCGTCTGCGGGAGGCTGCAGCATCTCTTCAGGGGGGCGGCTGAGGCTTCTGCACCGTCTCAGCCCTTGGCGTCCAGGCCGCGGTGTGCTTTAGCCCACAGTCCTCCCTCCCTGCCCGGGAAGGTGCCACCCAGCGTGATCACAGTGGCGAGAGACACTGGGCTGCTCTGGTGCCGGTGGAGGTGTGTAGCATCCCCCCATCTGTTGCTGCTGTTATTTTGGTGTAATAAAGAACACTGAACATGGAAGCTATTAGAGTGCCGTGACCTTCTTCATTTCTTCATGGCATCCCCCCATCACCATCTTCCAGTCAGCAGCCAGGGAGAAGCTCCACCCCCTCTATCCATGGAGGAGAACAGCCCTAACGTCCCTGGCAGGAGTGCAGAGGAAAAAAAGAGTCCCGCCCACCCACCCCCTTTTTTCCCCTTAATGATGGAAAGGAGGTGGGGTGTGGCAGTTTATGGGAATGTTGGCATGGTGAGGAATTGGATGGGAAGGTCTTGTCATGGCGGCTGAGGCGGGGGGAGGTCCTTAAAGTTGGTTTATTCACTGGTGAGGATGATGGGAGGGCTCCGCGGTTGGGGCTGGACTCCCAGTGGTGGTGGAATAGAAGGAGGGGCTATTCAGGCTGGAGGCAAGATGGCACCCTGGTGAGGTATTCCAGTTATTTGGGGCTTCAAGGACCTCCCTTTGCAAGGAATTGATTATTGTTATGGTTATTTTTATATGGGTATTTATATTCTTTGTTGTTTGTTAATAAAAAACAGCTGCTGTGGCCGATTTTATTCCAGCCTGGTGTCCGAGTCTTTATTAAAGGGAAGGGGGTATTGGGAGGTTGGGAGGCAGGGCCGGCGCAACTATATAGGCGAACTAGGCATTCGCCTAGGGCGCCGGCCTGCTGGGGGCGCCCTGGTAAGCTCCCCCTGACTGGGGCTGCAGCCCTGGGCGACAGGGCGAGCGGCTCTTGAGCCGACCCCAGCGCCGTTACAGGGGGGCCAGGAGGTGGAGGTCCTTCTTAAATATGGCAGAGCAGGCATCTTCTTACCCTGATGGCAGGTGCCTGCTCTGCCAGTAAATTAGCGGAGGAGAGGAGGCGGGCGGCAAGGGAGGCTGTTCTAGCAGCTCCCCACTCCTCCCTCGTGCGCCCTCTGTGATGCCGGAATATGACGTCATTCCGGCCCCGGCGCTGGAGGACTGAGGTGCTGCACCACACTGGAACCCAGGGAGGTGAGTGTTTAAGTGTTTGACTGAGTGAGTGTCTGCCTGTGTATTTATGTCAGTGAGTGAATGTATGTATGTATGTCTGTCTTTCTGTCAGTAAATGTATGTGTGTCGGTCATTGAGTGTCTGTGTGTGTATGTCAGTGAGTGAGTGTATGTCAGTGAGTGTGGATGTCTGTCGGTCAGTGAGTGTCTGTGTGTTTGTCAGTGAGTATGTGTATGTCTGTCAGTGAGTGTGTGTTTCAGTGGGTAGGTGTATGTCTGTCAGTGAGTGTCTGTCAGTGAGTGAGTGTGTGTCTGTCAGTGAGTTTCTGTGTACGTCATTCAGTAAGTGTCTGAGTGTGTGTCTGTCTGTCAGTAAGTGTATGTGTGTCTGTCATTGAGTGAGTGACATGAGGGGGCGGCAAAATGGATCTTTGCCTAGGGCGGCAAAAATCCTTGCACCGACTCTGTTGGGAGGGGATGTATTAGTAAAAGGTGGAGGAAGGGGCTGTGTGTTAAGGGGGGTGTCCCAAGGGGCATGTGAGGATGAGAATGGGGTTGGCCGTCAAGTAACCAATACCCCCGTCAAGTGTTATACTGTGTTCCTAAGCCTGGTAGTTCCGACAGGTATCACAGCTTCAATTAAAGCTCTACACAGAGCAGAATCAACAACAGAGAACTTAAAGGGGTTGTCGCATCATGGACAATGGGGGCATATCGCTAGGATATGCCCCCATTGTCTTATAGGTGCAGGTCCCAGGACCTGCACCTCTATCGAGAATGGAGCCCCGCAAGTGAAGGAGGGCGCACTGTGCATGCGCAGCCGCCCTCCATTCATTTTCTATGGGGGCGGCTCGGCAATTTCCGTTGGCCCCATAGAAATGAATGGGAGCAGGGGCCGCGCATGCACAGTGCGCCCTCCTTCACTTCTATGGGGACCCTGCTTGGTGGTGGCTGGACCGGAGTCCTCCCGCCACCACCTTGCGGGGCTCTGTTCTCGATATAGGTACAGGTCCCAGCGGTGGGACCCGCACCTCTAAGACAATGGGGGCATATCCTAGCGATATGCCCCCATTGTCTATGATGAGACAACCCCTTTAATCTTTTGTTTTATAAGGTATTAACGTTTTTCTGTTTCCCTTACAATCATGAACACGTGCGAGTAAACAGCAAACAAGTCGTTGCGTGGCGTCGTTCGACAAGCATCAACGTTCATGTTGATCAGGAAAAAGTCCACCTGGTCGGGAAAAGGAGCTCTGGTTGAAAAAGGACCTTTTTCATGTAGCAAATAAGGGATGGAAAAGATGACTTCTGAACGAGTAAGTACTTATCTACACTTCAAAACTTCGCTAAAAGCAGCACTTTTAACCCCATACTCCCCACCACATACAAATCCACAGAAATGCTATAGTCTGCTTTGTTGGACCAGGCATAGGCACACGATAAATTGTGTATTGGTATAAACTCAACTTCAAGAAAGTTCAGGGTCAGGACAACAATTGAGGATTAGGAAGTGGGTGGAAAACTGTACCTACCACTGCCAACCCGCCAACTCGTCCAGAAAGGCAGGAGGAATTTTATCCCAACCATAACAGCAGGATAAATCTCCTGTTAAGGATCTGCAAAGAGATTACAAAATATGATCCTAATGTAGATCTGCTTACCTCATGTGACATCTATGAGAGCCATTTTAATAAATATTCTGTGACCCCCAAATATTGCATGGAATTATTCAAATTGTGGTTGCCCATACACCTAAGGCCTCTTTCACACTGGCGTGTGCGGCCCATGGTCGTGCTGCGGGACGCAATGCACGAGCACAGTCCGTGGGGCAGCCTCAGCAGATCGCGGACCCATTCACTTGAATGGGTCCGCGATCCGGCCATTGCGCAAAAAGATAGGACATGTTCTATCTTTTTGCGGAATGGAAGTACGGGACGAAGCACTCCGTAGTTCCGTGGTTCCGTTCCGCACCATTCCGCATCTCCGGATTTGCGGACCCATTCAAGTGAATGGGTCCGCATCCGTGATGCGGAATGCCCACGGAACGGCGCCCGTGTATTGAGGCCTGCATTCAGCGGGCCGCAATACGACAACGGGCCGCACACGCCAGTGTGAAAGAGGCCTAAACCAGAGGAATGAGGCAACAGGGAGAACGGAACCAGGGAATGGCCAGTTTCATAATGAGGAAGAATGACTTTCAATACTCGTGCAACTGGCAATGGGTCATTGGTGTGGCACACCGAGCATGAGTGCTTGGCCTGTGTTCTGGGGACTCGGAGCTCCCCCTTATTCAAACAAATAACTGTCCCTTCTCTCCCTCTCCATCTTCCCCCACATCCTAAACCAGACCACCGCCATAAACTTCTTAGTTCCTGACCCAGAGGTGACAACGATCACTGGCCTCCACGACACTTTATATAAACTTGCCTGCACTAGGCCTGCAGCCTATCAGAGGCCAGTGTAGGCGGCGCGAGCCTGAGCCGTACAGCGCGGGACACAGGCTGGAAGAGGCCTGCATCGTATCGCTGCCAGCCTGATGGAGGTAAGTATAAGTGTTTTTTTTTTTTTTTTATATGGTACTACTGCTGGCACATAATTGGGGGGTATCTATGGGAGCACCTGTTACTGGCACATGATTGGGGGCATCTATGGGGCACTTGTTACTGGCTCATTATTGGGTGGCACTGTGGGGGCATCTAAGGGGCACTTCTTGGCACATTATTGGGGGGCACTGTGGGGGGCATTTCTTACTGGCACATTATTGGTAGAACTTTTTACTGGCACATTATTGGGTGGCACTATGTATCTATCTATAGGGGCACTTCTTACTGGAACATTATTGGGGGGCACTGTGGGGGGTATCGATGGGGGCACTTAATAGCACATTATTGGGTGGCACTATGGGGGCACTTGCTGGCACATTATTGGGGACACTATGGGGGCATCTACTGAGGCCACAAAAAAGGGGTATTTTATATGGGGGAAGGGGGAGAGGAACATTATGGGGACTTCTACTGAGGTCACAAAGAAGGGGTATTTTATATGGGGGGCCCTGTATAGGGGTATTTTATACTGGGGCACATTATGGTGGGTACTATGGGGAAGGGGAGAGAGTAGTACTATGGGCTCATCTATGGGGGGCACTAAGAAGGGGAATTTTATACTTGCAAATTATGGGGGACACTGAGGGCATCTACTGGGGCACTATATATGGGGCATTTTATACTGGTACATTATGGGGGGCACTAGGAAGAAGGGGGAGAGGAGCACTATGGGGCATTTACTGGGGGAACTATATAGGGGTATTTTATACTGGCCCATTATAGGGGCACTTTGGGGACATTAGCTCAACTGGGGACATTAAAAGGGGGTATTGCACTGGCACATTATAAGGAGAATTATTACTACTGGGGGGCATTATGATGGGCTTTATTACTACTGGGGGTCTATGGGGAACATGATTACTAGTATGGGCACTATGGGAGCATTATTACTTCTGGGGCACAGTGGGGACATGTTGGGGGCACTGTATGAGCGCTATTACTACCATGTGTGTTCTAGCAGAAAATTATTCCTATTGGTGGGACTTTTGGGAGCACTATTACTGTGGGGGCACCTTGGCACAGTATCAGCTTACCACAGTTATTTTTGGGGGACGTTATGTTTACACTATTAGTGTCAGGGGCACTATTTGCTGGACGCACTGTGTGCCAATAAATATTGAAGGGCACTAACTGCATGGTACTACTATTATCAGGGGGTTTATCTGTTTCTGCAGTATAGTATTGGGGAGCACAGCGGCACAATATTGGTGGTGGTAGGATGATTTGTCCAGAAGATGGAAGGATGATGGAAAAGTCGTAAACTAAGATTTTGTTGGTCAAACTGCAGAGACGAGAAATGGCTGAAGAATGGAGGTCTGGTCTGAAGGTCTGAAAGGAGAAAATGAGGAAAGAAAACATCTACATCAAAGAGACGTCACTGGATGTAAGAGGTATGTGCGCTGTATTACCCTGTATGTAGGGGTGGGTGGAGGGGTTAGTAGTACAGTACTATCTGCACACTGTAAAAAAAAAAAAAAAAGTAATCTGCAAAATACAGTGGATATAAAAAGTCTACACACCCCTGTTAAAATGTCAGGTTTCTGTGCTGTAAAAAAAAAATGAGACAAAGATAAATCATTTCAGAACTTTTTCCGCCTTTAATGTGACCTATAAACTGTGCAATTAAATTGAAAAAAAACTGAAATCTTTTAGGTGGAGGGAAGAAAACAAAAAAATAAATAAAATAATGTGGTTGCATAAGTGTGCACACCTTCTTATAACTGGGGATGTAGCTGTGTTCAGAATTAAGCAATCACATTCAGAATCATGTTAAATCGGAGTCAGCATACACCGGCCATCATGTAAAGTGCATCTGATTAACCCCAAATAAAGTGCAGCTGCTCTAGTTGGTCTTTCCTGAAATTTTCTTAGTCGCATCCCACAGCAGAAGCCATGGTCCACAGAGAGCTTCCAAAGCATCAGAGGGATCTCATTGTTAAAAGGTATCAGTCAGGAGAAGGGTGCAAAAGAATTTCCAAGGCATTAGATATACCATGGAACACAGTGAAGACAGTCATCATCAAGTGGAGGGAATATGGCACAACAGTTGTGACAGACATCACCAAGAACTGGACGTTCCTCCAAGATTGATGAAAAGACGAGAAGAAAACTGGTCTGGGAGGCTACCGAGGCCTACAGCAACATTAAAGAAGCTGCAGGAATATCTGACAAGTACTGGCTGTGTGGTACATGTGACAACAATCTCCTGTATTCTTCATATGTCTGGGCTATGGGGTAGAGTGGCGAGACAAAAGCCTTTTCTTGCGAAGAAAAACATCCAAGCCAGGCTACATTTTGCAAAAACACATCTGAAGTCTCCCAAAAGCATGTGGGAAAAGGTGTTATGGTCTGATGAAACCAAGGTTGAACTTTTTGGCCATAATTCCAAAAGATATGTTTGGCGCAAAAACAACACTGCACATCACCAAAAGAACACCATCCCCACAGTGAAGCATGGTGGTGGCAGCATCATGCCAAGGGGCTGTTTTTCTTCAGCTGGAACTGGAACCTTAGTTAAACTAGAGGGAATTATGAACAGTTCCAAATACCAGTCAATATTGGCACAAAACCTTCAGGCTTCTGCTAGAATAAAAGAGGAACTTCATCTTTCAGCATGACAACAACCCAAAGCATACATCCAAATCAACAAAAGGAATGGCTTCACCAGAAGAAGATTAAAGTTTTGGAATGGCCTAGCCAGAGCCCAGACCTGAATCCGATTGAAAATCTGTGGGGTGATCTGAAGAGGGCTGTGCACAGGAGATGCCCTCGCAATCTGACAGATTTGGAGTGTTTTTTGTAAAGAGTAGGCAAATCTTGCCAAGTCAAAATGTGCCATGCTGATAGACTCATACCCCAAAAGACTGAGTGCTGTAATAAAATCAAAAGGTGCTTCAACAAAGTATTAGTTTAAGGGTGTGCACACTTAATTTTTTCTTCCCTCTACCTAAAAGATTTCAGTTTGTTTTTCAATTGAGTTGTACAGTTTATAGGTCACATTAAAGGTGGAAAAAGTTCTGAAATGATTTATCTTTGTGTCATTTTTTTTTACATCACAGAAACCTGACATTTTAACTGAGGTGTGTAGACTTTTTATATCCACCGTATTTGTGTTAGAAGTTGTGCTTTTTTAATTTTTAGAATAATGATACAGCCATTTTATTTGATTCTTTTGTGCTGATTCTTTTTTTTCTTCTCTTTATTAAGGGACACTATAGTCACCAGAACCACAACAGCTAAACGTAGTAGTTCTGGTGTCTATAGCATGTCTCTGCAAGCTTTTCAATGTAAACACTGCCTTTTCAGAAAAAAAGGCAGTATTCACATTACTGTCAAGGAACACCTCTATTGGCCACCCATCATTATTAAAGTTTACTACTCTACGAGGTGTGTGGATTTTTCTTTGTGTGTGTGTGTGTGTGTTGTGGTGGAGGGCGTGATTGCATGCTAGGGTGTGGGAAGGCAGGATCCAGGGGGGCCAAGTAAATTCTTGCCCAGGGTCGAATCAATATCAAAGACGGCAAGCATTTGCAAGTAGTTCTGACGAGGCTAAACCACCAATTGTTTGGACACCTTCTAAAGGGCAAATTATACTGGCTTGGTCCTACATAGGACCATTACCATCAGGTAGTCGTAACTGTCGACCTCCCTGCCAGCTGTCCTGATGGATATCAGAGCCACCCAGGCATACTGATATCACACCATTTTAACTCGTCACCAGGTGCAAAATGCCACTATGCCTACCTAATGAACATCAAGTTTCTGAGCCCATGAAAATGTCATTGCCAGAGATATGTTCTTCCAACAGGTTCAACAGAACCTGAAGGAGTTACTGCCTCATGCAGCTATGCGGTTGCACAAACTTTATCTACAGGTGGAGACACCTATGCCCTCTTTAGGAGACAAGGTAATGGTGAAAGTCTTCCACACAGCTGGACCTTGGGACGCTAACTGGTAAGGTCCCTATCAGGTCCTGGAGGTAATGGGTGACACTATGCTAAATGTACAGACGCCGATGACAACAAAGAAAAGGTCCTGTAGACGACTGAAAGCCTTTTGGATCCACATTGACCAAACAAAGGCAACCCCAGCTCAACTCAATAATGTCTACACAGTTAGAGTTGGGTAAAGGGAGGGGGGGGGGGGGGTTGGCCAATGGTGGATCCCTAACACAGACATACACATATAACAAGTGATACCTTATCACTTAATGGATCACAGGATGGAGAGTCGGCACAAAACCAGATAGCCAGAAATATAGGGATCACCTGAACGGGGTACGTCTCCAGTTTTTAACACTAGTGGTAAGCATGATAATGGCAGGCTCGGCCTCTTCGGGGGAGGTTCTGGAATCTACTTATGGTACAGATGGTACACCACTTAGTGGACCACATCTCTTAATGGTAGAATGCTTGAAAGGTAAAATCCTGGAACTACATTTGCACCAGGACAGTGGTACCTGTATGGGTTCCAGAGAGAGAGTTTTGCTGATTGTACAACACAACACTATATCCCAATGGAGAATGTGTCTGGCATACAACATGACTTACATGCCCACTGCCTCGAAGAATACAGACATTTTCAAGACTCAGACCCAACACCTATCAAATCTTTAAAATGGGTGTCTAGGAACCCTCACTTGCACCCTTATAAGCAAGCAACAGCCAACACCAATGCAGTGTTGTGTACAAAAGAAGGAGTTCTGAGTCCTGAATATGTCACTGGGGCAGAGAATAGTGGGGACATATTTTGATAGACCCATACCTGTAAAGGGCACCAGGGGTGGATTGGAAACTCATAGTGGCCATGGAAAAAAAGGTAGAAGTGGATCCATATTGTAGGCGGAACCAAACCGGTAGAAGGCATGGTCAAACCAAGTAGGCAGAGTCAGAAAACCTGTTACACATCCACATTCTTTGTTATATTATACTGTAGCAGTATAATTACAGCAATAACAAATTTACTAGTTTTTATTGTTTTACAGCTTTTAAAAAAATAAAAACATTTTTAAAAATAAAAATTTTCTTCGCATCACCATACGATGAATAACATAACGGGGAAAAGAAAAGTGGGCGATTCAAAGTTTCCTTCATCACTTTATCTTTTGTAAAAATTTGAATAAAAAGTGATCCAAAAGTCATACATACCGTAAAGTGGTAGCAATCAAAACTACAGATAGCCCTGCCAAAAATGAGCCCTCACACAGCTATGTTGACATAACTATAAAAAGAAAACGTTATGGGGGTTAAAATATGACGATGACGAGAAAAAATGATTTAAAATTTTTTATTTTTTTTCCAGTATTAAAACACAAGAAAAACTATACAAATAAGGTATCGGCGTAATTATACTCACCTGGAGAATTAAGCGCACAAGTCAGTTTTATCGCATAGTGAACGCTGTAAAAACAAAACCCATAAAACTGTGGCAGAATTATTATTTTTTTTTCTCCCAATTCCACCGCATTTAGAATTTCTTTCCATTTCCCACTACACTGTCTGCAATATTAAATGGTGCCAATAAAACGCACAACTTGTCCCGCAAAAAATAAATCCTCATACGGCTATGTGACTGGAAAAATAAAAAAGGTATGGCTCCAGGAAGGCAGGAGTGAAAAATGAAAACGCAAAAAGGAGGGGGTTAAGCATTTTTCTAGGCTACTTCTTTCTCATCAATTGACATTTTTTGTCTGTGGCTTTGTCACTTATCGTTTCCTTTTTATTATAATTGTCATTTTTATTTAGTCATTTTATTTCACAACTGGCTTCAATAATGTAATCCTTTCACATTGAGTTTGGACCCATTCACACGTCCAAATCCATTTTGTCCATCCTCACATTCTGCCTATTCCTGTCTGCAAATCGGGCAAGAATAGGACTTGTTCTATGATTTTTACATGGCTGCGGAACGGACGTACAGACGGATGCGGAGAGCACAGGGGTCCCCCTATCCAATCACCGTCACCCCACTCCTCCTTTTCCTATTTGTGCTTGGATCGGCTCACCGAGAGGATCTACCTAAACAATACTTACCTGAAGCAGTAGAGTTATGCCGGAACTGCTGTAGGAGGGTAGCCTAAAGGGGCCAAAAACACACAATAGATGCAGGAATGGTTTGAAAATATATATTTAACGCATTGTACTTACAAAACCAAATTATTGAAGGCAAGGGACATTTTATGTTTTGGATCAGCAACATAACGGGCATAACAAGCAGATTTCCATCTGCCCAATTTCTGGATGACATGCACGGGCACATTATTTTTGGAGGCCGCTGAGGCGGCGCCTATCCTGAATGAATGACCTGTGATAGCCAGTGGGTTGACCCCTGATGTCGACAACAGCAGGCGGACGTATTTGAGTAAGGTTTGAATGTTCAAGGGAGCACCATCGAACTTGAACAAGGGGGATTCAGCAGGATCGTCCCTGATGCACTGCAACCACTCGTGCAACACGGTGACTGGGCACCATTTGTTGTTGGTGGCAAAGTATTTGACCTGAACTGTGTTGTTGGAATCCAACCGGAGGATAAAGTGTGTACCTTTCCAGTGTAGCTGGTTCCTCCACAGATAGCCACCGGACGACTTGGCTCATGTGAACTCCCCCGGCCTAAAGAAATCCATAGAAAGCCAAATACATCACAGATTTTATGAGTAAGCTAATGTATTGGCCGAACGGTTTGTTCAACAGTGCATCAGAAACAGACCTGATCATGCTACCGGAGAAAGGTTGTTTGGTGGGCCTTCTCTTGACGGACTGCTTCTGAATACCTTTCAACAAAGATCTGATTGCACGGACTGAAAATAGAGAAGGTTGATCAGGAAACTGGATGTACCAATGATGCTGTATGCCAGCCAGGTACAGCTTGATGGTACTATGGACCAGGTTTAAATGAGAGTGGCAAAAAGTTGCGAATGCTAGAAGATATGTGATGGGACCTTCACCGGCAGAGGGGTATGTGTTTTTAAACGTATTAAACAACCACCAAGCCGTCTTGTATGCCTTTTGCGTGTTACTGGACAACGATTTGGACATGAGGCTCTTGGCCATCTCGAGAAAGGGAGCTACTCCATCAGCAACTGGCCATGAAGTGGAGCTGGTGTTGGTAAATGGTCTGCCTCCGGGAAAAACTAAAAAAAGAGTGGAAAATTAAAGCGGGACAGTGCATTGGTGTCACGGATGGTGTTGCAGAAAGCTGGAACTTATAAATAAACATCCGACTGGCTTGATCCCAAACTAAGGAGCATATGGGTGAGCCCTAAAAAAAAACTAGAGCTCTCCCTGACTGCTATGCCCATGCAAAGGTCTTTATGGTAGACGATTGCATGTCCACGTACCTCATACCATGTGACACCTGAAAACCCTATAATAGTGAGGGGACACGACCACCGGCTCCCTGCACTTAATATGGACGGAGTCAGGGTCACCTAGAATCAAGCCAGCAAGGAAACACAAATAAAGGAAACAGACTTATCTGAGAAATCAGCAGAAGCAGCATCCAGCAGTGAACACAATCCAAGAAGAAGTATAAACCGCAAAGTGAGGCAGTATTGGAGGGAATATAAAGGGAGACAATTAGTGTAAATAGGTGACAGCTGGGAGAAGGAAAGGAGATGACAAAGTGAAACCAAAACAAAGAACTTCATGCAGGTAGAGAAGAACATCTAACAGACCTTCTCACAGAAGTGGCGGTGACAATCGGCTGCGACATTACGTAGCCCACTGATATGTGAGCAAATGAAATTGAAGTTCTGGTGTAACGATAGCCACACGAGCTTCCGCACGAAAGCCATTATGTGCCTGGATCCTGATCTACCCTTTATAAGAATGTCTGCGAGTGCCGCATTGTCGGTTAGAAATAACAACGTCTGGTTTCTCCACCGTTCACCCCATATCACAGCTGCCACTACTATGGGATAGATTTCGAACAGTGAGGAGCTCCTGGAAAACCCAGGTATGCTGGTAATTTCTGAAGGCCATAGGTCAGTAAACCAATGGGTGCCATGTATGGCTGCGAAGCCGGCAGTGGGAGAGGCGTCTGTATGAATTACTGGCGAATGATTGGATACCACTGGAATAAACAAAGAGACTCCATTCCACTGAGAGAGGAAGTTGTTCTACATCAATAAATCAAAAATGGCCTCCTGATCCAGGTGAACTGGGCTATCTTGGCATGGTGCTTGAGGGAGGAGCACCAGCAGTCTCAAAATAAATGATCTGCCCTGCGGAATGATCCGCATGGCAAAATTCAGCATGCCGAGAAGTGACTGAAGATCTGCCTTCGTGGTGACCCTCACTTGGGCTAGCCTGTGAACAACTGCCTTGATTCTGGCCAACTTGTCCTGTGGAAGACTGGCTTGCAAGTCTACTGTGTCTAGGTGTATGCCTAGAAACGTGATCCCTGTGCTAGGGCCTTCGACCTTGTGTGGGGCCACTGGAACTTTGAGGTCTTCGAATGCAGTACACAGGACCTGTAAATCTTGAGGCTCCTGATTTGGGTATTCTAACAGGAGAAAGTCGTCGAGGTAATGGATAACATGATTCACCCTGAAGGTATTGGACAAGACCCAATGCAGGGCGCTGGCAAACTGGTCAAATAACCAGGGGCTGGATTTAGACCCAAAAGTCAATTTGTTAGCAAAATAATATAATCCCTGCCATTTCATGCCGTGCCATTGCCATAAGTCTGGTTGGATGGGCAGTAACTTGAATGCGTCGGTAATATCTGCTTTTGACAACCAAGTACCCTTCCCTAATTTAATTATGACCTGGATAGCTTCATCTATAGATGCATATCTCATGGAGAATTCCTCTGAAGGAATTAATGAGTTCAAGTTTGGTATTTGTAATGAATGCGGGGCCAACAAGTCATAAATTAACCGTTTTTTATTTGAGAACTTTCCAGTCACATTGCCTACTGGATTGATCCTCCAGCATGCAAAGGGAGGTTGGCTGAAGGGACCTATTAGATAACCCCTGTCTAACTCTGTTTTGATTAGTTGTGTAACTGCCTCCGGGTCTCTGGACGCTGACTGCAAATTCCCGCACTCGTATGTGGTCTGCGGGAGGGCGAGAAGACCAGTGTGGTAGCTGTTGATTAAACCGTTGACCACGAACTGCACCCACTCTGGATCTGGATGGGCAGTCAATAAACGAGCGATCAGCTCCACGTTAACCACGCTTAGTCATGCCGGGCCTTGATTCTTCTGAGGGCATGCTATGTGAGGATGGGCTCTGAAACAGATAGAACATAAGTGTAGTAACCTACACTGACTATGACTATGACAAGCTGTGTAATTATAGTTGTTGCATATCTGACTCTTCCCTAGGTATTTGATGGGACGCCCTAATTTATCGACACCGGAGGCTGATTTATTACTGGACGGACCTGGGGCCGAACTAGGCTGAATCGATTCTGCCATGTTGTTCGTATTTGAACACCAACCCGCCGTGTTGGAATAAGAATTACAGACGGTGCAGGTCGGAGCTTTTAGGCCTGCAAAATGGCGACAAAACAATTCAGTGTCTATATTAGACCAATCAAGAATATGTTGGCACTGTGTCAGGGCGGCTGCTGCTTTAGCCGAGAATGAGCGATGATAATCGAAAAATGCTGTCCCGCCATACTTATAACCTAATTCAACCACTTTGTAACATGTACAAGTCTAGCTCAGCCCTCCTATGCGGGTTTGCTGTACAAATGACGTCCCGGTATAAGCTAAATGCTAACACGAACTCGGTGATATTGAGCTTCCTGTTTAACCTGGCATCCTTAGACTTCAGGATGACAGATACCTCACCGCATGCTATGGTCTTATTGTCCGGGGCCTCATGTGTGGCAATAAGCAGGGATGCCAGATTGACGTCCCTGCCCTCCAATATATCTTGCCTGATATTAGCAGGAATGAAGTGGGATGGAGCGATTGTGGGAATTTGAGAAGACCCACCAGAAACGCTGGACTACACCACTGCAGCTACCGCTGGCGCCGCCAATGCTGCGGCAGCAGTACTGGCTTCAACTGACTCCTTCCTGGCCTGTAAGTCCGTCATGGACGATGCCATGTTGTTGATGATGGCGTGTAGCTGTGTGAGCGACGTTTAGATGGTACCCATAGACACCACCTCTTGGCTTACGGGTGGTGCATCCGTGATAATGAGACAATATAGATCCGCTTTCCTAGCGGAGGCGGGAAAGAAGATGCCCCTCTTCCGCAACTCAGCGGATAATTTTGGGATAGTCCAGGATCTTAAAGGGGTTATCCGAGTTATTTTTTTGTTCTTTCTATGTTCCTAACTAAGCAAATGTAACAGCTTTCCAATTAACTCACTTTATCTCCAGTGGCTGGTTTCTCAGATTTCACTGAGGGTCACATGACCTGTGATGTCAGCTTCTATCCCTGCTCTGATAAAGGTCTTTAACAAGCCTGTAAACGAGACGTCACTGTGCTGGCCACGCCCCCTTCACTGCCGTCTGCTCTCTCTCCAAGGATTCTTAACTCCTTCAGCTGAAGATACTGGGTAGCTGCAGCAGTGACAATTCTGGGCACAGGAGCTGAAGGACTAGAGAGAGCATTGCACAAGAAGGTAGGGGGAAGATCCTGTGTGTATTAGCAGTGTCATTATACAGCTGGGACTTGTAGTTATACACTTACAAGTTTCTGTTGATTCTCCCAGCACTGAGGGCAGCTCTTGTATCCACTCCCTTAGCAGTGTCATTATACAGCTGGGACTTGTAGTTCTACACTTACAAGTTGCTGTTGATTCTCCCAGCACTCAGGGCAGCTCTTGTATCCACTCCCTTAGCAGTGTCATTATACAGCTGGGACTTGTAGTTCTACACTTACAAGTTGCTGTTGATTCTCCCAGCACTCAGGGCAGCTCTTGTATCCACTCCCTTAGCAGTGTCATTATACAGCTTGGACTTGTAGTACTACACATACAACATGCTGCAGAGTCTCCCAGCACTCAGGGCAGCTCTTGTATCCACTCCCTTAGCAGTGTCATAATACAGCTGGGACTTGTAGTACTACACATACAACATGCTGCAGAGTCTCCCAGCAGGCAGACATGTCACTCAGGGCAGCTCTTGTAGCCACTCCCTTAGCAGCGTCATTATACAGCTGGGACTTGTAGTCCTACACATACAACATGCTGCTGATTCTCCCAGCAGGCAGACATGTCACTCAGGGCAGCTCTTGTATTCACTCCCTTAGCCGTGCAGGGGGAGGGGCAGAGATTGGTTTTATTGCATGTAAAGAAAGGGCCAGAAAAGAACCAGGAAAATGAGGAAATTATATATATTTTTTTTTGCATAAAACTTGCTTAGCTTAGGTATATATTGCTGCCCATCAGATTTTCAGTGCTATATTATTTTTTTCCATAACTCGGACAACCCCTTTAGGGATGGCACTGCACTTCGCTCAGACTGTGATTCCCCACTGTCCCGAGATGCGGATGAGCCTCCAGGAATGAATTCTTGCGACATCTTCCTACCGGCCAGTAAATGAGAGCAATTAGTACCCCCCTCACCCGAACTACGACCTGCAAGCATTATGCCCATGTGCCCGGCAGCCTTGACCACCAGTGGACCCCAACCAACTTGAACGATTTGCTATGGCGGCCCTTACTGTGCGATAAACTTGGGAATATTGCATGACATGCCAGGGATTCAAAACCCAGCTTGATGTAAACCACATTTTAGAGGGTTTACAACATTCGCACATAGATGCCACTACCTCTCTATCTTTGGCTCTACAAGAGAAGTTTAGAAGGTTAGTTGTGGGCCTCATGGAGGAGCAAGATAGACCTCAACTTTCCCTGGCATGTTCGCTAGAACAAAGTGAACTCTCGGATAACGTGAAACATATTGTGTCCTCTTTGTACAGTCGCCACTACCCATTCAACCTCCGACAAAGGGTAAGTCCCCTGATCTCTCCTTTTGAAGCCAACCACACTAACTGGTGGGTAATTCAGTGGCATAGTTGTCAAAATCTCACCTGTACCACGTCGTCCTTGGCACCTATATCGGGTAACCTGAGTCATGGGTACAGTGCCATTAACCTTGTATGGGATTGAAATGAATAAGAGGACAATGCTTCATCCATAGCTCCCCTCGGATGTCTTAACCTTTTGAGGGCATTTATACTTATCTGTTTGATACAGATGGCAGTTATGATCAGGTGCTTAGACACCAGTGTTGGAACACTGAGGGGTCCTGTGAGATGAAGGCTAACCCAATACTCTCCTCCAGTCTGAAATATATGATACAAGGGTATTGGTACCAAGGGCAAAATATGTCATATACAATCTACGGAACTATGTAACTGCACCAAAAGATATTGTATTGTAAGCTCTTGCAGGGAGGGTCCTCTACCCCTCTGTACCAGTCTGTTATTAGTTTCTTGTTTATTTTATTTATATATGTGTAACCCCGGCTGGATGTACAGTGCCATGGAATTAATGGAGCTTTAAATTAAATAATAATAATATTGTACTATTAGTCCCGTCCTTTGTATTGGCATCACAGAACAAAGGGGAAGAACACAGATCACTCTGGAGAAGAGACTTGACATCCACCCTGACACTCGTGTGAGGCTTCAGAGGATTCCCCTTGGTTTTAACAAAAAACTGAAGAGGCTGAGAATTGGACTACCATCCAACTCAAACATGACCAAAATCACAGGGATTGCGAACGATCTGGATAAAGACTCAAAGGTGTCCTGGTGGGAGAGTCTATTTGGCTAAAGCCTGTTGGCCACTTTATTCTTTAAACTCCTCATCCATCTGGTTATAATTCTCCTGGTTTTAGTCATCTTCATGTACCTTGGACTGTGCTTGGTTTATCGGAGGGTAGAGACTTACTGACCAGATACAACAGAACCAGACAGTACTACATGAATCCAATTGCAGACAAAGGTTCAGGACGTAACACCAGTGCAGTCCTGAAGCCTTGTATCTTTGTGTATACATATATATATTGTTTTTTCTTTTTCCTACAAGGGTTTAGGACGTAATCCCAATGCAGTCCTCAAGTCTACTATAATTGTATGTATTGTTATATTTATTAAGGTCCCCGCACTTTCTGAAAGGTATTTGCCACATCATCATCCCTAGGAATGGTGGGGTTTATAAGTGATGGATTGAATGTTGGTAATGATAGACATTGTTCCTTACTGCAGTTCGGATTTAGGTACTGTGACATCACCTCCTACTCAAGAATTCTGACCTGCCTTGGTATAGCCCTGGATATCTGTCCATGGAGGTAGTAACCTTGTCGATGATCACTACTTCCATCAAGGAGAATAATCTGGCAAAATTCATGCCTCTGTTGACAGTTCCCAAAAACTAATGAGGGTCTGCCTGTGTCAACATACTGGACTGTAGGAGCAAGTCCATTCCCAGTCTGACCAGTCTCAGGAAAAGCCTTGGAAAAAGACGACATTGGGATAGGCTGATACCTGACACTCAGCAAAGATAAGGCAGCAAAGAGCTTTAATCCAGACACAAGAAAGACGAAAGCTCAAGAAAGGCGAAGATGGTTTATTCTGTGGATGGAGACATTGGGTTACAGTGACTGGCAGGAAAGACATCACCCATTTCCGCTGGGAATTCTAAGTACCGAAGTACAAAATTATTACTTCACTCCATCCTGGACTGTTACCAGCAACAAGTAGGGTTGAGGAGTCAAATACAGCCCAACACAACACTTCTCCCACATTTCATTGTCGTGTTCCCGACAACAGAGGGATTGAAGAGGGAAGTGCCCCAAAATGTGTGTGTATGTATATATACAGACGTGGACAAAATTGTTGGTACCCTTTGGTCAATGAAAGAAAAAGTCACAATGGTCACAGAAATAACTTTAATCTGACAAAAGTAATAATAAATTAAAATTCTATAAATGTTAACCAATGAAAGTCAGACATTGTTTTTCAACCATGCTTCAACAGAATTATGTAAAAAAATAAACTCATGAAACAGGCATGGACAAAAATGATGGTACCCCTAGAAAACACAGAACATAATGTGACCAAAGGGACATGTTAATTCAAGGTGTGTCCACTAATTAGCATCACAGGTGTCTACAACCTTGTAATCAGCCATTGGGCCTATATATATGGCTCCAGGTAATCACTGTGTTGTTTGGTGATATGGTGTGTACCACACTCGACATGGACCAGAGGAAGCAAAGGAAAGAGCTGTCTCAAGAGATCAGAAAGAAAATTATAGACAAGCATGTTAAAGGTAAAGGCTATAAGACCATCTCCAAGCAACTAGATGTTCCTGTGAGTACAGTTGCACATATTATTCATAAGTTTAAGATCCATGGGACTGTAGCCAACCTCCCTGGACGTGGCCGCAGGAGGAAAATTGATGACAAATCTAAGAGACGGATAATCCGAATGGTAACAAAAGAGCCTAGAAAGACTTCTAAAGAGATTCAAGGTGAACTTCATGCTCAAGGAACATCAGTGTCAGATCGCACCATCCGTCGTTGTTTGAGCCAAAGTGGACTACATGGGAGACGACCAAGGAGGACACCATTGTTGAAAACGAATCATAAAAAAGCAAGACTGGAATATGCCAAACTACATGTTGACAAGCCACAAAGCTTCTGGGAGAATGTCCTGTGGACAGATGAGACAAAAATCGAAGTTTTTGCCAAGGCACATCAGCTGTATGTTCACAGACGAAAAAATGAAGCATATCAAGAAAAGAACACTGTCCCTACTGTGAAACATGGAGGAGGCTCTGTTATGTTCTGGGGCTGCTTTGCTGCGTCTGGCACAGGGTGTCTTGAATCTGTGCAGGGTACAATGAAATCTCAAGACTATCAAGGAATTCTAGAGAGAAATGTACTAGCCAGTGTCAGAAAGCTTGGTCTCAGTCGCAGGTCATGGGTCTTGCAACAGGACAATGACCCAAAACACACCGCTAAAAACACCCAAGAATGGCTAAGAGGAAAAAATTGGACTATTCTAAAGTGGCCTTCTATGAGCCCTGACCTCAATCCTATTGAGCATCTTTGGAAGGAGCTGAAACATGCAGTCTGGAAAAGGCACCCTTCAAACCGGACACAACTGGAGCAGTTTGCTCATGAGGAGTGGGCCAAAATACCTGCTGAGAGGTGCAGATGTCTCATTGACAGTTACAGGAAGCGTTTGATTGCAGTGATTGCCTCAAAAGGTTGCGCAACAAAATATTAAGTTAGGGGTACCATCATTTTTGTCCATGCCTGTTTCATGAGTTTATTTTTTTACATAATTCTGTTGAAGCATGGTTGAAAAACAATGTCTGACTTTCATTGGTTAACATTTATAGAATTTTAATTTATTATTACTTTTGTCAGATTAAAGTTATTTCTGTGACCATTGTGACTTTTTCTTTCATTGACCAAAGGGTACCAACAATTTTGTCCACGTCTGTATATATATATATATATATATATATATATATATATATATATATATATATAAATAAAATAAAAAATAATATATATACAGTACAGACCAAAAGTTTGGACACACCTTCTCATTCAAAGATTTTTCTTTATTTTCATGACTATGAAAATTGTAGATTCACACTGAAGGCATCAAAACTATGAATTAACACATGTGGAATTATATACATAACAAAAAAGTGTGAAACAACTGAAAATATGTCATATTCTAGGTTCTTCAAAGTAGCCGCCTTTTGCTTTGATTACTGCTTTGCACACTCTTGGCATTCTCTTGATGAGCTTCATGAGGTAGTCACCTGAAATGGTCTTCCAACAGCCTTGAAGGAGTTCCCAGAGATGTTTAGCACTTGTTGGCCCTTTTGCCTTCACTCTGCAGTCCAGCTCACCCCAAACCATCTCGATTGGGTTCAGGTCCGGTGACTGTGGAGGCCAGGTCATCTGGCGCACCACCCCATCACTCTCCTTCATGGTCAAATAGCCCTTACACAGCCTGGAGGTGTGTTTGGGGTCATTGTCCTGTTGAAAAATAAATGATGGTCCAACTAAACGCAAACCGGATGGAATAGCATGCCGCTGCAAGATGCTGTGGTAGACATGCTGGTTCAGTATGCCTTCAATTTTGAATAAATCCTCAACAGTGTCACCAGCAAAGCACCCCCACACCATCACACCTCCTCCTCCATGCTTCATGGTGGGAACCAGGAATGTAGAGTCCATCCGTTCACCTTTTCTGTGTCGCACAAAGACACGGTGGTTGGAACCAAAGATCTCAAATTTGGACTCATCAGACCAAAGCACAGATTTCCACTGGTCTAATGTCCATTCCTTGTCTTCTTTAGCCCAAACAAGTCTCTTCTGCTTGTTGCCTGTCCTTAGCAGTGGTTTCCTAGCAGATATTCTACCATGAAGGCCTGATTCACACAGTCTCCTCTTAACAGTTGTTCTAGAGATGTGTCTGCTGCTAGAACTCTGTGTGGCATTGACCTGGTCTCTAATCTGAGCTGCTGTTAACCTGCGATTTCTGAGGCTGGTGACTCGGATGAACTTATCCTCCGCAGCAGAGGTGACTCTTGGTCTTCCTTTCCTGGGGCGGTCCGCATGTGAGCCAGTTTCTTTGTAGCGCTTGATGGTTTTTGTGACTGCACCTGGGGACACTTTCAAAGTTTTCCCAAGTTTTCAGACTGACTGACCTTCATTTCTTAAAGTAATGATGTCCACTCGTTTTTCTTTACTTAGCTGCTTTTTTCTTGCCATAATACAAATTCTAACAGTCTATTCAGTAGGACTATCAGCTGTGTATCCACCTGACTTCTCCACAACGCAACTGATGGTCCCAACCCCATTTATAAGGCAAGAAATCCCAATTATTAAACCTGACAGGGCACACCTGTGAAGTGAAAACCATTTCAGGTGACTACCTTTTGAAGCTCATCAAGAGAATGCCAAGAGTGTGCAAAGCAGTAATCAAAGCAAAAGGTGGCTACTTTGAAGAACCTAGAATATGACATATTTTCAGTTGTTTAACACTTTTTTGTTATGTATATAATTCCACATGTGTTAATTCATAGTTTTGATGCCTTCAGTGTGAATCTACAATTTTCATAGTCATGAAAATAAAGAAAAATCTTTGAATGAGAAGGTGTGTCCAAACTTTTGGTCTGTACTGTATATAAAAATAATACATTGACTGTAAAAGACTCTGTAGTGTACAAAAATTTATTTTATTAGTAACACAGTCTCAATACGCACAACCTACCTAGAGGGAACAAAATGTTAATAGGGAGGTGGAGTCAACCCCCCCCCCTCCCCCCCTCCCAATCCTTGTACAATCAGTCACAATCAAGAGTCCTAGAAATGTGGGCAGAAACCCTGGAAGAACACACAATCTCCATAAAGAGGTCACCCTTGGTCCAAAGATTGCATGGCTGCAAGATGCCAGTGCTAACCACTTAGCCGCCATGCTGTTATACACTTAAAAACACTATGAGGTAATGGAAATATCATTGCAAAAAAACAAGGAAGCTGTAGTCTCCTGCCTTTACTTATTTGTGTCACCTCATAGTGTTTGCTTGCATTGAACTGCATGGTGTCTTGTAGTACTGGGGTCCAAGTTTTGAATCCAACCAAGGCCAAAATATGTATAGAGTTCATAGGTTCTCTATGGGTTGCCTCCAAAAATATGCAGCTAGGTTAATTTAGAGGCTAAGTGGTGATCTCCAAAGGTGCAGTGGAAGGACACTGACAAATATTAAGCTCAGTTTATCTTCTAAAGCAGTGATGGCTAACCTCCGGCACTCCAGCTGTGGTGAAACTATGACTCCCAGCATGCTCCATTCATTTCTATGGAGTTCTGAGAACAGCTAAGCAAGTTTACATCTTGGGAATTGTAGTTTTACCACAGCTGGAGTGTCGGAGGTCGGCCATCCCTCTTCTAAAGTCAAATTTATTGGTCTCCTCTAGGGAACCTCAATTTATGTTATTTGCTTACATAGCAAAGTTGGGGTGTTTTTTTTTTTTTTACTTGATATTGATATTACTATTACTTCTACTTCATAGTGTTATACAACTTGGTGGTTCAGTGGTTAGCACTGGTGTGTTGCTAGTACTGGGATTCTTGGTTCTAATCTCATCAAAGACAATACATGCCTGGTGATTGTGTGCTGTCCCTGAGTTTTATTTCCTACACTTGACTGTGTAATACTGTTATATGGGTGAGCAAAAATAAATTGGATTTGAACCAAGGATCCTAGTGCAGGAAGACCTTAGTATTATCCACTGAGCCACTAAGTTGGCCAACCCACACAAACATTTTTGACAACACTATGGGGTGATGGAAATATGAGGGCCTCCTCCAGTTCCTGGTTCATGTCATCACTCACCTCCCATTACTTGCTAGAACAGAGCTGAGTGGTGGCTCAGTGGTTAATACAGGTGTATTACTAGTACTGGGATTCTTGGTTCAAATCTCTTCAAAGTCATTACCAGGCTGGAGGTTGTGTTTTCTTCCTACACTTGACTGTGAGCAATGACTGTGTAATATGTTATTATATGGGTGAGCAAAAATTAATTGGATTTGAACCAAGGCTTCCAGTGCTGCAAGACCAAAGTGATATCCACTGAGCCACCAGGCTGCCTAACATGTAAAGCTATGTTTAAAAACACTATGAGGTGATGGAAATATAACAAGATAGCGGGTGCAGGGTCATGTTATCATTTACCTTATAGCAGGAACTTCTGTTGGGCAGTGTGGTGGCTCCAGTGATTAGTACCCTTCTACTGGTGACTTAGAAGCAGTGAGGACCTTGGTTCAAGCCTGGCCAAGGGTGAGAGCTGCATTGAGGATGTGGTGTGGCCAATATAGTTGGATGGGTGAGGGTAGTAATTTGGCATGAGAGACAGTGGTGTAATTGCCTTTTAATGTAGGGGGGAAAAAAAAAAAAAAAAAAAAAAGAGTTAAGTGTGGTTTTTGGTCTCCACTAGGGAGACCACCTTTAATTATACTTGCACAGCACAAATCAAACCTTACTTTCCTGTCTCCAATTGGATCTCACCACCTAGCTGTACCTTTCTGGAGAACAGTGAAACCCCCATCAGATAACAGCAATGGTTGGATTTGAACCCAGGAGCACAGTACTGTAAGACACCAGTGCTAACTACTGAGCCACCACTCAGCTCAGTACCAGAAGGCTGTGGGAGATGAATGATGACATGAACCCCTTTTTTTTGCCATGACATTTCCATCACTTTGTAGTGTTTTTGAAAGTGCTTATGAGTAGGACAACATCCTGGCTGAGTGGTTGGTGCTGGTGTCTTGTGAGCTCTGAGGATCCTTGGTTCTAGCCTTGGTAAGGGTGATGTATGCGTTGAGATTGTTTTGTGGTTTTGGGTTAATTACTGTGAGTACATCATATTGCTGTATGGCAAAAAGGTAGTTGTAAAGTATTTTACTTATAGCATTTGCTGGTCACCCCTTAAGGAGGCATCCATTGATTCTACTTCCACAGCACAAAGAGTACCTACCCAGTGAGGTTTCACAACCTAGCTTTGGATTCAAACACAGGACCACAGTACTGCAAGGCACTAGTGCTAACTACTGAGCCACCATTCAGTATGAATACCCCCTAGGTGGTGAGTGATCACATGAAGCAACAATGATAGGAGACCCTTTAGGTGATGAGATGTCTATGTAGTTTATTCCAGTGTTTCTCGATGTTCCTAAGCCCCTAGTCAAATACATTACCCAAGTACCCCAAGGCTATGATCATGCACTGTGTTGCCTGCTACTAATTGCCTTCCTGCACTACAGGGGGTTCTATAAGGACTATGGGCACTACAGGGGGCAGTTAAAGGCTTGTTGGCACTACAGGGGGTTCTATAAGGACTGTGGGAACTACAGGAGGACAGTTTAAGGATGGGACACCATAAGGATTGTGGGGACCAGAGGGCGTACTATAGCGTCTTGGGGCACTATGGGGGGCAGTTTAATGACTGGGGACACTACAGGAGGGTACTATAAAGACTGAGGGAACCACAGGAGATACTCTAAGTTTTGGGAAACTATAAGTTCTGGAAGCACTATAGGGGGGGGCACTATAAAGTCTGGGGGCATAATAGGGGGCACTGTAAGGTCTGGGGCACTACAGAGGGGACTGTAAAGGGAGGCATTTTAACTGTTGGGGGAGATATAGGAGGCATTTACATTTTTGGGGCACAATGGGAGACTTTAGAACTACTGAGGCACTATAAGGACTTTTGGCACTACAGGGGACAGTTAAGGACAGTTAGCACTACAGGGGACAGTTTATGGACTACTGACACTAAAGGGAGGCACTAAAAGGACTGTTG
The DNA here is from genome assembly GCF_014858855.1 of Bufo gargarizans. Classification (NCBI taxonomy): domain Eukaryota; kingdom Metazoa; phylum Chordata; class Amphibia; order Anura; family Bufonidae; genus Bufo; species Bufo gargarizans. The sequence goes on along the minus strand of NC_058090.1, from coordinate 87,521,122 downwards.
GCACTGCAGGGGGACAGTGTAAGGACTGAGGGCAATACAGGGGGGATGGCACTACATGGACTGTGGGAACTACAGGAGGACAGTTTAAGGATCTGGTACTACAATGGGGCACCATGAGGATTGTGGGCACCGGAGGTGGTACTATAAAGTCTTGGGGCAGTATGAGGGTCAGTTTAATCACATGGGCACTACAGGGGGCACTGTAAAGTCTGGGGGCACTGTAAGGTTTGGGACACTACAGGGGGAGACTGTAACTACTAAAGGGGACATTTTAACTCCCGGGGGCAATATAGGAGGCATTTAAATTATTGGGGCACTATAGAGGACATTAGAAGTACTGATGGGACACTATCAAGGGGACTTAATACTACTGTGAGCTCTATAGGGGTGCCTCATTAATACAAATGGTGCTATAGAGCTTCCTTATTACTACTGGCAGCACTATGGTGAGCATTATTATTTGGCACAATACAGAAGCACTACTACTGGTCACACTTGGGGAGTATTATCATTATTGGGGGTACTCTGGAGAATTATTGTAATTGGTAGGACGTTTATATTACAATAGGGGGACTATATTTATGGCAGTATAGTGTTTGGGGGCACTAGGGGGCAGAGTAACAGCAGGATAACATTGTTGTTGTGGGAGACGAGACGTGTCTGAAAGAATGGAGAAGATGATGTAAAAGAATGTCTCCATCAGAGAAGACATCACCTGTGAGGCACTGAATGTAGTAGGTATGTGCTGCAGTATACTCCTGTATGATTGGTAGTGTCCATGCAGCAAGTAAAATATGTCTTTAGTATTAGAACGGAGAACGCAACTTAGAGATTTGGACCATATACATTGGGGCTTGGGCACCTGATCTTTTGAGACCATAGTAACGCCCCTGGGTGGCATGATGGTAGGCAGACAGCAACATTGGCAAGAGTGGGCACCGTCAGCAAGACAAGATCCATTTATCGCCCTCAGCCGGAGGAGTGTAAAAATCCTTCCAAATCCAGGCTTGGTTCATTTTGAACAAAATGATGTTTGGACACCAATGGAGGACAACTTGGTCTATTTTGATGTCACCATGCCACCTGCGCTACTGAAAACCCTCTCAGAGATGACACTGGAGCCTGGGCAACAAAGAAGACATAGAGCATACTGGGCCAGTTCAGAGCACTGTTGTATTCTGCAAATGGTCATAGACATGTGCTGGCGTGAGTCATGACGGCGTAGTGTGTTATTAACGGTAATCTTTGAGACTGTGGTCCCAGCTCTCTTCAGGTCATTGACCAGGTCCTCCTGTGTAGTTCTGGGCCGATTCCTGACCTTTTTCAGAATCATCCTTACCCCACGAGGCGACATCTTGCATGGAGCCCCAGACCGAGGAAGATAGACAGCCAATTCCAGCCATGTGAGATGTCTCAGTTACTTCTTTAAGGAAGAAGCAACGTTTTGCTATTCAACATCAATCAAATATGAAACGTAAAAAAAAAAATGACTCTACAACGCCATTTACATTTTTTTTTTCTTTCAAAATTTCTGGCCAGTAGCCTCTCTGAATCTCAGGCATGCCCTCATGGTACTGGTACCCAGCAAGGTTCTGCCCACCCACTCCTTGGTCATGAAAAGCCATGCTCTAAGTGCTGTTGGCTCAATTTAATATTTTCATTTCAAGGCTCATTTAACTCTGGGAGACTTAACAATGAACTATTGGAAATTATGCAAATGAGGCACATTTCTATTGGATAAGAGACTAAATGATTCAAAATGGCTGCCTTCAGAGGCAGTCTTTGTCAGAATGGAAAAGCACCAGGAGCACGAGTGTCTCCTCTCCACAGACCCCTCACTGGACATCAGGAAGGGCTTCTACCTGTTCTCTGGCTGGTAAAGGGTCACTGATTGCAGGGATTACTTAATAGGGGCACCACTTTTGTCATATGGGTTTGAGCAGACTGACCAACTGTAGGTAGGAGGTTATCCAGGAGAAGAAAAATGTGGCTGCTTTCTTCCGAAAATATCAATTCTGTCCATCGGTTGTATGGGGCAGCGGTCAGCAATCTTCAGCATTCCAGCTGCTGTGAAACTACAACTCTCAGCATGCACACCTGCTCGGCTGACATAAAAGTGAAAGGTGCATTCTGGGAGATGTAATTTCAAAACAACTTGACTGCCAGAGGTTGCTGACCCCTGCTGTGGGGAATTGACGCTCAGTACTATCCACTGCCATAGAACTGCAATACCCCACACGACCATGGACAGGTGTGGCACTGTTTCGGGAAGAAAGCATCCATATAAATGGTGAGCGATTTGGGTTTGTCCTGCTTTGGACAAACCCGATTTGTTTAGATTAATAACTGGGTTCTCGATCGCCATACTGTATTGTATTGTATGTACTTTGCTGTGACTTTGTGCATGCGCCATTACTGTAAGTATTGGCACATGCATAAATATATTTCATAACGAATTCAAACTCTGATTTGTCGCATGTGCTGCAATCATTAATTAATCCGGGTTTGAATTCGTTACGAAATACATTTATGCATGTGCCGATACGTACAGTAAGGTCACCATAAGGCGGCCATCTTAGTGTAGCCTCAGCGGATCCCATACAATATACACTCACCTAAAGAATTATTAGGAACACCATACTAATACGGTGTTGGACCCCCTTTTGCCTTCAGAACTGCCTTAATTCTACGTGGCATTGATTCAACAAGGTGCTGATAGCATTATTTAGAAATGTTGGCCCATATTGATAGGATAGCATCTTGCAGTTGATGGAGATTTGAGGGATGCACATCCAGGGCACGAAGCTCCCGTTCCACCACATCCCAAAGATGCTCTATTGGGTTGAGATCTGGTGACTTTGGTGGCCATTTTAGTACAGTGAACTCATTGTCATGTTCAAGAAACCATTTTTCCAGTCTTCAACAGTCCAATTTTGGTGAGCTCGTGCAAATTGTAGCCTCTTTTTCCTATTTGTAGTGGAGATGAGTGGTACCTGGTGGGGTCTTCTGCTGTTGTAGCCCATCCGCCTCAAGGTTGTGCGTGTTGTGGCTTCACAAATGCTTTGCTGCATACCTCGGTTGTAACGAGTGGTTATTTCAGTCAACGTTGCTCTTCTATCAGCTTGAATCAGTCGGCCCATTCTCCTCTGACCTCTAGCATCAACAAGGCATTTTCGCCCACAGGACGGCCGCATACTGGATGTTTTTCCCTTTTCACACCATTCTTTGTAAACCCTAGAAATGGTTGTGCGTGAAAATCCCAGTAACTGAGCAGATTGTGAAATACTCAGACCGGCCCGTCTGGCACCAACAACCATGCCACGCTCAAAATTGCTTAAATCACCTTTCTTTCCCATTCTGACATTCAGTTTGGCGTTCAGGAGATTGTCTTGACCAGGACCACAACCCTACATGCATTGAAGCAACTGCCATGTGATTGGTTGACTAGATAATCGCATTAATGAGACATAGAACAGGTGTTCCCAATAATTCTTTAGGCGAGTGTAATATATTCATATATACAAGACAAACCCGATACACTCGTCATCACTAATCCATGAGCAATGCCATCGAGAGGGGTAGTTAAAGGCTATGTACACCTTTGGGGCAATTTTTTTTATTGCACTGTACTCATTTTGGGCTAAAAATAATTTTTCGATTGGTCTTTATTAAAAATTGTGAACCACTGTCTTTGTGCATCCTTAAGTTTCTCTAGTAGCAGGATCTGTATTTTTACTGTGTTCCATCAGGCAGCTCAGTTGACGGCTCCTTATCTCTGACCTTATAAGCACTCATTAGAGCTCAGTTCTTATCTTACTGATAAGAATGTGCGTTAAATAAGTGTGGATGACCTTTTAGTAATTTAGAGATAAAGTTTATTAGATGAGGCCACAAAGTGAAAGTAAAAACTACGATTCACACAGTTAGAAAAACAGTTAACCCTTTGTAACAATTTTTTTTTTTTTTTTAGCTCAAAATGAGTAAAATGCCCCCAAAGGTGTACATAGCCTTTAAGTTTTCCATCATACAAGGCAAAGATTTTGCTGCCCTTGCCCTGTAACTAAATACCCTTATTGGTACCAACCCTGGACACTAAGGGCATAAGGCAACATGCAGTTACCTGTAATAGTGCCATAAATAGTCCGATAACAATACCATACAGAACCATACACAGTATCATATAGTGGAATACATGTCCAAGTAACACTACTGTCGAGTAGCAAAAAAACACTGCAATACAGTGCCAAATGTGACACTGATCTACACATCCACATCACCGGACCGTACAAATCCCATATAACAGCTCCATACAGTATCGTATGTGACTAATGCTGCCAGACATAAGCTGGGTAGAGGCCAGATACCATCATAGTCAATGGGGCCGACAGGCATTGTGGTAACATCTGGAGAGCTCTAGCAGGCTTTTCTATGCCAGAGTGGCCTTCCGGAGACTGGTAACGCAGATGTGAAAAAAGCCTAAAAATCCCACCATCAAGTGCAAAAATCAGCATCCAACAAACACTTATCAGAAGTCCCACGATAGCGACCATAGCTGAGTCTGGATGTCTAGATGGGGTAAGATGTAGCAGATGTAGACCCGTAGATGGCGGAAACCCCAGGGGCAAGTGTCCCATTTCTCTTCCTATAATCTGGTCCTGGGAACGGCTCCATATTTCTCACGAAGAAGGAGGAGATTCGTGAAGGCCTCTGGGGAAATAAATAAAATATTCTCCTCGCCTGGCCATAGCTGAGGAAGTCTCGCATGAACTGATATAATAAAATTTTTGCTCAAGTGAATACGACTGATCGGTAAACCTCTGTCAGAATTCTTGTTTCACCTGAAAGAAAAATTGAAAAATACATTTTGATAAGTAAATAATTACGTGATATCATATTAACCCTCTCCCCCAATGGAGCCCTTCCCCAGATCAAGCTGGCCCTATCTCCCATGGCATGTATCTAGCAGACAAAGACTAGACCCCACCACCTGAAGATGGGGTGACCACTCATGTTCTGAAGCCCAAGATGGTTCTTCGCTCCCAGAAAGATTGCAGTGGTGCCCCCAGCTGTTCCAGGGCAGCAGCAAGAGGTGCAGTCCAAAGTCACAAGTCATATACCAATAGGTATATAGGTAATAGGTAACAGAGGGAGTGCCTAACAAATAAAAAAGAGGAAGAAAATATAAGAACAGAAAAATACCCAAAACACCTAAATTTGATCACACAATATAATACCTCAAATAAAACCATACAAAACATTCTGTCCAAACACTGGCACATCCTAAAAAGTGACCCCTATCTGGAAAAATACCTCCCAACAAAACCCGCTGTAATTTACAGAAGAGCACCGACTATAAAACTATGCCCAAAACACAGCATTTCACGGCATTGCGCCACAACACCAGAAAAAAAGCAAACATACACTAAAAATTACACCCATAGACTACATCCCAGATAACCCTTACAATAGGTTCAGCAGCCTCCAGAGGAGAGAAATATACTGGATCTACCAACTAGACACATTGACCTCATATGGGCTTAACGAAATAAGCGAGACCATCCTGTAATCCCCAACAAAAGCCATGACCATAGAACAGAAAGAATCAAGGATCCACACAATGATAAAAAACTAGATCAGTAACAGAAACATCACTACGCTGCATAGATGGAGACGAGCATGCATGTATATACAGAGAAGATGAAGAAGGTCACGGCACTCCAAAAGCTTGTTCAATGTTCTTTAATACACCAAAGGTTCCTTTGGTGTATTAAAGAACATTGAACAAGCTTTTGGAGTGCCGTGACCTTCTTCATCTTCACTGGTATTTTTGGGGTCTCTGAGGCCGAGACCTGATGTCACGAGCACCGCCGCAAAGCCCCTTGAGTGTATTCAAGTAAGTGGTGCTGTCCTACCATCTATTTTTGTTTGTATATACAGAGAGGGATACTATTCAGTGCATTTTTAACCTTATTTATATACATGAAGACCACCACTGACCACCATTGCTGTGGGTGTGTGTGTGTGTGTGTGTGGTTTTCACAGGTACCTGTGTGTGTGGGTGTTTATATGTATATATATGGGTGTATACGTATATACGCACATCCGCAGTTTTTAGCTATTTATCCAGCAATTTATTTTAATTCATTTATCTATTTATTAAATTAATCACCACTCCACCAAGCCATATATATATTGAATACCCCTGATAGTATCCAGATGCGTCAGCGCAAGACCGGCCCACTGAGGCCATCGATGGGCCTGGCCTGCGACATCACCGGAGCGCTGTCCAATAAGGATTGATCATGGGAGCTACTATAACACAGAAAGACCGGCCCATCCTGAACCAGCGATAGCCTGGAACCTACACGTCAGCTGAGCACCGCCCCTCCCTCTGATGTCATCCAGATGCCGCACGGAAAGATCGGCCCACTGACATCATCGATGGGCGGCCCCAGCCACGTCATCCAAGCACCGCCCCAGAGACGTCCTACGGATGCCAGACCAATCGGGACAATCACCGCACATGACACGCCAGGAGGAGGGATCATAGGGCACCAGAACAACTCAAAAGGAAAAACGATTGGCCACCTGCTCCTGGGGGAGTGTCTGGTATCCTAGCGACAGGACAAACACTCACGCCCCCGGCCTCCTCTCCGCCCATGTGACCTGCACACATTGCGCTCAAACTGAGTGCATAAAAGAACTAGAAACACTGTGTTTTAAATGTAATAAGTTTTATTGTCCTGAGGAAGGGGGATGTTCTGCCCCCGAAACGCGTAGACCAACTTTAATAAAAAGATTACCTTGATTGGTACTTTTTGAGTATCGAGTCCTTACTGCACCAGCGCCACCGAGAATGGTCTGATTTTTCTTCACTTTTCTGCAAGTCATATACCAATACAAGAAGTCCGCAACATGAACCAATACGTTAAAATCTCATTTTCATTCTTTATCCATTAAAATAGGAGAGTTGCATATAAATCAGCCAACACATTAAAAGATTTTTGGATTTTATGGAAGAGGAAGAAAATGGTCAATGTTTTTTTTTCCTATTAATCCCTTCAATTTGTACTTTCCAATATCGCCTTCCGGTTTGGACAACAGTGGTATTGACAGCTGTCCGGGACCTGCGACGGTGACACCAGTTATACCGATGTTCTCCATCCTATTCCTGGCAGCTTTCGAGGAGGATTATACAACATTAATAATCCCGTTCTTTCAAACTTAAAATTATTTTGGAGACACCTTGTTCATATTATAATTTGGGACGGAGATCATGAGTCAATTTTGGCGTTTTTTTAACTACATTAAAACCCAACATTTACAACATGAGATTTACAGCTAACCGTGGAGACAGGAGGATTGAGTTACTTGATGTGCTCATTGAGAATAAGGGTGATGAGTTAAAGAGGACCTTTCACTACTCTACAAACGAAAAACTAACTATACCTGTGGGCAGAGCGGCGCCCAGGGGTCCCCCTGCACTTACTAGTAAGTCTGGGCGCCGCTCCGTTCGCCCGGTATAGGCTCCGGTGTCTGCGCTCCCTCTGACTGTTTTCTTGTAGGAGGCGTGTCCCTTGCTGCACTGCTGGCCAATCGCAGCGCACAGCTCATAGCCTGGCTATGTAAAAAAGTTTTCTAATGTAGTAAATACAAAAATATATAATGTTGCATCTCCAGAGGCATTATAAAGTTATAAGAAAGAAATAGAAGAATGAAAATTTTTGCATCCTCCCCCCCCAAGAAAAAAAAGAAGAAAAATTAAACATTAAGGCTACATTCACACGTCAGTATTTTCCTATATCCCGATTTTCGGTCCGTTTTTTGCGGATCCGTTGTTCCTGAAAATGTTTCCGTATGTCATCCGTATGTCATCCGTTTTTTGCGGATCCGCAAAAAACGGAAACATGTATAAATTTCAATAATCTAATAAAGTTGTTTGGATTTCTTTGAAAAAAAATTGAAAAAAAAAGCAAAAAAAACAAACATTTGTTATGTGTTTCCAGGAACGGATTCCACATAAAACGGATGACATACGGAATGACATCCGAATGTCTTCCGTTTTTTGCGGATCCATTGACTTTGTATTGTACCAGGATCCGAATTTTGCGGAAAAGAATAGGACATGTTTTATATTTAAACGGACATGCGGAACGGAACAACGGAAACGGTCAGCACACATTGTGCTGTCCGATTTTTTCCAGGACCCATTGAAAATGAATGGGTCCAGATCTGGTCCTGATCTGTTCTGCAAAAAACGGAACAGATCAGGAAAGAAAAAAACGGACGTGTGAATGGACCCTAAAGGGGCTTCCAAATGAATTCAAAATTTTTCCCCATAGCACAGAATGCTTTTAATGTGAAAATCATCCTATCCTAGCGTGTTTCACGCGTTGTTCTCAGCGCCACCCGTCTGGTCCGCACTCTTTTTGTATGCACGGCTAGAGTGGTGCAGATTATTACTACTTAGCGGGGTATGGTATGTGACCACTGAGGACAGTGACTGGCTGCTGCGGTCACTTGCTGTACATCTGGCATGTCACCGCTGCAGCCGTGTATACCAACATCGGGAGGAGGACCGGTGGTGCTGAGAACGGTGAGATTCTGATGTTTTTTACTTTAAGGTGTTCTGCGTCACAGGGACATTTTCGAGGACAACCCCTTTAAGTTGTATGTAACTTAATAGGCTTCTACTAAAGTATAAAAGTTATCTTCCGAAAGGCAGTCCCTCATAAAACTATGTAAGAAGAAATCCTGTCTGTGACCTCCAGAGATGAATCACGTTTGTCCTCATAAGCTCATCTGATCATATGACATTCCTTTTAAAGATGGTGGGGACATTTATGAAGACTGGTGTTTTCCACGCTACTCTCAAGTCCCTCTGCGCGGTCAGAGGAAGCAGGACTCTACATAAGGGATCGTTTACACGAACGTTTTTTACGTTCCGTATACGGGCTGTTTTTTGTGTTCCGTTTACGGAACCATTCATTTCAATGGTTCCACAAAAAAACGGAATGTACTCCGTATGCATTCCGTTTCCGTTCCGTTGAAAGATAGAACTATTATTGCCAGCAAATCACGTTCCGTGGCTCCATTCAAGTCAATGGGTCCGCAAAAAAGACTGAACACATACGGAAATGCATCCGTATGTCTTCCGTATCTGTTCCATTTTTTGCGGAACCATCTATTGAAAATGTTATGCCCAGACCATTTTTTTTCTATGTAATTACTGCAAACTGTATATGCCATACGGAACGGAAAAGAAACGGAAACAAAAAAACGGAACAACGGATTCATGAAAAACGGCCCGCAAAACACTGAAAAAGACATACGGTCGTGTGAACGAGCCCTAAAACTGGAGTTTTGTCTGGCAGGCCACTTGCTAGTGTAGATTTAATCCGTTTTCCGCGCCAAAAACCAGTGTGGAAAATGATAAATGATCTGGGCCTATCGGCCTGCACTCCCCCTCCCACACACCCTTTTCTCTCCACTTGGGAAAAGTTACAAATTTTATTTCACAAATGGCGTGTTGTTGATTAAATTTTGATTGTATTTTAACCTATTGTATAATAAACCATTTATATTTTTGCATAGACGCTTGTACCCTGTTTTACTGATTGCACAAAATAATCAGGTTCTCGATTGAACTCTTTGAGATGTTTATGTCCATCTCACGGGTCAATATAGTTTGCATAATTTTTCTTTTGACCCGATAATTTTTTTTTTGTATTTATATAAAGCATTTGCTTTATATACCCGACAGTGTGGCAAAATCTGTGACCTATTTACGTAGATTAGTAAATGTCCCCCTGGGTTGCACGTATCAGGCAGCACCATCCCCCTTACTTACAGAAGAAACAGAATCCAGATCATTAGTCTTGTAAACATTTAGGGGAAGATTTATCAACTCCCTTTTACAATTTTGTAGGTAAAACTCCGTGCTTGCGACTTTTTAAACACCACTTGCAAAATATTTTGTTGCAAGTAGCGCTTTTGTGCCACCTTCGCCGCTTTCTGAAAAAGGGGGGCGTGCTGAGGGCGGAAATCTATGGCAGTTTATTCTGGCGCACGCCCTTGTGCCTCGTCATAAATTAGACCCACTGCCGTAAAATGCCAGTCTTTGATAAATCTCCCTTAGTTTTGAAAGAAGGGTAATGAATGGTATGTACCACAAGGGGGAGCTGTGGATTCACCATAGAGTGTGAAACCGTAAATAATTTGTAGATAATTCTTATACGTATATAGGAATGTGGCAGTCAGAGGATTTTTGTATTCTTCAAAACCTAGATAGATAAATATATGATAAATATCGATACGAGAGATAAATATACGATGGGCAGATCCATACGAGTTAGATCAGCAAGAGAAACCTTTTACTAAAGTTTTTTTTTTACTTTTGTACTAATGACGTATCCTCAGTATAGGTCATCAGTATCTATCAGTGGGGGTCCGACAACAGGGACCCCGGCCGATCATCTTTTTTGAGGAAGAGCGGTGAGCGCCATGGCCTTCTCGCTGCTTACCCTAGGCCAGAGACGCCACACTCATCGTCACATGGCCTAGACGCGAATGGCGCCGAGCTGCAATACCAAGCACAGCCACTATACAAGGTACGGAGCTGTGTTTGGTGAGCTGGAGCTCCTGTAAGCGCCGCAGCCTTCTCCCAGCTCGCCAAGCACAGCGCCGTATGTTGTAAAGTAATGTATAGATAGCAGGACCGCAGGTTGGCGCAAAGACACCTTACCAGGACACTTGGGTAGAGAATAAAGGATCTTCTTCTTTATTGGGTATTCTTTTTTGCCAATTTTAAAAAAAAACGCGTTTCGGGGGTCTAGAGCCCCCTTCATCAATTTAAAATGGCTTAACAAACAATAAAACATGTACAACAGGTATTTAAACCCTAAAAAAAAAACGCTAGGCTGTGCTTGGAATTGCATCTCAGCGCCATTCACTTCAGTGCCTAGGCCAGGTGACCGATGACTGTGATGCCACATGGTCTAGGCTACGCTGCGGGAAGGCCATAGTACTACAGCGAGCACCGCAGCCTTCTCAAACAGCTGATCGTCCATTTAGGCTCAGTTAGAATTATTTTCGGCACTTTCTTGCAATGACTATCATGGAATCACTGCATGTAATGAAATATGGATGTGACCCTCTAATCAATGTGTTTCTGGAAGGACAAATTTAGACGTCCGTTTCAATTTCCATCTGCAAAATATGGATGTAGGTGGTTGTCAGTGTAGTGTCCGGGGGCGTCAGCTTTTATTCCGGACCAATTCACTCGAATGAATGAGTCTCAGATGGAAAATGGACATGAATGGTGCATGCTTCGAGTTCCTTGCCATGGACCAATGGAGCAATTCATACGGATGGGTGAACTGAACCGTTCACTCTACTGGGTCTGTGTGCTAGGCAGGTACAGTCTAGATGGCGGATGGACAGAAAATACCTGCATAATATTGAGGAAGTGGAGCTAAATTAAATGGCCACTGGACTTTCAGCACACTTTGCCTAAATCAACAGTACAGGCGAATATAAGAAACTTTGTAATACATCTTATCAGAGAAAAATGCCTCTTTCTCCAGTTGTCAGCTCTTTCCCCTTCTCTCTTTATTAAAGTCTGGATTTGCACGTTACCTTAAACAACAAGCATGCTTTAACTATTTGGGCTGTGTTGTTCGTGCATCAAGATTTTTCAAAAAGTTCTGATTCTACCAAAAGAAATTAGAGCGAGAGGGAATTTTCCCTTTCAGCCACCAAGTACAAGTGCTACAAGAATATTTTTTTTATATGAAGGTCTAAATAATCTAGAGAATAAAGTGCAGTGTGAGGAGGACTGCTCCAGAGAAAGAAATTGGCCCGTTAACTACCTTTGCAGTCAATGAAACTGTAAGATCTGTGAAAGCTCTGCCTGTTCATGCAAAGTCTGAACGGTGACATCTGCCGTTAGTACTGCACTGGAACTTTAAACTGCGAGAAAATAAATGTTCTACTGATAAACCTTCCTTATTATTGCCTCACACTTCAGGGAACACTGCCTTGCACCTCCAAACCCATTTCCACCAAGGGCACCCCACACAACACTAGGCAGGAGAACCCCAGAACCAGAGAGAGCCCTGAGGGGAAGAAAGGATGCGTCCTTCCCAGGGGGGGAGCGTCAGAGTGAGGACCACCACCCTGACTAACTACTGCACCCATCATACCACTACTCCTGTCCTCCACTCATTCTCCCTGGGCCCACTGCACTGGTTCAGTCAATGATTATCGGAATCGGGCTTGTCTCTGGTTTTTACATTCATCTTTATTACAGAACATCTGGACGGTGGTCGTAGAATGGGATTGTGTGAAATAGTAGAATTTCTCTCTTTATTGGTTTCCAGCAGGAGGTGAGAGACGTTCTCATAGAGCAGTGAGGAGATGCGGCAGGCGGGGGGCACTCCCAGCACGTTGGGGGCTGTGTCCTGGTAGAAATGGTGGAAACCTTTCCTATAAGACAGAAGAGACAGGAATAGGACCTCATGTTGTAAGGTAGCGCCCCGTCCTCTCTGTTAGCGGCTGCACATCAGTCTGTGTAGTCTGGCCCGCCCCCAGTCATTTGTTATTGGGCAGCTAGGGGGCGCTCCAGACTACATGGGCAGAGTGCCGCGTACTTGTAGAGACTGCAGTTTTCTCGCATTACATTAATACTAGGGGAATCCTCTGGAGAAATCCCAGCACCCCCGAGATGTGGATTATGTCCTCATGTACACAACGGTATTCCAGCTCCCTACAACCTCCCAGTTACATCATGTGGCCCCTAAAGGAGTCTATGGGGCCTCCTACATCTCCATACGCTTCAGATTTCATACTTCATTGTATCTTAGATTACGTATGAGACAAAGGCGACAAAGCCGTAGACCCCCATTCACCTGCCTGAGGCCTGACCACAGCAGACTGCACTTTTCCATACAGGGGGCCACCCCCAACATTTTACCATTGTGAGCTGGTGTAGATTTCACTTCTGTCCCACGGACCTGCCAGGCAGTGTCACAATCATTAGGAGGCCTGAAGATCTCCGTAATTGTGGTGCATCTGATGCCAGCGGGACAGAGATTAGGACCAGTGTATAAATCACCGCTTCTAACACATCCAGAGCCTTTACCATCCTAGAGCACAGCTCACATCGACTTACCTCCATGTCTATCTGATAACATCTATGACCCTCCAGCATTCATTATGGGGTAAGTAGCGTCACAGCAAATGTCCTCGACGAGGCAGCCATTGTGAAGTATTCCAAGGCATCAGAGTGATGGATGAATGATAACGCTGAGCAGTACTGGGGTCCATGACACTAAGCCACTAAACCCGACCTGTCATAGGAATAGGGGGATCAGTCTATAGATGGGGCTCTGAGGCTCTTTCACACGAGAGGATGCCGTGCATGGAATCCGCTGTGTGAATGACAGCCAAGCCGCGCTCCGGACAGCAGAGACATGGAGCATTAACATGACTGATAATGCTCCGTGCCTCTCTGATCTTTTTACTACAAAATCAGGGTGAGATAAAGTTGTCACCGTGATTTTGCATGTTAATGCTCCGTGTCTCTGCTATCTGGAATGGAGAATCAGGCAGGCCCACCCCCCCCTTTACAGAGGCTTATAGAGGATTTTACTGTCAATGATGTACCTAAGGGGGTATTGTGATGTCGACATTTACAACAAATCGATAAGACATGCCATAAATGTGTGAGAGGGGAACAGTACAGTTATATCCAGTGACTTACGGGTGATGTCTCTGATTGGAGTCATTCACTTTCCATTTTCTTCTCCATCTGGCCCAGACTGCCATGAAGACTTCTTCCAGCCACCACTTGTGTCTGCAGAGTATAACGCACAGACATAGTTAAATCTATTGCTTTCCAGTGTCCTCTGTACCTTTTTCCCACCTCAATGCTGACTATCCATAGTGCCCTAGATGGTAAAAATGCCCAGTATTGTGCCCTACACAGAAATAATACCCTATTTCATGCCCCACACAGTAGCAGTGCAGCTTTTGTAGCTCTATACAGTAATAGTCCTCCCCACAGAGTACTAGTGGCCCCCACTGTGCCAATAATACTATCCTCATATGTGCCTCTATATGATAATGTCCCCCTACATTACTATTATCCCCTTCATGCCTCCTGAGGAGGATACATTTATACCTGGCACTATGGATCTGGATGGGCCCCCTACCCCTCCTGGTCTGGTCTCACCCCTGTGACGGTTACACCACTGCCCAGGAGACCTACCACTCAGGACAATACATAGATAATGAGATGGGTTATTACCAGTTTGGGTCACTGGGTGGATGTAATTCTTCTTATAATAATGTATATTCAGTTCCTCGTAGGACATAACCTGGAGGGCCCAGTGTGACGTCTCCAGCAGGCCTGGTACAAACCCCTACAAATACAGGACATGATGGTGACGGATGGAAAAGCCTGACGTCTGCGATGATGGTAGGACATTATAGACACCGGTTACCTTGTCCAGGAGGGAATTCCTTCCTCCTATAGATTGCAGCCAGAGCCGGGAACGTATCTTTGTATTGTCGTCCTGAAGAGTCTTCGTCAGCATCGTACTGAAGAGCAAGACGAGTCTGTAACCCATATTGAGTTAGTACAGGGAAGGGTTAAGGCACCTGCATGAAAGAAATGATCCTCACAAGGGCAACAATTACCTGATAAAGAGTCTTAATATGGCGGTGCAATGGTTAACACTCGTACCTTGCTGCCCTCTGGCCGTAGGATAAAGCAGGACCAGGGCTATACCTGCCCCCATGTGATCTGTTCTCCTGGGGTGTATTCACACACAGAAGATTTGCTGCAGAAATGTATTCATCTGAATGGAGTTTAGAGAAATCCAGGTGATTGCCGCCAAAACAACTGATTTTCAGTTGCAGAAATTTCTCCAACAAATCTGCAGCATGCAAAAGAATTGACTTTCTACAGCTTTTTCCTAGCGAAATTCACCAGAAATAAGTATTTCCTCCCAGCAGAGTAGGTAAGTCTTGTACACGGAGGTGTAGATAAGGGTTCAGAAAAGGGGTGGCCAGAAGCACATCCGTCTCCTGAATGGCCCCAACCCAGGTACCACCACACCATGACCACTACTAATACCATACAGTTACTACACACAGTACACAGACCAGTATTACCGCCATACAGTGAGCGTACAGTGGTAGATATTAGTGTTACACGGCGCTCTGCAGTTATATCCAGTCACTTACAGGTGACGTCTCTGATTGGAGTCGTTCACTTTTCCCATCTTCTCCATCTGGGACCACCATGATGACTTCTTCCTTCCATGACTTGTGTCTGCGGAGATTGCAACAGAGACATCTTTGGCTCCTCACTTTAGCCTCCATCCTGCCTTTCCCAACCCTACACCAACTCCCCATCCTGCCGATACCCCTAGTTCTGTGCACCATCTGCTGCACAGCAAGGAGGCTGCAAATATTGTATTTAAAGGGGTTTTCTAAGATTTTTTAACTAATAACCTATCCTTGTATAAAAAAAAATGGAAAAGTTGTCTTTTACAGAGATATTTATCTCACCCAGCATGGGTATATGTAATAATACACCACAAAACACATTGCCCTACTTCTTTGGAGTACGGCGATACCACGTGTGACACTTTTTTGCAGCCAAGACACGCAAAGGGGCCCAAATTCCAATGAGTACTTTTAGGATTTCACAGGGCATTTTTTACGCATTTGGATTCCAGACTTCTTCTCACGCTTTAGGGCCCCTAAAATGCCAGGACAGTATAACTACCCCACAAGTGACCCCATTTTGGAAAGAAGACACCCCAAGGTATTTCGTGAGGGGCATGGCGAGTTCATGTAAAATTTTATTTTTTGTCACAAGTTAGTGGAATATGAGACTTTGTAAGAAAAATAAAGAAAAAAAATTCAATTTCCGCTAACTTGTGAAAAAAAAAAAAAACTTCCATGAACTCACTATGCCCATCAGTGAATACCTTAGGGTGTCTACTTTCCGAAATGGGGTCATTTGTGGGGTGTTTCTACTGTCTGGGCATTGTAGAACCTCAGGAAACATGACAGGTGCTCAGAAAGTCAAAGTGCGTAAATTAATTTTTTTGGACCATAGTTTATAAACGCTATAACTTTTACCCACACCCATAAATATACACTTCTTGCATTTTTTTTTATCAAAGACATGTAGAACAATAAATTTTGAGAAAAATTTATATAGAAATGTAGTTTTATTTGAAGAATTTTACAACAGAAAGTGAAAAATGTCATTTATTTGCAAAAATTTCGGTCAATTTTGATTAATATAAAAAAAAGTAAAAATGTCAGCAGCAATGAAATACCACCAAATGAAAGCTCTATTAGTGAGAAGAAAAGAAGGTAAAATTCATTTGGGTGGTAAGTTGTATGACCAAGCAATAAACGGTGAAAGTAGTGCAGTGCAGAAGTGTAAAAAGTGGTTTGGTCATTAAGGGGGTTTAAGCTAGGGGGGCTGAGGTGGTTAATTTAGTACACTATGCAGGGTCATGCTGATCCTGTTACGATTGGAGTGGGTTAGCGGCCCCCGATAGCTCTCACCTTACCTTTATTTTGCATCGATTCCTGCTCATTTGATATATGGACCGCCGTCTTGGTCCCTACGAACTATAACATGTGATGTTTTGACATCCTGGGTAGATCGCTCCGTTGAGTGGGCCGGCGTGAGGGGTGGGGCTTAACTGTGGCTTGACCACGCCCCAGCCTTGGTGATTGGCTGGCCTAGGAGCTCGATCTCTCTGAGGGGGGGAACTCTTAATCCCCGCATTCTGGCGGCCGCGTAGGGCCACTCTAGTGCTGTTTGCCGCAGCCTCTGCACATGGGGCCGGCGGCCTGTTTGCTGCAAAACTGTACCCTGTGAATAGCAAATGCTCTTGGTTGTGCTCCTGATGAGCCATTATTGGCGAACTTCAGCAGTCAGGGTGTGCTATGTGTACCGATAGTTAGCCAGGTTAACAGGCTGATTTGTGCCCGTATCACAGCCAATGCCTGCACGTGTCTATGAAGCGGACGTGTCTATGAAGCGGACACATGGTTGCTTTGGCAGGCTGCTAGATATGGACACATGTTTATCAACCTAATCTGCAGGTACACATCCAGTCAGCTTTCCAAGTTGATTCGTGCTCATATGTCAGTACTGCCTGTGCGCGTCAGATTCAGCTTGGACGCACATTTTGATGGCAGACTGTTTGATGTAAGCAGATGTTTATCAACTTGAGTTAGGTGGGGGATCACCTGTAGAAGTGTTGCAGGGACGTAGTGAGTTTAATTGTCCCTGAACACCTACCTTGGGTGTACAGAACCCATCAATTTTTAAGAATCAATCTGCACCACTGTGACTGCGCAGCTGGCTCTAACAGCGACACAGCGGACCAGTATGCGCGTTAATATTGGTCACTGAGTGGCGCATGCAGATTTACGGTATGGTCTTTGAGGGTGTTTTTTTTTTTTGGGGGGGGGGGGTTCCTTCTCGTTTTGTTGTCATTCCTTTAGTTTTGGCCCGCCTGTGTACACCTCCACATCCCAAGGTCGAAACGTGAAAAAGCAACCTGTCCAAAGGATGTAGCAGAAGAGCATGCCCGCCACAGAGAGGATAACCCTTATTGTTTGCAAGATATTGTCTAATGTAAAAGTATTACTGTATTTTTCGCCCTATAAGACGCACAGGCCCATAAGACGCACCTAGGTTTTGAGGAGGAAAATAAGAAAAAAAAATTTTTTTACCAAAAGGTGTGCTTTTGGTGGGTTTTGAACTAATGGTGGTCTGTGGATGACACTACTATGGGGGATCTGTGGATGGCACTGTTATGAGGGGATCTGTGGATGGCACTGTTATGGGGGGTGGATCTGTGGATGGCACTGTTATGGGGGGTGGATCTGTGGATGGCACTGCTATATATGTCACCCACAGATCCCCCACCCCATGATAGTGGCATCCACAGATGCCCTACTATACCGGAGCTAAACCTGTGGGAGGGAGGAGGGGCCAGTGCATGCAAATGCGGCGGGGCCGGTGCAGTCACTGTACTCCAGTTCTTGGGACATGGCCTAACATGGGTGTTATGCTGTTATTTAACACCAATTGTTTCTTCCTACTTTGAGTTTTGCTGCATTTTTTAAAGAGGTTTTTCAGGCTCCTGACATTAAAGACCTATCCTCATGATAAGTTATTAACCCCTTCTGCCCCAGAGGTTTTTGCGTTTTTGTTTTGCGCTCCCTGCCTTCCCGGAGCCATAACTTTGTTATTTTTCCATTCACATAGCCATATGAGGGCTTGTTTTCTTTGCGGGATAAGTTGCTCTTTCCAACACCAACATTTAATATTGCATATGATGTAGTGGGAAGCAGGAAAAAAAATTGTAAATGGGGTGAAATTGGAAAAAAAAAAAAAAGCTATTCCACCACAGTTCTATGCATTTTTTTTATTTAGGACGTTCGATGTGCGATAAAACTGACCAGTTACTTTCATTCTACAGGCCAATACAAATAGTTTTTCTTGCGTTTGGATACTGATAAAATAATAAAGTTGGAAACGTTTTTTTTGTTCCTGTCGCTATATTTTGACCCCTATAACTTTTTGGTACTTATATGTACGGAGCTGTTTGGGGGCTCATTTTTTGTGGGGCGATCTGTACTTTTCATTGATACCATTTTGTGGTGTGTGTGACTTTTTGATCACTTTTTATTTAATTTTTTTGTGGGAAATTAAGCGACCAAAAATGTTGAATCGGCCATTTTGGCAATTTTTGCAGTTTTGCCATTTCCCGTATGGGGAAGATATTTTTATAGTATGGGTGTTTTCACACATGGCGATGCCCATAATGTATATTTTAAAAAATAATTTTAGTTCTTTTATTTTTATTTAGGGACAAGGGGGATGATTTAAATTTTTATGTTTTTTTATTTTTAAATTATATATTTTTTTTACACTTTTTTATAGTTTCCATAGGGAACTATAACAAGCAGTTATTAGATTGCTATTCTCATAGATTCCAATGTATTAGCACTGGAGTCTATGAGAAAATTTCTAGTTTCCTATGGAGCTCTGCTACAAACAAGGGCTCCATAGGAGATACTGAGGAGCGGCCTCCTGTCATTAACTATGCACACAAGCTCCGGCTCCTCCGTAAATGCACGGCGCTGGAGAGATGTGTAAACATGGCGCTCGCTGCACAGAGACCCACGGCTAATGACTGCGACCAGGAATAATGCAGATTGCGGTCATTAAAGCCTTTAGATGCAGTGACCAGATGTGATCACGACATCTAAACGCTCAAAAACCCAAAAGCAACTGAAGAGACCCAGGGTATTGGAGCTGCAATTCTTACTTTGGCCAGAAAATGGCAGGCCAACATAAGAAATGAGCAATTCTGCTCTCATCATGGATCTATAAGAAAAAAGATGGAACAGAATAAAAAAAGGATTGAGTCTTATAGCATCAAATACGAGCTACAAAACCATAAAAAGAGTTACAAAAATATATAAAAAATTAAAAAGAATTTCAAAATCACCCCCCTTTCTGTAGAATAAAAAAATAAATACATAAACAACAAACAATATAAACTTTGTGTGTATCACTGCGTCCGAAAACGCTCGTAATAATAAAATATTAAAATATTTTCCAATACGGCGAATGGTGTAATGGAAAAAAAAGTGTCAAAATAGCCGATTCACCATTTTTTTTATCGCTTCTCTTAGGCTACTTTCACACTTGAGTTTAACTTTTCTGGTATTGAGATCCGGCAGAAGATGTCAATACCGGAAAAAAAATGCTTCCATTTTGTCCCCATTCATTGTCAGTGGGGACAAAACCGAACTGAACAGAACGGAGCGCACCAAAATGCATCATGTTCCCATACCGGAGAGCAGACCCCAGCACACAATAGAAAAATCATTGCTATTTTAAAGATGATACAACCGGATCCGTATTTTCAGAAACTGAAGCGTTTTTGCTGATCCCTGCCGGATCAGGCAAAAACGCAAGCGTGAAAGTAACCCAACCCAAAAAGATGTAGTAAAATGTGATCAGGCGATTGTGTCACTGGAAGCGGATGGAGTGACAGAAGTCGCCCCCTCTCTAATGACATAGATGCATGGTCGCTAAGGGGTTAATACAGCCACCTCTCACCCAGGAAAAGCTGTTGGGGGCGCTATCACTTCTGTCTCATCCCCCCAATAGAAAATATCAAACGGACCTATTTTTTTAAAATTGTAGCTGTCAACTGCAAATGGCATGTGCACTACAACTCCCAGCATGCTCCTCTACCGCCAGAAGAGACTTATTGACATTTACAGATTTAGGGGCACATTGGTCTAAAACGCTGGTCTTAATAAGACCCTACCCTGGTGGTGGAGCGGTCGCAGTTATGAAGAGGCGTATTTCTGTTTAATAAATGACCCCCTTAGACTTTTCTACTTGAAAACATTTTTGTCAGTAAATTTAGGGCATTTACAATCCCCCAGGAACACCCTAAACCCGCCTGAGAACACCCACTTCTGGGCAGGGCTTATCTCATTTTTAGCCTAGGACAGCCTGAATTTGCTGGAATTTTCTCTGAATATTAGGGACAGACCCAGAAAATTCGGCAGCTCTAAACTTTTAAAACTGCAGGCTCTTCATGGACCAGAGAAGTTGGAATAAAAATACATTGGGTTCAACACTGCTAAAAATCTGCCCCTTATGTCTGTTTCCTGCCCTACACAGCTAGGGTGGGTTTGGTTGCCATGGGCGACATCGTTGTTTACCTGCATTAGCAACCTGTTGCCGAGCGCGGCTTTATGACATCACAGAAGCGTTGCCCTTGAGCCCTGGAACACTGGGTGAGATCGGCGAGTGTGAGGCGAGGATTGCGGAGAGAGGAGGCTGACCACTTTTAGCGAGCGTTTTCTTGTATTTCTTACCTTTATCCCGTTTTTTTTTCCCCTTCATCCCCCCCGCCCCTTCCCCACATACACTTTTATTGGTGTGTGGCGGAAGAGGCAGCCACATGGCTGCTACGGGGGCTGGAGGAAAACTCCAGCCCCGGAGACATATCTATCGTCCCCGGAGGCCCCCGTACGGCCAGAAGCCAACAACATCTGGCTTCAACACGCGCCATCTGACAGCAGGATTGGAAGGTATCGTGCCGTTTATAACATCACCGTCTGAAACACCTAGACAGGAAACTGTCCGATACCTTCGACTGCAGGGAGGAGCACCACTACCGCCGGCAACACCACCGCCGGCAACACTACCGCCGGCAACACCACCTGCCGAGACCATCGTAGCAGCACAGGAAGAGAAAGGACATCAGGTACCGAAGCCCACCAGAACACCAGGTGAGGTAGAGACCCATCCCCACATGCCCAGGTTACCATCTATCTGGAGGTTTCTGAGACTGTTATCAGGGAAAGTAACATCTACAGTCCGCAGTGCGCCTTACGACCTACCACCGCGCGTTCGTGTCACTGCGAGACCGCGCTATGACACCAGACCAGGCGCCCCTATCAGTTACGAGGCTCGGGAGATCATGAAAGCCATGCCATCCAGAAACTTTGTGGAGTAAGGGGGAGTAAACAGCACATCTATGGTCCGAGTCCGAGTACCTCCTGCTGCTGCGTAGTAATGTAGTGGTGAAGCTCCCTGCAGCGTGCGAGTACCATCTTAGCACACTGCTGTTATTCGGATTGACTTTTTGGGTTTTGACCTCGGCTTGACTAACGGACTATGTTTTTTGACTGCTGCCTGCCTTGACCCCGGACTGTTTTTGGACTACGTTTGTTTGCTGCCTGCCCTGATCCCGGCCTGTATTTTGACTATGATCGTTTGCTGCCTGCCCTGACCCCGGCCTGTTTTTAGACTTTGATTGTTTGCCGCCTGCCCTGACCTTTGCTTGCTCGACTATTCTTCTGCCTGCCGATTTGGTTCCTTATTATAAATAACTACTCGGACAGTCCTCTCTCCAGCCTCACCTCTGGGCAGATCCTGTTTAGTTTCCCTAATCACTGGGAATCTTGCATGCCTTCACTTTCATGGAGAGAACTATTGTGGGCTCCTCTCTCCCACACCGCACATGCCCGGAAAGTGAAAGGTTACAAGACTGCCATCTTTTTTCTGGTCTGCCCATAGTATATGGTGTCCTGACCATATGGGTCTTTGCACTGTCATTTTTACTTTAGGCAACAGGCATGCAGACACAATGAAGGAGGAATAGAGGACTGGATTTAGTACTAGCTCCTTAGCCAGTAACCAGGATGGACTGGTAAGCCCACCCCAGGACAGATTCCCGGTGGGCTGTTCTGTCAGGGGGGCGACCACCATAGTAAAACTGAAAATGCACTGATACTGCAAGGACTGTACTATCAGTGCAGTTTCCATGGCCAGAATGGGTGAAGGACCTGTGGTGACCTCATGGTGACATGACCACAGGTCCTGCACCCAGTAGCTTTGAGGGAGTTGGGAGAATAGAAATGACCTGACTAGAGGATCCTGGGAATGGGGATGTATTGCTCCCAGTAAGGAAGGGGGAAATGACACCGTCAGTGGGGGAGGGGGAAATGACACTGTCAGTGGGGTAGGGGGAAATGACACTGTCAGTGGGTAAGGGGCAGGAAGGGGAAATGACGCTGTCAGTGGGGGAGGGGCAGGAAGGGGAAATGATGTTGTCGGTGGGGAAAGGGGCGGCAAGCGGGAAATGATGTTGTCGGTGGGGAAGGGGCGGCAAGCGGGAAATGATGCTGTCAGTGGGGAAGGAGGGTCAAAGGGGAAATGATGCTGTCAGTGGGGAAGGGGCAGTAAGGGGGAAATGATGCTGTCAGTGGGGAAGGGGCGGCAAGGGGGAAATGATGCTGTCAGTGGGGGAGGGGCAGCAAGGGGGAAACGATGCAGTCAGTGGGGGAGAGGGAAATGCTGCTGTCAGTGGGGGGTGGGTGTTAAAGGATACAATGCTGCTGCCGTGTGGCATTTGCAGGGGTACATTGTGCAGCACTGTGCTGTTTGCCACTACTGGAGAGGCGTGTTGGGTTGCACTGTGGTATTTCTGGGCCAGAGCTGCGTCCTTGATGTACCATACATCCACATGTCCGCTCCGTCTGGACCGGCCATTACCTTCTGCACGCTCCCTGGTAACAATAGTGAGACAGCTCTTTGGAAACGTCCAGTAAAAGAACCTGGTGGTCGACCTGAGCGGTGATGTCATCTCCTCCTCGCTACTACTACACCCACTGGACCTGATCAAGATCCGCTCTGCAGGTATAACCACCAATCTTATACTATCCATTATGGAGGTAAAGGACATCTAGCACATCAGCACTGGCTGTAAATCTATGGTGGGCATCCTGGGATTTGTAGTCCCATCTAATAGTTTAATGATAAGTTCTGTCACTTTAAAATATACTTTGCAGAAGGGGCATTAATATCTATTCAGGGGGCACAAGAGGCATTAATATTAAGTACAATATTTGGGGGCACCGTGCTATGCAGAAGGGGCAGTAACAGGGGCAGATGGGGAAGCACCAGGCACAGAACTAGGGGTATCAGCAGGATGGGGAGTTGGTGTAGGGTTGGGAAAGGCAGGATGGAGGCTAAAGTGAGGAGCCAAAGATGTCTCTATTGCAATCTCCGCAGACACAAGTCATGGAAGGAAGAAGTCATCATGGTGGTCCCAGATGGAGAAGATGGGAACAGTGAACGACTCCAATCAGAGACGTCACCTGTAAGTGACTGGATATAACTGCAGAGCGCTGTGTAACACTACTATCTACCACTGTACGCTCACTGTATGGCGGTAATACTGGTCTGTGTACAGTGTGTAGTAACTGTATGGTAACAGGAGTCAGCCACTATTTAGTGGTATTGGTCGTGGTCATGGTGTGGTGGTACCTGGGTTGGGGCCCATTCAGGAGACGGATGTGCTTCTGGCCACCCCTTTTCTGAACCCTTATCTACACCTCCGTGTACAAGACTTACCTACTCTGCTGGGAGGAAGTACTTATTCCTGGTGAGTCCCCAACACTGTGCTGTAGGTAAATCTGATGTATAGGAAATGTGTGCATCTTGGTGGGGTCTGTGGAGCCCCTGGTAAAACAGTGTTGGGACCCCCTTCCCATTTCATACTGGAAAATAACTGAAAAATCACATCAATAAATGTCCCGTACATCACCCGTGTAACACAGTGATGGACTGATCATATTATACCACCATACAGTGCCCAGATGTTGCCATCCAGTGCTCAGAGAAGTGCACAGCCTAGAAGTAATAGTGCAGGACACCGTCTATATAATACCGCCATCCTATCAGGAACGAGCCGCACCAATAATTCTGCACTTTAATGGAAATGAATATCTTCTGTGTCTGGAGATCTGGTGACCTGTCCTTCATGACTTCACCAGGAAAAAGCTGTAGAAAGTCAATTCACTCAGGTACGGAAAGTGGAGCACCCTAGGGGTTTGTTCACATGCTGCAGATTTGTTGGAGAAATTTCTGCAACTGAAAATCAGTTGTTTTGGCGGCAATCACCGGGATTTCTCCAACCTCCATTCAGGTGAATAGCCCTGGCCCAGCTGTAACCGATGGCTAGAGGGCAGCAAGGTAGTAGTGTTAACCATTGCACCGCCATATTTAGAGTCTTTATCAGGTAACTGAGGATAATTTCTATCATGCAGGTGCCTTAACCCTTTCCTGTACTAACCCAATATGGGTTACAGACTAGTCAATGCTGACGATGACTCTTCAAAACGACAATTCAAAGACACGTTCCCGGCTCTGGCTGCAATCTATAGGAGGAAGGAATTCCCTCCTGGACAAGGTAACCGGTGTCTATAATGTCCTACCATCATCGCAGACGTCAGGCTTTTCCATCCGTCACCATCATGTCCTGTATTTGTAGGGGTTTGTACCAGGCCTGCTGGAGACGTCACACTGGGCCCTCCAGGTTATGTCCTACGAGGAACTGAGAATACAACGTTATCAGATAGACATGGAGGTAAGTCGATGTGAGCTGTGCTCTAGGATGGTAAAGGCTCTGGATGTGTTAGAAGCGGTGATTTATACACTGGTCCTAATCTCTGTCCCGCTGGCATCAGACGCACCACAATTACGGAGATCTTCAGTCCTCCTAATGATTGTGACACTGCCTGGCAGGTCCGTGTGACAGAAGTGAAATCTACACCAGCTCACAATGGTAAAATGTTGGGGGTGGCCCCCTGTATGGAAAAGTGCAGTCTGCTGTGGTCAGGCCTCAGGCAGGTGAATGGGGGTCTACGGCTTTGTCGCCTTTGTCTCATACGTAATCTAAGATACAATGAAGTATGAAATCTGAAGCGTATGGAGATGTAGGAGGCCCCATAGACTCCTTTAGGTGCCACATGATGTAACTGGGAGGTTGTAGGGAGCTGGAATACCGTTGTGTACATGAGGACATAATCCACATCTCGGGGATACTGGGAATTCTCCAGAGGATTCCCCTAGTATTAATGTAATGGGAGAAATCTGCAGTCTCTACAAGAACGCGGCACTCTGCCCATGTAGTCTGGAGCGCCCCCTAGCTGCCCAATAACAAATGACTGGGGGCGGGCCAGACTACACAGACTGATGTGCAGCCGCTAACAGAGAGGACGGGCGCTACCTTACAACATGAGGTCCTATTCCCGTCTCTTCTGTCTTATAGGAAAGGTTTCCACCACTTCTACCAGGACACAGCCCCCAACGTGCTGGGAGTGCCCCCCGCCTGCCGCATCTCCTCACTGCTCTATGAGAACGTCTCTCACCTCCTGCTGGAAACCAGAGAGAGAAATTCTACTATTTCACACAATCCCGTTCTACGACCACAGTCCAGATGTTCTGTAATAAAGATGAATGTAAAAACCAGAGACAAGCCCGATTCTGATAATCATTTATTATATGGATGCTGAGTTGCTAACTGAACCATTGCAATGGGCCTGGGAAGGGAAAGGAGTGGAGGACAGGAGTAGTGGTAGCAATGATCGGTGCAGTAGTTAGTCACAGTGGCAGTCCTCACTCTGAAACTTCCATGGGCCATGTAGTCTGTTTGCAAGCTGTGACGTTTTTCTGAGTCCCATCAGCTGACAGATCATGTATAACTCTTTGAATCAATTGAAAAATGGTCAAGAAGATCTGTCATGTGAACATACCCCAATAGAATCAGCCAAGTGAGCTCACTGCCGCAGATCTAACAAGAAGTTAGTCTATGTACAGTATGAATATGTGTAACTATATCAGAATATACATTTGCTTTTTTTACGTGGCACTGTAATTGTAGTGAGACCCTGAGGAGCTGGTGCAAAGGATGGGAGTGGTAGTGGCCCTGATGCTGTGTCATGGTGTACTCCCTCAGGCCGTTGCTACCTGAGATTCGGAGCAGTGGAAATGTGATTTGAAGAACCTGGCCAGTGATAGAAGTACAAAAGTCTAATTTTACTCAATGCAAAGAAGAACTTGTGGTGCATCCAGCAGTAGTTGGTAGACGGTAAAATCTCTGTCCCCAGATGATGAGGAGTTATGGTGGCTAAATAAGTGGCCATTAATGCACTTCAGGTATGCTATAATGCTGTTAACTCTCTAGCACTTCTGGATTTTGGCGTCCACTGTGTAACACAGGCTTGCAGCTGGTCTGGCCTGGCTGCTATAAAGGTAATGGGTGTTCGAACTGTATTCCCTCATCTGCAGCAGGGTCTGTAATGCTATGACTTGCTGATCACTCCGCTGGCTATGTCACACTGTAGCTTTTGAGCAAGGGCTGGTTGCTCTTGCCATCTCTTTGAAGTAGTGGTCTCACAGGAGAATATGATCTTTTGATGGTCCCCCAAGACCCTTGAAGTAGGAACAATTGGACATACTTGCTTCCTTCCTCCGCTCTGTCCTACCTAGAACTCCCCCTCCTGGCAGGAAGCAGAACTAGCCTACTCCTACCAAGAGGGGAGGAACTGCGCAGTTAACCCTATCTACAATACCTCTTCATGCTGATGTATTTACATAACATGGCATTAACAATATATATAATTTACAAAAACAATTGTAGATACCTCCAGGTCTGGGGTACTGCACACCCACTTGCTGAAAGGCCAGCTGTCCTAGGCTTCTGCTCGGGATCCTTACTGGTAGCCTGGCAACAAATTCACAAAGACAAAGATTGAGCTGACTTCCTCCCTGTAGAGAGAAAAAGTAGGGCGTAAGTGTCTATACATACATATACAAGGCCTAGGCTACAACAATGTAGCAGGGGGGTAAAAAATAAACAACAGTCCCGAGGAGCAGTCCATGGTGGAGGCAATACCCTGGCTGTAGGTCTAGGCTGTGTTAGAGTCTGTGTAAAATGCAGCATGAGCAAATCCATCCTGGGTCTGCAGCTCTATGCAAGAGTCCCAGTTTCATAAACCCAGGCACCCAGGCTCAGGTACGTTAGAGTCTTTGTGAAACGTTGCTTGCACAAAGACATATGCAGCCATTGGAAACATGGGTTAATCTGAATTCCATTTCTGCTATATTCCTTATTCATGAAAAATGTAAGGTCTTTGCACATGTTTTTGATCAAAATTATGTTGGGCCCATCTACCAACAACAAGGTGGCTTCTGCAGATGGGAACCTAACACTATCAGACTTTTCTCTCCTGGTCCCAAATAAGGTTACAACAAAATTCTAGGCAATGTTGGCTCCAGCTATATTATACTTTGCCTTAAAGGGGTATTCCCATCACAGACAATGGGGGCATATTGCTAGGATATGCCCACATTGTCTGAGAGGTGCGGGTCCCAGAGAGAACGGAGCTGGGAAAGGTGGTGGAGGGCGCACTGCGCTTGCGCAGCCACTGCTCCCATTCATTTTCGGCGGCCCCATAGAAATGAATAGAGGGCTGCTGCACATGCGCACCACCTTCTCCACTCTGTTCTCGGTGTAGGTGCAGGTCCCAGAGGTGGGACCCGCACCTATCAGACAATGGGGGAATATGCTAGAAATATGCCCCCTTTAAAGTCCTGGGCAGATGGGTGGGAATGCACATTCTAAAAGACGAGGCAGCCACCCCCCAAATATACATTGCAAAGTGACGTCACTAGTTTCATTCAACTCTGCCCTTGACATCAGCGGGTGTCTCATTGAAATCTCATGCTGGCACAGACCAGGATTATGCCTGTGCTTGAGCACTGCCTTACCTGCAGTGGGCACCTGACAATAGTTAGAAACCAGGAGTCACGGGAGGAATTGAAAGAAAATAGTGATGCCGCAGAAGAGCAGAGGTACTGGAACAGAGGCGGGGGCAGACCTGGGCTCTAGGGGGGAGGTATGATTTTAGTAATGTCAGGCAGCACTACATTGCAAAGCAATGGGTTACATTCAGTAAAACTAGGTGGCAGATTCACTTCATTAGGGTTAATGATGGTGGCCGACGCTCTTCAACAGTATAAATCTGCAAACTGAAGTCACTTTAAAAATTTGTGAAAAAAATATACGGAGACAGGGGGACAATGCTGGCATTAAAACAATAGGGAGGGAGCTCATCAGGTTCGCCGACCACTTCTCCAAGTTCTTGGGCAGCGGGGGCTGTAATAACGCCGAGGGTTCATAGGCTGGGGAGGAAAAGAATCGATTAATAAAGATAAAACAGGGAAAAAGTCACACAATCACTGGCGACGGTATGAACATAGCTTTATACCGATCTAGTGCCAACACCATTTATAGGCCACCCCCAAGATACAGTCCTATTCTGCAAAACACCTGACAGTTGTGCAGAAAACCATCATTGACACCGTCCATAAGGAGGGAAAGCCTCCAAAAGGTAATTGCAGAAGAAGTTGGATGTTCCCAAAGTGCTGTATCAAAGCACATTAATAGAAAGTTATGTGGAAGGGACAAGTGTGGAAGACAAAGGTGCACAAGCAGCAGGGATGACCGCAGCCTGGAGAGGACTGTCAGGAAAAGACCATTCAAGAGTGTTGGAGACTTTCACAAGGAGTGGACCGAAGCTGGAGTTACTGCATCAAGAGCCACCACACAGACGGATCCTGGACATGGGCTTCAAATGTCGTATTCCTCTTGTCAAGCCTCTACTGAACAAACAACGTCAGAAGCGTCTTACCTGGGCTAAAGGGAAAAAAAATGGTCTGCTGCTCAATGGTCCAATGTCCTCTTTTCTTTTTTTTTTTATAATTGTATATTTACTATAAAAAACAGACAAATGAAAATACACTTTTACAATAGAATAATGCACAAAAGTACAAAGTAAGGATGAAACATTAAATACATTACATACATATTGAATGTGCGTTTGTATCGCTTGATAATAGTCAGTGATGGAAAATGAAAGACCGAGCAGAAATAAAGCAATAAAGTGAACTAAGGGAGACTGTGTCTATCTGTAATCAGTCCGAAGAAGGTAGCAGTGTATCCTAAACAAAAAGACATCAGGTAGTAGCGGGAGAGCCTTAAAGACCCAAAAGCCCGGAGCTTCTCAGCCAATAATGCTTAACCCAACAAATACCCAACAGACAAGACAAATAACATAGACAAAGACATAGTGGGGGGGGGGATTATTCCTTTCACATGAGATCGTCAAGGTTGCCTACTGGCCCAGTAATTATCCCAAGAGTGCATTTTGTCCTGAAACATAGCAGTGGAGTACTCCATTGTTCGGACCGCCATCACCCTAGCATACAAATCAGAGACCTGTGGTGGTTCGGAGCTTTTCCAAGCTCGGGAGACTAGACAACGAGCTCCTGTTAGTATCAGTAGCAATAGCTTGAGTGCGTGTTTTTTAACTTGTATGGGGACCACATTGAGCAGGAAGGACATAGGATCAGGTCGGATTTAAATTCCAAAGATATCACTCAGGAGGGCGTCTACTCCGTTCCAGTAGGGGCATATCTTGGGACAGTCCCAAAAAATGTGAGGCAATGTATCCCTATGTAAGCCGCATCTCCAGCAATCACCCGGGACTACTGGATTAATTCTATGGAGGAGGTCAGGAGTGTGATACCAGTACATTAAGATTTTATATTGGTTCTCCTGATGAAGTACCGACATAGAGGATTTCGCTGCCCTCCTCCATATAAGGTGCCAGAGTGAGTCCGGTAAGGCCCTCCCCAGATACTCCTTCCACCGCACCATGTAGGAATGCCTTTGAACCCGGTCAGGGAAGGGAGTCAGCAATATGGAGTAAATCTCAGAAATTAGACCTTTCGCATGTACCCCTTCCCCGCAAAGGCTTTCAAAGGGAGTCGGAAGGGAAACTGTGACCCCTGAAAAAATGGACTGGGCGAAGTGACTAATATGGATATAAAAGAAGTTGGAGGAGGGGGATCATATTTGGTCTGCAGGGTAGAAAATGACAGAAGGTCCCTAGGGAAGGGGTCCACAATATCAGCAAACCTAAACACCCCCCGCTGAAACCATGGTCTCGCTATGGACGTGGTAAGACTAGCAGGGAGCGTGGGGTGATATAAGAAGGAGGTCATGGCGGAGTGATTGGAAACCAGAGGGAATTTGCTACTGCACTGCTGCCAGATGCGTCTGGTACAAGCCATGGGCCCTAGGAGATCCTTGGCTGGCAGAGTTCTGTCAGGTCCGAACCATAGCATGGAGTTAGGATGTACAGGAGCTAGCCAGAGTCTTTCTACCTGCATCCAGACAGAGTATGGGTGCAAGGAAGCCCAGGCTGTGACAGAATGTAGCTGGGCCGCTCAGTAATATTTGGACAGATCCGGGACCCCTAGACCGCCCTGGTGCCTACTACATAGAAGGACCGACCGCCGGATTCTATGCCGCCTTCCCGCCCATATGAATCTAAGGAGGTGAGATTGAGTGGATCTCAGATCTTTAAGGGGAACTTTAATCGGTAAGGTCTCAAAAAGATACAGAAGCTTGGGCAAGATCGTCAATTTAGTCGCAGCAATACGCCCCATGAGAGAGAGTGGGAGAGGATGCCACCTATCTAGAAGACCCCTAATCTCAGCATATATACGTGGGAAATTAGCTTTGTAAAGCTCCCCATATCGGGGAGTGAGGTCAACACCCAATCATCGCAGTGAGTCCGTCTTCCAATGGAAAGGAAAGTTAACCCTGAGAGAGCCCAGGGCCGTCTGAGAAAGATTAGGGGGAGGGCCTCAGTTTTATGGGTGTTGACCTTATACCCCGAGCGTCGACCAAACTCCTGTAGAATGGAGTGGAGGTTTGGTAGGGAAATGTGAAGCTTGGTAAGGGTAAGGAGGATATCGTCTGCATATAGCGATAGCTTAAACTCCCTGTCCTTGACCATAACACCTCTGATGTCTGGGCAAGCCCTGATCTTGGCTGCCAGGGGTTCGATACACATGGCAAAAAATAAGGGAGATAGGGGGCAACCTTGCCTCGTTCTATTAGCAATGCGTATGGGTCGAGATTGAGCATGAGGTAGTCTGATCGTCGCTGTGGGGGAGGAGTATAGGCTATGAATGGCTCTAACAAAGGGACCAGAAAGGCCATAAGCCTGCAGGGTAGCAAAGAGGAAAGGGCAACCTAAACGGTCGAATGCCTTTTCCGCATCTAAACTAAGAAGTAATGCCTCCTCACCCAAGCGAGATATGACATCTATCAAGTCAATGTTTCTTCGTGTGTTGTCGGCTCCCTGACGGCCCGGGACAAAGAAGTTTAGTCGGGAAGCTAGGGCTTTGGTGTAAATCTTAAGGTCTGAGTTAAGTAGGGCAATGGGCCTATAGTTATGGCATTCGTGAGGATCTTTCCCACGTTTCGGAATCATCGTGAGATACGAGTGAGACATTGGGGCAGGTACTGCGTTGCCAGCTAGAAAATGATTGAATAGGGTTACTAAGCGAGGGATTAGTTTAGTCCTAAAGGTCTTATAATATTTGTACGAAAAGCCATCAGGCCCTGGGGATTTACCCTCAGGTAGATGATCCACCACCTCCCCAATCTCTTCCGGCGTGATCGGACTATTAAGGGCGGCAAGGGTGGAAGTCGATAGGGTAGGAAGGTGACAGGATGCCAAATAAGACCGGAGTGTACTATCTCTCAGTCCCTCATCTGTGGGAAGGTCAGAGGGTAAATTGTACAGGGAAGAGTAATAGGTCGTAATAGAACCTCTCCGCTATCACCCTGGGGTCATAGTGTATTGTTCCGTCAGCCCCCCTAATAGCACTCGGACCCGTTTGGGCAATGTCCTCTTTTCTGATGAGAGCAACTTTTGCATCTCATTTGGAAACCAAGGACCCAGAGTCTGGAGGAAGAATGGAGAGGCACACAATGCAAAATGCTTGAAGTCCACTGTGAAGTTTCCACAGTCCATGTTGATTAGGGGAGCCATGTCATCTGCTGGTGTAGGTCCACTGTGCTTCATTAAGTCCAGAGTCAATGCAGCCGTCTACCAGGAGATTTTGGAGCACTTCATGCTTCCCTCCGCAGACGAGCTTTATGGAGATGGTGACTTCATTTTCCAGCAGGACTTGGCACCGGCCCACACTGCCAAAAGTACCAAAACCTGGTTCAATGACCATGGGATTACTGTGCTTGATCGGCCAGCAAGCTCGCCTGACCTGAACCCCACAGAGAATCTATGGGGCATTGCCGAGAGAAAGATGAGAGACATGAGACCGAACAATGTTGAAGAGCTGAAGCATCCTGGTCTTCCATAACACCTCAGCAGTGCCATAGGCTGATAGCATCCATGCCACGCCGCACTGAGGGGCCCAAACCAAGTACTGAGGACATATGCATGATTATAATTTTCAGAGGTCCTACATTTTTCGAGTTTCACCTTAAGTAACATCACTGCCCTCCCTTCAGCCTCATCCAGCAATTAATTCTGAGGGCATTAGGCCCCTTGCAGACGAGCGTGTTCAGATTAGCTCCGGATGCGTTGCATCTGCGATCAGGGAAAATCGTGCGAGTAGGTACGCAATTGCAGTCAGTTTTTATCGCACGCGTGCAATGCGTTTTGCACTTGCGTGATAAAAAACTGAATGTGGTACCCAGACCCGAACCCGAACGTCTTCACTGAAGTTCGGGTTTGGGTTAGGTGTTCTGTAGAGTTTATTATTTTCCCTTGTACCATAGTTATAAGGGAAAATAAGAGCATTCTTAATACAGAATGCTTACTAAAATGTGGCTTTAGGGGTTAATAAAAAAATAAATAAAATTAACTCACCTCATCCACTTGATCGCGCAGCCGGCATCGTCTTCTTTCTTCTTCTTTCAGGACCTGCCAAAGGACCTTTGATGACGTAATCGAGCTCACAATGTGGTGACGTCAGCGCAGGTCCTGCTGAAAGAAGGATCTTCTATCTTCATTCAGCAGGACCTGCACTGACATCATCAAAGGTCCTTTTGCAGGTCCTGAAAGAAGAAGAAAGAAGACGATGCCGGCTGCACGAATAAGAGGATGAGGTGAGTTAATTTTTATTTTTTTTTATTAACCCCTCCAGCACTATTATACTATGTATTCTGTATTCAGAATGCTATTATTTTCCTTTATAACCGTGTTATAAGGGAAAATAATACAGT
The DNA here is from genome assembly GCF_014858855.1 of Bufo gargarizans. Taxonomy (NCBI): domain Eukaryota; kingdom Metazoa; phylum Chordata; class Amphibia; order Anura; family Bufonidae; genus Bufo; species Bufo gargarizans. Next base: position 87,487,586 of record NC_058090.1, on the reverse strand, counting down.
AAATTGACTTTTATAAATTTACTAACATCATCTCCTAGCAACCATGCGTGAAACATCGCACAGCATTTGCACTTGCTTGCGATTTTCACGCAGCCCTATTCACTTCTATGGGGCCTGCGTTGCGTGATAAACGCACAATATAGAGCATGCTGCGATTTTCACGCAACGCACAAGTGATGCATGAAAAACACTGCTCATGTGCACAGCCCCATAGAAATGAATGGGTCCGGATTCAGTACGTTCACCTCACGCATTGCACCCGTGCGGAAATCTCACCCGTGTGAAAGGGGCCTTACTATTAATGGATTACTGGGGGCATTACTATTACTGGATTATTAATTCTGGGGGACACTAATGGGGGCATTACTATTACTGGGGCACTAATGGGGGCATTATTAATTATGGGGCCGCAAATGGGGCCACTATTCATTCTGGGGGGCACTTATTGACGCATTTCTATTACTGGGTGCACTAATGGGGGCATTATCGATTCTGGGGGGCACTAATAGTGGCATTAATAATATTGGGGGGGGGGAACTATTAATACTGGAAGCCACATTATGACACAGCGACTTAACAACCCGTGTTAAGCCACACCCCCACAACCACAACCCCTATGGGGTGCAGTTTAACTTGGCCAGTATTTTTTGTGGGGAAAGGTGGCAACCCTATTAGATACAGTAGTCCAATGTAAAATACCTCAACCCCCCCCCCCCCCCTTAAAGGGAACCTGTCATCGGGATTTTGTGTATAGAGCTGAGGACATGGGTTGCTAGATGGCCGCTAGCACATCCGCAATACCCAGTCCCCATAGCTCTATGTGCTTTTATTGTGTCAAAAAATCGATTTGATACATATGCAAATTAACCTGAGATGAGTCCTGTCCCTGACTCATCTCACACACAGGACTCATCTCAGGTTAATTTGCATATGTATCAAATCGATTTTTTTGACACAATAAAAGCACACAGAGCTATGGGGACTGGGTATTGCGGATGTGCTAGGGGTGATCTTGCAACCCATGTCCTCAGCTCTATACACAAAATCCCGGTGACAGGTTCCCTTTAAGCCCCTCCAACATACAGTCCCATGTAAATAACCTCACTCCTCTTCCTTCACCCCCCCCCCTCTAACCAACAGTCCCATGTAAATAAAATCACTCCTCTCTTCACCCCCCCCCCCTCTAACCAACAGTCCCATGTAAATACCATCACTCCTCTCTTCACCCCCTCTAACATACAGTCCCATGTAAATAACATCACTCCTCTCCCTTCAGGCACACACCAACGTCCTTTCACCTGCTCAGAAGCTTCTCCTACAATTGTGAGGCCCCGCCCTCAGACTCCGCCTCCTCCAGTGCCATCCTACCTCCAGTCTAGTCACTACCATAATGGTACAGTGAACGTGCCAGAGATAAACATGGCCGCCACCGCCTCAGCACAACCAGTCACGTGACCCTCGCGCACACTTCCGGCGTCGCCTGGCAACCCTTGACAGTGGCGGTGGCCGTTCAATTCCGTGAAACAAGATGAAGCGGGTAAACCATCTGAAGGAGGCGCTGTGCGCCCTGTGCCGCATCTTGTCTGCCTCGGGTTCACACTGGGATCCGGAAACGTTGCGGAAGTCTAAGTTTAACCGGCCAGAGGCGGTAAGGGACGTGCACTCATTTCTTTACGTCTTATGCAGATGCGGCTGTGCAACCAATCAGCTCGCGTCTTTCAGTTTGCCACCTGTATTAGAAGAGTGAGACGTGTCATCTGATTGGCTGCTGCTAGATGTGTATGTTCTGGTCTACTATAGCTGTGGCCACACTCTCCACACAGAATGGGGTATTTTATATCCTGTTCAAATGTTCCTGAAAAAAATCTATGCGTTGTAATGTATAACTTCCTGTGCCTTTATTATTACTTTGGGGGGGGGATGCGGATTAGCTCTATTTAAAGGGGATGTCCATGGGAGGGCCTCAATATCAAATATGGGGGGGTCAACTTCTGCGATCAGCTGGCCATGTGATGTCACCTTCATCGGTCACATGACCTAGTGAACGGGTCTGAGCTGCAATACCAAGCACCGCCACTATACAATGGAAGGCGCTGTCTTTGGAAAGGAGCCTGCATCGCTAACCAGAGCTCCGGTGGGCGCAGGGGCTCCTTGAGACACATACCTGTACGACAAACCCAGCAGGAGCGATCACAAATACTTCCGCCTGGACCTGGGGTTGGGTGGCTAGGACGCATCTGAGAGAGGCCTGCAAATCAGATGTGGCCCCAGTTGCAGCTTTTTTTATTTTAAAATTCTTAAATTTAAAGGAGCATTCCATGATTGAGTCACTTTTTAAATTAGGCATGTCCTAAGGACAGACTCATACTCTCCTGGTCCCCACCGCTCCACTTCTGCGCCATGGCTGCTTTCACCAATTTTCCGGTCCCTGGCGTACAGACAGGACCGCATGCACTGCTACAGCCACTTGGTTACACATTACCACTGAGGCCAGTCATTGGCTGCAGCAGTGCACATGATCCTGTCCATTCTACAGCTGGGGTTGTCCACTGCTTTACAAGCGATGGCCTATCCTCAGGATGTGACCGGCGGAGGTCGGACATCCCGCACCCCTCTGCCAATCAGATGTTGCCCATTAGGTCCATCCATTGTGTAGTAGACTTCCAGTAACCAGTTCCGCCTGCCGCACAATGGATGGAGCTGATCGGCAGGGTGTGGGACCCCGCTAGCCATCACTTGAGGTGGACAACCCCTTTAAAGTCAGTATGGATAGAAATCGGCTTGATTGATGATGTAGACGTTGCGGGTGGGACGCCGTAGACTGGTCAGCTCTGCGTCAGGACTTACAATACAAGCATTTGATTTTGCATCCAAATTAATATTTTTTTATTAATTATTGGCTTCTTAGGCATCGACGTTCTGGAATCTGCTGTACTGCTTGCTGAGGCAAATCTCTCCAGGCAGGCCGGATTCATCGCCTCCAGCACACGAGAAGATGACCCCGGGTATGTCTCATCCATAAACGTCCTTGATTTTTGACTAGCCTCCTGCTCACGAATGTGTGCACCCTGTGGTCGTGCTGCAAAATGCTGGCCGCAATGCACGAACACCCACCGCAGGGCAGGCGCAGTGGATCGCGGACCCGTTCACTTTAATGGGTCCGCGATCCGGCCGTTCCGCAAAAATATAGGACATGTTCTATATTTTTGCGGAACGGAAGTACAGGCCGAAACCCCACGGAAGCACTCCATAGTGCTCCCGTAGGGTTCCGTTCTGTGCTTCCATTCCGCATCTCCGGATTTGCGGACCCATTGGAGTGAATGGGTCCGCATCCGTGATGCGGGATGCCCACGAAACGGTGGCCGTGTATTGCGGATCCGCAATACAGCCACAGAGCGCGCACGTTTGTGTGCAAGAGGCCTAACAGCTAATCCATCTCTGACAGAGGATACAGACCATGGTCCGGCAGCCCCCCACTGTACCTCTGCTTTGATGGCACACCAGCCAGAACTATAGGCAATTCCTTAAAGCGACCTTCCCGTTCATGAAAGAAAAAGTCACATGACCTGAAGAACAAACAGAACGTTCACCTTGTGCCTTCCGTTTCATCCGCCGATTTCCCCGGGCTCCTCTTCTGTCCTCCAGGATGGCGGCACGGCTTCTCCGACTACCTGGTGCCTTTGATAATCCAAGACTCTTCCTGGGATTGGCCAGTACTGGTCATGTGAAGCAGGAAGTGAGAGTCTGAGACGTGGTGCAGCCATCTTGGATGGAGCTGAAAAGATGACAATTGGGGTCCTGTTCCTTCCCCAGTTAATGTGAATTATATTTCTAGAACCGGAGGGTCACTGTAAAGGGGGTTATTCCACAAGCAGTATTACTGGGCGATTCAAATGCTATATACACGCAGTAAAGATATTGTTCACCTGTTACTCACATTTAGGGCTAGCGATTTTTGCAAAAAAAAAAAAAATTTTTTTTTTCCCAGTTGTTGTTTGTTTGTTTTTTATGTCAAATTTTTTTTTTTTTTTTTTTTTTTGGGCCATAACTTTTTTTTTTTCTCTGTTTCTTTCCGGGGGGGGGGGGGGGGGGCAGTAATGGAAAAAGCTATTCCATCATTGGTTCTTAAGGGCTGTTTCACACGAGCGGATGCTGTGCGTGGCATCCGCTCCGTGAAAGACAGCCAAGACCTGATGCGGACAGCAGAGGCATGGAGCAGTAACATGACTGATAATGCTCTGTGCCTCTCTGTGATCTCTTTACTACAAACAGTGAGATAAAGTTGTCACTGTGATTTTGTAGTAAAAATGCTCCGTGCTTCTGCTGTCCGCATCGGGTCTTGGCACTCTTTCACGGAGCGGATGCCACGCACGGCATCCGCTCGTGTGAAACAGCCCCAAATGTACGTCCAGTAACCCTTCCCTCTATCAACAATTCCCCATTGAATATAAGACTGACTATCTGTACCTGTGAAAGTTAGGTGACCACCAATATGGCCACGGCCATCTGTCACCCAGCTTTCCCAATCACCTGCAGTAACAGACACGTGGGAGCTGTGTGCTGTGTAATCGGCCAGCTCTGCCTTTCAGGGTCTGGTAAAGTTGGGCCTTAACTGGTTAAGGCCATTTTGGTGGTTACCCATCTTTCCCAGGAAGATATTGTCAGTCTTACGGCTCATGCACACGACCGTATGCCCTCCGAGACATACGGTCCGTGAGCAGGCCATATGTCCCGGAACGGCATACATCGTGCGCACGGAAGCGCACAGCATCATAGGTTACTATCGGGCCGCCCGCGGGGCTATTCTCCCGCACTCGTGTGCATGAGCCCTTATATTCATAGGGGATTTGTGGATAGAGGGCAGTGATACAAGCCATCATGAAAGCTGTGTCAGTATGTACTTATAGATCCGTATAATACACGGCCTGGGAGTATGAGGAGAGGAGTGGGGGGCTACAGTCACGCGCCTCCCCTAGAGCCCAGCAACCCCTTCAGCGCATTTGTTGAATGCTTCCAGCGCATGTATAAGTAATAGAGATTCTGCTGTCTATCTGCGCATGCGCTGGAGACCTCCAGCTACAGTTCAGGGCCTGCACAGGAGTGGCGGAGGAGATAGGCTCACTCTGTATTCTGTATAACTCTGTTTTGCTTTACAGGCGATCGTGTGAGATACGTGAAAGGCGTACTACAGATACAAGGCTACGGAAGGCTGGCGTTTTACCGTCTCCCTGATGATGGTCAGGAGGGCAGCAGGGAAATACTCCTAGCCTTTTCGTGGCTCTTGCAGAAAGTGAAGATACTTGAAATTCTTCTGGAGAAGAAGAGAGTTAAAGTAGGAGACCACATTACCATCTGCGTGGTAGGTAGTTATTAGAGATGGGGGGGCACAGTCATGTCTTTTACACGGCTTGATCTGACTTGGATAACTGGATTCACTTTTGGCGCCGGATTTCCAGTTCGGACAAGTTATCCACATAACTGTTAGATCATTGGCCTGAGCACTGGGACCCCCCACCTGTCACCATGTTTGAAGCATGCAGACTGCACTCCATTCAAACTCTAGGTGACTGGCGGAGATAGCCGAGCACTGGATATCTGCCGTCCCATAGATCTGAATGGAGCGCCAACACGCACGCTCAACTGCTGCTTTGATAATACAGGGGGACACTGGGCCCCCTTCTCGTGCTTTAACAGTTGTCCACTTTTTGTTACTGGAATACTCCTTAAATTTTTTGTGCAAATATATTGCTTATGATCAGGTTGTGTCATCAAGACTGACCCTCTTCAGATCTCCTCGCTGGAATAGAGCAGATTGCGCGGTGCCCTCTGCATGGAAGAGTTACATGGTCCAAGCACACTCCGATCAGTTTAAGGCTACTTTCACACTCACGTTTGGTGCGGATCCGTCATGGATCTGCGCAGACGGATCCATTCAGATAATACAACTGTCTGCATCCGTTCAGAACTGATCCGTTTGTATTATCTGTAACATAGCCAAGACGATCCGTCTTGAACACTATTGAAAGTCAATGGAGGACGGATCAGTTTTGTATTGTGTCAGATTGTGTCATAGAAAACGGATCCGTCCCCATTGACTTACATTGCGTGCCAGGACGCTTGGCTCAGTTTCGTCAGACGGACACCAAAACGCTGCAGGCAGTGTTTTGGTGTCCGCCTCCAAAGCGGAATGGAGACGGAACGGAGGCAAACTGATACATTCTGAGCGGATCCTTTTCCATTCAGAATGCATTAGGGAAAGACTGATCCGTTTTGGACGCTTGTGAGAGCCCTAAATGGATCTCACAGGTAGAAAGCCAAAACGCCAGTGTGAAAGTAGACTAATCTGCTTACCAACCATTGCTTAATTAAAGGTGCAGTGGCCGGGTTTGGGGTGGCCCCAGGGCACTACAAAGTCGGGTTTAGACGGGCCGATTGCCGGGAAGGAAGTGTTCCTGCTCGCTTAGTGAAGGAGACAGCTGCATTTGCATGCAGCGATCTCCTTCACAGTATGAGGCCGAATGCACACGCCCGTGTTCCGCGGCCGAGAGCGGTCCGTGGTATGCCGGGCTGGATTCCTGTTTAGAGCAGGAGCGCTCGGCATCATTGGTTGCTATGACGCAGTGCGCTTCATGCCGCCGCTGCACTACAGTAATAATACGAGTGTATTACTGTAGGGCAGCGGCGGCATGAAGCGCACGGCGTCATAGCAATTAATGACGCAGAGCGCTCCTGCTCTGAACAGGAATCCAGCCCGGCATACCACGGACCGCTCTCGGCCGCGGAACACGGGCGTGTGCATTCGGCCTGAGGATGAGAGATCCCTCGTCCCCATACAGAATCATAGTTTCTGGGCAGCGGATCACTTTTTACACCGTATGATCTGCTGCCCAGAAACGATGCACTAACGACAGGATCACCCGATGAACAAGCGTTTCGGGTGATCAGTGGCACGTATAGATGGCCAGATTATCGGGGACGAGCGTTCGCAGGAATGATTACTGGTTTGTCTAAATCCTCCTTCTGGCCTATTCGGAATCCCTTTATTCCACAATTCGTGGAGATTTCCAGTGGCAGATATTTCCGATGAACTCCCTTCTCAGATCAGTCCTAATGTCTCTTTCTTATCGCCATTCTCAGAACTTACATACGAGTGCATTTAAATGCTAATCCCTCCAGAGTTGGGAGCTTTAAAAATGGTGCGGCGCACGCCCCGATGACCAGATTACAGCTGCCGGCTGGAAATTATAAGCAGTGACCTGATTATGGGGAGCTCCAGCAAAGATCCTCAGCTTAGCCAATGGAGACTGCTGCATGTACACACGTAAACCGGTGTCCCTGGAGCAGCCCCCACCCCTGCAGACCTGTATTATTAACATTTGGGAACATTGCCGTTTTAGCATCTATATTCTCCCTTTGGGAACAGATTTGACATGAGGACCAAACTTGCAGACTTAGGGCTCATGCACACGACAGTATTTTGCGTTCAGTATACTGGCCGTTTTTTGAGTTCAGTATGCAGTACATATAGTGAACCTTTCATTTCAATGGTTCAGCAAAAAAAACGAAAGTGTCTCCGTGTGCATTCCGTTTCCGTACCGTGAAAAGATAGAACATGTCCTATTCTTGTCCGCAAATCACGGTGCTTGGCTCCATTCAAGTCAATGGGTCCGCAAAAAAAACAGAACACATACAAAAATGCATCCGTATGTCTTCTGTATCCGTTCCGTTTTTGCAGAACCATCTATTGAAAATGTTATGCCCAGCCCAATTTTTTCTATGTAATTACTGTATAATGTATATGGCATACGGAAAAACAGAAAGGAAACGGAAACACAAAAACAGAACAACGGATCCGTAAAACTCTGAAAAAGCCATATGGTCGTGTGCATGAGCCCTTAGGGCTCGTTCACACGAATGTGCGAAGCCCGTGCTGTGCACCGCAAATTGCGGTCCGCAATGCACGGGCACCATGCGTGGGTCAGGCGCATGGGGATCGCAGACCCATTCATTTGAATGGGTCCACGATCCTTCCGTTCCCCAAAAAGATAGAGCAAGTTCTATCTTTTTGCGGTGCGGAAGCACGGAACGGAACCCCAGAAAGCACTCCGTAGTGTTCCGTATCATTCTGCATCTCTGGATTTGCGGACCCATTGAAATGAATGGGTGATGCGGAATGGCCTCGAAACGGTGCCCGTGTATTGCGGGTCCGCAATACACGGGCATCACACGATTGTGTGAATGAGCCCTTTTATGGATGTGTTAGAGCGGCAGAGGTCGGCTCTATCCCTGGAGCACATCCGTACAGAGGTGGTGGGGCTAAAACTGCATGCGTTTTTTGGTGCAGTTGTGGTTTTCATAGGGGAAACATATTAAATAAATGTTTCATCTGTTAAAAAAACCAAAAAAAAACTTTATCGAAAACCTTGGCAATACACCTACATGGAGTAGAAATGAATAGTCAAGTAGACAATAAATATGGTTGCCTTCTCTGTTGGTCAGTCTGTAGCATGAATCCTGCTGATCTCTTCCATCTTCAGCCTTAGGACAGCTGAGGGGCCTAATGAACCAGCCAGTTGTCTTACAGCCATACACAGGACAGAAAAATAAAAATCTAAAAACTGCATGTGTAAATCCAAGCAAACACAGACCCACAGAATTGATTGGTCGTCGTGTACTGGTTCATTGAAGACCAGTGGGCTTTCCGCGGAGATTGGATGGATAGGAGTTATCCACTCTATTTAAGCTATACAAAGACCAACTGCAAAATTTAGGGGAAATTATTAACATAAAAAAAAAATTGTTTAGACATCTAATGATAGTGCGAGGTGTAATTTATGGAGTATCGTGCAGTTTTTGGCATGCTCAAGGACCAAATAGCTGGACCTTAGAAAGGTGGACCTTGTTGGGCAAGTATCTTTTTTAATGACAAAAATACATGGCAGGAAATGCCCAACCCCCAAATGCAGTTGTGCATTTATGTTGTGGTCTGTTGCTAAGGATGATCCCCAGCAAAAAATGCATACAGTGGAGGATGCCCGCAGCAGACCACAAGTGCCACAGAGACATCCTACACCAGATGGTAAAATGTGTGGATGTAGAATAATATATAGAATAAATAGTTATAAGATTAGGTGCACTACGGTGGTGGATGCAAACAGTAACATCTGACTAACCCTCACACTGATGTTAAAAATGAGCCAGTATATCCTTATATTAAGCTGAGCCTGCACACCACGCCAAGGTATCTCAAGTGGCTCAGGACCTAATTCTAAGCCTACCTGTACCATATGGGTAGTACCAGGAGCCAGTGGGTGGCAAATTACAGCAGCGTAAGGTCCGACTCACAGCAAACTCCCAGTTCCCTCTAGTGTGACTAACCACTCATACAATGGGAGGAGGGAGGAGGCTTAACTATTTATTCCAAGTATCGTTTTTTTGCCACCTTTGTCACTATGTCATTTGTTTTTGTTTTTTTTGTTCTCCATTTGCCTTCAAGGGGTTGTCTGCTTTTTATTTATATTGATGACCTATCAATATGAGATTAGCGGGTGGTTTGTAGAGAAAGCAGAGCTCGTACGAGCGCGGCCTTCTCTTCACTGTTTACCTGCTCGCTGTCCGCAGCAGTGAGTGGTGTAATTACAACTAAGCCGCCCCGTGCACTTCAACGGGATGGCTCTGTAGTATTCACTTGAACAGGAAGAGAAAGGAATAGGACGCCTGAGATGTAATTACACCGCTCACCGATGCGGTATTGACGGTGAGCCGGTAAACAGTGAAGAGAAGGCTGCGCTCATACGAGTGCTGTGTTCTCTTCAAACAGCTGAGCAGTGTTGGGAGTCGGATCCCGCCGATCTGAGGATAAGTCATCAATAAAAATAAGTGGACAACCCCTTTAAAATTCCCTATGAATCCTATCATAGTGGCCTGTAGGGCTTACTGAGTTTACTGCAACTTTAGATTCAATATGTAAATGAGCTGTTAAGTGCACAGAGGGCGGGCCTTAGCCCTTTGGTGCACCTTAGCTCTGCCTCTGTTGTCCTACAGGCCCTCCTTCTTCTCATGGTTGATTGATCGGGCCTGGTGTTTGAATCGTCCTCTCACCCAGATTCTTGCTCCTGTGCCACGCTGTACATAACTAGCACATGCGCAGTACAGCGCCTTCTTCCCACCTGGCAGGAAAGAACTGTATTACTCAATAGGAGGATTCCGATGTCTGGCCCTGTCAATCAGCCTTGAGTACAGTGGCTGAGCTAAGGTTCACTTGGGGGCTCAGCCCCGCCCTCGGTGCACTTAACAGCTCATTTACATATTAAATCAGGATATTTATTTATTTATTTTTCCTCTGGAATGTAGCAACTAAGACAAAAATAACAATACCGTTTTATTACACTCGGCAAGCCCTGTCACCCATTATTGTTGGTTTCGTAGCGCGTTTCCAGCGGATAGACTCCCTTTAAAGTAAATGAAAAGTTTTTACTATCGGCTGCACATTAGACTGTAATACATATAATAGGTCTGTGAGTTTATTAGCAGGAATCTGGCTTGTCAGAAAAAAACCTCTCTTTTTGTGACTAAACGGACTCCCTATGGATCGTCATTATGGAGCATTTCTATAGAAACCACTAAAGGTTCATGCTTGCGCCCGCTGTGCGGAGGGAGTGGGTGCGTGAAAGGTTGTTTTCTCCAGATCTTCACGGGTACAGGGGCAGCATTACCAAAATGTACATGATGTACATAAGTGATTTGACATAATTATACCGCCGCCATCCTATTTTTACAACTAGCTGTTTTCCTGCACCGGCTGCCATTCTTCTCGTATAAAGCCTCGCTTTATACAAATGACTCCACGCGGCTTTAAGTGCATGTGTGCGCGAGCGAGTAGAGCTGGAAAATGTCAATCACAGAGCGGAAGAATAAGTCATCTGCACCGCTTTCCGAGAGGTACTGGTGCCTCTCCAAGAACTCGGCTCTTACCGTCCTAGCCACCTGTCTTGGCAACCAGAACCAGATCTGTCTCCTCCTCACTATTTAAAGGGCTGGTCCGGTTTCCAATATTGATGACCTGAGGATATCAGGAGAACCCATTTAAGACTCTAATGTCCCTTCTCTAACCATGGGAACAATAAAAAAAAAAAAAATTTTGGCGGGGGGGGGGGGGGGGGCTGAATACAGCTGGAGTTTTTCCATTCACCTCTCCTCACAAGTAAATAATTGTATTCTTCATAACTCCACCTTGTGTCAGTCCTCTGTTATTCCCCCCAGAAATCTATGAATAAAGTGACCTAGCAGTGGTGAGCAGGAAACGGCACGTACCTTCTCTTCATCAGCTGATCAATGGGTGTGCCGGGTATTGGCCCCCCGCCGATCTGATATTAATGACCTATCATGAATATTAAAAGCCCGGAGAACCCCTTTAACCAGTTGGAGGTGTGCCCTTACTCACTGATCATGTCCAGTCTGTGCTGTTGTCAGACAGGTAGGGAACCACCCAACGTTCGGAGGGGGAAAACTGCTGTTCCCAGACTCCAGGCTTCATCCCTTCTGCTCTGGCGTGAGAGGCGCCTAATTTATTACGAGCTGGATGCCTTTTAATAAATGAGGCACATCTCTGACACTCCATCCGCCAGAAGCTCCGATCTGCACCAGCTTCAGTTATAATAAATCCGACAGACCCCTGATAGGCTCCGCCCATCTCGCTAACCCCTTAGTGTCAAAAAGCCGCAAATTATGGTGTAAATATAACGCATTGATTAATATATATTATGTTTGGTTGTTTTTATTTATTGAACTCGCTCCGTTTCAGTCAACTTACGTTACATCCATTCATACTACTGTGTTCTTATATTTCTACCGCATCCACTTGAGTCTGAGCCGTATTCAGTCACCCAATATTGCTATATGGTATTGCTTTTTTTCTTTCTTTCTAGCAATCTACATTGACTGTAATGTGCTTGTAACTTAGCAACAAACTCTTCCATATTACTGTTAAAGGGGACTGTCATGTTTTGTTATGTGCTAGTTTTTTACAGCTCGGCATGTATACCTGAGAGAGTCTGATTGTCAAAAGATCTGTAATTACCTTATAATAACGGCTTTCATTAATGTCCTCTGTCCCTTTCCACTGCTCCCTTAAAAGACGGTTGCTAGGGCTTGTCTGTCTCTGGCTAAAAAGACAGGAAGACGGAGGGGCGGTCCTCCACACTGCATGCCTGCATTAGGCTTCAGAGTGAGGAGGCGTGTCTCTCAGTAATCCAATCTGATTGGCTGGCAGGGAGCTGCTGGCTACAGAAAGTGTGTATGGGAAGTGAGGGAAAGCAGTTTTGGCCTCAGAGAACTGGTAGAGGAGCCATCTTGAGAAGGTTCTCATATTGTAATTGTTTAAACAGCCGGAACTAAGGGAAAAACTTAAGGAAAACTGTGGTATGTAAAGAAACTAAAGATTGCTTTATGCATAATGCTGCAGCAGTAACATATGCTAAAATAGATTTTTTTAATGAAAACATGACAGTTACCCTTTAATACAAGCCACCTACTAATGTATTGTGATTCTCCATATTGCCTCCTTTGCTGGTTAGATTCATTTTTCTATCACATTATACACCGCTTGTTTCCAGGGGTTACGACCAGATACAAAGGGGCCGGAATGGGAGCTGCTGTGCATGCATGCCTATGTGCACTCGAACGGCCCTGGCCACCAGAGAGGTGCAAGCACGACCACCGCTGCTGGATTGCAGGGTGGACGTAACCATGGAAACGAGCAGCGCATAATGTGATGGAAAAAGCTGGTAAATGAGGCAATATGGACAACCAGGGTACATTAGCAAGTGCCTTTTATTAACTTTCTCTACATCATATATTTACTAGAAACCGGTATAGGTCGGTACTACCACATGCGCCACAATCCACTGGAGTCAGCGTCTATCCAAAGAAATGGTGTCTCCTGTAGCTGTCCTTCTGGCTGTAGGAACGATCCCGCTGCTTGCCACCAATGTAACGGACTGTTTCCGCAGACAAGGGGTTAAAATTCGTTTAGGCGATATGCCCCTTTCTGAGAGACAGGCACAGCTACTGCAGAACACCAACCTCCCGAACTGGATACAAAATAGCACTCCAAACTGGAACCTCATAAATAGCTGCCAGCAGACGAACAGGAAAAGCATCCAATCAGCTTACACTCCTGGCAATCAGTCTCCAACAGCATACATGGAATCCCCCCAATAACGAGACAAGGCTCCGTGTTGAGGGTCAAACAGTGCTCTGACATGCTGGCACACTCAGCCTGGTTTTTATTACAGTTGTTGCAAATACAGGTCCGCCCACAGGGTTTTGAAATACAACCAATCAGTAATTTACAACACATACAATGTAAATACAGCAACCAATCGTTCACGCCCCCAGAGGACCAGAAGGGAGACTGCGACACAGAACAGATACAACACATCCCCACAATGCATCATGGTTTCCTCCTCTCTGTCCCAGAGACAACCGAAGACAATCCAATTATCTCTCAGGACAAAGGGAGATCACCAATACACACGTGGAGACAACAGGACAGACATCACCATTTAAACACACAATGGGACAATAGAACCACACCCAGCATATTCCTCCCAAGCTGACAAGTTACACTTATTATAAATTGTTATAACTTTGTGAGGTTACATTGTCCATACATATAACTTACATCAATTTAAACAGTATAACTTGGGGGACAAACCTATCCAAAATTCACTTGAATAGGTTCAGGGGTTCAAAAGTTAGCATGGGCCATAATCCTGAGGCAAGAGGCTTTTAAACAGCCCCCTCCAAAACACCACGGCGAGGTTGGTTTCGCCACAGCGTCTATGGCTCCCGCTCACTGGTTGTGCTCAGCTCAGAGTTCAGTCCAATTAAAATAATAAACAGCGGCACTCGCCACATTGCCACATTTGACGCTTTATTTCCATCTTAAAAACAAGCAGAAGATTATGGGGGACATTCATTAAGAATTATATGCCATATTATTTTTTTTGGGTCCCATTAATGTCTCTGATTTTGTCAATGTGTTTTTTGCAGCAAAATGGTAACCTTTTGCCACTCGCGCCACTTTATCTGAGTGCCGAGAAAAGGGTGCGTGAGAGGGGGGGCTGGTAGGCATGGAAAATGACTTAAATCTACGCCAGCAAGGGAGCAAGCGTAGAGTTTAGTATGTTGCACGGCCTGCTGTAGGAAGCGCCAAAGTTATGTAGAGGCCTGTGCCTCCACATAACTTTGGCGCATCCATCAACAGCATAGATGGACTAAGATCAGTGTCTAAATTACCTGTCTTAAAGGGAACCTGTCATCAACGTTATGCTGCCCATACTAACGGCAGAATAAAGTACAGACAGGTGAGTTGATTTCAGCGGTCTTACGTAAGTCATGGCTGAGAACCAACATCACAATCCTTGCAGACTGGGCCTGGAAAAGAGTCACGGCCACCTGAGAAGAGTCCTGGTTATTAATCCCTGCTCTCCCTCCCACCTGCTGATGATTTTAGAGACTTCTACCTAGTTTTCCCCCTTTCTCTCTAGGAGAAAATGCCAACCATCAGCAGATGGGTGAGGAGAGCAGGAGATTAGGAATAACCAGGACTCTTCTCAGGTAGATTTGATTATTTTAAAGGCCTGGGCTGCAATAATTGTGAGGCTGGTTCTCGGGAACCACTTACTTTTAGCTCATGAGCGACACACCGCTGACATCAGCATTTCTGTCACTACTTTATGCTGCCCTCAGTGAGGTTAGCATAACGTTGATGACAGGTTCCCTTTAATAAATCTCCATCTCTATGTTTACAGTAAAGAATAGTTTTGTTACTAATATAAGATTATTTTTAAGATTTATTGATGGTGCATTTATGATTTGGACGGGTACTTTAGTGCAATTGAAAATGTTGTCTTTGTGAAGCCTTCAGTTTCACTAGTAGCAGGATCTGAATTTTCACTCTGTTACGTCAGGCAGCTCAGCTGACGGCTCCACATATCTGCTCTCTGACCTCATAAACATTCATGATCGCTCAGCTCTTATGTTACTGATAAGAATGACCTTACGACCTTTTAGTAATTTAAACATAAGGGTTATTAGATGACCGGCACAAGTACCAGTCACACAGCTAGACAGTTAACCCTTTGTGACAGAACAGCTCAATATAAAAAAATAAAAAAAAAGGCCAATTGAAAAAATTATTTTTTTAGCCCTAAATGAGTAAAATGCGATCATAAATAAAAACTGCTTCTGAAGGTGTACATGACCTTTTAAGGTTCAAGGAGATATATTGAAGATGACGGTATACCTTCTTGCACTTTGATAGCGGTACCATATGGGCAGTTCATACGGGTTCACATCACGTTTTATCCCTCCGTTTGATGTATACGTTAGAAAAAAAAAAGGATGCAAAAACGCAGCACTCCATGTTCTTGTATTCATGTATTTTAAGCAATATATTTGCTAAGGACTTCAGTTATTTATGTAGTTATTATAGCAGTGTTTGCAGAGTGCCGTTACGTCTTTTACTTGCTTTCGTCTTGCGGTCACACTTATATCACTTTATAGGAGGTGCTGACTAACTTTTTCTTCGCACAATCTATTTTGTGCTCATTTCCTGTGATGGTGAATTTATAGCTTCGTCCATGAAGCTCTCTCCAGTGAAGTTAAAATTGACTTGACCTCTCGTTAATGAATGCTCCAAACTAATAAAAATTTCATCCCTCCCATCTTGAAAGAGGTGTTCAATATTCCCCTTCCTCTGATCTCAAAGGAGATTGAGCGGATAGCCTAGAGCCAGGAGTAGAGAGAAGAAACCTCATCATAAGACGTACCACATTTTCATGTATCTATACTATACAGGCGATTTTATATATATATATATATATATATATATATATATATATATACACACACACGCTCACATGTATACATAATACAGCTCTGACTGTTGTTCTCTGTTATCAGCCACAGAGGGGATTGTATAAAGAAGATATATAAAATTATATATAAATAATACACTAATTGACAAAACATTTTTTAAATAACACACGAGATAGAAATGTTGGATTGCTGATCTGATTGGGATTCCCCTGCTACCCTATAAAAAGGGCTCTCAGAGGCCACTTTTGGGTAGTGTACCTGTCACCGCCAGATCTCTGAGAAGCTCTGACAGATGTTCCTCAGTACCTCTTGCTTGAGGTTCTTTTTGTTTTGGTTTAGTTTTGTCATCTCGTTTCCCTCTCTCAGATGTCATCTAGTTGCAGTGATTGCATCCCTTTATATCCCCTCCGATTCTGCATCACTTTGCGGTTTATACAACTTCCTGGATTGTGCTCACTGCTAGATGCTGCAACTGCTGGTTCCTCAGATAAGTCTTTTTCTTTATTTGTGTTTTCCTGTTGGCTTGATTCCAGGTCACTCTGACTCCCTCCGTATTAAGTGTAGGGAGCCGGTGGTCGTGTCCCCTCACTATTGTAGGGTTTTCAGGTATCACTCAGTCTAGGTACGAGGGCATGCAATTTTCTATCATTAAGATCTTTGCATGGGCTGAGCAGTCAGGGAGAGCTCTAGGGCTTTTATAGGGCTCACCCATATGTTCCTTAGTTTGGGATCAAGTCAGTTGGATCTTTATTTGTGACTTCTAGTTTTCTGCAACACCATCCGTGACAGTACCTGTTGGTGAGAGATCATTGACTGTTAGACATGACTCTACAACGCACTCAAAGACATTCTGCCCGGTTGACAGATATTGAAAGGGAGCGCATAGTTGGACACAGAGAAGCAGGATGGTCGTTTTGACAAAATTTCCCCCATCTAGGCTGTTCTGGGGGGGTGTTGGGGGCAGTGCTTATGTGAAGGCACGCACCTATGGATGGCACAGGCAAAACACCAATAGAGAGGATCCCTTTGATCTGCAAAGAGGCACAAGAAGCTCCCACAGTTTTGTTGTTCATCATCCAGACAGAGGAGGCACCTTCATTTCCAGGAACTTAGCAGAATGATATTTTATGTTGTGTCCTGCCATAGACTGTTTCGTGTGCACTGGTTTTGTAAATGAGAAACCTGGACAGCTACGGAATGGAACCATATTATCTTTAGCGACAAATCCGAGGTCTGTTTGAGATCCCACGACTGTTGGGTTCAGTTATGGAGGCCTCGTGGTAAGTGCTTCAATCCCACCTTTGCTGTGGAGACACGCACTGCCCCAAAAGCTGTGTGATTATCTGGAGAGCCATTGTATACAACAGTCAGTCACCCCCTAGTAGTGATACAGTACCCCCTAGTATGTGCAGGACATCCTGCGGCCACATGAGTTCTTCTCTTTTTTCGCAGGAACATGCTCCCCCCATACAGCAAGGGTTTCCCAGGAATGTCTTCTCCAGATGACAACACTTCCTTGGCCTGTTTGGTCACCAGATTTCTTGCCAAAGGAGCATTTATGAGTTCAGCTGAGAAGCCAGTTTCTGCAACCTAGGAGTGTGCATGCCCAGCTGCATCATCTGTGGGCAAATGTGCTGCAGGATACCATACAGAACCGGTTATCCTCCATGTCCAACCGTATCTCATCCTGTATCCAGGCTAGAGGAGGCCCCACAGGACACTAGAGCCTGCTTCCTATTGTACTGTTTTCTCCAATAAACTCATCCTTTCGCTGTAATATTATAATCACTTACATATATCATTACATTCACACATAGAAAGTTTCATTCAATTCCAACAACTCCTTCTTGATGTGTTATTTTTTTTTTGTCATTTATGGTCCACGAGTGTATATACATACGTAATACAGCACTTCTGCTGTGAGATTTTCATTTCACGTTCAAAAGTGTATTCGACTTGGCTTCTGAGCCGCTACTGCACCTTCAGGATCTAAACTAGCTGGTAAATTCACTTTGCAAAATGCCAGCCGAGAGGACTCCTTCAGTTGTCGGGACGTCTGCAGTGGCCAGGAGGAAAGCTGCGTCACAAGCTGTTAGGTATGTAGGAGGTTAAGCATCAAATAAGCGGTGTGTAACGGTGACCATACACGTTAGTCTAAGGGTGCAGACACACAACTGTACGTATTTTGCAATCTGCAAAAAATACGGGGGAGGTGCGTATTGGAACGGTTTTTACGGATCCATTGTAACAATGCTCTTTCTTTTTTGCGGGCTGTGTAAAGGACATACGGATGAGGACAGCACATGGTGTGCCTTGAAATGAGTGGGTCCACAACCGATCTGCCAAAAATACGGTTATATCAATAGGGCCTAAATAGGATCTAAAAACTAAGTATTTCCACCGAAATGAAAGTTTTTCCATTCAAATATAACAATCAAAGATCATTCTAGGCGACCGATGAAAGACCATTATAGTCTGAAAAGAAGTCGCCAATGTTTAATACTTTCATCCGATAGTCGGACAAAAGATCTTTCGTTCAAAGAATGATCGTCTGTGAATGAAGGATCTTTCTTTGAGGGAACATTCCCAGAAAGATCTTTCGTCCATCAATGAACCTGTTTAAACAACTGATATGGACTAAAGTGTGTGGCCGGGTCTGTGAAATGAACGTTCACCAGATGTTTGCCTGTTCAGCCATCAACCAACTTCTGTGCAATGTGTAGACCACCCGGGTAGGGCTTCTAGCCATTCCCCTGTAAGTATGGATCATAACTATGAATAGTCAAGATATCTGATGATGAAAAACTATCTAAAATGCTTCAAACCAGTCCGTTTTCAAAAGCAATTTAGTAAAGGTGCTGGTGTCATGTGGTTGGCGGAAGCACTCCTTATTATGTTGTATGTATAAAATACACATTTTCTGTCTCCAGTGTCCTCATGATGCATCAGTCCAAAAATGTAAAGACCACTCTTCATCCTCTAAACAAGAGGCGGATATCCGATTCCTTCAGTGGCTGGATGGCAAGCTGCGATTTTGCTGGAGATCTTTACATGCCGCCCATCTGGAGGAATGTGCTGTTTTATATAAGGTATTTGACCAGTTCTAGTGTTTTTAAGGTGCCACTTTTTAAAAGCTGTGTCTACCTTTTGCAAAAAAAAAATTTTATTGATACAATACATCTTAAAAAAATAAGCAACTTTGCAAATAAAATAAATTGTGCGGCTCCTATGCAGACCTGTGTGTCTTCGAGATACAGGCTACAAGATAGTCTAATCCTGCAGTCCTATTGCTCCATGTCTTGTGAACCTGTATTAGCAAGAAGTTGGGGACAGATGATGGGAAAAAGGACTGTGGGGTCTGACTACACAGGGCTTGTTTGTAGTCGGAAACCACATAACAGCTCTATACATAAAGCAATAGCATATTGTTTAGACAAGACCACTTTTAGTTTTTAATTTTAGAGGTTTCCTTACAAGTATTGATTTTTTAAGTCTTGGACAACCCCTACAATGTATTAAAATAAAAATAAAAAACATGTTCTCTTTGGGTTCTGGTTCGGTGTTCCTGTCGCTGCTTCTTTATAAAGAGCAGCGGTGATGTGCCTGGATATGGCTTGTGACCGCTGCAGCCAGTCACTGTCCTCAGAGGTCTACAGCAGAGGACAGTGATTGGCTGCAGAGGTCACATACTGTATACCTGCTTGCCTGCACAGCGACGTTGCTGGATTCGGTACGTGACTGCTTCAGCCAATCACTGTAGAATGCTTTGGACAGTGACTGGCTGCAGAGGTCAAGTGCCGAATCTAGGCATATCACTTCTACAGTGTGTAAACAAGCAGCGGCAGGAAGACCGGACCAGTGCAGAGAATGGAGCTGGAGAAACAGTTGAGTAGATCATAGTTTTTATTTCAGGACATTATAAGGGCTCATGCACACAGACATTTTTTTTTTTTTTTCTGTGTCCGTACATGGGGCTGCAAAAAAAATCCCCAAATGACTGTGCATGCCCTGTCCATATGGCCATTCTGCAAAAAAAATAAAAAATTTAAAATGTCCTATTGTCCGCATTACAGACAAGGATAGGACTGTTTTATTAGGGGCCGGAATTTACACGGCTGGGATCTGCAGTTTGCAGACTGCAAAACATCCAACGGTCGTGTGCGTGAGCCCTAAGCAGTGTTTTTTTTAAAAACTCTCAGACAACCCGTTTAACGGTCCATTCACACGTCCGCAATGTATTGCGGATCCGCAAATTGACTACAATAGGACATGTTCTATTTTTTGCGGAGCCGCGGCCCAGAAATGCGGATGCGGACAGCACACTGTGTCCTGTCCGCATCCCTTCTGTCCCCATAGAGAATGAATGGGTCCGCACCTGTTCCACAAAATTGCGGAACGGATGCGGACCCATTTGCGGATGTGTGAATGGAGCCTTAGGGGGAGATTTATCAATCTCCCTATGCCAGAATAATGGCACCAAATTGTAGCAAACATTTCTAGCAAACGATCGGCGTTGTTATCGGCGATAATGCCTATTACAGACATTTAACTCCTCAGATGCCACGATCAATTGTGACGACAGGGAGTTCGTTGTGGTAGCCTCAAGCCTTCTAAAGGCACCAAGACTACCACAGCAATCTTTCACAGGCAGGCCTTTACAGGAACATAGCTAATCTCCCATAGACTGCAATGGTAATTCATTGCAGTCTATGGGAGAAGCGATCTAATAATTGCATGTTTGAGTCCCGTAAGGGGACTTAGTATAAATGTAAAAGGATAAAACTCAAGTTAAAAAAATATATAAATATAAAAATTCAAATGTCGTTTCCCAATAAAAAAAAAAATATATTTTGTACTGTTGCGTCCCAAAACATCAAAATATAAACATATTTCTCCCATACAGTAAACGGCGTAACGGAAAAAAATCTAAATAGCAGATTCGCCATTTCGGCCCAGAATTATTATATCAAGAAGTTATACACACTCCAAAATGTTATCAAAAACTACAGCTCACCCCATAAAACATGAGCCCTCACACAGCTCCATAGACTTAATTATAAAAAAAAAAAGTTATGGGGGTCAGTCAGAATATGGTGATGAGAAAAAAAAAAAAACGTCTATATGAACCGAAAAATAAAAGTTATGGGGGTCATAATATGGTGATGAGAAAAAAAAAAAAAAAACGTCTATGTGAACCGAAAAATAAAAGTTGCTCCCGGGAGGAAGGGAGTAAAAAAAGAAAACGCAAAAAGGAAAAAAATGAATTGATTAATAAATCGCCCTGTCAGGAAAGAGTTAAACTGTAAGCAGCAAGAACCTGTAGTAAGTGGAAAGCAGAAGACCCGAGGCCTACGGATTGGCCGGTGAACCACATTCTCCTCGGTTCTCCAGGGTGTTACTGGAGTGCTCCTGCTGCTCAAGGATAATGTTGGTCCCTGAAATGTTCCTCCAAAGATGGTGATTTTAACCTATTTTCCTTGCAGACTATCAGCTGAACACAGCTACTCGTGCTTAAAAATGGAGAAGTGCTTTGAAGTGGCATATAAGCCGCGGGAGAACTGGAGCAGCTATAAATGCTGGCTTGCGGCATCCGGGGAGAGTCAAAACTCATGCAAAAGGCCTTTTTTTTGTATATCTGACTGTAAATGATGATAACCCCTTCCGTCCCTCGGAGCACTGTAAGCATCTATTGTGCAGACGGATTAGAAGTATAGAAAATGCATATGGAAGTTACTTCACCTGCCAAATTAAATCAGCCAAAAAGCTTGTAAATCTGCTGTAAACTCCGACCTCCCGGTCAAAGAATATATGCTGTGTCTATCCAATACATGCCAAGTATGGATCGCTGATTATAGCGGAAACCGTGCCTGTGAGAAGACATTAGCGCATCCGTATGCTGAGGACTTCATAAAATGAGATTTCTGACCTTCCGATTTCTTGTACATTTGAACTCTAGATCCATTCGTATACTCGGGGTTGCCACATTGACAAAACCACCGGTCATTTGTCGGCCATGGAAGCAGCGCTTCTTCGACGACCCAAAAGCTGTGATAAGGTAAGTAAAACCATAGAAGGCTATGGGTCCTTTTACACTGGTTCCAGGTAAGTGGCCAGCAATCGGCCTACAAATAAGTGCGTGCTGGGATCTGTAATGAGAGCGTGGTCGGCAGCACACCTCTCCATGTAAATAGGGGGATGTTCTGCCGACAGACTGTAGCGGCCTGTGTCCAAGGCCTTTTAAACGAGCACCGATCAACTTGTTTTCTTGCCGATCGATGCTCGTCATGGCTTGGACCCTAAAAATCGTTGTACTAGCAGTATAGATAATGACCACTGAAGTCAATTCAACGAAACATTATGCAAGAAAGGGACAGTAATGGAATTCTAAGTGCTGCCAAGAGCAAATCACAAGAGACTAAGTAACCCTGCATGGTCCCTCTCTAAAAATCTAATGGGACAGTAAAATAAAACGAATGCATGCCCCAGGACTCTGCTAATACAGTACGATGCATTGGACAAACTCCCCCGACAGTCATGCCAACTGAAACAGGCTAAGTGACACAGCTTTTGCTTTCAGTTAGTTAAGGCTCCATTCACACGTCTGCAATTCTGTTCCGCATTTTGGAGACCCATTCATTTCTATGGGGCCGCACTATGTGCTGCCCGGCTCTGAAAATGACGATCCGCACTTCCGGCTCCACAATTCCATTCCCGAAAAAAAATTGAACATGTCCTATTTTTGTCCGGACAAGATTAGGCATTTTCTATTAAGTGCCGGCGATGTGCTGTCTGCAGAATGCGGTACGCACATTGCCGGTGTCCGTTTTTTGCGGATCCGCAAAACACACACGGATGTTTGAATGGAGCCTTAAGGGGTTGTCTGAGGGGAGACGTTGATGGCATATTTATAGGGTATGCTATCAATCGACAGGGGTCTGACTGTTGTGACACCTGACGATCACTAGAAAGTGCCATGCCATTTAATCGCCTAATATTTAAAGACTATGTGCACCTTTGGGGGCAATTTTTATTTTTTTATTCATTTTGAGCTAAAAATCATTTTTTAAATTGGTCTTTATTAAAAATATGGCGTCCTTTTTTCTGTACAGAGCTGATATTGCTCTAGTAGCGCCCTTTGGATTTTCTGTCTTTTCCGTCAGACCAGGAGCTGACGGACTCCTTATCTCTGCTCTCTGACTCCCTAATAACGGATTATAGCTCAGTTCTCATCTGACTGATAAGAATGTGGATTAAATAAGTCTTTATGACCTCTCAGTAGTTTAGAGTTAAGGCTTATTAGATGAAAGTAGCAGTCACGCAGCTAGAAAAACAATTACCCTTTGTGACAGAACAGCTCAATATTTTTAATAAAGACAAATTTGAAAAAGTGATTTTTAGCCAAAAATGAATAACATCTAATCATAAAAAAATTCCCTCCTTAGGTGTACATATATACAAAACTAATTCTTCATCTTATCTATTAGTAAGTAATATTTTAGTAATAAAACGTGTGAGTAATATTACTGGAAATAAATGATCTTCTTTGTGCAGTTGCTGCAAGCTATGGACTCGGAGATGTCCTACCTAGAAGCCTACGTGGAGTGGAAGCATGTAGAATCTGTATACTGGCAATGGATGGTGAGAAATCAGACCTTCGATCTGCTTCCTTCAGCTGGCACCAAGCATTCACCTGCCATTTATTATTACTCTCTTCACGCACTCTTATTTAAAGGGGTCCTCCAAGAGTTTGATATTAAAGGCCTATGCACAGGATAAGTCATCAGTATTAGATCGGCAAGGGTCCAATGTCCAGCACCCCTCATGATCAGCTGTGCTCCACTGAGTACCGCAGCCTCTTCCTAGACCAGTGATGTCACGGCCATCGGTCATATGGCCTAGTTGAAGCTCAGTCCCATTCAAGTGATACCAAGCACATCCACTATCACATGGACAGCCGCGGTGCTCACAGGAGTGCCATGACCTCTTCAAACCCTTGATTGGCAGGGGTGTGGGGTGTCAGACCCCTGCTGATTTCATATTATTGACCTATCCTGAGGATAGGATGCGGTTCTGGCATCTTCCTAGACAAGTGACATCATGTTTATCGGTCACATGCCCTACGTGCAGCTCGGTCCCATTCAAGTTCTTCTAGACTAAGTCCTTTGCCGTTCCCCAGCCTAAATGGGACAGCTCAGTTGTAAGACAACTACTCCACCACCACCAATGCCAGCTTCCTAAGGCTAGTTTCACACAGGCAGGAGAGCAGTCTGGCAGGCTTTTCCTTCAGGGCCAGCCAGAGACCATTGACTATGATGGGAATGCTGGGGAGCGTCCGGATTCCCGCCAGATCCCATTACAGTCTATAGAGACCGGCGGGCACGTGGCACCATCTGACTACGCCGGGTCGGTCTGCCGCCTGTGTAAAAGAAGCCTTACGTCCTCCGCTCTCTGGCATGCTAGATCTCTTCTTGTCCAGTGCTCCTTGCGTGTTGGAGATATTGTGGTAAAAGCAGAATTTTTTTTAAATTTGCACAACTAAAAAAACATGTGAAATGATGCAGAATTCTACTTTTTATCATTCAATAGGACACGGTCTTGGAGTCTGCTTGTGAAGCCGAACAAGACTTCTCTGTTCCGAATATGAACACAGTATGCACATTTGTCACAAGTAGTTCTCAAGCACAGTATATACCTCCTGATATAAAGGTGCTAAGCAAGTGTATACGTGATGCACAAGACCAGCTAGCTGTGCTCAGGAGTCCACGAGAACAGGTACGAGCTCCTACCGCATGTGCGGGAAATCTAGTTAGAAAAGTGTACTTGTGCTTTTATGGAGAGGAAGGTTTGATTTTCTTGTCCTCATGGGAAGCCTTCTGAAACATTGGTGAGCTCTCTCCATTCACCGTTATAGGACTTCCGAAAACAGCCGAGCGCACATTCAGCTATTTTCGAAACTCCTATAGCAATGAGTGGAGAGTACACTGCGTACATTTTACTTTGGGGGTCTCATTCTGGAGATAGAAGTGGGTCTCGGAGGACCTGCCCCTATCGGACATTGGTGGTATATCCTAGGGATACAACATCAATGTCTGAGATGGGAATACTTTCCAAAAACGTTTGATTTGTCATTGTGACATATCAGAGGGGTGCAAGTGCCAAGACCCCCCCAGACCTATTGGTAGAACAAGGAAAAGGAAGCCGTTACACAGAGCGTTCTCTCAGCTAACTGCCGGAGATGGGCTCAATAGAAAGTCTATGGGGGAGATATATCAAAACTGGGGCAAAGGAAAACTACCGTAGCTTAATTGCCCATAACAGATCCAGCCTTTCATATGGGCGACTAGGCCAGTTTTCCTTTGCACCAGTTTTGATAAATCTCCCCTACAAGTCTGTCTCCTGCAGCGAGGAGAGAGAACGCTCTGACAACTCCTTACCCCTCTTTTCTAGTGATCAGTGGGGTCTCAGCACTTGGACCGACACAAACCAAAACCTTTGATATGTCACTATGAAATATCAAAAGTTTGTGGAAAGTATAGGCCACTTTATACAGTATGGGGGAAACGGAGAGACTGCCGAGGCCTGTCATTGGAAATCAGTACAGGGTACATGAATGGAGTAGGCGGACACAGCTTTTGGCGGCCCACTATTACTGTGCACTAAAAGTGTTTTAACTTTGCAAAATCAATGCATTAGTATTTTTATATTAAAAACTGGAGTGTATTAGGAGTTATTTGTGTAGCATTTTGTACCCGTGGGACAATTATAGTTAATATTAGCATCGCTGGATCAGTGATGGTTATGACTGATTGGTTATAATCTGAGTTGCACCTGCAGGGTTCAAAAATAGGCTGCCACCTCTATAATTCATCTCGGAAATCAGTCTCATTTATAAGAAAATGAGCAAATTTCCTCCTGTATTCCTCAGCCAGATAGTCTCTACATTGAACATGAACTTGAAAGGTGTTGCATAAAGAAAAGGTAGAATGAATTGAGGTTTCAATGTGAAAAGTTCTCCTACCAGTAGGTTTATGAAAGGGACACAAACATGGGAAGAACATGCAAATGTATTCCTCAAACCTCAGTTTTCTCTTATGATTGTTGATCCACTCCCCATTCACCAAACATGCTGATCACGAGGGTCTTGATTCTGGGAAGCTCCCTTATGTTGGCCATACACATGAAATGCATGTCGTCTCTCACAACTCCACCCTAACTGTTCGTACTTGGCACGCTGAAATCCCCAATCACCGATTCCTCTTTTCCCCAGGATTTTCCATTGTGGAGAGGTTTGAGGCCCCCATGTAAACAAAAAATATCATCAGCCAGGTTCCGAAATTGGCGGCTTCAGACAGGTTGTGTTAAGTGTATTGCCAGCTAGAGGATCGCATGTTTTCAATGAGGGGATGACAGATTGAGAGGAAAATGAGGGCAAGGTACTCTCTACAATATACGGGCATCCGTTGGCTCACTCTCCATTGTCAGGATATTCCTTTATTAGCTACATATAAACAGTAAAAAGTAACACATTTGAGTCCCCTAAAAAAAAAAATAACGCGCCCAGATAGAAATGTTGGATTGCTGCAAAAGTCGGCATATCAGTCTCAGACAGATGTGGTCTGGGGTTCACCACAAGAGAGCAGACAAGTGTTTCCCACTCTGCCTTATAAAAAGGCTCTCAGAGGCTAATTTTGGGTAGTGTACCTTTTGGTGAAGACTGCTAGACATGCCTCTATGATGTGCCCCAGACATTGAGAGGGTTGCATCATTACACTGAGAGAAGCAGGATGGTCATTGCAATGAATTGCCCACCGTCTAGGCCAGTGATGGCTGACCTTGGCACTCCAGCTGTGGTAAAACTACAACTCCCAAGATGCCCCCCTTGCTTGGCTGCTCTCAGAACTGTATAGAAATAAATGGTCGTAGTTTCACCACAGCTGGAGTGCCAAGGTCAGCCATCACTGGTCTAGGCTGTTCTGACCTAGCTGTTAGGAGGTGTTGGAAGCAGTGGTTGTATAAGGACAAGAACATGCAGCAGACAGGCGCAAGACGGCCCTGACAGATCACCAGTAGAGAGACTACTTTATTCTGCCGACAAGCAGGAGCAGCTCCCACAGTTTTGTTGTCCGCCATCCAGACGCATCTTTATTACACACCCATGCCCAGACCATTTCCAGGTGTTCAGCAGAAGGAAATTTGGAGCCACCATCCCCTTTATTTGTCCTGAACGAGAAACCTGGACGGCTACAGACTGGACCCATATCAACTTTAGCAATGAATCCAGGTTCTATTTGGGATCACCACACTTTGTGGCGAGCACTTCAGTCCTGCCTTTGCTGTGGAGCGACACACTGCCCCCACTACTGGTGTGATGATCTGGGGAGCCATCGCATACGACAGTCAGTCACCCCCTAGTAGTGATGAGAGGGACACTAACCTCTTGGTGATATCTACAGGACATCCTGCAACCACATGTGTTGCCTCTCATGGCAGGGCTTCCAGCGGCAACATCTATGGGCAAATGTGTAATCACTTGCATATATCATCTTTACATTCACACACACAGTTTCATTCCATCCAAATATGTCTTTTTTTTGGTGCGTTCATTTTTTGTTAATAAATATATATACATAATATATATAACTGAAATATATATATATATATATATATATATATATATATATATATATATTTCTATATAAATAAAAATATATATTATATAAAAATAATAATAATATATACTGTGTGTGTGTGTGTATATATATATATATATATATATATATATATATATATATATATATATATATTAAATAAAAATATATATTATATAAAAATATATATTTTTATTTAATTTATATAGAAATATATATATATATATATATATATATATATATATATATATATATATATATGGCAGATTTGCGCAGTTTTGAGTCAATATGGCTGGCTCAGAAGCGAAACATGCTCAATACCTGTCTGCAGTCAGACCCTTTAACCTTCTCAGATGCAGCATGAATACATGGCATCTGAACGGTTGGATAGAAAAAGGGCGCTCAACAGCCGTCCCTTCCCCGGCGACATAATAGGATGACTCTACAGGCACAATACAGAAGTGTTTCAATGTATTGAACAAGCAAAATGTTTGTCCATGTGAAAAATAGAAAATGAAAAAAACAACATAATTGGTATAGCTGTGTCTGTCAAAGTCCATGGTGTTAAAATGAACAGGGCCAAAAAAATAAATAAACGTACACAGCTCCATCGACAGAAAGATATAGTTATAGGTGTCAGATTTTTCTAAAAAGTGCCTGCGTCTTATAGTCTGCAGCCAGGGTGGTCCAGCAGTAGCCGGACCCTGACTGCTTCCTTAGTGATCTGGCAGAGTGCTCATACAGCCCTCTGCTGGATCATTGAGAGAGGTGTGTGCTTGCACACTTCTTTCTGTCCCTGCCCATCACTAATCCGTGTGAGATCAGAACCGGCGGGAGGGGAGGCTGAACCGTGGCTTATACAACCTAGCAGAGGCCTGTGAGAGTAGTGTGCTGAAGATATCTAAGCTGTGATGTGAAAATCAAGCCCTCATATGGCCATGCTGACCAAAAAGTTATAGCTCTTGGAACGCCAGTATAAAAACTTAAAGGGGTTAAAGGGATTCTGTCACCAGGTTTCACCCCTGTCAGCTAAACATATGCTGATGTTCAGGGCCTCATCAGGATTCCTAATGTGGGCTTCTAAATGTAATCCGTAGCCTTATTTTGCTAAAAAACAGGTTTTACTAACCTGTCACTCAAAGAAATAAGGTGCCCAAGGGGATGTCAAGGGATGCAAGCTGCTGGCCGCACCCACCGCCGTTCGTGCCCAGCGCCGCCTTTCCAGACTTCTGCACCGCCTCCTAATCCTCTGTGCCGCCTCTCGCTCTCCCTCCCTCCCCCCTCCTCCTGCTGTAAGAACTCGCGCGTGCGCACAGGGCTCTGAGAGGCTGGCGCCAGAGTGCAGGTCATACCTGGGTTGAGCGAAGTGCCGGCGCATGCGCACTTCGCTTTAAGAAGCCAAATCGAGAAGTCCGCACAGGCGCATCAGGCAGAGCCCTGTGTGCACGCGCGAGATCTTACAGCAGGAGGAGGAGGGAGGGAGAGCGAGAGGCAGCACAGAGGATTAGGAGGCGGTGCAGAAGTCTGGAAAGGCGGCGCTGGGCACAAACGGCGGCGAGTGCGGCCGGCACCTTGCATCCCTTGACATCCCCTTGGGCACCTTATTTCTTTGAGTGACAGGTTAGTAAAACCTGTTTTTTTTTAGCAAAATAAGGCTACGGATCACATTTAGAAGCCCACATTAGGAATCCTGATGAGGCCCTGAACATCAGCATATGTTTAGCTGACAGGGGTGAAACCTGGTGACAGAATCCCTTTAAATACACAATAGGTCAGTGCAGAAGAAGTTATGTATAAATACAAAGACTTGACATTTCTTGATTCTTCAGTAGGAAATATTAATTGTAGAGGCGTGCGCCTCCAGCCTGCAGGATGGTGGATTTACATTCAGTCGGTGTAAATGACATTTTGTTTATCAAGCATATGATCGCTATTACTAATCATTGCCAGTTGTAGTATTTACTATGCTGCCGGCGTTTGCAGGTTTACCACTAAGTAAATGTCTTCATGCCATAAAGCCCTTAGCGAGTTGATTAAATATACACGTTCTCGTCAGTCTAATTACTTTTCATTTGCTATTCCATATTGTCACAGATGAAAGAAATGGAAACAGAATTTAGTGAAAAGGAACTGAAGAAGATAAAGCACGAGGTAAAGAAGAAAATGGAGCATTGTAAACCCCAGGGTGCAGAAGCCAAAGATATCCACGGCTCATATAGACTTCTCCTTAAAGAACACAAGCTTCACAAGTCTGTCAATAAGGACTGTTCGATGAATGACGTTCATGTCAATGAGGTGACAAAATGTCTACAGTCCGTCATACGTGAGATGGAAGCTGAGTATTGCGAACTACAGGATCGGTGCCGGAAAAGATTGGATGACATCACTGAAGAGCTTCAAGGGATCGTTTGTATTCCTCCAGCAAAGAGTTATTTTTCCATTTTGTAATAAATGAAGGCGTACATGGCAGTGTGTGGGTTTCATCTATATACAGTTTCACTGAGCGGGGCACACCTTGTCAAAAATTGTTGACTGAAAATTAGTAAATTGGGGCTGACAATCTCTTAAAGGGGCTTTCTCATCTCAAACAATGGGGGCATATGGCTACGATATGCCCCATGTCTTATAGGTGCGGTTACCCGCACCTACTGTATATCGAGAATGGAGCAGGCCAAAGTGGTGGCTGGAGGACTCTGGTCCGGCCACTGCCAAGCGCTATGGAGCAGGCCAAAGTGGTGGCTGGAGGACTCTGGTCCGGCCACTGCCAAGCGCTATGAAGCAGGCCAAAGTGGTGGCTGGAGGACTCTGGTCCGGCCACTGCCAAGCGCTATGGAGTAGGCCAAAGTGGTGGCTGGAGGACTCTGGTCCGGCCACTGCCAAGCGCTCTCCCCACTGAAGTGAATGGGATATCGGTCACCTCTCTCATTCACTTCTATGGGCCTGATGGAAATAGCCGAACCAGTGCTCAGCTATTGGCGGCAGTCCCATAGAAAACAAATGAAGGGCGGCTGCGCATGCGCAGTGTGCCCTCCACCACTTTCGGGACCATATAGGTGGGGGTTGTCTGATCTCAGACAATGGGGGCATATCGCTAGGATATGCCGTCATTGTCTTATAGGTGCGGGTGCCACCGCTGGGACCCACACCTATATCGAGAACGGAGAAAGCCAAAGTGGTGGCTGGGGGACTCTGGTCTGGCCACCGCCAAGCGCTCTCCCCATAGACGTGAAGGGGAGCGCCTGTATGACTATGGAGGCATATCCTAGTGATATGCCCCCTTTGTCTGAGATGAGAAAACCCCACCGCTGGGATCCGCACCTATATGGAGAATGGAGCCCATTAATTTTCTATGGGGCCACCACACATAGGCGAGCACTGGCTATTTCCGCTGGGCCCATAAAAGTGAATGGAGGGCGGCTGCGCAGTGTGCCCTCCACCACTTTCGGGGCTCTGTTCTCCGCATCTATAAAACAATGGGGGCATATCCTAGCAATATGCCCTCATTGTCTGAAATGAGATGACCCCTTTAATAACAAAGCTAGGACCAGCCCTGTACCTCACATGGATCCAGAGATCTCCCCATTCATTGCTCTGCTAGGTTTATTTCAAGCTGGCAGCTTGGGGACTTGTCCTTTTTGCTGCAGCCCTCTCCCTGTAAGGCTAGGACTACACGGCGACATTTGTCACTGAAAAGTCATTCAACTTTTTTTTTTTACAATGAGAGTCAATGGTGTCGAATGGATTTTGTGCAACACCATAGACACTAATTATAAAAAATGTTGAGAGTCATGCCTTTGTGTAGCTGCACGCTTTTTGTGTCGCAACACATGACACCGTGTAGCCATGGCCTAACTGTCCTACTTTCTAACAGTAGATACAGCTGGTAGCAGTTGAAGGGTTTAACCAAGCATGTGTGGCCACCTCAGTGAGGTGGCCAGAGAGATGAGGAAAATAACATACAGTAGGTGGCGCTATACATAGACATGTTACTGTATAATTCCGTGGCTATACTACATTTTTTATGTATTCAGATCCAGGTGCTGGTTGGAAAATGTATAATATTTTTCGTGGGATGACCCCTTTAATGCAACCTGCAGGGAACACACTTGTCTCATGACTACGATCCCTGTCCAGAAATGCCTTGTTAGGGACCTTGAACATTATAGATGGGGGTTTCTCCTCTGAGCCAGTATATCAGTGATAATTTATGTGAAGAGCTGCTACAGGTCATTAAGTCCTGGAAAACTGGTGGGCCACAGACTAGGGTGCAGCAAGTTGGGGAGGGGAATACAATTTAACCTAAAAAAATATTCAACCAGAGTTGCTTTGTGAAGTTTAACCTCTTCCCAACATTTGCCGCACAGGGGATGTCAGGTCTTTAAAGATGGCACCCACTCAGGAGCTGAGCGGTCTCCATGACCACTGAGTGTCTGCCGCTTTACACAGTAGGCACCCAATGGCAGATTCTTCTGTATGTTTGTTTAGTGCTGAAATACCACGCGGAAGGCAGAAGGTAGGGTTGGCTAAGGGCCGTGGCCCATGTCTCACCTCCTCAACCCCATCCTCCATATCTTAATTGGAGACAACTGGAGGAGGGCAGAACATAGGAGCTGGCACTGTCTTCCACAGAGGGGACACTTCTGGGGAGGTATTTTGTGGTGCACTGTGGTATTTGGTTCTGCTGGGGCAGTTTGTTTGTGCCACACTGTTGTGTATGGTTCTACTGGGGCAGTATTTTGTGCTATACTGTGGAATCTGGTTTGCTGGGGCATTATTTAGTGCTGCACTATGTTGTAGGCGGAGACGACACAAGTAGGCAGGCCAGCAACACCATAGGGCCACTTTTAGCTTTTTACTGCAGGGCCACTGTAAGGTCTTGTGCACATCTCTGTGGATCTGGCACAGAACAGCCTGCCAGATCCTCTACTTTACAGCCAGATCCCTATTGACTGCAATGGGGTGATCAGACCAGTTTCCGGCAAAAATGCCAGGTTTCGGCCCGAAGAAAACCATTGAATGCAGCAGTTTATTTCAAGCCAAAACCCGGCATCTATGCTGGAAATTGGCCACCAGACTCCAATGAGGTCCAGTGGTCATTGCAGTCAATGAGGATCCAGCATGCTGCTCAGTGCCGGAACAGCCTGCTAGATCCACAAAGATGTGAGATGTGAACGAGGCCCAAGTTGCAGTCCACTTCTAGAGGAAAGGGTAATGTTTGGCTCTGGGCTGCAAAGAACTAGCAACAGGGCTTTCCATACAGGAAAGGAGGGATAAGACATGTATTTTCTAGCTGACGGCACCATATTCTTCTCTTGCTGTATAGGATGAGTAGGAGCAGTCAGCAGTTCGCTCAGACAAGTCCTGTCCTTGGTTAAAAAACGTGGTAGCCATCTATAAGGGCTGCTGACTGTACAGCAGGGAAAGAGAAGAATATGGTTCTGAGCTGTGAGTATAATTGTCATGCCATCTATAGAGAAGGAAAGAAGAAGACACCTGGACAGGGGGATGGAGATAGCTCCTGGAAGAGGAAATACATTGTGGAAGAGCGGAAAGATCATACTAGAGAAAGGGGATTGGATGATGTTTTGAGGAATACTCTTTGGGGGAATGATGCTGTGAGGAGGACATGCTTTTGGTGGAAGGAATAATTCCTCAAGTAGGGAGTTGAGGCTCTTGGGGAGAAGGAGGGAATGTTTCTGCAGTGGGGTAAAAGCTGTACAAGCTATACGGGGCACATGGTTCTGGGTCTGTGCAGGCTATGTACACTCACCTAAAGAATTATTAGGAACGCCTGTTCTATTTCTCATTAGTGCTATTATCTAGTCAACCAATCACATGGCAGTTTCTTCAATGCATGTAGGGTTGTGTTCCTGGTCAAGACAATCTCCTGAACTCCAAACTGAATGTCAGAATGGGAAAGAAAGGTGGGCTACAACAGCAGAAGACCCCACCGGGTACCACTCATCTCCACTACAAATAGGAAAAAGAGGCTACAATTTGCACAAGCTCACCAAAATTGGACTGTTAAAGACTGGAAAAATGTTGCCTGGTCTGATGAGTCTCGATTTCTGTTGAGACATTCAAATGGTAGAGTCCGAATTTGGCATAAACAGAATGAGAACATGTATCCATCATGCCTTGTTACCACTGTGCAGGCTGGTGGTGGTGGTGTAATGGTGTGGGGGATGTTTTCTGGGCACACTTTAGGCCCCTTAGTGCCAATTGGCCATCGTTTAAATGCCACGGGCTACCTGAGCATTGTTTCTGACCATGTCCATCCCTTCATGACCACCATGTACCCATCCTCTGATGGCTACTTCCAGCAGGATAATGCACCATGTCACAAAGCTCAAATCATTTCAAACTGGTTTCTTGAACATGACAATGAGTTCACTGTACTAAAACGGCCCCCACAGTCACCAGATCTCAACCCAATAGAGCATCTTTGGGATGTGGTGGAACGGGAGCTTCGTGCCCTGGATGTGCATCCCTCAAATCTCCATCAACTGCAAGATGCTATCCTATCAATATGGGCCAACATTTCTAAAGAATGCTATCAGCACCTTGTGGAATCAATGCCACGTAGAATCAAGGCAGTTCTGAAGGCAAAAGGGGGTCCAACACCGTATTAGTATGGTGTTCCTAATAATTCTTTAGGTGAGTGTATAACAGCATACCAACCTACACCAGATCAAAGGAGGCCAAAAGGACACTTGTTTGGCCTTCATCAGAGGAATTGGGACACATGGATACCTTTGCATGCAAAGGAGGGGCACAACTTTTCTTATCTTCCCTGAACACCAAGATACCAGCCCAGCCATGCTTGTCATAAAGGGGTTTTCATTTTTGCAGACTCAAGCCGTCCATGTATCATATTGACGACCATTTCATCTGAATTGCATTTCCCCTGCAGCAGCCAGTATCTTGTGAGATGCCATCACTTGGGATCAAATCAATGTGACCCCTGAGACAAAACCAGTGGTGCTACATACCATAGAAGTACACCCTAAGGCCTAGTGAAGCACATTGTAGATTAAAGCAAATTTTGAATCCAGATAAACGATGGGATATATTTTAACCTAAAAAGTCCTGTTTTCAAAAACAGTGTCCGGCGGGAATAGCACTTTATAGGTAGCTGTATAAGTTGCTGCTGGTCATACATTATTTACGAAGCATGGCTTTGATGTTACAAAAGATGTTAAAAAAAAAAAACGGAGAAACTTTACAGTGTCCCCGCATTGCATAAATATTCAGCTTTGAAATTAGCACGTATGAATAATTAATGATATCTGCAACATATATGCAATGTAACGCGCCTTGTTTTATTGCAAATTGTTATTTATTTCTGCCTTCTAGTAATTTGCTTTTGTGTCTTAGTTATTTTTTTCTCCATCAAAAGAACAATTACAGTACATTGCAAAATTCTCTTTTGAATTGAGTCCTTACCCACAGTTTTTTTTTATATTAAAATTCAGTGTATGATTAAGCTGGTCAAACATATTTAAAATGAGCAGATAATCAATTCTCTGAAATAATGATGGTGGCATCAACATATCACAGTTTCCAGGGCTTTATACCACCAACGCTATTACCACTGGGCAGAAAAAAAAGAAACTAGCCCAATTTTTCTTATCAAGTAAGATTATTTTCTATGCTAACAATTAGTTATTGTTAGGCAGTGGGTGTGGATCCGCTGTGTCAACTGAATAGATTTGGCTTGGGGGCCACTCCTAAGGGTGTTATCCTGGCAGCCCCTTGGTCTTCATCCTTTAACCCAGTGTTCACCAACTCCAGTCCTCAGGACCCACCTACCGGTCATGATTTGAGAATATCCCACAGAATGAATACCTGGGGTAAGTCCTGACATACTGACACTAATTATATCACCTGCTTAAAGAGGACCTTTCATGCGATTTTATTAAGGGAGATATACTGCCCGTCCAAAAAAAAGTCGCCACCTGGATTTAACTAAGCAAATAGTTCTGAGCCTCCTATTGGATAATTACTGTGTGGGCGATTATCTTTCAGCTGGCAACAAGTTATTTAACCCCAACTGGTGCAATGAGTTGCTTCTCATTTCTTAAACAACCATGTCGAAAGACACATCTCGTGGTCGTGGAAAAGATATTAGTCTGTCTGAGAAGGGTCAAATCATTGGCATGCATCAAGCAGAGAAAACATCTAAGGAGATTGCAGAAACGACTAAAATTGGGTTAAGAACTGTCCAACGCATTATTAAAAACTGGAAGGATAGTGGGGACCCACCGTATTCGAGGAAGAAATGTGGCGGGAAAATAATCCTGAATGATCGTGATCGGAGATCACTTAAACGTTTGGTGAAATCAAATCGAAGAAAAACAGTAGAACTCAGGGCTATGTTTAATAGTGAAAGTAAGAGCATTTCCACACGCACAATGTGAAGGGAACTCAAGGGATTGGGACTGAACAGCTGTGTAGCCGTAAGAAAACCACTAATCAGTGAGGCAAACAAGAAAAAAGGCTTCAATGTGCTAGGGAGCTAAAAGATTGGACTCTGGAGCAATGGAAGAAGGTCATGTGGTCTGATGAGTCCAGATTTACCCTGTTCCAGAGTGATGGAAGCATCAGGGTAAGAAGAAAGGCAGATGAAGTGATGCCCCCATCATGCCTAGTGCCTACTGTACCAGCCTGTGGGGGCAGGGCTATGATCTGGGGTTGCTGCAGTTGGTCAGGTCTAGGTTCAGCAACAGTATGTGCTCCAAGAATGAGGTCAGCCCGGCTACCTGAACATACTGAATGACCAGGTCATTCCATCAATTGATTTTTTCTTCCCTGATGGCACGGGCATATGCCAAGATGACAATGCCAGGATTCATCGGGCTCAAATTGTGAAAGAGTGGTTCAGGGAGCATGAGACATCGTTTTCACACATGGATTGGCCACCACAGAGTCCAGACCTGAACCCCATTGAGAATCTTTGGGATGTGTTGGAGAAGGCTTTGCGCAGCAGTCAGACCATCATCAATGCAAGATCTTGGTGAAAAATTAATGCAACACTGGATGGAAAGAAATCTTATGACATTGCAGAAGCTTATCGAAACAATGCCACAGCGAATGCGTGCCGTAATCAAAGCTACAGGCGGTCCAACCAAATATTGGAGTGTGTGACTTTTTTTTTGTGGCGACTTCTTTTTTTTTTTAGACACGCAGTGTATGTACCTGTACTTGCTGCCACCCTGCTTGATTTTTTTAAAATATGCCTTCTATGCCCCGCCGGATTTCTCCCTCTCGGTATGCTAATACTGAGCATCGGAGCAATGAGGAGGAGACCGAGTCATCCTCCGTGGGCATCTCTTTCTCCCTGGCTGTAGCGTTGTCCAATCGCAGCGCAGAGCGTCACAGTCAAGCAGGGTGGCAGCATCAGCGTGGGGTATCCCGCAAGTACAGGTATATATCCCCCTTAATAAAAATCGCATGAAAGATCCTCTTTAAACAGGACCTTTCATGGGTCCAGACATTATTAAATAAGTAGAGGGTTGTGTAGGGCATAAGTCATGGATGTAATATCGCTTACTAGTGTGTCTGTCCGGCTCTCCGTTCCCCTGCTGTGGCCCCCATTCACTTTGCCCTCTGGATAGGCTAATGAATAGCATCGGTACAGGGAAGAGGAGACTGCCCTGTTTCTCAATAGGCTTCTCCTTCTCCCTGGCTGTAGCGCGGTCCAATCACAGCAGAAAGCGTCAGTGAGGTGAGTTTTTATATTTTTTTTCTCTCTGGCTGTGACGCTCTCCTCTGTGATTGGACCGCGCTACAGCCAGGGAGAAGGAGAAGCCTATTGAGAAACAGGGCAGACTTCTCCTCCCTGTACCGATGCTATTCATTAGCATATCAGGCGGGAACAGTGTACAGGGGCCACAGCGGAGGAATGGAGCGCCGGACATACACACTAGTAAGCAATATTACATCCATGGACTGTGCCCTACACAACCCCCTACTTATTTCATAATGTCTGGACCCATGAAAGGTCATCTTTAATACTAAGGAAATCCTGAAAACATGACCGGTAGGTGGACCCTGAGGACTGGACTTTGGGAACACTGCTTGACAGGGATCTTGACTTCGGTGCAGTGGAACCACCAGGCTGCTACCTCTTGGAGTAGTCTCTGTTCAGGTGATGGCTGACCCATGGGGGTCAAGAGATACCGGTGCAGAGCACTGAGCAATCAGGCAAAACCATAGTCAGGGATAGACTAAGGTCAAGGAAGGCAGAGTATGTACAATTCGATAAACAATCCGAGGTTGGGGAAGTCAAATCTGGGAAACA
This sequence comes from Bufo gargarizans, assembly GCF_014858855.1. Classification (NCBI taxonomy): domain Eukaryota; kingdom Metazoa; phylum Chordata; class Amphibia; order Anura; family Bufonidae; genus Bufo; species Bufo gargarizans. The sequence goes on along the minus strand of NC_058090.1, from coordinate 87,449,750 downwards.
GGAAAAAGTTGGTATAGGGGAAGACGAACGTATAACAGCTCACCTTTGCAGGACACTAGCAAACTACATACTATTGCTCAGGCACCTTCCAACAAGGGAAGATGCCTTAAGCACCCATGGATGGCTGGCCATAAGTTGGGGAAGATTTAGGTGCATTGCTGCTGACACTTTAAGAACCAGAGGAGATGAGCATGCAGGTCCTATGGGCAGAAAGAGGCACTGCAAGTAAGAATAGCCAGGCAGCTCTAGATGTGTCTATCAAGAAGGAAAGAAAAGGAGGTAGATCCAGACCGCTGGAGGATGGGTGCCGAGGGGCAGGTGAATAGAGTGGTGCCCATGCTCATCAGAGAAAGTAGAGTGTCAGCAGGCATGGGTCACCGATATAACAGTTACATGCATACAGGTAAAAGATAAAGTATATAAGGCTAATTTCAGATGAGCATATCCACTGCTGAAAACATGCTCCATGTGGGAGGGTGATTTTCATAACAGGAAATAATCCTCTCACACGGAGCGCGTTTTCCGCAGTTGACACATTAGTTTGAAATTACCCTACTTTTTCAAACAGTGGTGATTCTCAGGTTGATTTCCAGCAGAAAAGTTGACCATTTTTTTTCTTTTTCTTTGGCCCGCACAATTACCGAGTTCCAAATCCAAGTTCTTGGTTGAAGAGTTTGCACTCGCATACGGCCACTCAACAGAAAAGAATAGAACCACTGGAAACAGATTAAAGCTGCTATCCAACTATTTCTACATACTGTGTCATTAGAAGACCTGAAGTTCATTAGAATCTATAATGTTTTTTGGGGGATCTAAAACAACTTTTAAGAAAAGAAACCATGATGTTGAATTTGGTCAAAGCCTAGTCAATGTGAAGTCTTTTGGAAATCGTCTTGTAACTTTTTCTAACCTGATGGGAGCTAATGATTATGAGAAGCCCAGGAAACCTACAGTAGATGATAGAGTTTGGTTCTCATGTTTTTTTGTTTGAAACTTGTGGACCATCAGAAAGAATTATGGTCAATACACATTTTAAAAGCCACCACTGACTTTACAGAGAAGGCTCTTTTGCTTGATTTGGCAGACTATGGATAATTTTGATCTGTTACAGGAGAATTGCGTACACTAATGAGGTCTATTTTAGTATGCAGAATGCTGTTGCTTCACAGCTTTTTCCTTGTCTCATTTCTGACTTGTCTCACACAGTCATGAGCCAAGCCAAAGAATGCAAGCCTAATATAAAAAAAAAATGGACTGATGCCATCTGTAACACCCCAGAGTGGTGTTACCACTCCTGCACCATGCTACTATCTCTAATAGGCTAACCTGTATGTCATCTTATGCATTTATTTCCAGGTCCTCCACACTGTGCATTCCTAATAATGTTGTTATACAACTGTTATGTTCACATGTAATATGCCTGGTTCACCAGCAGGTGGCATCCAACATGGCAGAACTTTACTTAGATAGAGGGGAACTTTCCATTCTAACCCCCCTCTGGAGAGAAGTGGGTGAGTCCGACTTCCTGCAGGAAGGGTGGGGATGAGTTAGAGTCAGTCTAGTTCACCCCCAGCTAGAGGAAGGGTGTGCAGGGGCATGTCTCTGCTGGATGTGCCCACGCCAGCCAGAGCACCCTAAGCTCTGCTGGCCATGGAGGCCAAAGCTTGAAGCCTCAGGAGCCAGGAGGAAAGTTCTCTAGCATAACCTAGAGTCAGACTACAACGTGAAGTGCAGCATACAGAAGAAGCTGTTATACAGCGGGCCTGTCAGTACAGACGAATCAGAGAGAAACAGATATAGCAGTGTGGAGTTTGCCTGCAAGTTTCATGCTAAAGCCTGCTGGAACCAAGACAAAGCCTGTAAACCGTTTTGGAGAACGTTTATGCAAAGTAAAGCTGCTATGGAACTTCATCTCAAGGTCTGGACTCCAGTTATTGTTTTATCCCTCAATTATTCCCCCTATTTCTTGCTTTGGAGCCAAAGCTTAGGGTCCAGCCGTATCCAGGTAGGAGCACCGCGACACATAAAGAGACATTTTGGGCCGCACTATACCACACGGCATTTCCTACACCTGGGACACGATATATAGAGCGCCCTGGGGGGAGGCCGCCCGTTGCACATCTTCTCCAAGAGAAGTCATAGTGGGCGAAAGAGAGTACACATAGACTGTCTCTGTTATCGTGCAGTAATCAACACAGCAACGTAAAATGCAATTAAACTATCAGACATCTCCATTCAATTACCTGGCTCCATTAAGTAAATTAGCAAAATCATGGTGAAATTCCATGAAATTGGCGCAGCCTGACATTAATAAAAAAAAAGGGACATTGGAGTCAGATGGGTTTGCCCTAGAACAGATCAGGTCAAAGAAGAACATGTTGGTGAAGCTTAGGCTTTCTCATGAGGCGTAATGCATTTGTGGAAAAATCTGAATACATTTCTATGGAGTTTATACCTATCTACTCTCAAAATTTGTGTATGTGCTCACTGCAGAAAACACGATGGAGGTCATTTCTTAAAGACCGGCATTTTACACCCCTGAAGAAGCGAAAATCATTGGGCATTTACGAGCTCCATCCTGAGATGATTCCTACTATCTTACGACAGGTCTTATACATGATCCTGCACAATGCTCCGTCTTTGTGTCTCCATATTCCTGTGACTGTTAGAGGATCATGATCCAAGATACGCAGTTCCAGCTGGTAAACAGTGATTTGAAAGTTTGGGTAGGTAATCAGTATCTGATTGGTCTGTGCTATGACAGTGACTATAGAAATGGTAAAATTTCTACCGTAAATGTAAAGGGTTCCAAAGTATGGCAACAAGCACAGCAGATGATAATTAAATAACTGAAATGATACTTAGCTGCAGTTACAGGAGAGTAGGTTTTCCACAATTAAAAAAATATTCTAGGAACTCGCCATGCCCCTCACAGAATACCTTGGGGTGTCTTCTTTCCAAAATGGGGTCACTTGTGGGGTATTTATACTGCCCTGGCATTTTAGGGGCCCTAAAGGGTGAGAATCCAAATGCCTAAAAAATGCCCTCCTAAAAGATACTCTTTGGAATTTGGGCCCCTTTGCCCACCTAGGCTGCAAAAAAGTGTCACACATGTGGTATCGCCGTACTCAGGAGAAGTAGGGCAATGTGTTTTGGGGTGTATTTTTACATATACCCAAACTTTGTGTGAGAAATATCTCTGTCAAATGACAACTTTGTATAAAGAAATGGGAAAAGTTGTCTTTTACAGAGATATTTCTCTCACCCATCATGGTTATATGTAAAAAGACACCCCAAAACACATTGCCCTACTTCTTCTGAGTACGGCGATACCACATGTGTGACACTTTTTTGCAGCCAAGATGCGCAAAGGGGCCCAATTTCCAATGAGTACTTTCAGGATTTCACAGGGCATTTTTAAGCATTTGGATTCCAGACTTCTTCTCACGCTTTAGGGCCCCTAAAATGCCAGGGCAGTATAAATACCCCACATGTGACCCCATTTTGGAAAGAAGACACCCCAAGGTATTTCATAATGGGCATAGTTAGTTCATGTAAAATTTTATTTTTTGTCACAAGTTAGTGGAATATGAGACTTTGTAAAAAAAAAAAAAATATTTTCCGCTAACTTGTGACAAAAAAGAAAGCCAGAAAGTCAGAGCTGCTTCAAAATGCGGAAATTCACATTTTTTCAGCATAGTTTGTAAACACTATAACTTTTACCCAAACCAATAAATATACACTTATTGCATTTTTTTTTATCAGACATGTAGAACAATAAATTTAGAGAAAAATTTATATAGAAATGTAGTTTTAATTGAAAAATTTTACAACCGAAAGTGAAAAAAGACTTTTTTTGCAAAACTTTTGGTACATTTTTATTAATATAAAAAAAGTAAAAATGTCAGCAGCAATGAAATACCACCAAATGAAAGCTCTATTATTGAGAAGAAAAGTAGGTAAAATTCATTTGGGTGGTAAGTTGTATGACCGAGCAATAAACCGTGAAAGTAGTGTAGCGCAGAATTGCAAAAAGTGGTCTGGTCATTAAGGGGGTTTAAGCTAGGGGGGCTGAGGTGGTTAAATAGGAGTCAGCATACACCTGCCATCATGTAAAGTGCCTCTGATTAACCCCAAATAAAGTTCAGCTGCTCTAGTTGGTCTTTCCTGAAATTTTCTTAGTCGCATCCCACAGCAAAAGCCATGGTCCACAGAGAGCTTCCAAAGCATCAGAGGGATCTCATTGTTAAAAGGTATCAGTTAGGAGAAGGGTACAGAAGAATTTCCAAGGCATTAGATATACCATGGAACACAGTGAAAACAGTCATCATCAAGTGGAGAAGATATGGCACAACAGTGACATTACCAAGAACTGGACGTCCCTCCAAAATTGATGAAAAGACGAGAAGAAAACTGGTCTGGGAGGCGACCAAGAGGCCTACAGCAACATTAAAGGAGCTGCAGGAATATCTGGCAAGTCCTGGCTGTGTGGTACATGTGACAACAATCTCCCGTATTCTTCATATGTCTGGGCTATGGGGTAGAGTGGCGGGACAAAAGCCTTTTCTTACGAAGAAAAACATCCAAGCCAGGCTACAGTTTGCAAAAACACATCTGAAGTCTCCCAAAAGCATGTGGGAAAAGGTGTTCTGGTCTGATGAAACCAAGGTTGAACTTTTTGGCCATAATTCCAAAAGATATGTTTGGTGCAAAAACAACACTGCGCATCACCAAAATAACACCATCCCCACAGTGAAGCTGGTGGTGGCAGCATCATGCCAAGGGGCTGTTTTTCTTCAGCTGGAACTGGGGCCTTAGTTAAGCTAGAGGGAATTATGACCAGTTCCAAATACCAGTCAATATTGGCACAAAACCTTCAGGCTTCTGCTAGAAAGCTGAACATGAAGAGGAACTTCATCTTTCAGCATGACAACGACCCAAAGCATATATCCAAATCAACAAAGTAATACCTTCACCAGAAGAAGATTAAAGTTTTGGAATGGCCCAGCCAAAGCCCAGACCTGAATCCGATTGAAAATCTGTGGGGTGATCTGAAGAGGACTGTGCCCAGGAGATGCCCTCGCAATCTGACAGATTTGAAGTGTTTTTGCAAAGAAGAGTGGCCAAATCTTGCCAAGTCAAAATGTGCCATGCTGATAGACTCATACCCAAAAAGACTGAGTGCTGGAATAAAATCAAAAGGTGCTTCAACAAAGTATTAGTTTAAGGGTGTGCACACTTATGCAACCATATTATTTTATTTTTATATTTTTTCTTCCCTCCACCTAAAAGATTTCAGTTTGTTTTTCAATTGAGTTGTACAGTTTATAGGTCACATTAAAGGTGGAAAAAGTTCTGAAATGATTTATCTTTGTCTCATTTTTTTACATCACAGAAACCTGACATTTTAACAGGGGTGTGTAGACTTTTTATATCCACTGTAGCAAAGCAACATATAGATTATAACCCCTTCACATTAATAAGGGTACGTTGCGGAACGCATTTCACTGGTGACGCAGTACGACATGCTACAACTGTGATGCAGCAGTTATTTAAAAAATCCATCCAAGTCGGACTTGTTTGCGGCCGTCGTGTCGCACTCCCAGCACGTTGTAATGCGCCACCATTGGAATACATTGCAAGAAATTTGGCCCTGTAGCTGTACCTTTTTGTGTCGCGCGACTATTCTGCGACACATGGCGCAGTTTGGACATACCCGAACAAACTTTAGCCAACGCATATACGTAAAAAAGGTGGTTTCTGGATTTTTACAAAGAGGTTGGCGTAAATTTCTGCAACAACATGTGAAATGACCCTAAAATGAAACTGATTAAATATTAGGAGTTTGCGTACCTGGCAATTCCCTGCGCACCAATAGCAAGCTGCGAAGAGTTAAAATCTCCTTCGCCTGCCTGAAATCCCTGCAGTCTACTGATGGGCGACCAGTTGTCATGAATGGAAGACTGCATTGGACCTACAGCTCAGCTGGGCAGGTGCAAGGAATTTAGATTTTTCTCCAACCTCCTTGAAGGTGTTGATTGGAATGCTCTCAAGGAGGGATCGTTCATGATGGCTATGCCGTGCCTGTAGATGCCCATCCACAGGGTCTCCTCATTGGGTGCATTGCACTGGGTGCTTGGAGATGTGCAGCAGTGTGGAGGAGACACTGCCATGTAATGGGTGGGAACACTCCCCTGTATTCCTAGCCTGTACAAGTCTGTAGGAGAAGGAGAGAGGCTTCAGCGCTCATTGCCTTCATCCTTCTCCCCTCCCCCTACACAACAGTATCTCCACTGTTACTGGCATTCATCCTGCAAATGACTGCTTGAATGCAGTGCTGTGCTGCTGGCTCCATCCTCTGAGTGCAGCCTGCTGGAGGGGGGCACAGGAGCCTCAAAACGGTGGGCGATTTACAGGGCATTGCCTACCGCCACCAGGGCCATAGAGGATGCTGGATTGTACAGGGATAATGGGCTTTCTGGAGATCACTGCAAACAAGATTGGATTTAATATTGACACCCAGCTGTTGCAAATGTCCTAGAGTGATTGGCGGCTAAGGAAGGTAAGACTCAAAGATTATATATATATATATATATATATATATACACACACACACACACACACACATACATACCGGTATATATACACATATATATATATCAAAATGTTATACAAATAGATATGATGCACAATATAGAAATATAGAATTCATTATATATATCATATTATATATATATATATATATATATATATCTCATGCACAATATTATATTTTTTATATTTATATACATCATAAAGCCAAGGGGTTGAACATTGCTTTTCTTGAGGGAACCATGCAAGTTGTCTGGAGCCAGTATCTGGCATCAGTTTTTATGAGCAGTATAGTTTTTATGTGGGTTCTCATCCCATTATAAAGCCTGTGACCTGCTTATAGAAGGATCCAAGAACTACATAGGAGTCCGGGTAGATTGCTGAGTTACATAGATAGATAGATAGATAGACATACATTGATATTAGAGAGATATACATAGTAGATAGATAATAGTTATTAGATAGAGATATATATTGGATCGATATTAGAGAGAGTCGATAGATAATAGTCATTAGATAGATCAATCAATATTAGATACATAGATATTAGAGAGGGATACAGTCGATAGATAATAGTTACTAGATAGTATCCATATCCTATGTAACTGATTTCACAGGTATTTAGACACATCCTATTGGCACAAATTGCAAGTTCTCCTGACCATCTATAGGCACAGTGTATGACGGAAGCTTTTTCTGGGTGTGATAATGAGGGATTGTGACCCTGAATCCGTTGAGTGTACAGAGAGAGAATGATGATTCAGGCACAGGAATTATCTGGTTCTTTATAAGTGTGCGTCAGTCAAAAATACCCGGCAGGCTTCATGTGTAAAGATATGGACATCAGTATACACCACATTACTAATACAAGTATGAGTACTTAAAGAAAAAGAAAGGACTGCGAGTGACTCCTCCACTCCACGGGGGGCAGTGTTTGGTTGGTGGAAGCTCTGTAACAAATGTACAAAAAAAGGGGAAACCCTCTTGTATAATACTCAGAAATGTAACAGTGCAAGGATCCCGCTGAGTTTCTATGTGTCTGTGCAGATGTTACTAAGTAGTTCTAAGGCCCTGCTGATGCCTGTGAGGGAGGCGCTAGTCAGCTTTTTCCATAACTTCTATCAGATCACTAAGTTCCTTGCCTTTACCAATACCTACCATAGAAATGGAGACTGCCAACGACAAGTGTCAGAGGAATGGCAGAGAGGGTCAAGCACCTTCCTGAGCAATATGGCCCTTATGTTCTGGGCATTAACTGCTTACAGGTGGGATTTTTTTAAATGGAAATCACATAAGATGTCTTCATTATCGTTAGGTGCGAGATGTTTCTAGAATTTTGTTTCAAGGCACATAACTTTTTACTTTTCCTAAGATGGCACATTAGATTCATGTAGACTGAACCCAGTAATTTCAATGGGATTGGCAACCATCTAATATGTATGGGGGTCTCCTGACGCCCCCCCCAACCCCACCGCCCCACATGGCTTTGTTCTTATGTACATGGCCGGCTCTGCCCCCGTGTACATGGCCGGCTTTGCCCTCCTGTACTTGGCCGGCTTTGCCCTCCTGTACTTGGCCGGCTTTGCCCTCATGTACTTGGCCGGCTTTGCTCTCATGTACTTGGCCGGCTTTGCCCTCCTGTACTTGGCCGGCTTTGCCCTCCTGTACTTGGCCGGCTTTGCCCTCCTGTACTTGGCCGGCTTTGCCCTCCTGTACTTGGCCGGCTTTGCCCTCCTGTACTTGGCCGGCTTTGCTCTCCTGTACTTGGCCGGCTTTGCTCTCATGTACTTGGCCGGCTTTGCCCTCATGTACATGACCGGCTTTGCTCTCGTGTACTTGGCCGGCTTTGCCCCCGTGTACTTGGCCGGCTTTGCTCTCCTGTACTTGGCCGGCTTTGCTCTCCTGTACTTGGCCGGCTTTGCTCTCCTGTACTTGGCCGGCTTTGCTCTCATGTACTTGGCCGGCTTTGCTCTCATGTACTTGGCCGGCTTTGCCCTCATGTACATGACCGGCTTTGCTCTCATGTACTTGGCCGGCTTTGCCCTCATGTACCTGGCCGGCTTTGCCCTCATGTACCTGGCCGGCTTTGCCCTCATGTACCTGGCCGGCTTTGCCCTCATGTACCTGGCCGGCTTTGCCCTCATGTACCTGGCCGGCTTTGCCCTCATGTACCTGGCCGGCTTTGCCCTCATGTACCTGGCCGGCTTTGCCCTCATGTACCTGGCCGGCTTTGCCCTCATGTACCTGGCCGGCTTTGCTATCATGTATATGGTTGTCTTTGCTCTGCTACCACTTAGAACAATTTACATGTCAATTTTTTAGACAAACGTTCCAGATTGTGAATCCCCCTGCCATAAGCCGATCACAATGGGGGTCTCTTCGCTCAGAGCCCCTTATTAAGAGCAGCTGTTTGAAGAGTGTGTGGGTTGAGACTGCAAAAGAAGAAAGCATGACAAGAATGCCCACTCAAGTCATTCAATGTCAACCCAGGCCATTATTTAAAGGATATGTGGGAGTTTATCCTTAATCTGGAGCTGTGAGAATAGTCTGAACAAGATGTCCTTTAAAAAGTCTATGAGAAGGTCACCGGTGATAAGATGATTGCAGATGGTCTACAAGGAACAATTCACTGAAATGCACATTTACAACATATCCCTGGGGTCATTACTTTGCCTCTGGTCTCCTCAGAGTGGCAGCAATGAAGATGGCCTTTTCTCCACGTGGTGCAGGTAGCTGTATCTCTGTCACGACCATTAGGCATACTTCACAGACGCACAGTCTGTGCCCACTGTTGCTTACAGACTGTCTGGTCTCTTTTACAGGCCTTGACCGCTTTCATGAAACACAGCCTAGATGCAGTGGCGTACCTCCAATGGAGGCAGACCACGAAACTGTTATGAGGCCTGGCGGAGGGGGCCCCATGCTTAACTCCTTTATCTTTATCATGATGCAAAAGCCCTGCATTTTCATGCAGCCATCACTAGGTTTCCAGTGAATAGTAACTGTATACATTTCTATGCATTGAGCTCCCTCTAGTGGTGGTTGTAGGCAGACAACTGTTTGATAGAAGGGAAACAGGAAATTTGTCCATGTATTTTTGCCAGAGTGTGAATACATTGAGAAATATGGTGGTCAAAATGAGCACCATATTTATGAAGTACCTGTTCGACTTAAAAAAAAAAAAAGAAGTCAGATAAAGTGGTTGAGGTAGAGGGAGACTTTTTTATAATTTTTTTTTTAAATACCCGGGACCCCACTGAACAGCTGTTTGAGAGGGTAGCGGTGCTCCTGTGAGCACCACGTCTTTCTCTCAGCTTTACCTGGGCCAGTGACCACACGTTCATTGGTCACGTGGCCTAGCAGCAGCTCAGCCACATAGAAGTGAATCGGGCTGAGCAGGGATACTAAGCACAGCCGCTATCAAATGGACAGCGCTGTGCTTGGTAAGCGGGGAGAAGGTTGTGGCGCTCAGGAGCACCTGTGCCCTCTCAAACAGCTGATCATTGTGGGTCCCAGGTGTTGGACCCCACCAATCAGATACAGATGACCTATCCTGAGGATAGCTCATCAGTATTAAAATGTTGGAAAATCCTTTTAAAGACACAGTACAAGGTACAACTAGGTGGTATGGACACCATAAAAGGGTCAAATGGTAACCTATAGCAACAGTTACAGTAAAGAATATGGGAATTATTTTTGTAAGAGGTGCAAGGCTCTTCCAATCCTTTTAGACCTTTCCCATCCTCACCCCCATGGTGCGTGGCTTTTTACAGGTATTTTGCATCTGTGCAACCTCCCTCATGAGGGGGGGGGGGGGGGGGTCATTTACTAAATGCACCTAGCCACTTTTTGGGTGAAAAAAAGATGCATTACCCTGTTTTGCTACTTTTGACACCCGTCCATCAATATTTAGTCGCATGGGTGTTAGCCGGTCTTAGTAAATGACCCCCATTGTGTCCAGTCCGGGAAAGCCCCTGTGACCAACTGTTATTGGGTTTGGTAATAGATGGATGCTCAGTGCCCTCTTTGTGGCAACTTTTTGTTCTAAGTGTGAACCCAAATATAGGACCCCCTTTATTCGCTCAGAATGGCATAAACCAGGCGCTCCCTTCAAATTAGCACATAGCATCGGAATATCGAATTCCTACATGAGAAAAACATTGAAAACATTATAAAGTGAACCTCCACTTCTATGTAACTTCAAGGAGTAATAATTTGGTAAAAGCATTATGAAGATATTTTGAGATTTAAGTTTTGGCAGTTATTTTATTATTAGGGTTTCTGAAACAAATCTGCCTCATATGAACATACCCTAATAGCCCCTATTAGGATAGGTTATCAGTAGTAAACTTTCGGAAAACTTCATGAATAACTGACCCATTATACAACCATTCTTGGTCCCTTTATTTCCCTTGTCTACACTTCATCCACCTTTACATGACTTTAAAGAGCACCTGACACCAGAATCAACACTATGAAACCAGATAGAGTTGATCTTGCTGATTAAAGTGATACATGTCTTGTGAAAATCGGTTGCAGCATTCCCGAGAAAAATAACTTTTACTCTTTACTCAAATTACGGCTCTGTTGCACTGAAGGGCGGGGCCAGTACCGGACACGCCCCTCGCTTGCATACATATTTAAAAGTCTTTTTCTGGGGGAACGGTACAACCGATTTTTGCAAGAGAGGCATCATTTTAATCAGCAGGGTCAATCGCACCAGGCTGTATTCTCGGTTTGATCAAATTCATCCTGCTGATGGATGCTCTTCAACATCTTTACCGACTCGTACACTGGTTTAATCTGCGCGACTGAGGATGGAAGATACTAGTCTAGTTAATACATAAATAAAATAATGCTCGCACCCTCACAGCTTGTGGTAATTCACATAATTAGTTGATTTTTGGGTTTGAGGCAGGCTGAGAAATATTACAAGCGTCATGTTCTGATTGCTGGGTGTTTGTAAGGGTGTCGGGGTATACTGACAGTGACAGTGCATACTGATTATCTATCAGGCATCTTGTTATTCTGCATCCGCCATGCTTTAGAAGCTACTAAACAACATTAAGCTGCCGCTGTGTGAAATATCTCCAACATCAACTCCCTATTTAACTGGTGGAAACCTGTGCAGTACACAGTATTAGAATGTATTGGCTGAGATAAGCCGAAGTTATTACTTCGCGAAGTCTCGCGAGAGCTCACGTAATAACTTCATAAATTGATTTCTACTGTTAAAAAAAAAAAAAAACATTTCCCAAACTCGAGTTCGGTTCCAAGGTACCACTTGGAACCGAACCAGAGTTCGGAAATGTTTTTTTACAGTAGAAATCAATTTATGAAGTTATTACGCAAAGTTTTGCAAAGTAATAACTTCGGCTCATCGGAGCCAATACATTCTAATACTGTACGGAGGGCTCGCTCGGTACAGTATTAAAATTAAGTTTTATGCGAAAGGATGTTTCGAAGTCGATTCGCTCATTCCACATTTTTTGCAGATCGGATGTGGACTCAATCATTTCAGTGAGGCCGCAGAAGATGTATTTTGACGTCCATTCCGTGGCCCCTTCAAAAAAGATAGAGCATGTCCTATTCTTCTAAGATTAGGCATTTTCTATCATAGTGCAGGCCATGTGTGGACTGCAAAACGCGGAATGCACACATCCGGTATCCGGGTTTTACGGATCTGCAATTTGTTGACCGCAAAAACACTACGGTCATCTGAATGAGCTCCAACCGTCATAGCTTGTAAAAGTCGATCCGGTTTGGTGGCAGTTTAAGGATGGAACTGAGCATGTGCATCCGCCAAGGTGGAGAATAAGTAAACAGCAGGTGGCGCTATACAGATATATTTTATTGACAAACCCAGTGGCTATACTACATTTTTAATTACATGCAGTTACAAAAGTATTCAGATCCAGGTGCTGGTTTGAAAAATATAAAATATTGTTTGTGGGACAACCTCTTTGATCAGTGTGTAAAACCCCAGTAGGCATTTTTCAAAATAATCACAGCATCATCACATTGCTGAGGAGGAGAATGCACATCTTCAAGAAGCCTGATTTTGTTTATTTCGGAAAACTTTTCCCTTCGTTATTGTCTTATGAAACACTCCTTCTTCTGATTACTTTTGCATATTTCCCATCTGGCTTAGCAATATAGGATTGATACTTTTATAGCTTGGGACTTGGCAGCAATTGTGTAAAAGTGATTTACAATCGGTCAACGAGTCAGCACTAATGTGACGAGGAAGTTAGGACAGTGCGGTTATAGCTCGGCAAACACCCTAGGAAGGGCCTCGCTGACAGGGTTCTTCACATTACAGTTTAAGACTTTCAGATCTCCGATGATTTTTTTTACAATCAGTTATCAACACTCAACAGTACAGCCATGATGACCGTCTCCATCTTGTCCAAGCCAAGTGGCTTCAAATCTATTAAACATCAAGGGTAAATGGTTTAGGTTTTTAAGAAAAAGCTCGGGCGACTTTCAGACTTCTTGTAAGTGGACGGAAGGGAGAGTAATAGTCTGTCCGTAGGGACATATTGGCCCACATTTCCTAATGTCAGCATACCTAGACACTGTCAAACTGTGCCAAAATTTGGCAAAAATTTATTGAAAAATCTTTTGCACCTAGCTTGTCAAGGGGACATGGCTTTGTGGGAAAGGGGTATGGCCCAACATGCTACATTTAGCGCCAAAGTTGAACCACAATTTTTGTGTAAAATTCTGTCTCAACTAAGCCAACCAATAGTTGGTATAGAATAGAACGGGGATCAGCAACCTTCGGCACTCCAGCTGTGGTGAAACTACAACTCCCGGCATGCTCCCTCTACTTGTGTGGGAGTTTAGAGAACAACCAAGCAAGTGTGCATGATGGGAGATGTAGTTTCACAACACCTGGAGTGCCGGAGGTTGCTGATGCCTGGAATAGAAAGTGACAATTTATTCCTCAATGGTATATTAGGTCTTCTTCAGCAGGTGGCTTCAGTGCCACATGTTGCTCCTTGCATGTGGTTCTCCAGCTGTTGAGGTCATAACATTACTAAAGCCTGGTACCCTGGTCAGAATTAGGGATAAGCAAATCGACTTCGGATTAAACATCCAAAGTCGATTCGCATAAAACTTTGTTCTATTAGAATGTGTTGGCTCCGATGAGCCAAAGTTATTGCTTCGCGAAGTCTCGTGAGACTTCGGGTAATAACTTCATAAATTAATTTGTACTGTAAAAAAACATTTCCCAAACTCGGGTTCGGTTCCAACTCTGAACCAAACCAGAGTTCGGGAATGGTTTTTTACAGTACAAATTAAATTATGAAGTTATTGCGCAAAGTCTCTCGCGAAGCAATAACTTCAACTCATCTGAGCCAATACATTCTAATACTGCTCCGTACAGTATTAGAACGAAGTTTTATGCGAATCGACTTCGGATGTTTCATCCAAAGTCGATTCGCTCATCCCTAGTCAATCATACTGGTCATTAACACCAGGCTAAAAGCCATATATTTAATTTATCTTCTAGTCTCCGGTACCACAGAAGGAGATTCCACGCTTAAATAGGAGGGCCACACTTCAATGGAGAGCACATCATGCATGTACAGAATCCTCTGTTAACTGCTATGGGACTTCCGAAAATCAAACAGCTATTTTTGGAAGTCCCATAGTGGGGAATAGTGGTGGCCACGCATGCATGACTTGCTCTCCAGTAACTTCAGGCCTCAATCTGGAGATGAGCAGGTCCCAAAGGTGGGATTGGCTGGCACCTGACATATACGGCATATCCTAGTGATATGCCACAAGTGTCCTAGATGGGAATACCCCTTTAACGATTCCCCTTTTTTTTTTCTATATAAGTAGATCCAAAATTGTGTGTTAATGACGGTTTGCAAGATCTTTCGCGGAGGAGACAGGCTTATAAACCAGAGGAAGTAGCTGAACTCTGGCATGCTAGCTGTTGTGAAACTACAATTCCCAGAATTTTCCAATCAGTTCTATGGTAGTTCCGAGAACAGCGGAGGAAGTGTGCATGCTGGGGTATGTAGTTTCACAAGAGCTGGATTGCCAGGAGGTTGCCCCGGTCCAGCACTATGGACCTGGTCTCTACAGCTTCCAGTCTCCATCAGGATGGAAGTGATGAGGTCATGCCCATTGTTCATGTGACCGCTCAGCCAATCACTGGCCTCAACAGTCACGTGAACATGGGTTTTCTTGTCTTATAAGCCTGACTGCTCCCCTGCGGATCTTACAAACTGTCGGACAATTTTGTAACATACACAGCCACCACTAGAGGGAGCTAACTATATAAATATTGATTATTTAGTTCACCATGTTCGCTGCCCCTAGTGGTGGCTGCAAGCAGCCAAATTTTATAATTTAAACCAGAGTTTCCAGCCAAAACCCAAAGATCACCATAAACTGATAAATCAGATATTGGTGGACGATATATATATAAAAAGATTACGTTTGTTCATTGTATTTGCCTTACTTACATATATAGTCACCTTTCTGTTTTCTGCTATGGCGGCCAATTTTAATATAAGTAACGCCAGAACGTGCAGCCATGTTGGTCGTCTTATTTAAATGAATGTTCACCTCAAGTGAATAGAAAAATCCGTATAGCTGGTGCTTGATGTGTAGTCAGATCT
The DNA here is from genome assembly GCF_014858855.1 of Bufo gargarizans. Classification (NCBI taxonomy): domain Eukaryota; kingdom Metazoa; phylum Chordata; class Amphibia; order Anura; family Bufonidae; genus Bufo; species Bufo gargarizans. The sequence goes on along the minus strand of NC_058090.1, from coordinate 87,434,517 downwards.
TCTAGCCATTCTGATCACTGAGCCATAGCTTAACCTAGAAGCTACTGCTCATGCATGTGAATACAGCTTTAGACAGACTATGCTGATGACTTATTAATGCAGCTATGTACCTCAGGTTCATGGGAAATGTTTCTGTGCATTAGCAGATGAGATAAACGGGAAAAAAAAAACATCCGAACTGAGATTACTTGTCACTCGGTCAATATTATATCGTGTCACAATCACGCGAGTAGAATGTAAACAGTCACTGTGTGTCAGAAATGTCTAATTCCAGAATTAAGGAAATGTAATTTGGCGTTACACTCTACCCTTAGGATACCGGAGGTTTTTTCATGTCTGCGTTTTTATTCCCCATCTTCCTTGAGCCATAACTTTTTTAAATTTTCCGTTCACATAGCTGTATGAGGGCTTATTTTTTGCAGCACTTTCTAATGCCACCATTTAATATGGCATACAATGTAGTGGGAAGCGGTAAGAAAATAAAAATAAAATGGTGTGGAATTGGAAAAAAAAAAATCTTCCACCGTTTTACGGGTTTTGTTCCCACGGCGTTCCGTTTGCATCAAAACTGACTTGTGCCCTTCATTCTCATTGACGTAGGATTACAATACCACATAAGTATAGGTTTTATGTCTAAATAGTGTAAAAATAAATGCAAACTTTTACATCACCATATTCTTACCCCATAATTTTTTTTTATAGTTATATCTACTGAACTGTGTATGGGGCTCATTTTTTGCAGGACAATCTGTAGTTTTTATTGATCCCATTTTGGAGTCTGTGTGACTTTTTGATCACATTTTATTACATTTTTTGGGTAAGAGAAGTGATGAAATAAAATGGCAAATTGACCATTTTGACCCTTTTTTCCGTTACGCCATTCGCCATGTTGGAATTTTTTTTTTATATTTTAATAGTAAGGGCGTTTTCGGTCGCGTTGAAACCCATGATGTTTACATTTTTTGTTATTTATGTATTCATTTTTTATTCTACGGAAAGGGGGCGATTTAAACTTTTATATTTCCTAACATTCTTTATATATTTTTAAGCTCGTTTTTGAGCCTAGAAAATCCTTTTTTTTTCACTTCTGAATAATCATGGATTTTTTAGATCCATTATTTGTACAGAATTGCTCATTTCTTATGTTGGCCTTGCACCTGCAGGCCAAAATAAGAATTGCAGCTTTAATGTTCTGGGTCTCTTCTGAGACACCCAGTGCATTGAAGTCAATTACCGGCATCCTGTCACGGACGGTGTACAGGAAACAAGACATAGCAACATGCATATATGACTCACTGGATCCAAAGCTAAGGAACCAAAAGGGAGACCCCTGCACAAGACCTCGCACTTTCCCTGGATGCTCAGCCTATGCAAAGATCCCAAAGGTGGATGGTTGCATATCCACATACCTCGACTATATAACCCCTGAACACCCTACAATAGTGAGGGGACACGACCACCGGCTCCCTACACCAGACACGGAGGGAGTCAGGGTCACCTGGGATCCAGCAAACAGAAAATAACAGATAAATGTACAGCACTTAACTTTGTAGCAGACTGGGAAACAGGATCAGCATGCACACACACTCTAGGAAGAAGTATAAGCCGCCCAGTAAAGCATTATGGGGAGGAATTTAAAGGGAAGCAATCAGTCCAACTACATGACAGCTGAGAGAGGCTAACGAGATGAGGAACTGAATACAACAACAAAGAAAACTCAAGGAGGAGGTTCTGAAAGGCCTCTGTCAGAGCTTCTCAGCTGTCTGGTTGTGACACATCCTCATTGGCGACAGGATGCCGGTAAGCAGCCCGGAAGCACAAGCTTCTGGGTTTTTCACCCTATAGATTCCGTGATCTCGGCATCCAAAGGCTTTAATGACCGCAATAGGCATTATTGGCGGTCATGGTCATTAGCTGTGGGTCTCTGCTGTTTGAAACAGGGGAGATCCGCTGGCCATGACGCCCGCTGTACGCGCAAGTGGGCGCCATGTTTGCACTTCGCTCCAGCGCCCTACAGGTACGGCACTAGAGGCGAAGGGGTTAAAAGTGTCAAAGTTAGGAGATTTCATATAAAATAGTCAATAGTTCAGCCCCTAATTATAAACATTTTTGAATTTACACAATAAGAATGCTGATATTCTCAGATATTCCAGGAATAATGTTAGTATAGCACCACCTGCTGTTTTTAATTGAAGTCTTTCTGTGTCCACCTCAGTAAATGTGCCAAGATGGACACATGCTCAGTTTTGCTTCTCATGACTTGGATATTAGGAGACTTTTAGGCCATTCTCAAGGTCGAACATTGACTTATAGGATAGCTGCCTTACATCTGGTGGGATTAGAGGCAGAGCTTGATTGTATCCCTACTTCCCAAAATTCTAGAGGAGCATGTATGGCCTATAAGTCTCCTCAAGCCGATTAAGGTGCTCTCCGCAAGGAGAGATCGTACCCCCCAAATCCTGACTTAGGCCTCTTACCCAGTTAAGCCAGTACTCTCTGCTCTGCAGTGAGGAGGGGCAATCACCCTATAACAGCTGTCTGCAGATGAGATGAGTCATGTCTCAAGGCCTATTTAAAAGGGTGGATCATTGTATTATAGAGTAGCTGCCTTACAAATGGTGGCATCACAGGCAGAGCTCATTTGCATCCCTTTCTTCCCAGAGGAGCGTGTATGGCCTATAGGTCTCCTCAAGCCGATTAAGGAGAGGTAGTACCCCCCCAAATCCTGTTTTATCTTTGGTATGTGCGTTCAGTCAAGAAATGTTTTCACAAATCCAAATTTAACCCTAGAATGCTTGGTATAGCACTATATTACGGAAATATTCTCTCCGACTCCCATAATACAGCATCCGATGGAACATGGGACAATTCTTACAAAATCAGAGAGATAAAAAGCTCCATTTGGGCACTGGCATGGATTTTTGAACAGTGCCGCCTTGTCTACGTCCCCAATATATGGATGTCACGGCTGGAGGTGGGGGAAACCCCCAGCCGTGCGGTGCCAGGAGATGGTAGGGTTACCACTTGGCCAAACAACACAGAATTAGGGAGCAGGTCACCTCCTGTTGCGTCCCTAACTCTGACCCTGTCTCCTACCTGCATGGGCCGACCTTGATGGTAGGAGGGCCCATACTCAGGAACCTCGGATCCCTGCTGACCCTCCGCAGATCCCTGACCTAGGAGCTGGGTGAGACGACCTACTCCTCCTTGGCACGGAGGAGCAGGAGTCTCAATGGCCAAGCAACAAGGGGAAACAGAAAACACCTTATGGCAGTGACAGGCAAACGGAATCAACACAACACTCACCTGCCACAGAACAACACAACCAGGAACCCATGTGCAGGTGCTGTTTGTTCAGGACACCAACAATGACAGCACACACAGACATCACACAGGGACCCGGACCATAAGCTGCAATAATAAGTAAACCCCACACACACCTTCATAACACCGTGAAACATAGTTTTATGACCAGAAGGGAGGCCCCCACTGGTAGATGGTAATGTACAGGAGGTTGCTCCAGCTATGCCTGGCTGAAAGCAACCTACTGAGCCAAGCCAGAGAACGAGGCTATATAGGCCTAGGTGGCCACACCCACCGGTCAGAACACACCCAGTGACATCACACACACTGGGAAGAGAATTAACCCTTCCAGCACCACAGGAAAGGGAAAACACCAACTAAAAGGGGAAGTACACACAATCCATAAAACACACAAACACACTCACCTGTTACCGCCAGCAACGGCATGCGTGGCAACCACGTTCTGGGGAACAGCCAGCAGGCCGAGACCCTTCCACCACATGCACACAACAACCGACGTTGCCGCGGACAACCGCAGGTGAAGGAAGGTGTCTACGTGCATACAAAACACCACCTCGTGCACCACAAACAGACAAAGGGAGTGCACATAAAACACGTTGCCAAGGGCAACCGCACGCATGCCTGTTATCCGCGGCAACCGCACCTGAGGCAATAATTAATGGGTATTTTTGTTTTAATGGTATAATTAAGGAAACTGGACAGTCCCCCATCTCGCTCCACTCCTGGCCCACTGCCATTCTAGTTATCGATCGCTCCATCAAGTAGACTGTGCTGCTATAAAAACCAAACTGATATTTGACGACTTGACAATGTGCCCCATCAATAGCTTTAGTATTAGTAAAACACTCAATTTTCAAATTCAAATAAAAATGGCAAGTGCACTTTATTTATAACAAGTTTTCGGTCAAAGTGACAAAAACAGAGAACAAAAAGGTAATTAATGAAGAAGTGAAGCTCTCCGAGCACTAATGAAGTCACGTGGCGGAACTTAATGACATTTGTCCTAAGTGGATCTAATAATGGACAATAAAATTAAACTGCATGGAGCAGGATGACTATTAGCTCGCTGGCCCGGCCACTGTGTACCGAGAAATCCATCAATCCAAACAACTTCATTTTTACGAGCATGTCATGCATTTATAAAAGAAAAAGTTCCCGTGAACTCATGACGCTTCACATTTAAGTGCATTATCAAATTTGCACAAAGCTATTATGTGCCCACATTGGCTCGTCAGATGACAAATGCTAAAAGGAACCGGGTAGAAATAATGGAAAGGCCACAGTATTAATTACCCCCACCGACACATTGGGGGTAATTTATTATACTCAAAAAAACTTCTGTCAAAAAAAATCTCAAACCTATAAGAACCAGTAGAATGATCTTCACTAGATACTGGTCGCTTTGAGCAGTATTGAAAGAGGTCCATGCTGACAGTGGATGGCGGATAGGCGGCCACCTGGCTGGTCAGACAATGGACATGACTCATCCTTCCTTATACAGGGATGGGGTGTGTGCATTGTCTGTCCAGCCACATTGACGCCCTTCCCTGTCCTTTGACATGTCATCACTTCCTGTATGTCATCACTTCCTGTATGTCATCACTTCCTGTATCCTTGTCTTGGGCCAGCCCCTTTTACACCTTTTGTGAGTAAATAAAAGAAACAGACTGAGCAGGGGGAAGGGAGCTGCTCAGAATTCAAGATGGTAACACCTGGGTCTGGCTCTGACTGCGGCTGAGGGAAAGGGGGTTTACATTTCCTTACACAAAGATATTGGACAGCAGATTACAACTATTAATATTTCTACAACAAAAGTCATATGGCCCTTTTTTTGCAGCTTTTTGAATGCCTGTGCAGTGTTTTTATGCCGCCCTCAACAGGAAATACACTAACATCAACACAAGTTCTGCCTAGGGGCTGGAATAGATTTCAATCAAAGCACGTAGGTTGGCAGAAGATATGCCTAATTTATAATGAGGCCTGTGCCTTGTCATGAATGAAGCAGTCCTGCAGCACAGGGGATATCAAAGACCAGCGCAAAAAAGTATTTGATAAATGACCCCCATTATCTATAAAGAAAGGTGCCCACCTACTCTCAGGAGGCACATGCCTCTGCCTTCTGAAATAGCTGATTGGCAGGGGTCCTAGGTGTCGGACCCCTGCCAATCAGATGCTGATAACTTATGCAAAGGATAGATCATCATCAAAAAAAAAAGTGTAGAACCCCTTTAAGCATTCTGACCCCGATTTGGGTACTAGGTGATAGAACCCAGGTTAGGTTTTGAAACATGCAAAGCATCTTTCCTAGTGTTTGTACCAGGGCTCAGAACTGTTTCGCCTTCTTACCAATGGTAATGAACATGGTGTATCTGGGGCTCATAGCTAATACATCTATTGTTGAGACTGGAGCTTTATCCACAATGGGGTATTAGGAACTAAGTCATGTGGTGTCTATTACACACCATCCATAGGATTATATAAATCCATTTTTTTTCCAAATGGAGTCGAGCATAGACAGGTAGTCTTCTGGAAAATGCTGTCATTCAGCCTGAGACTTCTAATCCTGCCCACACATACCAGTGGTAAGCGAGGGCAGACATCTTGTATGAAATCACTAGTGATAAGCAAAACAGCAAACATATGGATGCTTCGCTTTTCATGGGCAATCGTGAGTTCCCAATTTTTAGGTCAGGAGCAGATAGGCCATATGTGAAACCATGGGTCCAGTAGGCCCACTGTATTAGATGGCATGTAAGGCTTCTTTTACACTAGCGTTTTTTGCGGATCCGTCATGGATCTGAAAAAAAAAACGCTTCCGTTACAATAATACAACCACATGCATCCGTCATGAACGGATCCGGTTGTATTATGTCTTCTATAGCCGTGACGGATTCGTTATGAACACCATTGAAAGTCAATGGGGGGCGGATCCGTTTTCTATTGTGTTAGAGAAAACGGATCTGTCCCCATTGACTTACATTGTGTGTCAGGACGGATCCGTCTTGCTCCGCACCACATCGCGGACAGAGAAAAGCTGCTTGCAGCGTTATTCTGTCCGCAATGGGGAAGCAACCTGTCACAACCAGACAGCTGAGAAGCTCTGACAGAGGCCTTTCAGAACCTCCTCCTTGAATTTCTGTGTTGTGGTATTCAGCTCCTCCTCTCGTCAGCCTCTCTCAGCTGTCATGTCTTAATTGCTTCCCTTTAAATGCCTCCTCAGAATGCTTTTCTGGGCGGCTTATATTTCCTCCTGGAGTGTGTGTGCACGCTGATCTGTCCTCCTCTTTGCTTCTAAGCTAAGTGTACTTTCATATGTTTATATCTGTTTGCTGGATCCCAGATGACCCTGACTCCCTCCGTGTCTTGTGTAGGGAGCCGGTGGTCGTGTCCCCTCACTATAGTAGGGTGCTCAGGGCTTTATAGTCAAGGTTCGTGGATATGCAAACCTCCACCATTAGGATCTTTGCATAGGCTGAGCAGCCAGGGAAAGTGCCAGGTCTTCTGCAGGGGTCTCCCTTGGTTCCTTAGTTTTTGGATCCAGCGAGTCGTTTATACATGTTGCTTTGCCTTGTTTCCTGTACACATTCCGTGACATTATAAGCCGCCAAAACCGTCTTAAGCATGGATCCGGTTTCACTTTTGGCTGAACGCTTCCAGGGTCTTTGATTGGAGGTAGCTGACCTCCGTAAGACTTTGTCTCAGCTTCAAGTGACCGGTTCAGCTTGCGTTCATGGAGCTTGTTCTGAGCCTAAGATCTCGCTCCCGGATACGTTCTCCGGGGGTAGTGAGAATTTTGTGCGTTTTAGAGAGGCTTGCAAACTCCATTTTCGCCTTCTTCCCCATTCTTCTGGTGATGAGGAACGGAGGGTGGGGATCATTATATCGCTGCTCAGGGGTAACGCTCAGTCCTGGGCCTTTTCGCTGCCGGAGGGGGCACGGCCCCTCCGTTCAGTGGATGAATTCTTTTTAGCCCTGGGTCAGATATATGATGATCCGGATCGTATTGCTCTGGCGGAGTCTAGACTACGTCTCCTATGCCAGGGTAAACAATCCGCAGAAATATACTGCTCAGAATTTCGGAGTTGGGCAGCTGATACTGGTTGGAATGATGCTGCACTCCGAAGTCAATTTTGCCATGGTCTTTCAGAGGGATTGAAAGATGCATTTGCCTTTCATGAAAGGCCTATTTCTTTGGACTCTGCTATGTCTCAGGCCGTTCGTATTGACAGGCGTCTTAGAGAGAGAGGAGAGATCTCTCCTTCCTGTCATACTCAGTCCCAGGACTGTGCAGCGGTCCCATTCTCTGCGCAGGGGTCTCAGTCGCCGTCAGCCCCTTCTGAGCAGGAGCCCATGCAGCTGGGGTTGATTGCTTCTGACAATAGAAGATTCAGCCCGCATGAGAGGGTTTGTTTTTGTTGTGGAGGTATTAATCATTTGGCAAATATTTGTCCCTCTAGGAGATTCAGGCAGTTCTCTGGGTATAATAAAGAAACAAAGAGGAAAAAATCTTTGAAAAAAGTTCCGTCTGTTACTATTGGCAGGATTGAGGCGGAAATTGAAGATTTTCCGTTTGCTTGTAGTTCCCGTTTTGTCCTGCCGGCTAGGGTGGCGCTAGAGAGCAAGAACATTTTTTGTGAGATTTTTGTGGATAGTGGAGCAGCGGTTAATCTCATTGATAATCACTTTGCGATAACTCATGGTTTCCAGGTGTGCGCTTTGAGAAAGGATATTCCTGTATTTGCTATCGATTCCGCTCCACTTTCTCAGAAATCATTAAAGGGCATAGTTCACAATATCCGTTTAATTGTGAGTGATGCTCATGTTGAGGATGTGTCATGTTTCGTCCTTAGCGGTTTGCCGACTCCTCTAGTGTTGGGGCTACCCTGGCTCACTAAACATAACCCCACCATTGATTGGCAAGCAAGGCAAATAAATGGTTGGAGTGACTTTTGCAGAGAGAATTGCCTCACGACATCTGTTTCTGAGGATGCTACTAAGACTGTACCATCTTTTCTCTCTGAATTTTCGGATGTCTTCTCTGAGAGTGGAGTTCAGGATTTGCCCCCGCACAGGGAGTACGATTGCCCTATTAATCTCATCCCAGACGCCAAGCTGCCTAAATCTCGTTTATACAATCTTTCCCAACCTGAGAGGATCGCTATGCGTACTTATATCTCTGAGAGTCTGAGAAAAGGACACATACGACCCTCGAAGTCACCTGTTGCCGCTGGTTTTTTCTTTGTTAAGAAAAAAGATGGTTCTTTAAGACCTTGTCTGGATTTCAGGGAGCTGAACAATATCACAATTCGTGACCCTTATCCGCTTCCTCTGATCCCGGACCTGTTTAACCAGGTTGTTGGGGCTAAAGTCTTTTCCAAATTAGATTTAAGAGGGGCATACAACCTGGTCAGGGTCAGAGAAGGGGACGAATGGAAGACGGCCTTCAATACCCCTGAGGGCCATTTTGAGAATTTGGTTATGCCTTTTGGGTTGATGAATGCCCCAGCCGTTTTTCAGCATTTCGTGAACAGCATTTTTTATCATTTGATGGGAAAATTTGTATTGGTGTATTTGGATGACATTTTGATTTTTTCTCCCGATTTCAAAACTCATAAGGAACATTTACGTCAGGTCTTGCTCATCCTGCGGGAGAATAAACTATATGCGAAACTGGAAAAATGTGTGTTTGCGGTTCCAGAAATTCAATTTCTGGGGTTTCTTCTCTCCGCTTCTGGTTTTCGCATGGACCCCGAGAAGGTCCGCGCTGTGCTTGAGTGGGAGCTTCCTGAGAATCAAAGGCGCTGATGCGTTTTTTGGGCTTTGCCAATTATTACAGGAAGTTCATTTTGAATTATTCTTCTATTGTTAAACCACTCACTGATATGACCAGAAAGGGGGTAGATTTTTCTTCTTGGTCAGTAGAGGCGCGTAAGGCCTTTTCTGATATCAAGGAGAGTTTTGCTTCCGCTCCCATCTTGGTGCAACCTGATGTTTCATTACCCTTCATAGTTGAGGTTGATGCTTCTGAGGTGGGTGTGGGGGCGGTCTTGTCTCAGGGTTCCTCTCCTGCCAATTGGCGACCGTGTGCCTTTTTCTCAAGAAAACTCTCCTCCGCAGAGAGAAATTACGATGTGGGAGATAGGGAATTGTTGGCCATCAAGTTGGCTTTTGAGGAATGGCGCCATTGGCTAGAGGGGGCCAGACACCCTATTACCGTATTTACTGACCATAAAAATCTGGCCTACTTGGAGTCAGCCAAGCGTCTGAACCCGAGACAGGCCAGATGGTCGTTGTTCTTTTCTAGGTTTAATTTTGTTGTCACGTTCCGCCCTGGAGTTAAGAATGTGAAGGCAGATGCCCTGTCACGTTGTTTTCCGGGAGGCGGGAATTTTGAAGACCCGGGTCCCATTTTGGCTGAAGGTGTGGTGGTCTCTGCTCTTTTTCCTGAATTGGAGGCAGAGGTGCAGGCAGCCCAGTCAGAGGCTCCTGATCTTTGTCCTCCTGGGAGGTTGTTTGTGCCTCTCGCTTTAAGACACAAGATTTTTAAAGAACACCACGATACGGTCCTTGCTGGGCACCCGGGGGTAAGAGCCACACTGGATCTCATCGCTCGGAGATTCTGGTGGCCTGCGCTTCGTAAGTCGGTTGAGGGTTTTGTGGCAGCCTGCGAGACTTGCGCTCGTGCCAAAGTCCCTCATTTACGGCCATCAGGTCCTCTCCTTCCCTTACCCATTCCTTCCCGTCCTTGGACACATCTGTCCATGGACTTTATCACGGACCTGCCTCGTTCCTCGGGGAAGACTGTGATTCTGGTGGTGGTGGACCGTTTTAGCAAAATGGTGCATTTCATCCCTTTTCCTGGTTTGCCCAATGCTAAGACGCTGGCGCAGGCATTTGTTGATCACATTGTCAAGTTGCACGGTATTCCTTCAGACATAGTCTCTGATAGGGGCACGCAGTTTGTTTCCAGATTCTGGAAGGCTTTCTGTTCTCGCTTGGGGGTTCGGTTGTCATTCTCTTCTGCTTTCCACCCGCAGTCGAATGGCCAGACAGAGCGCGTCAATCAGAATCTGGAGACATATCTGCGTTGTTTTGTGGCGGAGAATCAAGAGGATTGGTGTTCTTTTTTGTCCCTTGCTGAGTTTGCTTTAAATAACCGTCGTCAGGAGTCCTCTGATAAGTCACCATTTTTTGGTGCATATGGGTTTCATCCACAGTTTGGGACTTTCTCGGGAGAGGGGTCTTCTGGTTTACCTGATGAGGACAGATTCTCTTCGTCTTTGTCATCTATTTGGCAAAAGATTCAAGAGAATCTAAAGAGCATGAGTGAGAGATATAAGCGTGTGGCTGATAAGAGACGTGTGCTTGGTCCGGACCTGAATGTTGGTGATCTGGTGTGGTTGTCTACCAAGAATATCAAATTGAAGGTTCCCTCCTGGAAGTTGGGTCCTAGGTTTATTGGGCCTTACAAAATCCTGTCTGTCATCAATCCTGTTGCATACCGTCTTGATCTTCCTCAGACTTGGAAGATCCATAATGTTTTTCATAAGTCCTTATTGAAACCTTATGTTCAACCCATTGTACCCTCGCCTTTGCCTCCTCCTCCGATTATGGTTGATGGGAATCTTGAATTCCAGGTCTCTAGGATTGTGGATTCTCGTCTTGTCCGCGGTTCTCTTCAGTACCTTGTTCAGTGGGAGGGGTATGGTCCTGAGGAGAGGATGTGGGTCCCAGTGACGGACATTAAGGCCTCTCGTCTCATCAGGGCATTCCATAGGTCCCATCCTGAGAAGGTGGGCTCTGAGTGTCCGGAGTCCACTCGTAGAGGGAGGGGTACTGTCACAACCAGACAGCTGAGAAGCTCTGACAGAGGCCTTTCAGAACCTCCTCCTTGAATTTCTGTGTTGTGGTATTCAGCTCCTCCTCTCGTCAGCCTCTCTCAGCTGTCATGTCTTAATTGCTTCCCTTTAAATGCCTCCTCAGAATGCTTTTCTGGGCGGCTTATATTTCCTCCTGGAGTGTGTGTGCACGCTGATCTGTCCTCCTCTTTGCTTCTAAGCTAAGTGTACTTTCATATGTTTATATCTGTTTGCTGGATCCCAGATGACCCTGACTCCCTCCGTGTCTTGTGTAGGGAGCCGGTGGTCGTGTCCCCTCACTATAGTAGGGTGCTCAGGGCTTTATAGTCAAGGTTCGTGGATATGCAAACCTCCACCATTAGGATCTTTGCATAGGCTGAGCAGCCAGGGAAAGTGCCAGGTCTTCTGCAGGGGTCTCCCTTGGTTCCTTAGTTTTTGGATCCAGCGAGTCGTTTATACATGTTGCTTTGCCTTGTTACCTGTACACATTCCGTGACACAACCAAACGGAACGTAATACATTCTGGAGCACTCCGTTTCGTTCAGTTTTGTCCCCATTGACAATGAATGGGGACAAAACTGAAGCGTTTTATTCCTCTATTAAGATCCTATGACGGATCTCAATAGCGGAATTGAAAACGCTAATGTGAAAGTAGCCTAAGTGACCAAGCTAATGAATGTCATAGCAATACAAGGAGATGCTCTATGAGCTATTAGAGTGCAATGGGCCCAAATACTGAGCTTGCCCATGTGTCCTCAGCTTCCTATCTACAAGTAACGGACTGCAATCTTTACCCCCTTCATCCATGGTGTCACATATTGTAATACTATACAAGTGGAACTTTCACCGTTTTTATATCCAGTTGCTCATATACCGCCAACATATTCCACGGCACTGTACAGTGATCATCATGCCCATCAGTCCCTGTCCCCAAAGTACTGCATTAATCAGTATTACACCTCAAAAAATGCACCACCAATTACACATATTAAAAGACCCCTAAACCCTGAAAAACGAGAAAACAAAAACCATAACCTGCTGAGTAAAGTTGGTCTTTACCCATTTCCACTTCGACATCTTCAAACTGCTGCAGAAAGCAGTTTTAATAGATTTCCTGCAGTCAGACAAGTCCCTCATTCCTCCCGGCCTCTCTATCTTCGGCTAGAGAAAGGCTGTTATCACATACCTCCCAAGTTTTGAAAATCACAAAGAGGCACACATTGTGCCTCTTCACAGTAATTATGTTCACATTGTGTCCTGACAACATAGTTATGCCCACATTGTGCCCCTCATAGTAGTAATGCACACATTGTGTTCCCAAAAGTTAGTTATGCCCACATTGTGCCCCCTTCACAGTAGTTATGCCCCCATTGTGCCCCCTTCACAGTAATTATGTTCACATTGTGTCCTGACAACATAGTTATGCCCACATTGTGCCCCTCATAGAAGTTATGCGCACATTGTTTTCCTACAAGTTAGTTATGCCCACATTGTGCCCCCTTCACAGTAGTTATGCCCACATTGTGCCCCTCACAGTAGTTATGCCCACATTGTGCCCCCTTCACAGTAGTTATGCCCACATTGTGCCCCTTCACAGTAGTTATGCCCACATTGTGCCCCTTCACAGTAGTTATGCCCACATTGTGCCCCCTTCACAGTAGCTATGCCCACATTGTGTTCCCAAAAGTTAGTTATGCCCACATTGTGCCTCTTCACAGTAATTATGTTCACATTGTGTCCTGACAACATAGTTATGCCCACATTGTGCCCCTCACAGTAGTTATGCCCACATTGTGCCCCTTCACAGTAGTTATGCCCACATTGTGCCCCCTTCACAGTAGTTATGCCCACATTGTGCCCCCTTCACAGTAGTTATGCCCACATTGTGCACCCTTCACAGTAGTTATGCCCACATTGTGCCCCCTTCACAGTAGGTATGCCCACATTGTGCCCCCTTCACAGTAGGTATGCCCACATTGTGCCCCCTCACAGTAGTTATGCCCACATTATGCCCCCTCACAGTAGTTATGCCCACATTGTGCCCCCTCAACATTCAAATTTACTTTTATGAAACCCAATATCTACCTTTGTGAATTTCAACTGATATAGAGAACCATTTGCAGACATTTATATCTGTGGATATCCATATATTGAACCCCTGACCCCAAATACCGCATATGGTTATAATGAACTTTGACCCAGGTCATCACACATGCGGTCAATAACTGTATGTTTGTAGGGCTGGAAGACTTTTGCAAAAAACTCTTTTGTGTGCGCATTTCGGAAGACACAACGTTCTTAACCCCATCTTGCACCTACAAGAGATACTCTTGCCCTAAGGACAAAGTTTTATCATTTTTATTTGAACCCCTATTTTTATTCATCCCTCCCCTTCTTATTCTTAAAGATTTTTTGCACTGCATGTTATCTTCATCTTAATATATATTGCACTTATAATAAAATAGTTAATACTTATAACGCTTTATTTCTACGTGAAACCAGGTGCAGAGTAAATGTCAAGTTTGCCTATAGAAGTACGAAGGATTTTTCATTGTCTGCCTAGACAAATCTGACATCCATCAGTGTTGAAGACCTGGATTACAAGTCTTGCAGAGCTGTACACACTATCTTGATTATGTTACCCTTCATTGTACAAGTAACCCGGCATTCCCAGGACCCTGAAAGGAAAATCTGCTTAGCTATGGAACTACTTAGGAGTGAGAGAGGATTTCTCTTGGGTAGATTTAGCATGTTGTATTCTCTATTACAATTGCACATTATGGTTACCCAGTTTTTCCAGGACCCTGAAAAGCAAATTTGCCTAGCTATGGCACTATTTAGGAATAGGGAGTGGGATTTATCCTAATAGATTTGGTATTCTGCAGTCTATTACAGTTCCACATGGTGGTAACCCAGCTTTTCTAGTAAACCTGAAAGGCTTTGAATTTGCAAATACTCCGCCTTTCCAGGCTCCTGGCTAGCAAAAGCAGATAGGTATTCTACAATACTTAAAGATAAAAATAAAACAGGCACTCAACAGCTGGTATGTCTATAGTAGAATATTTATATAATAAAATGTACAATAAAATATCACATAAAATTTATAAAACATATAGAGTATAACATAATAGTAATTGCACTGAGCTTATTTAGCTTGTCTATGACAAGTGCTAATAGAATTCAGAAAATTGCTTACATCAATAAATAAATTGTGACATTAATAAGTGAATATTGTGAAATATTGATAATAATGAAGTATTATATTAATAAAGTATTATAATGATCTTTGTGAGAAAAACGAAAAGAAATAGTAGTGATGAACTGTGTCCATATAAAATTGTTGTAGCAACTTATTGATTTCCCTGCATCAATTTGAGTCCAGTATTTAATAACCCTGTTGTAGCAGAGTGAAGATACAAATGTAGCATACAAATGTAGCAGCAACCAGAGTCCGCACTCCAAGTACAAGGATATAAGGTAATATTCGGGTTATTTGAATGGGGCGTCCCCCTCACTGTAAACCCTCTTACCTTGACTTTTAGAATGCTTATCGCTGTGTAAGGTGCTTTATAGCGCTCAATTCTAGGACTTTTAAACTTCCCGCTTGTTGCTCTCCGGTCTCGGCGTTACCACGTGATGTTAATGTTAATGCGTGTCACCTTCCAGGAAGCAGCATGCAGGGATCGCGTAATCTCGCGATAATTTCAATCAGCTCCTCTATTACTGGTATCCAGAGGCTTATGTTCGCTGATAGTTGTGCCGATAATTTGTAGATCTATTTCCTCGGATTCTGATGGGTAGTATAACACTCGCAGGACCAGCCAGACGCGTTTCGAGGGGTCTCCCTCTTCCTCAGTGCCACTGAGGAAGAGGGAGACCCCTCGAAACGCGTTTGGCTGGTCCTGCGAGTGTTATACTACCCATCAGAATCCGAGGAAATAGATCTACAAATTATCGGCACAACTATCAGCGAACATAAGCCTCTGGATACCAGTAATAGAGGAGCTGATTGAAATTATCGCGAGATTACGCGATCCCTGCATGCTGCTTCCTGGAAGGTGACACGCATTAACATTAACATCACGTGGTAACGCCGAGACCGGAGAGCAACAAGCGGGAAGTTTAAAAGTCCTAGAATTGAGCGCTATAAAGCACCTTACACAGCGATAAGCATTCTAAAAGTCAAGGTAAGAGGGTTTACAGTGAGGGGGACGCCCCATTCAAATAACCCGAATATTACCTTATATCCTTGTACTTGGAGTGCGGACTCTGGTTGCTGCTACATTTGTATGCTACATTTGTATCTTCACTCTGCTACAACAGGGTTATTAAATACTGGACTCAAATTGATGCAGGGAAATCAATAAGTTGCTACAACAATTTTATATGGACACAGTTCATCACTACTATTTCTTTTCGTTTTTCTCACAAAGATCATTATAATACTTTATTAATATAATACTTCATTATTATCAATATTTCACAATATTCACTTATTAATGTCACAATTTATTTATTGATGTAAGCAATTTTCTGAATTCTATTAGCACTTGTCATAGACAAGCTAAATAAGCTCAGTGCAATTACTATTATGTTATACTCTATATGTTTTATAAATTTTATGTGATATTTTATTGTACATTTTATTATATAAATATTCTACTATAGACATACCAGCTGTTGAGTGCCTGTTTTATTTTTATCTTTATTACGCAATCAATATATTGGATGGTCAGGTGAAACATCCTTAAAACAGAGCACCTTGACCACACTAACAGACACGGGTGAGCCACGTTATACTTGTGTTCTATTCTACAATACTTGCCAGTTTTTTTTAAAATAAGCCTATGTGGCATTCTGCAGTCTGGATAACTATCTCAGTAGGGCAGTAATGGGGGCATATTGGTTATATAAAATACACACAATGCTGCCCTGATACACTGTGTCTATCATATGGTACCAAGGCAACGTAATCTGTTGTCTTGTCACCCAGCTTTTCCAGAACCCTGAACAGCAAGTTGGTCTAGCTATATGTAGGGATGCATCACTACATAACTAGCCAAATTTGTAATTCAGCAGTCTGGGAAAGCTGCGTAACAATTTCTGCAGAGATGTAATGGGGGCCAGGCTTGGTACATACATTCCGCATATACTATATCCATAAATATACTATCTGGATCACCATGAGTTTATAGTATATATGTAGTTTGAGCTCCAGCATACCTCCACATGCTCCCCGAAGCTGCTGAAAGGCAAATCTGCACAATTGTGAAGGGAGGAATTATCACTGCGTAACTGGACAGATTAGCTATTTAGTTGTTTATACTATACTAAAGATGGTACAGTTGGCACTATGGCTGGCACAGTTACAAATCTATTTTGTATTATTAGTAACTAGGAGATTCCTGCCAACAAAATAGCTGTGCTGACTGTGTAGACATCAATTATCCCCCCTCCTTCTAAACTTCCTGTCTCACGTGGGCTAGCATCAGAGGGAAAGAGGGAGGGGGGAGAAGACATGGCAGCAGCCTGAGAGAACAATAAACTGCTTTTCAATTATATTTTTCATGGTCTGTAATTGTGATATCTGACGAAACTGATATCTTTGGTTGTTCTTTTTTGTGTATTTGGATTCTGTGTTTAGTTCCCCTTTAAACCAACCCTCACCTTCTTCTTAACCTATTCCCACCCTTCAAACCATCAGACTAACATCTAAAATTGTCTTAAATCCATGTGGCACATAAAAACTGGTCTGTTAAGCCACACTCCTTAATGCTACTCTCCTGTCTTTTTAATTTCACTATACTGCTCGGGCACCGTGCTGGTACTGATACTGTTTTTTTTTCTTTCTGCCCAGTGTAAATTCAAGTGGACCTATAGTCTCGTACACTTCATTTCCTCTATATTCTACACTATTTAAAGGGGTTGTCCTGAAGATGTTCCCTACCTCGTCAGATTTCCCTATCCTAGTCACTTCCGGTCGCACCGGACATGACGGGGTTGGGAAATTTCACAGCAGAGTGCGCATGCGCCGGGAGCCTCGCCAGCGGTTAGGGAAAAATTATGGGCCAGTGCGCAGGCGCGGTAATCGGATGGATGTTCTCAGCTGGACACCGGCTGACACTGCGCATGCGCTGGGAGCCTCACCAGCGGTTAGGGGGGTAGGGAAAAAGCACTGGCCCGCAATTTTTCCCCTCCCTAACCGCTGGTCAGGCTCCTGGCGCATTCGCAGTGTCGGCCGGTGTCCATCTGAGAACATCCATCCGATCACCGCGCCTGTGCACTGACCCTTAATTTTTCCCTACCCTAAACGCTGGCGAGGCTCCCGGCGAATGCGCACTCTGCTGTGAAGTTTCCCAACCCAGTTGTTGTGCTCCTGCGCAGTGCGGCACACCTCCTAACGTCATGTCCGGTGTGACTGGAAGTGACGAGGGTAGGGGAATCTCACGAGGTAGGGAAATATAACGTTACACCGGGTTTACAGTGCCCGATTGTTATCGGGGATGAACATTCATACGAACACTTGTTCCCTATAGTCTGCAGTTCCCTATAATATGCCAGTCTAACGGTGCTGCAGATCACCCAATGATTGAGTGAAATGCTTGTTCAGCGGATGAAACAATAGTTTTTGCAGACACGTAAATTATATGGTGATGTCTGGGCAGCAGATGGGGCTGTCTAAACAGCAGTCTGCTGCCCAGAAACAATGAATCTGTATGAGGATGTACAATGGCAGTAGCCATCACCCATCCTGATACAATGGAGGCGATTGCTGCATGTAAGGGCAGCGCTTCACCTCCACTGAACAAGCAGCCAGTTGTCAGGAAGGAACAGTTCCTTCCCAATAATTGGTTGCTCATCGGAGGGTATAAGCCAACAGATTCGTCTCATCAGCAGGCCTTCTTCACCTGTGGGGGGGGCTCTACCTCATGATGAAGAAGTGACACCAGGCCCTAGATTGACATGGCTGGGCTAAAATACAATTTCCTGCCAAATATCCAGCCCTGTCAGTCTTGCAGCAGGTGAGCGTTTCTTTACGTGAGGGGACATCCCCCAAGAGATAAAGAAGCCCTGTTGATTATTCAAACCAAACCATTAGAATCGATCTTCACATTGTCCCATGAAATATATTCTGCATTCTTCAAACCAGCTAATGGATCTCAATACTTTTGTAACTGCATGTAATTAAACATTTAGTATAGCCACAAGGTTGTTCAATAAAAGTATCTGTGTAGCGCCACCTGCTGTTTGCTAATTTCCTCATTTCTCTGTCCACCTTGCTGAGATGGTCGCACATGCTCAGTTCCATCCTTCAACTGCCACCAGCCCTATCTACTGTTAGATTTGTAGAGAATGAGTTCTGCACACCCGTTTTAAACTTGGGTGCTCATAGAGGACCGTAGTCAATGTATATCTCAAAATAATCTATGGCACACCAACGATTTGTCTTGCGAAGTGGTGCTTTAATACATCTTGTATATCTGTACATAATCAATTGTCATCCAGATATAGAGACTATAAAGGTAGATTATTGGCCATAAAAAGGAAGGTCCCAAAGTTTCGGTCAAAACTGACCTTTTTCAAGGGATCTGAAAAAGATATTGATAGCAAACATGAAGTATTGGAAACACAAAAGATCATGTCCATAGGTGTAGGAAAAATGGCTAATAAAGATAGTGGTCAATAAAACATCGTCATATACGTATACATGTACTAGACATTAAGCCCGTTACAATAACGGGCGCTAGAACAGTAGTGCTGGCACTGTGATGGAGGATCTGTGGATGGCACTGTTATGGGGGGTATCTGTGGATGACACTGTTATGGGGGAACCTGTGGATGACAGTGTTATGGGGGTATCTGTGGATGACACTGTTATGGGGCTGGTCTGTGGCTGACACTTATTGGGGTCTGTGGCTGACACTTATTGGGGTCTGTGGCTGACACTGTTATGGGGGTATCTGTGGATGACACATAGCATCTTATGCTATGTGTCATCCACAGATCCCCCCATAACAGTGTCGCTGTTTAGTGTGAATGTAATGGCAGCGGGGCCCGGTGCAGTCACTGTATTGCACCGGCCCTGCTCAGAGTAGTAATACTTTGAATAACTGTAATAATAATAACGATCTTCACTTCTTCACTTACTACATGGTGAGGCAGGAGGCCGGGCGGGCGGCCAGGCACTGGCAGCGTAACTCACTATGTCATGCGCCTGCGCTGCCTGCTTCATTCATGCAGTGGGCGGAGCAGGGGCGTCACTTAGTGAGTTACGCTACCAGTGCCTGGCCGCCCGCCCGGCCTCCTGCCTCACCATGTAGTAAGTGATCGGGGCCGGTGCAATACAGTGACTGCCCCCCGCTGCCATTACAATAGGATGCTGCACATGTAGAGTCCGTGGAGTGTGTGCCGATGGAGCGGCGTCTGGCCGCACTGCGCATGTGGGGAAGCGGGCGCATGCGCAGTGCGGCATAATGAGTAAGATAGCCGGCTCTCAGTGTGGACGGCTCCCCGGGATCTGTGACGGCTGCGCTGTCCTGTGTGCTCCGGGGAGAGTATAACTCTGAAAGCCGCTGTGCCCGGCTCCCGGCGTCGTCCTCCCTGAGTGCTGCTGTCCCACCGCTGTGCCCCCGAGCCCGGCTCTGTGACCTGGATTGGCCTGTGTGTGTGTGTGTGTGTGTGTATGTGTGTATGTGTGTCCGTCCGCTGCGCATGCGCACTTCTATAATCGGCACACACGCACGGACACCAGCCCTGAGCACGTACACAGGGCTTTTATTAGTATAGATAATATTTTCTCTTACTGTAATACTGACTTATATGTAGCTGTAATATGCGTCACTGGCACTGACTTTTGGCTGAGACTGCGGGCACTGTGACTGGTGGCTGATATGACTGCCACTGACTGGTAGTGCTGAGACCACTTGCACTGTGACTGGTGACTGATACAGCTGTCACTGACTGGTGGTGCTGAGAGCACTGGTACTGTGACTGGTGGCTGATACTGCTGGCACTGACTGGGGGTGCTGAGACTGTGGGCACTGTGACTGGTGCCTGAGATGGCTAGCACGGACTGGTGGTGCTGAGACTGCAGCTGATGGCTGAAACAGCTGGCACTTACTGGTGGCTGAGACGACTGGCAGTGCCACGTGGTGCTGAGACTGCTGTCACTGTGACTGGTGGCTGATACGGCTGGCACTGACTGGTGGTGCTGAGACCACTGGCACTGTGACTGGTGGCTGATAGAGCTGGCACTAACTGGTGATGCTGAAACTACTGGCACTGTGACTGGTGGCTAATACGCTTGGCACTGACTGGTGGCTGAGACGACTGGCAGTGCCACGTGGTGCTGAGACTGCTGTCACTGTGACTGGTTGCTGATACGGCTGGCACTGACTGGTGGTGCTGAGACCACTGGCACTGTGACTGGTGGCTGATACAGCTGGCACTGACTGCTAGGACTGACTGGTGGTGCTGAGACTGTGGGCACTGTGACTGGTGCCTGAGATGGCTGGCACAAACTGCTGGCACTGACTGGTGGCTGAGACGACTGGCAGTGCCACGTAATGCTGAGACTGCTGGCGCGTTTTGGGGTCCGCCTGGTGGTGCGGAGCCGAACGGATCCGTCCTGACTTACAATGTAAGTCAATGGGGACGGATCCGTTTACATTGACACAATATTGGTGCAATTGTAAACGGATCCGTCCCCATTGACTTTCAATGTAAAGTCAGGAGTCCCTATTTTAGGCTACTTTCACACCTGCGCTAGGTGCGGATCCGTCTGCATAACAGCTTTTTCAGATCTGAGTTTTCACTATCGTCAAAAAAAACTCAGATCCGACAGTATATTCTAACACAGAGGCGTTCCCATGGTGATGGGGACGCTTCAAGTTAGAATATACTAAGAACTGTGGACATGACTGCCCCCTGCTGCCCTAGCAGCACCCGATCTCTTACAGGGGGCTGTGATCCGCACAATTAACCCCTCAGGTGCCGCACCTGAGGGGTTAATTGTGCGGATCTCAGCCCCCTGATCGGGTGCTGCCAGGCAGCAGGGGGCCAGACCCCCCTCCCTCCCCAGTATTAAAAGCATTGGTGGCCAGTGCGGCCCCCCCTCCCTCCCTCCCCAGTATTAAAAGCATTGGTGGCCAGTACGGGCACCCATTGACTTTCAATGGGTCCGTGGAAAACTCGGCTAATGCACAGTTTGTCATCCGCGTCCGTGATCCATGTTTCCAGTCCGTGAAAAAAATAGGACCTGTCCTATTTTTTTCACGGACAACGGTTCGCGGACCCATTCAAGTCAAAAACACGGAGGCACACAAGATTGTCATCCGCGTCCGCGTCCGTTTTTTTCCTATCATTTGCATGGCAAACTTGACTTCGATTTTTTTTTACTTTCCTTCATGTCTGGAGATCCTCCAAAACTGAAGGAAGACACACGGAAACAAAAACGGACACGGATCACGGAACAAAACCCCTTTTTGCGGACCGCAAAAAAATACTGTCGCGTGCATGAGGCCTAAGGCTTGTGAACCAACTTTCCAGGACACCAACCCACGAATTCTGCCAAAAATAAAATACGCTATTATCCCAGCTGATGCGTTCTGCTCGGTTTCCTAGGTTGCTATGTCTGATGATATAGTGAAGCGATGTGACTCTTTAATGAATATGTTCATTATCATTGCTGATAATGTCAACATGAAAAGATGAGTCATTGGGGATTTCAAGTGTCGGCATCCAAAGTAAATTATAATGGAAGCTTCTGTCAGAGGAAACAAGATCAAATAGTGATGAAGAAAGCTAAACCATATAATACCGCAAAGTGCAATGTCAAAGACTGCCTTTATTTTCAGTTTTTTTCCCATAGGCTTCTAAGATTTTTTTAAAAAAAAGCATTTATAAAACAAAACAAAAATAAAAAAGAAACACCGTAAATTGCTTGAAAAATGTCATTGAAAATACTTCAAATGCATGAAATTTTTTCTTTTTCAAACCGGGTTATTGGCACAAATCCTACGCGTTTCAGACGCCCACTGCATCCTCAGTCTTAGCCAAGAAGCTGTGAAGGAGCTCTGGCAATCATGACACAGACTGATTCATTATTGTGTAGTATGGATTCCAAGTGCAACAAATCTACAATTCATTCATTTATTACCGAGGTTGTCTCATCTCACACTTTGAGGGCCTATCACTAGGTAGGGGCGGGCCTCACTTCTGGGACCCGTACCCATCTCCAGAAAGGGTAACTGGAAGTAAAGGAGAGCACACTGTGCTTGCTGGAGTTCCGGAAATAGCCAAGCGAGTGGGCTCATCTTTTCTCAAAAGTCTCATAGGAATGAATCGAGAGTGCCCCATGCATGCACAGTCACCTCTCCATTTACCTCTATGGGACTGCTGGAAATGGCCAAGCCAGCGCTCGGCTATGTTTGGACCTCCCATAGTGGTGAGCGTATGGTGGCCGCACTTGCGCTGTGTGCTCACCTCCACTTTGGGGGACCCATTGTGGAGGAAGGTGTGGGTCCCAGACGTGGGGCCCGCAACTATCAGACTCTGATTGCATATCCTTGTGATATATAGCCTGTCTACATTGAATTGTTGACTGTAACATGTAGAGCCATAGCCATAGCAGATGTGTGGAGATGAAGCAATGCTCCAAAGATCTCCAAAATGGAAACCCCACAATGCTATGGGTCAATTCAGACAGTGACTGGCTTCTACACTTCCATGGCAGAGGGGGCTAGGTCTCACAAGAAGTTGAGAGTGGAAAAATAGCCATGTTCTCCATCTCCTCAGTGCAACCCCTGCCACAGGGGCGTGGCTAAAGGCTCATGGGCCCTGGTGCAAGAGTTTAGATTGGGCCCCCCATCCCTCATTGCTTTGTGGCCAGGGAAGCACATATGCTGCCTGAGGCAAAAATTCAAACTGCACCCCCCCACCATGCCAAATTCTTGACCTAACACCTTCCCTCCAGCCAGAGGTGTAACTTGACCAGCATGCACCTTCAATAAAAACAGGTGTCTTCTCATGTGGCACAAGGGTCTTTGGGGCCCCTCAGGCTCCTGGGCCCGGTAGCGACTGCTACCTCTGCACCCCCTATAGCTACGCCCCTGCCCTGCCACAAGGGGAGAAGGCCAGAGGGATACCGTTACCGAGCAGTGGGCCGCTACCTCTGCAAAGTCAACAAGGCACTATCTGCCAGGCTGCAACTTCACATGATGCCTGTGAGCTTCTTCTTCTCTTTCTGTTATGCAGCAGGTGTATTACCTGGTGGGGTAATAGTCCCCCTGCCTCAATCCAGCACAGCAGTAGAAGAAAGTTATTACTATTTTAAAAATGAGCTTGGGGTGGGGTGGGGGGACTGTGAGAAAAGGACAGGAGTGTACTTTGTGGATTCTTCCCGACTTTCTGTGTCTACAGTATGTGTCTCTACACTCCCTACCCCTCTCCTGTCTGTTCCGACTGCCATCTCTGCAGCTGTATCAAGTTACAACAGCCAGAAGAAGCACCTGCTGTTATAACAGTAACGGCAGAGGAGGGAGGATACAGGATCTGTAAAGGAGAGAAGCAGCATGGAGCAAAGCTAACCTGGGACTCCTTTGTGTATGGCCTCATGCACATGACCGTTGTTGTGTCCCGTGTCCGTTGTTCCGTTTTCCGTGATTTTCTGCGGACTCATTGACTTTCAATGGGTCCGTGGAAAACTCAGCTAATGCACCGTTTGTCATCCGCGTCCGTGATCCGTGTTTCCAGTCTGTGAAAAAAATATGACCTGTCCTATTTTTTTCACGGACAACGGTTCGCGGACCCATGCAAGTCAATGGATCCGTGAAAAAACACGGAGGCACACAAGATTGTCATCCGCGTCCTCTTTTTTCCTATCGTTTGCCTGGCAAACTTGACTTAGATTTTTTTTTAACTTTCCTTCATGTCTGGTGATCCTCCAAAAATAAAAGGAAGACACACGGAAACAAAAACGGACACTGAACAACGGAACCCCTTTTTGCGGACCGCAAAAAAAATACTGTCGTGTGCATGAGGCCTATTTCCTGCAGTTCTAATTACATAGCTGCAGAAGAGCAGAAATAAAGCTGCTGAGGTGGACCCGATTGCAAGTGCGCCCCCAAATCTTTCCCTCCTAGGTACGCCGCGACTGCATGGTATGAGAGTATTATTTACACACAGTCACTGAATGTCAGTTTTATTTGTGCATTGAATGGTACTATGGTGTGGGAAATACATGGCAGTGATATGTCGGCGCTATATGGTAGTTTTATTTGAATAAAAGGTATTTAGGCCTTGTATTATGGTACTATAGTGTGGCCATTTTATGGAAGTAACACTTTATAGTTTGGTATTTTGTGGCAGTATTCGGGTACTAACATTTGGGTAAAAGCGACATATTTGCCTGTGGTGCGGACATATTTTTCTTTAGAAGATGTGGTTTTGCAGTATAAGCCTTTGTACTTGTGCAACTAGCGGGGTTCCCCTCCGCCAGCAGAGTTATTGTACCGTCAGTACAAGCAGATTCAGTGATCCTAGCCGTCATTAACATAGATGAATAGACAAACCGCCTTCAATTACCTTGAGAAGCATTGGTCAGACTCAGTCTTGAAAATCCAATATATACAGCCCCCTGCGGGGTCTAAGGCACCCACCCATTAAAGCGAATGACACCCTCCAATCCATCTTCATTATAACAATTTTGGGACACTTTGTAATGACCTTGTGCTGCAGATATTCCTATAGGTCCTCGCTGAAGTCCATTAAAATGACTCCTAATCTGGAGGATCTCTTCAAGTAATTCGGTTCGAGTCAAAGCAGCGATAACGTCTCTCAGATCGAGCCTCCAAGGTCATTGTCAAAAAACGGAATTATTTTAATTTACGTAGCAGCATAGCTGTTCTCTTCTGGATGGGAGTATAACCCCTTTTCGAGCTAAAAAGCTTTGCGCAAATCGCCTCCCCTAGCAACATCACTTAGCAACCAGCAAGACGACCGCGACTCAGCATCTGCAAGTGGAAATTACTGTGTATTTTTAGCTAGCGTTACATCCCAGTGTTGTACATGGGGTTTTGTGGCAGATGTGGAGGACGCGGATTTGTCTCTTTCCAAAAAGAGTTTTTGTTGTCATTTGCAACTTTTTAAGTAATATCTAGTGATTTCCTAAAGGAGAGGCAGACCGGAGCAGAGAACGCATGCTGCATGTCTTCTTAGGGAATACACGAACTGTAAGAAGTGCACATTTTGGAAGGAAAATACAGCTCCACGAATTTAAATTCGTGTAGGATACCTGAATCGTATTAGGGATGAGCGAATCGACTTTGCGAAGTCGATTCGCATAAAACTTTGTACGGAGCAGGAGCTCTGTACAGTATTAGAATTGCAGCGCAGCCGCACGCTAGGGGTCCTTTTAAGAGGAAGAAAAGTTACTTGTTTTGTCGTGACGCCAGTTGCAATGAAGCAACAAGGGCACAGGGTCCCTTTTTAGTGATATGGTAGATAGTACCCAAGTGTAGGAATGTTGGGCAGCCTATAATGTCCCTTAAGGTGTTGTGCACGTGTCACGGTGCTCTTACCTGGATACGCTGGACCCTAGACATTGGCTCTGAAGCAGACAAAGGGGGTAGTTGATAAAGGGGATGATGAAATAAAGTCCAGATCTTGTGATAACAGCTTTACTTTTCTCCAAACAGTCTACAGGCTTTGTCTTGGTTTCCAGCAGGCTTTGGCATTAAATGTGGCAGGCAAACTCCTATCTGCTACGTCAGTTACTCTCTGACTCTGCTGTGCTAACTGGATAGCTATAGAACTCAGCTTCTTCTTTATGCTGTACTTCACTTTGTAATCTGGTCTGTCTCTAGCTTTATCCAGGTAACACTTTACTCCTGGTTTCTGATGCTTTTAGTAGTGGCCTCCAGATGCAGCTGAAGATGCTCTAGCTCAGTGATGGCTAATCTTGGCACTCCAGCTGTGGTAAAACTACAACTCCCAAGATGCCCTGCTTGCTCGGCTGCTCTCAGAACTCTATAGAAATAAATGGAGCATGCTGGAAGCCGGAGTGCCAAGGTTAGCCGCTGGTCTAGGCAGGGCTCATCCAACAGGGACGGGCTCTTGCTTCCTTCCCCTAGCAGGGGGTACTCTCCACTGACTTCTAACTAGAACCCCACCCTCCCTGCAGGAAGTGGGAAACGCCCCACCACACCACAGAGTTAGAATGGAAAGGAAGGTTCCACTCCATGTAAGATAGCATTGCCATGCTTGCTGCCACCTGCTGGTGAACCAGGCATATTACACGTGAACAGTCACATAACAAGATTATGAATACACATTTTGCAGGACCTGGAAATTAATACATAGTATGATATTATACTAGCCCATTAGAGACAGTAGCAAGGTGCAAAGGTGGTAATGCACCTCTGGGGTGTTACAGAATGTATTGGCTCCGATGAACTGAAGTTATTGCTTCGCAAAGTCTCGTGAGACTTTGGGTAATAACTTCATAAATACATTTTTTACTGTAAAAAAACATTTCTCGAACTTGGGTTCGGTTCCAAGTGGTACTTGGGTTCGGTTTACAGTACAAATTAATTTATGAAGTTATTACGCGAAGTCTCACGAGATTTCGCAAAGCAAAACCTTCGGCTTATCGGAGTCAATACATTCTAATACTGTATGAGCTCCTGCTCCGTACAGTATTAGAACAAAGTTTTATGCGAATCGACTTCGGATGTTTCATCCGAAGTCGATTCGCTCATCCTTAATTGCTATGACACGTGGAATGCCACAACATAAAAATTTTGGTTTATCTTTCTGACACAGAGCTCCAAATTTCCTGCATAGATATAGATTCAGAACGTAATATCTTGGCTGTCTGCAGCAGCCACCCTACGCAGCATAAGAGCTTAATGCATATTGTTATAAACTGAACTGTCATTTACTGTGCTATCCCAGGGCAGGTCATCAATTCATCGGTGGGGGTTCGACACTCGGCACCCCCACTGATCAGCTGTTACCTGCAGCCTCCAGCAGAGTAACTAGTACTTTGAACATTGCTAGATGCACAGCTCCATTCATAGTGTTGTGGCCACGCTGGGTAACTGCAGTTCAAGTGACTGTAGCATGGTATGGCCACTGGTTTAATCCTTTCCTGACCAGCGCCGTACTAGTATGGCATTGGCCGAGTCTTTAAAGATGGCACCCACTCCTGAGCGGAGAGGGTGCCATAGCTGCAGGTGGCCTGCTGTTTCTTATAACAGATACCCGCGGCAAATGTCCACAATCGGCAGTAATGCCAATCACGGACATTTAACCCCTCAGATGCCGTGGTCAATCCTTACCAAGGCATCTGAGCGTGCTTCCGGTGATGCTCCGGCTCACCCGTGCGGTGATCGGAGGAGCCGGAGTTTGTGTGTAGCAGCCCCTGTCTTTGTGAATGACAGGAGGCTGCTGCATAGTATTTCCCAGACGTCAGAGCCCCACTGATCAGATACTGTTGACATATCTGGAAGATAGGTCATCAGTAATAATTACTTGGAAAACCCCTTGAAAAATATCCTGTAGTCTTGCAGTTTTTGTTCTGGCTATTGAGCTTAATAATAGGCTGACACTTCATATTGTAAAGCGATCACTTTTCAACAGGCATCTCATTATCATCAGATAAGATGTCTGCCCCTATAATCATGTGCAATCAGTAGAATAAAAACGAATCAGAAAATAAAGACAAATTGTGAAAAAAAATCTCAGAAAACCCCTTTAACAGTTCAGCCCAAGCAGAGCTCTGGCAGGGGGGCTGCTTTATCTGCTCATATCTTGGGATTGGTGGATTGGTAACAGATAGAGATATGGGCCTGGTCTTGTTTGAAAACTGGCAAAAAGACCATAATCTACGACATCTGGAGATATAACTTTTAGAATTCAGGTCGGGAGTGAAAGCAGTAGAACCTGCTTTTACTTTCAGCAGCATTTACTGCCAACCCGATATCTAACAGCTACATCTCCCGATGTCATCTCCCGATGTAGTGGAGATAACGCTGTGACTCTAGTCTAGTTTCAAAACAAGACCAGGCCTGCTCCTACCAATCCTGAGATATGAGGGGTTAAAACAGCCCTCCACTCTTCAGTCTGGAGGAAGGGGGATGGGGGATGGAGGAAGGGGGATGGGGGATGGGGGATGGGGAGTTGGAGAACTGACAGCCTGCATGATTTTTTTTTAATTTTTTTTATACACCCAGATAGGGTAAGCGGGCGCAGTACAGAGGCAAAATACAAGTTCTTAACTCAAAAGTCAGTGTTTTTTCACACTTGAGGCAATTGCACAAAACAGCAGTAACTTTGTAGTCTTCGTGTTAATTCACACACAATGGAAAGTTCATATAACACAAGTCACCTTGCTGGCAGTTCTGCCTCCAGTAGTCCACAGCCGGCTTTAGGGGGCCTGTTTCCCCAGCGTGCGGCTCTCAGCCCTCCAGCACGGCACAAAGCCTCAGATCCCAAAGATAGATACATCTCTGCTGAGCCCAGCTGCATATTTAAGGACAGCCAGGTGCTGCCAAAACCCGGACCGGCACTTAAACTGTGGTCCAGTATTTGAATGCAATCTGATAAGAAGCTTCTTATACACCGTACAGCCCGAACACAAAAGACGAAAATCATCTATTGAAAAGTAATACCGCCGACTGCGTAATACAGCCTGGCTGGTAACCGATCGGGGTGAGATTCCTACAATCCCCACGTGGGGTGAAATTCCTACAACCCCAAATCAAACTACCCGGCGATCCCCGCAGCCTGCAATCCAGGAATAAAGAGCGCGCCAACACGTGGGGCGCCAACTCCAGGAAACAGACACCTACACGCCGCTGCACGGACTTATCCGGGAGGAAACCTATACTAAAGCCGACAGTATGGTAAATCAGCTACATTGTAGCTAACACAAGTATCGTTTTACCTTCTATACATGATACAAAATACTATTATAACATCTAAATGTAAAACCTATCGGCACAATCTAGAATCACTATTAGCATTGCTGCGACTTTCACTATAAATATACCTGCATATTAGGAACGAGTTCATATATTTTTCTAACCTCTATCATTATATTCCCATAATCACCGGACCAAATTTGTTTACTAATATATATATATATATATATATATATATATATATATATATATATATATATATATATAAAAAATAAAAGAATTCCGCAGCACATCCACGTAGTAAAGAAAATGAAAAAACTTTATTCACCAAGCATGCGACGTTTCAATCCTCTCAATGGGACTTTCCTCAAGCAGTAATATATATAAAAAATTCCACTTTAGTTATTTATTTATATTATTCACTAATCACTGGAACGATCTTTTTTTTTCTCTTTTTTCCCCATTTTGATGAACGCAGTTTTGGATATATCTATTTGCTATATGGACACAATGAACTAAATCAAAACTACAATAGGACTATCTATTTTAATAATTCATACTATTTTGTATATATATTTAATATATTTTTTATACACCTTTTTTTTATATTAGCATACAATATCTTAATAAAATCCTACAATTTTAATTGAAATGATATATGAAATTATACACTATTTGAAATAATCAATAAGTGATTGTACCACAATTAATTGGTTATATCTTGCCTATAATGTCTCATACCGATGCAGTTCTGGATGGTTGAGTTTCCTGTTATACAATAACATTTACATTTTTAGTCTACTGGGTTCTCAGAGAAAACTCTTTTAACAGAGCCCCAGAACCATTTGCCACAACAGGTGAGCCACCATATACCCTCTATACTTTAGATTTTTATCAAGCTTTTGACAGATCTAAGGGCATGTCCTTTCTGCTGCAGCTCTCTCCCTTTCACAACTCATGAGGCAGTTGAATGAAACTGAGCATGTGCGGCCTTCTCAGTGAGCAGGACAAAAAAAAAAAAAAAAAGGAAAAAACAGCAGGTGGCGCTATACAGATACATTTTATTGAATAACTCAGTGACTATGCAAAATTTTTAATTACATGCAATTACAAAACTATTCAGGTCCAGGTGCTGGTTTATAAACTGTATAATGTTTTTCACTTGTGTCCCCGGAGTACTTCACATGTACAGTACAGACCAAAAGTTTGGACACACCTTCTTATTCAAAGAGTTTTCTTTATTTTCATGACTATGAAAATTGTAGATTCACACTGAAGGCATCAAAACTATGAATTAACACATGTGGAATTATATACATAACAAAAAAGTATGAAACAACTGAAAATATGTCATATTCTAGGTTCTTCAAAGTAGCCACCTTTTGCTTTGATTACTGCTTTGCACACTCTTGGCATTCTCTTGATGAGCTTCAAGAGGTAGTCCCCTGAATTGGTTTTCACTTCACAGGTGTGCCCTGTCAGGTTTAGTAAGTGGGATTTCTTGCCTTATAAATGGGGTTGGGACCATCAGTTGCGTTGTGGAGAAGTCAGGTGGATACTCAGCTGATAGTCCTACTGAATAGACTGTTAGAATTTGTATTATGGCAAGAAAAAAGCAGCTAAGTAAAGAAAAACGAGTGGTCATCATTACTTTAAGAAATAAAGGTCAGTCAGTCCGAGAAATTAGGAAAACTTTGAAAGTGTCCCCAAGTGCAGTCACAAAAACCATCAAGTGCTACAAAGAAACTGGCTCACATACGGACCGCCCCAGGAAAGGAAGACCAAGAGTCACCTCTGCTGCGGAGGATAAGTTCATCCGAGTCACCAGCCTCAGAAATCGCAGGTTAACAGCAGCTCAGATTAGAGACCAGGTCAATGCCACACAGAGTTCTAGCAGCAGACACATCTCTAGAACAACTGTTAAGAGGAGACTGTGTGAATCAGGCATTCATGGTAGAATATCTGCTAGGAAACCACTGCTAAGGACAGGCAACAAGCAGAAGAGACTTGTTTGGGCTAAAGAACACAAGGAATGGACATTAGACCAGTGGAAATCTGTGCTTTGGTCTGATGAGTCCAAATTTGAGATCTTTGGTTCCAACCACCGTGTCTTTGTGCGACGCAGAAAAGGTGAACGGATGGACTCTACATGCCTGGTTCCCACCGTGAAGCATGGAGGCGGAGGTGTGATGGTGTGGGGGTGCTTTTCTGGTGACACTGTTGGGGATTTATTCAAAATTGACTGAACCAGCATGGCTACCACAGCATCTTGCAGCGGCATGCTATTCCATCCGGTTTGCGTTTAGTTGGACCATCATTTATTTTTCAACAGGACAATGACCCCAAACACACCTCCAGGCTGTGTAAGGGCTATTTGACCATGAAGGAGAGTGATGGGGTGCTGCGCCAGATGACCTGGCCTCCACAGTCATCGGACCTGAACCCAATCGAGATGGTTTGGGGTGAGCTGGACCGCAGAGTGAAGGCAAAAGGGCCAACAAGTGCTAAGCATCTCTGGGAACTCCTTCAAGACTGTTGGAAGACCATTTCAGGTGACTACCTCTTGAAGCTCATCAAGAGAATGCCAAGAGTGTGCAAAGCAGTAATCAAAGCAAAAGGTGGCTACTTTGAAGAACCTAGAATATGACATATTTTCAGTTGTTTCACACTTTTTTGTTATGTATATAATTCCACATGTGTTAATTCATAGTTTTGATGCCTTCAGTGTGAATCTAAAATTTTCATAGTCATGAAAATAAAGAAAACTCTTTGAATGAGAAGGTGTGTCCAAACTTTTGGTCTGTACTGTATATTAAAAATTTACAATAAAAAAAGTGACTGGAGGTCACAGTATGCAGTAGGATCCTGTACTTGATCATGCTATAAAGATACATTTAGAAAGTAATCTGATTCACTGGCAGCACGGCACAATGTCAGACTGTCCAACTGGTAACACCCAGCTATCAAGCTATTCGTAAATTACTAAGAGGAATAACAGAGGATTGGCACTACACAGCGTTCTAAGAAAGTATTCTTGTCATATAATAGGAAATAAAATTACTTACTAAACCAGACATGTCAGCAGAGGTGACAGCTCCTCTAGACGCGCCTGCCTCCTGTGCTGTGCAGGAGGCCGCCGTGTGTCCCCCACCTTGATAAATCGTAGTGTCCTCCCATTGCCAGTCAGAATGACACTCCGATACCAGCCACAGTCGTCAGCCATAACACGTTTCCCGATGTGATCCTTCACAGCCCGTCACATGGAACTTCTCTTCTGCCATATCACATCTGTCAGGAGAGAGACTGCACATTCATCTGCAGGCCATATGACATACACACACATGGTACACACATACAGGGGTGCACCACCAATGAGGCCAGGTGAGTCGATCGCCTCAGGCAGCACCAGGTAGGGGCAAGAGGGGGGGCAGTGAAAGGAGCATGGGCAATGAGCACTTTCATTGTGGCAAAGGGGCTACGTCAAGAAACTGGCATTGGGGGGGGGGGCGCCGTTTTAGTTTTCGTCTCAGGCAGCAGAAAGGCTAGGTGCGCCCCTGCACACATATTCCACTGCAGAGAATGCACTCTTTTACAACATTGGTACCTTTGCTTTGCAGGGGTTTTCAGTTTATATATTTTTATGGCACGTCATTAAGTACCAGGCCCAGTTTCATTTTTGCATTTTAGTTTTTTCCTTCTCATGTTAAGATAGCCATAGCTTTTTAAATTTGCCATTTCCATATAGCCATACAAGGGCTTATTTTTTGCAGGATAAGTTATATTTTTTAATGGCAAAAAATATCTTTGTACGGTTAAATTAAAAACAACAATTACAATTGGGTCTTGATATTACAGTGTTTACTGTGCGCTAAAAAATTGCATGACGTCCTTA
The DNA here is from genome assembly GCF_014858855.1 of Bufo gargarizans. Lineage (NCBI taxonomy): Eukaryota > Metazoa > Chordata > Amphibia > Anura > Bufonidae > Bufo > Bufo gargarizans. Next base: position 87,401,518 of record NC_058090.1, on the reverse strand, counting down.
TTCTGCGGCTCAATATGATTATGTTGATAACAAATTTGTATCTTTGTTTTACTACTTATAAAAAAAAATTTTGGAAAAAATATATTTTCTTTGGAAAACAGGTGTTTTGGGTTTTGATATTACGGCTTTTACTGTGGGCCAAAAAATGACATGACATCCTTATTTTGTGGGTCAATACAATAACGGCCATAATAAATTTGTATAGTTTTTAAATTGTTTTGCTACTTTAACCCCTTAGGGACCGGGCTCATTTTCACCTTAAGGACCAGGCCATTTTTTGGAAATCTGACTAGTGTCACTTTATGTTGTGATAACTTTAAAACGCTTTGACTTATCCAGGGCATTCTGAGACAGTTTTTTGTCACATATTGTACTTCATGACACTGGTAAAATGGAGTTAAAAAAATTCATTTTTATTTATAAAAAAATATCAAATTTGCCCAAAATTTAGAAAAATTAGCAAATTTCCAAGTTTCAATTTCTCTACTTCTATAATACATAATAATACATAGTAATACCTCCAAAAATTGTTATTACTTTACATTCCCCATATATCTACTTCATGTTTGGATCATTTTGGGAATGACATTTTATTTTGGGGGGACATTACAAGGCTTAGATGTTTATAAGCAAATCTTGAAATTTCTCAGAAATTTTCAAAAACCTACTTTTTAAGGACCAGTTCAGGTCTGAAGTCACTTTGCGAGGCTTACATAATAGAAACCACCCAAAAATGACCCATTCTAGAGACTACACCCCTCAAGGTATTCAACGATTTTACAAATTTTGTTAACCCTTTAGGTGTTCCACAAGAATTCATGGAAAATAGAGATACAATTTCAAAATTTCATTTTTTGGCAGATTTTCCATTTTAATAATTTTTTTCCAGTTACAAAGCAAGGGATAACAGCCAAACAAAACTCAATATTTATGGCTCTGATTCTGTAGTTTACAGAAACACCCAATATGTGGTCGTAAACTGCTGTACGGGCACACGGCAGGGCGCAGAAGGAAAGGAATGCCATACGGTTTTTGCAAGGCAGATTTTGCTGGACTGGTTTTTTGACACCATGTCCTATTTGAAGCCCCCCTGATGCACCCCTAGAGTAGAAACTCCAAAAAAGTGACCCCATTTTTGAAACTATGGGATACGGTGGCAGTATTGTTGGTACTAGTTTAGGGTACATATGATTTTTGGTTGCTCTTTTTTGTTATTTACAACATTTATCTGACAGGTTAGATCATGTGGTATTTTTATAGACCAGGTTGTCACGGACGCGGCGATTCCCCAATATGTATACTTTCTTTTATTTTTATTTACACAATGATTTCATTTTTAAAACAAAAAAATCATGTTTTAGTGTTTCCATAGTCTGAGAGCCATAGTTTTTTCAGTTTTTGGGCGATTATCTTGGATAGGGTAAGATTTTTGCCGGATGAGATGACGGTTTGATTGGCACTATTTTGGGGTGCATATGACTTTTTGATCGCTTGCTATTACACTATTAGGTTATGTGATATTTTTATACAGCCGGTCGATATGGATGCGGCGATACCTAATATGTATACTTTTTTTATTTATGTAAGTTTTACACAATAACAGCTTTTTTAAAACAAAAAAATGTTTTAGTGTCTCCATATTCTGAGCCATACTTTTTTTATTTTTTGGGCAATTGTCTGAGGTAGGGGCTCAACGGTTAGATTGGTACTATATTGGTGGGCATACGCCTTTTTGATCGCTTGCTGTTGTACTTTTTGTGATGTAAGGTAACAAAAAAATTGTTTATTTAGCACAGTTTTTATTTATTAATTTTTTACGGTGTTTATCTGAGGGGTTAGTTCATGTGATATGTTTATAGATCCAGTCGATACGGACGCAGCGATACCTAATATGTCAAATTTTTCCCCCCCTTATTTTTACCAATTTTTTTCCACTTTATTTGGGGAAAATGACGTTTTTGTTTCTTTTTACTTGAAACAAAAATTTTTGGGAGGGGGGTATTTTTTCAACTTTTTTTTTAACTTTTATTTTTTGTCTCACTTTTGGACTTCAACTTTTGGGGGTTTAATCCTTTACAATGTATTCCAATACTTCTGTATTGAAATGCATTGGCTGTATGAGTAATACAGTGAGTATTACCCATACAGCTTCCGGGCTGTGAGATCCAGGGGGCTGGATCTCACAGGCACGTCACAGGAAGGCATCGTGCTGCCTTCCATGCCATCGGGTCCTCCCTACAGCCCCACAGGGACCCGATGGCACCTGCGCCCGCTGCAACTTAGAAAAGCCACAAACCGCAGGTCTTGCGGCGATTGCCAACACAGGGGGGTCACGGGACCCCCGCGCATTTAGCCAAGGTGCCTGCTCAATGATTTGAGCAGGCAGCGGTGATAAACTTAAAAAAATTATTTGCATTGCCATTTTCTAACAGCCATAACTTTTTTAGATTTCATTCCACAGATCTGTATGAGGGCTTGATTTTTTTGAGGGACAAGCTGTAGTTTATTGGTACCATTTTTTGGATTACATACAACTTTTTGATCACTGTTAGGCCCCTTTCACACGAGCCAGTTTTCCGCGTGGGTGCAATGCATCGCACCCGCACTGAATCCTGACCCATTCATTTCAATGGGTCTGTGTACATGAGTGGTTTTTTTTTAACGCATTAGTTCTGCGTTGCGTGAAAAAGGCAGCATGTTCTATATTCTGCGTTTTTCACGCAGCCCTGGCCCCATAGAAGTGAATGGGGCTTCAGTGAAAAATGCATTGCATTCGCAAAGGAAGTGTGAATGCGATGCGTTTTTCACAGATGGTTGCCAAGAGATGTTGTTTGTAAACCTTCAGTTTTTTATCACACGTGTGAAAAACGCATCAAAACGCATTGCAGACAAAACTGACTGAACTTGCTTGAAAAATAGTGCGAGTTTCCCTAAATGCATCCGGACCTAATCTGTCATGCTCGTGTTAAAGAGACCTTATTCAATATTTGGGGGCAATAAGGTGACCGAAATTGACAAATCTCATGTTTTAATTTTTTTTGAACACCGTGCAGAAAACCAGTCAGTATCTGGTGTGGTCACCATTTGCCTCACGCAGTGCAACACATCTCCGTCGCATAGAGTTGATCGGGTTGTTGATTGTGGCCTGTGGAATGTTGGTCCACTCCTCTTCAATAGCTGTGCGAAGTTGCAGAATATTGGCAGGAACTGGAACAGGCTGTCGTATACGCCGATCCAGAGCATCCCAAACATGCTCAATGGTGACATGTCCAGTGAGTATGCTGGCCGTCCAAGAACTGGGATGTTTTCAGCTTTTGGGTATTGTGTACAGATCCTTGCAATATGGGACCGTGCATCATCATGCTGCAACATGAGGTGATGGTCGTGGATGAATCGCACAATGGGCCATCAATAAAATGCACCTGTGTTCGTTGTCCATAACATACGCCTCCCCATACCATAACCCCACCGCCACCACGGGCCACTCGATCCACAACGTTGAAGTCAGCAAACCGCTCACCCACAGGACGCCACACACGCTGTCCGCCATCTGTCCTGAACAGTGAAAACCGTGACTCATCCGTGAACAGAATGCCTCTCCAACGTGCCAGACTCCAACGAATGTGAGCATTTGCCCACTCAAGTCTGTTACGATGACGAACTGCAGTCAGGTCCAGACCCCGATGAGGACGACGAGCATGCAGATGAGCTACCCTGAGGCGTTTTCTGACAGTGTGTGCAGAAATTCTTTGGTTATGCAAACAGATTGTTGCTGCAGCTGTCCGGGTGGCTGGTCTCAGACGATCATGGAGGTGAACATGCTGGATGTGGAGGTCCTGGGCTGGTGTGGTTACACGTGGTCTGCTGTTGTGAGGCCGGTTGCATGTACTCCCAAATTCTCTGAAACGCCTTTGGAGACAGCTTATGGTAGAGAAATGAACATTCATTGCATGGGCAACAGCTCTGGTAGACATTCCTGCAGTCAGCATGCCACTTGCACGCTCCCTCAAACGTTGCAACATCTGTGGCATTGTGCTGTGTGATCAAACTGCACATTTCAGAGTGGGCTTTTATTGTGGGCAGTCTAAGGTACACCTGTGCAATATTCATGCTGTCTAATCAGCACCTTGATATGCCACACCTGTGAGGTGGGATGGATTATCTCGGCAAAGGAGAAGTGCTCACTAACACAGATTTAGACAGATTTGTGAACAGTAGTTGAGAGTAATGGGTCTTTTGTGTAGGTAGAAAATGTTTCAGATCTTTGAGTTCAGCTCATGCAAAATGGAAGCCAAAACCGAAAGTGTTGCGTTTATATTTTTGCTCAGTGTAAGGCCTCCTGCACACGACAGTATTTTTTAACGTCCCGCAAAACGTGGTTCAGTTGTACCGTGATCCGTGCCCGTTTTTTCTTCCGTGGGTCTTCCGTGATTTTTGGAAGATCCACGGACATGAAAAATGAAAAAAAAAATCTAAGTCAAGTTTGCCATTGAAATGATAAGAAAAGATGGACACGGATCACGGACGACAATCTTGTGTGCATCCGTGAACCGTTGGCCGTGAAAAAAAATAGGACTGGTCCTATTTTTTTCACGGCCAGGAAACACGGATCACGGATGTGGCTGCCAAACGGTGCATTTTCCGATTTTTCCACGGACCCATTGAAAGTCAATGGGACCGCAGAAAAACACGTTAAACAGGACAACGGCCACAGGTGCACACAACGGTCATGTGCAGGAGGCCTAATATGGTGAATGGGATTCTGCCACTCTACCTGCTGAGCTGTGCCTCGTGTGCAGCTCTGCAGGCAGATGACCATGGTAGACCTGGGAAGCTTTAGCAGGGCTCAAGATCATGGTAACCGATTGGAGCCCTGCGATTTCACTGTGGGGTGCCAATTGGAAGACAGAGGGAGCCGCATCCCTCTTCCTAACCTCACAGATGCCACAATTGCTACTGAACGCGGCATCTGAGGCATTAAATTACCGTTTTCTGAGTCATCGACGATCCTGTTCATTGCAGCCCGATTCCTGCTTTATTGTAAAGCCAGCACCTGCTGTGTATGAAGCAGGCTCAGCGCAGTAGCCCGCTCTATACAAGATCGGTACGTCAAGGTGGCTGAAGGGGTTAAACCTCACTTGGTTGTCAGTGAAGGTGCACTCACTTTGCCGTATTCACCTCAGAGGAGATGCTCACTTTGATGCACCCTTAGGTTATGTTCACATGGTTATATTAGCACGCTAAAAAGTTATGTGAAATTCCACACGCTTTCCATATTGGCTTTTTTCTTATGTGAGTTTCCATTTGGGGTAGGTTCACATGGAGGTTTTTGAAGCAGGTTTCCCTTCAGGTTTTCAGCCAAAGCCAGAAATGATTTGAAAGGAATCGGAAATATTAGGGCTTTTTCACAAGAGCGATATGGATTGTATTAGGATCTGTTCCGGAAAAACTAATGGTTTTGCACGCAAGTTCAATAATTTTTTTCTGCGATTGCGTTCAATGTTTGCATTTTTTCCTGTCCAGATTGTATCAGTTTTGATGCGTTTTTCACACGCGTGGAGAAAAACGGAAGAATAATGCATCTGAATGCCTTCCGTTTTTCACACACGTCCCATTGATTTCTATGGGGCCAGGAATGCGTGAAAAACGCACAGTATAGAACACGCTGCGATTTTCCTGAACATAGAGATGATCAGTGATCAACAACGCTCATGTGCACAGACCCACTGCAATGAATGGCATCACATCCGGACGGAAAACCCGCTTGTGAGAAAGAGCCTTAACGGAAGGATAAGGGTCTGTTCACACAGTTTTTTTACATGGATTTTGGTGCCGATTCCGCAATCACAAACCATGCTGAAAACACTTGCAATTCATCTCCATTGAATTCAATACTTTGGGGCACAATTACACCTTAAAAAGTCACAAATCTGGTAGTAAAATAGTCACAAGTCCCATTTTTTAACCGGCCATGCGACAATATTTAGTCGCACAGCTGGTTTTACATGTAAGTGTAAAAAAACTACGCCAGGCGCAAGAACTGCCTAGTTTATGACTATGCACCTGGCTGGCATAGTTTTTAGCTAACAGTTGTGGTAAATGTAAGTAAATTTGCTGGGGCTGGCCCTGACACTACCCCTGACATGTCCCTATAACGTCCAATTGGCGTTCATGGCCATATGTTGCATAGCCGTACGGAAAAATGGGACTTGCAACACTTTTTACGTCTAAAAGTTTCACAAGTCCCTTAGTAAATGTGAAACTTTTGATGCAGATTTTGATGTGGATTTTGATGCGTTTTTTAGGCTTTGTTCACATCTCCATTTTTTTTTTTTAGCTCTGGCAGGCTGTTCCGGCATAGGCGTTGCCAGATCCTCTACTTTCACCGCTGGGTTCCCATTGACTGCCATCAGGTCTGGCGGTGATCTGGCATAAATGCCGGGTTTTGGTCGGACAAAAAACTTGATGCGTGCTGCCGGCATTTGCTCCGGATCTGGCAGACGGATCACAGAAACTGAGATATAAACGAGGCCTAAGGCCTCCTGTTTATTTCCACACCAAGAATGAACATGCTTGTTCTTTTTGTCAACAACACGGATTATCAATCGGCACGCTCCATATAAACGAACTTACAGATTTCACATAAAAAACAATGGGAGTGAACATGGCAGCACTATCGCTCCTTCAACCGAAAAAAGCCTCCTGTCCAGATATGATGACTGCTTGTCTATTATAGTCTTTTAAGGTACATGGCAAAAACGAATACGAATTTTGCTGCCATTTTATATATAAAGGTGTAGATGTATCCTGCTGCTACTAGTAAGGTGGTGTCATTTTGACCTGTTTATGCCGTACTTTCCACCTCCGCATGAATGCACCTGTGGAAATTTCCTCTAAGCATTGGACTATCGATTCCAGCCTCTGCTGATCATCTGGATATCACGTTAGCTTGTGTTTCCACTCCATTGGGAATGCCGCATGAATGTCTTACCTTCTGCAAGCAGCAGAAGCGCTTGTCTACAGGCCGCAGATTAAGATGCAGCTGCTTCGTGTAGGAAGGATAAGTGGAACAGCTCAGAAGACAATGCAGAGGAAATTGAGGGGTTGGATGGACACCTGCAGGGTCTGCACGCTCCCATATCCTACTGAGATATACTATAATAGGCTGTCAGAGATACATGCCGCCGCCATGTCCACCGGAGAACTTCCCCTATTGCCTGGGGCTGACCTGGTGAAAATAATCAGCAAATTTAAAGGCAAAGCAAAATCTGGTGTGTAAGGCCTTATTCAGACATCGATGTTTGGTCAGTGATTGTGGACCAAAGCCAGGAGTGGAGCCTCCACAGAGATAAGATGTAATGGAAGGCTGTGCACCTGTTCTGTGTTTAGACCTGCTTCTGATTTTGGCTCACAATCACTGACCAAACACTTGGGGGAGGGGGAGATTTATCAAGAGAAAAACTGGCTTACTTGCCTAAAGCAACCAATCAGGTTCCAGCTTTCATTTTCCAGAGCTCTTTTGAAAAATGAAAGCTGGAATCTAATTGGTTGCTATGGGCAACTAAGTGAGTTCTACTTTACACCAGGTTTGATAAATCTCTCCCACTGACTGTTAGGCCCCTTTCACACGAGTGAGTTTTCCATGTGGGTGCAATGCGTGACGTGAACGCACAGCACCCGCACTGAATCCTGACCTATTCATTTCAATGGGTCCCTGCACATGAGCGTTGTTTTTCACGCATCACTTCTGCGTTGCGTGAAAATTGCAGCATGTTCTATATTCTGCGCTTTTCACGCAGCCCTGGCCCCAGAGAAGTGAATGGGGCTGCGTGAAAAACACATTGCATCCTCAAGCAGGTGCGTTTTTCACTGATGGTTGCTAAGAGATGTTGTTTGTAAACCTTCCGTTTTTTTATCACGCACGTGAAAAACGCATTGCACTCCCGCGGAAAAAACTGACTGAACTTGCTTGCAAAATTGTGCGAGTTTCACTGAACCCACCCTGAACGCATCCGGACCTAATCCGTCACGCTCATGTGAAAGAGGCCTATGAATAAGGCATAATCTGTGGCCAAAACCCCTCTGGTTTGCTAAACTGCAAGCGGACATCCACCACAGTTTCCAGCATGCCAAGAAAGGACGTGTCTATAAACCATGGCACCATGAACTTCAGCAGGGTCTTCCATTGAAAACAATGGGAGGTGGGCTTCGCGCAGAAGCTAGCAGCTGTTTGGTTCAGAACCTGCACCACGTTCCGCCAGCAAAAGACTCTGAGTGAGATTTATGAGTTGCCTATAGCAACCAATCAAATTCATTTCCCAAAAGAGCTCCAAAAACTGAAAGCTGGAATCTTATCGGTTGCTATGGGCAACTAAACCAGTTGTCCTTTACCCTAGAGTGGTCCTAGCTTCCTCTGGTACAGAACTCTACATCTCCTACATAGATAAATATCTGGCTGAAGTCACCTGGACAGAACCTACCGACATCTTGGTTGTCGGCATTCTACATGATCTTTTAACCACCGCTCTCTGGACACAATCCTTCAGCCAGTTTTCATTCTGAGACCTTTAAGAAAATGCTCACCACATAGTCCATGCACCAGTCATTTGCACCTCATTTATTATACTTTCATAAATCTGATTTGTCTTTTTTGGTTTAAGTCTCTTCTTTCTGACATTATAAACACGCATTATAGCTCAGAATGTGGCTTAAATAAGTGTTTATGACCTCTTAGTAGTTTAGAGATAAGGTTGATTAGATGGCCAGCACAAAGTGAAAGTACCAGTCACACAGCAAGAAAAACAGTTAAAACTTTGTGACAGAACAGCTCAATATTTTTAATAAAAGCCAATTGAAAAAAAAAATTGAAAAAAATGAGTAACATGCAATCATAGAAAAATTGCCTCCGAAGGTGTACATGGCGTTTAATTAAATGTACAGTCGATAAACTGAATAGTGGTGCCACAATACTTACAATGGATGTCTAGTGAGCTCAAACTTTTAAGGTATTAGTGGATATGCTCTTCTTATAAAGCCTAGCTCATTCATACAGTGACCAGATAACTATTACTGTTGATATTATGTTTTTGGATGGGTGGTCATCAGTCAGTGAGCCTTGCATCCTGGTAGTTTGTGATTTATGATTTGGCATAGGATGGCTGAACTTTTAGTATAGATTTTTTCTACTGAGGTCACCCAGCTTCTCTGGCTGTGGTGTCTTTGTAGTATTTTTTTATGAAACATTTTATTGAATTTTCAATACAGAATTATCATGTACAATAGGTCCAAATACAACTACCAATACTACAATACCAATACTACTACCAATGTAGTTCTAGCCATAAACCAGCAAGTACTATGAGGAGAGATGGTTGAAGAGGCAGAACACGTCAAATAATAAAACAATACCCCAGACCGCTGTAGAGCCACTAAAGTAACAACCAGGAGAGGCACCGAATAAAGAAAGCATGATAAAGATGTCAAAGGGAAAGAAGAAAGGTTGAAGAAACCCAACCGTTCCCCGCCCCACTCCCTACCATGACCATCTGTTACCCTATTGATCAGGTCCCAAAGAAAACAGCCTCCCACTGTATTCTCGAGGAGCCCCTCAGCACCCTCAATGCAAGTGGTCCCAAAGACCTTGCAGGCTCTCTGTTAGATACCACTGTGTGTATTGACTCCATCAATTTGATCGAGTCTTCTTTACACCAATGTCTTACAATAAATGGTTTCCACTTCTTGACTTGTTATTCTTTGTGCTTAGCTATGTCTAGTCTATCAAAACCAATACACCTGAATTATAATATCAGAGAGTGCGGGATTATCTGCAGACAGCCATTTGTTGACAGGACTGCATGAATCAGTGGAGGTATACCACCTAGTATGACCATCTGCCCCTAGGGCAGACAGAGAGTCTGAATAGAATACTGACCCCAAAACCTCTGAATGTTAGGAGACTCCTGGATCCCATGCCACAAGTTAAGACAGTGAACCCTGGCATCTGTGGCAGGCAGTCAGTCTCTCACCAAGATAATGGCCCTATGAATGATCTTAAAGTGAGTTTCCCTTAACTGCTCACATATTATAAATGTACAAACTGTCTCCCATCCCTCCAAAATCCACTATTATAAAAATTTCCTCTACTCTCCAGTACTCTCCGGAGTACTCACCCCTCCTCTGTGCCGTGCTCACCGCCTCTTCCTGCTGTGGTTGTGCATGTACCCATAGTGTGTACACTCATTCTTCCTGGCTCTTAAAGGATCAGCACATGAACTGACTAACTTGTCCCCAGCCTATGACCCCGTTTCATGGTGTAAGTATTTCACCTTTCCCTATGGGAAGGTGCCTTAGCAATAAGGTTCCCAGGATGCCTAGTTCCTGCACGGTTCTCCTGCCATTGTGTACTCTAACCTCTCTTGCCTGATCTCTGCCTGATAACAATTTTGACTCTATGCCATCTGTCTTGACCTCTGCCTGTATATCATATTGACCCTGTGCCACCTGCCCTGACCTCTTGTCTGTTTTATTGTATTGCACAAACTTTGCCTGTCCTGACCTTGGCTTGCCCCCTGACAACACTTCTTCTTGTCCATTGGTGCCACGCATCGGTGTCTCTTGACCTTCCTGGATCACCAGCCTCTGAACAGAGACTGCTTCTACAAGCAGCGGCCTGGTGGCTCCTGAAGAGAAATTCAGATCTCCATATGAGGTTGTGGGGAAGGGGGGAATACCAAGAGACCACTTTAACAAAGCCATCATGAATAGCCCTGTGCCAAATGCATTCACTGGCACAGTTGGTCCACACACAAAAAGGAATCCAGTGTCCTAATACACAACTAGACTGAAGTGGACCAGCAAGCTTGCTTTGAGTTCCTATGAATACCTAAACAGATCAGGCTACAGAGGGAGGGAAGAGGAGAATGGGGAGAAGAAACTCAGGGGCGTCGTTAGGTCAAAACATTCGGGGCTTGAGCCCCGGATGTTTTGTCCAGTGCCCCGAATGTTATGCTGGCCTGGTACAATTTTTAAAAAAATTTGGCTATTCCTGGGCTTAATTTGTGTAAACCAGAACACCCCTTTAAGCATGCCTTTAATGTGCAATTTCAACACCGTGGGCTTGTGACCCGAATGTTTTCAGACCCTAGCAACGCCCCTGTGAAACTGAATATGAATCTGACTACTGACTTAAAAATGGAAGCTCAGGTGCAGGTTGGTATATATGTGAATTGACCTCAGTCAGCTCAGTCTCTGAATACATCAAGGTAATGATTACTAAAGAAGGTTTCATCACTGTAGAACCAGTGCCTCTGTGATTCTGTGGTGTCCACGCTAGATCTGAGCTCTATACATCTCTCTCCATTGTGCACGTCTCATGTTTTTGTGTTGCAGGCTTTTATTAGAGAATGCCTGTGCTCACACTGTGAATGTATTCAGAGGTATAAATAGTATACGCATGTAATCCTTTAGAAAGCCAGCAGTATAGTGAGGTGCAAGCAGGACATTCATCACTTCTGGTAATGGTACTTTAGACTCCAGGAAATATTACACAGAAGTCTAAACAGAATTCACAAGAAAAAGTTGGCCATTGTAATCATTCTGTAGTCCCAGGAGAGTTCAAGGTGTTAGATACATTACCCTGGTACATTCTGCTCAGGTATTCCAGAATTACAAAGTATTAGTACAGTATGGGAACTTTCTTGTCTTTTGGATATATAATGCTAATTGCTAACCCACCATTAATATTCTGCCTTTCATTGTGGGCAGCTGTATCTTGTGATCTCAGCCTGACTACCAGTCCAGACCTTGTTTTCCCCTATTGACTGAAGGTTATTATGTAAGACATCCTTTGAAATACGGAATTACATCATCATCTATAAAATCCATTTTAGCAATTCTCAGGTACTCACCTTGTTGCTGTGTATGTTCCTCCTTACATAGTATGCTGCTAGAAATATCATAGGTGGCTCCATATAAACATTAGCTGCAAATGATAAAGCTCTCCTGACTCACACTGGTTGCCTATACTATTTGTTTGTGTGTGCTGTGTGCAGAATCTTCAGTGTACTCTATGAAATGCAGCTTCACACTGCTCCCCCTTGACTCCTGTTTATAAGAGCTGACATGGAGAAGCCTATCACATGCAGGAGAGACAGGCTGAAGCTGCATCACATAGGATACATAGACTCTACACTGTGAAATAGGGGGCAGAAGTTATATGTCACTGATCTATGTGATGAAACGCCATCCCCTCTGTCTCTCAAGAGCCTGAGTTGTAATGGGAAATGTAGGTTTGCTTTATATCAGAGAGCAAGGAGTAACCAAGATGGCAAAGAACCCAAAACTGGTACATCAACTAAAACATTTACACGCAAGGCATATGCAAGCGCCTCTATATTATTATTTAATGATAGCCTTTGCTGCACTATATAGGCAAAAAAGTCTCAGATATTTACTGCATGTTCACAACTAGTAATGGCCAGTTCGCAGTGTTCGCTAGCGAACACATGCGGGCTGCCATCTTGACTCACAAGTCCGGTGATGCACAGGCCCCCGGCGGCTGTTCTCGGAACTGCCTGCTCCAGGTGACCGCATTTCATTTCAGACCGGCTCGCGGCACAGGCACAGGTAAGGGCTCACCTATGCATCGCTGGACAAGATGGCAGCCCGCATGTGTTCGCTGGCGAACACTGCGAACTGGCCATCACTGTTCACAACTTCCCAACAAACTATTACAATCTACTTGATACAACCTTTTTTTTTTTTTTTTGGAAAGCCAGAATAAATTAGTATGATGTAATATTTTATCTAGAAAGAAACATGTAATGGGTCATAATGCATGTTGACCAATCTACCAAATGGATCATCATAAATCTTTGAAGTGGGCCATAAAGTGATCCATTATGGATCCTGTTAGAGATGCCATGATACCAGTGTGAACAGAGCCTCAGTGTGAAATGTTGCAGTTCAGAGGAGCATCTTGAATTAATTACTTTATTTTATTTTTCAGAACTGGAATAAACACGAAATCAGAATACTTGAGATTATGAGTAGTGGGATTCCATCAAGATCTACGTTATTCGCAACCAAGGAAGAACTTTGATCTACCCATGGTTTGCTGTTCCCTCACCATGTTTTCTTGAAGGATTTCATTCCCTACAAATCCTTTTCCACCAATTCAGACTTTAAAAACAATGTTTTTGAGGCAAGCACAGAAAATAAATAGAGTCTGCACCTTATCAGATGACTCCATGTAACCCTGGACACCACCTCAGGAAAACAAAGCTAAATAAATATTAATATTTTATGTGGATTTGTTGCTATATTGTCTACTTTTTATACTGTAACCTTACATATTAAACTGAAGCCTCATGAGAAGAAGAAAGCATTCGAGATTGCAACATGAACCATCTGTAAATGGAGGTTAGGAGATGAAAGCCACCAAATGTTTGAAACAACTGAAGAAGTAGACGGACATTGACCACCTTCTGATGATGCATTAGAACTGTACTTTCTTCATGAGAACCCGAAATATAGTGACAAAAAAATGGTTCTTCCACCTCCAGACAAGCGTCATGTGTGTCTTACAACAATCGTTATTATGACCAGCATGGCCTTTATGGATGCATATCTTGTGGAGCAAAACCAAGGCCCGAGGAAGATTGGAGTATGCATCATTGTGCTGGTTGGAGACATTTGTTTTTTAATCGTTCTGCGCTATGTGGCTGTCTGGGTCGGAGCTGAAGTAAAAACAGCCAAGCGAGGATATGCAATGATTTTGTGGTTTCTGTACATATTTGTTTTGGAAATTAAATTATATTTTATATTTCAGAATTACAAAGCTGATAAGAAAAATTTAGATACTGTAGCTAGAAAGGCACTGACGTTACTCTTATCCATCTCTGTCCCAGGATTATACTTGGTTCTGGTGTCACTAGACAGCATGGAGTATGTAAGGACATTCAGGAAAAAGGAAGATCTGAGGGGTCGTCTCTTTTGGGTTGCTCTTGATTTACTTGACATTTTGGATATTCAAGCTAACTTGTGGGAGCCGCATAAAACAGGACTTCCCATCTGGGCAGAAGGACTTATGTTTTTTTACTGCTACATCTTACTTCTGATTTTACCTTGCGTCTCTTTGAGTGAAATAAGCATGCAAGGGGAGCACATTGCTCCTCAGAAGATGATGCTTTATCCCGTCCTAAGTTTGGTGACCATCAACATTGTTACTATTTTTATTAGGGTGGTCAACATGATTTTATTTCAGGACAGTCGAGTTTCTACCATCTTCATCGGCAAAAATATTATTGCAATATCCACTAAGGTCTGCACTTTCTTGGAATACAAAAAGCAAGTTAAGGAATTTCCGCAAAATACTATTGCGTTAGAACTACAGCAGAATTCAATTTCACACAATCAGACAATTCACAATACACAAGGAGTCAACCACGAGCAGTCTCCTTCTAGGGAAATTATGGATACATGACGGCGTTGTCGTACAATGTTTTTTATGGACCTGGTTCACAAATGGTATCTATTGGAATATTGGTGGCTAATAAAAGTGATGGGCAAATTACTACTTCACAATGTCATTTGTCACTGTAGAAGAACATCTACCAGGGCATTGCTATGCCTTTTTAGGCCCAAAATGTGTCTTGTGTGTATAGATAATAACCAGGTATGTGATAACTTCAGATTGCACTAAGGTGGTACATGGATAAACACTCACAGATAGCCTTTGTACTGTATAAGAATAATTTGCCCATCTCTGTTTAACAGGTTGCTTTAAAGTAAAATGGTCTCCAAGACACAAAAATATTTTAATAAATCGTATGTCCCTTGATCTTTTGCCTTCACTCTTATATATGGATATCGACCACATATTCACAGTCTGGTATTTGGCTAGTATTTTATCACTGTTTTACATATTTGGCATGGGGGCGCTGTTTCAGTTTTTCGCCTCAGGCAGCAGAAAGGCTAGGTGCACATCTATGTAAAATAATCTGTAAGGCCTCTTTCACACGGGCGTCGCGGGTGAGGGCCGGATGCGATGCAGGTGCGTTCAGGTAAAATCGTGCGAGTAGGCACGCAATTTCAGTCAGTTTTGGCTGTGATTGCGTTCCGTTGATCAGTTTTTTTACGCGCAAGTGCATTGCGTGAAAAAAAAATGAATGTGGTACCCAAACCCGAACCCGGACTTCTTCACTGAAGTTGAGGTTAGGGTTAGGTGTTCTGTAAATTATTATTATTTTCCCTTATAACATGGTTATAACAGAAAATAATAGCATTCTTAATACAGAATGCTTACTAAAATGTAGATTGAGGGGTTAAAAAATAAAAAATTAATTGACTCACCTCATCCACGTGTTCGCGCACCCGGCATCATCTTCTTTCTTCTTCTTTCAGGACCTGCCAAAGGACCTTTGATGACGTCATCGAGCTCACCACGTGGTGACGTCAGCGCAGGTCCTGCTGAATGAAGATAGAAGATCCTTCTATCTTCATTCAGCAGGACCTGCTGTCACCGCCAGCTCTGTGAGAAGATCTGGCAGATGTTCTTCTCTACCTGTTGTATGATGTTCTTTGTTTTGGTTTCACTTTCTATCTCCTTTCCTTCTCCCAGCTGTCACCTATTTGCACTGATTGTCTCCCTTTATATTCCCTCCCATACTGCCTCACTTTGCGGTTTATACTTCTTCCTGGATTGTCTTCACTGCTAGAGGCTGCTTCTCCTGATTCCGCAGATAAGTCTGTTTCCTTTATTTGTGTTTTCTTGCTGGCTTGATTGTAGGTGACCCTCACTCCGTCCGTATTAAGTGCAGGGAGCCGGTGGTCGTGTCCCCTCACTATTGTAGGGTTTTCAGGTGTCACATAGTATAAGGTATGAGGGCATGCAATTGTCTACCATAAAGATCTTTGCATGGGCATAGCAGTCAGGGAGAGCTCTAGGGGTTTTATAGGGCTCACCCATATGCTCCTTAGTTTGGGCTCAAGCCAGTCGGATGTTTATTTATAAGTTCCAGCTTTCTGCAACACCATCCGTGACACCTGCACTGACGTCACCGCACTCACAACGTGGTGAGTGCGATGACGTCAGCGAAGGTCCTTTTGCAGGTCCTCCAAGAAGAACAAATAAGAGGATCCCAGCTGCGAGATCAAGTGGATGAGGTGAGTTATGTTTTTATTATTTTGTAACCCTCAATTAACATTATACTTAGCATTCTGTATTAAAGAATGCTATTATTTTCCATTATAATCATGTTATAATGGAAAATAATAAAGTAAATGGGGTCCTGGGTCATACATCCCTTGTCTCCTTAGCAGCCATGCATGAAAATCGCACCGCATCCGCACTCGCTTGCGTATGCTTGCGATTTTCACGCAGCCCTATTCATTTCTATGGGGCCTACATTGCGTGAAAAACGCAGAATATAGAACATGCTGCGATTTTCACGCAATGCACAAGTGATGCGTGAAAAACATTGCTCATGTACACAGCCTGATTGAAGTAATTGGGTCAGGATTCAGTGCGGGTGCAATGCGTTCACCTCACCCATTGCACCCGCGCGGAATACTCGCCCGTGTGAAAGGGGCCATAGGCCTCTTTCACATGAGCGTGACGGATTAGGTCCGGATGTGTTCAGGTGGCGATCAATCTAGTATTGCAGCTCCAATACCCTCCGTTTTTGGTCAAAATGTGATGACATGACTTTCCCACTCATTTGACGGCTGCTGTCAATTACTGGACACAAGGTGAGTGACTTTTTATTATTATTTTTATTATTATTATTACTGATTTGTACTGAAGTGCTAGTCTATATGGAAAATAAAAGGGAGCAACCGGCATCATAGTAATTGTCTACATTTCCTAAAAAGCTGATTTTGTACAGCAGTGGCAGTGTTATATAATACAGCAGGCCCACGACTGCAATGCCAAATCCTATCCTTTAACCCCTCAGATATCGTGAGCAATGGAGATTGCGGCATCTGTGAGGTAAGGCAGAGGCATGAGACTCTCTCTGCCTTCCGATCAGAGCCCCCACAGTGAAACCGCAGGGCTCCAATTGGCAGTGGCGTGCCTAGGGTGTTTGGCACCCGGGGTGGGTCCTATCTCTGGCACCCCCCAATACTTAAAAATAATTGTACCCCCTCACAGTAGTATTGCACTCATTGTACAACCTTCACAGTAGTTTTGTCCAGATATGTGCCCCCTCACGGTAGCTATGCCCATATTGTGCCCCCTCACAGTATTTATGTTCTCACTGTACAACTTTCACAGTAGTAATGCCCTATCTCTGCCCCCTTCAAATTTGTAGTGCCCTCTTTGTGCCCCCTCACAGTAGTTATGCCCTCACTGTGCCCCCATAACAGCAATAATGCCCATTGTGACCCCTTCACAGTAACAATGACTACTCTGTGCCCATAACTTATGCCCACCTGCTTTACAGGAGTAATGCCCTCTGTGCCACCTTCACAGTAGTAATGCCCATTGTGCCCCTTCACGCTGTCCTCCCTAGCATAGCACACGGCATACGCTGTCCTCCCTAGCATAGCACACGGCATACGCTGTCCTCCCTAGCATAGCACATGGCATACGCTGTCCTCCCTAGCATAGCACATGGCATACGCTGTCCTCCCTAGCATAGCACATGGCATACGCTGTCCTCCCTAGCATAGCACACGGCATACGCTGTCCTCCCTAGCATAGCACACGGCATACGCTGTCCTCCCTAGCATAGCACACGGCATACGCTGTCCTCTCTAGCATAGCACATGTCATACGCTGTCCTCCCTAGCATAGCACATGGCATACGCTGTCCTCCCTAGCATAGCACATGGCATACGCTGTCCTCCCTAGCATAGCACATGTCATACGCTGTCCTCCCTAGCATAGCACATGTCATACGCTGTCCTCCCTAGCATAGCACATGTCATACGCTGTCCTCCCTAGCATAGCACACGGCATACGCTGTCCTCCCTAGCATAGCACACGGCATACGCTGTCCTCCCTAGCATAGCACACGGCATACGCTGTCCTCCCTAGCATAGCACATGGCATTCGCTGTCCTCCCTAGCATAGCACATGGCATACGCTGTCCTCCCTAGCATAGCACACGTCATACGCTGTCCTCCCTAGCATAGCACACGGCATACGGTGTCCTCTCTAGCATAGCACATGGCATACGCTGTACTCCCTAGCATAGCACATGGCATACGCTGTCCTCCCTAGCATAGCACATGGCATACGCTGTCCTCCCTAGCATAGCACACGTCATACGCTGTCCTCCCTAGCATAGCACATGGCATACGCTGTCCTCTCTAGCATAGCACATGGCATACGCTGTCCTCTCTAGCATAGCACATGTCATACGCTGTCCTCCCTAGCATAGCACATGTCATACGCTGTCCTCCCTAGCATAGCACACGGCATACGCTGTCCTCCCTAGCATAGCACACGGCATACGCTGTCCTCTCTAGCATAGCACATGGCATACGCTGTCCTCCCTAGCATAAAACATGTCATACGCTGTCCTTCCTAGCATAGCACATGTCATACGCTGTCCTCCCTAGCATAGCACATGGCATACGCTGTCCTCCCTTATAACTTTTAGCAGGAATAATAAAGAAACGCCACTACATTGATTCATAAGAATAGATGGTCCTGAATCGTTATTAAATGGGGAATGCATTAAGCTATTCAAACAGGCATGTCAGGAGTGGTGAAAGGTCCCCTTTAACCCCTTCCCGACATATGACGTAATAGTACATCATGGCGGTAGGTGCGTTCCTGCATTTGACATACTGTTACGTCATGGTGATTGGGCGGGCACCGGAGCAGTGCGCGCCCGATCACTGCAGGGGTCCAGCAGTCCCTGATAACCGGGCCCCTGCTGTATCCGCCGATGCCAAAGGATTAACACCTTCTATGCCACAACTGCACCGCTGACTGCAACATAGAAGGGATTTGAGGCGGGTTAGGGAGCCCATTGAGTCCCCGCGCTGCTGTGGTGGGGACCCGATGGGTGACAAGGCAGCCCGATGCTGTGCAGAGGCTGCCCAATGCCCTGCACGGCATTGGGACCTGCCTTCTACGGACCTGCCTTCTACGGTTGCCCAGGTCCATCTCCTAGGCAACCTGCTTGTGTACTACTCACTGTAGTACACGAACAGGCAATGCATTACAATACAGATGTGTTTTAATGCATTGCAGAGGGGAACAGAAATAAAGTAAAAAAAAAGTGAAAAAAATAGTTTTTAATAAAGAAAATAACGTTTCAAGTAAAAAATAAATTAAAAAAAAAAAATACCTGTTTTTTTCACCTGTTTTTATAGAAAAAAATAGAAAAAATAAAAAACACACATATTAGGTATCGCCGCATCCGTAACGACCAGCTCTATAAATATATCACATGATCCACCCAGTCTGATAAACATCGTAAAAAAATAAAAATAAAAACTGTTTAAAAAATAGCCATTTTTGTCACCTTACATCACAAAAAGTGCAACACCAAGCGATCAAAAAGGCGTATGCCCCCCAAAATGGTACCAAACCGTCACCTCATCCCGCAAAAAATTAGACCCTACTTAAGACAATCTCCCAAAAAATGAAAAAAACTATGACTCACAGACAATGGAGACACTAAAATATTATTTAATTTTGCTTAAAAAAATGCTACTATTGTGTTAAAGTGAAATAAATTTTAAAAAGTAGATATGTTAGATATCGTCGTGTCTGTAACAACCTGCTTTATAAAAATATCACATGACCTAACTCCTCAGGTGAACACTGTAAAAAATAATAAATAAAAACAGTGCCATAAAAGCCATTTTTTGTCACCTATCATTTAAAGTGCAACACCAAATGATCAAAAAGGCGTATGCCCCCCAAAATAGAACCAATAAAACAGTAATCTCATCCCGCAAGAAATGAGCCGCTACCTAAGACAATTGGTCAAAAAAAAAAAGCTATGGCTCTCAGACTATGGAGACACTAAAACAAATTTTTTTGTTTAAAAAATGCTATTATGGTGTAAAACTTAATTAAATAAGAAAAAGTATACATATTAGGTATTGCCCCGTCCATAACGACCTGCTCTACAAAAATATCACATGACCTAACCCCTCAGGTGAACGCTGTAAAAATAAATAAATAAAAACTGTGCCAAAATAACACATTTTTTGGGTCACCTTGCCTCATAAAGTGTAATAATGAATGAACAAAAAAATTATATGTACCCAAAAATGGTACCAATAAAAACATCAGCTCTTCTTGCAAAACATGAGCCCCTGCACAAGACGATTGACAGAAAAAAATAAAAAAATATGAGAAAATGGAGACACAAAACACAAAATATTTTTTTTCAAAAATGCTTTATTATGTAAAACTGAAACAAATCAACAAAGAAAGTAGACATATTTGTTATCACCGCATCCGTAACAACCTGCTCTATAAAAATAGTGCATGAACTAACCTGTCAGATGAACGGTGTAAATAATAAAAATAAAAACAGTGCCAAAACAAAGTACGTAATATAGAGCAATTAAAAATCATATGTACCCCAAAATAGTACCAATAAAACTGTCACCTTATTCCCTAGTTTCCAAAATGGGAGTTTCTACTGTAGTGGTGCATCAGAGGGGCTCCAAATGAGACATGGTGTCTAAGAACCAGCCCAGCAAAATCTGCTTTCAAAAAACCATACAGCGTTCCTTTCCTTCTGCGCCCTGCCATGTGCCCTTACATCAGTTTACGACCACATGTGGGGTGTTTCTGTAAACCTCAGAATCAGGGTAATAAATGTTGAGTTTTGTTTTGCTGTTAACCCTCGATATGTTAAAGAAAATTTTTTATTAAAATGGAAAATTTGCCCAAAAAAGTAAAATTTTTACATTTTATCTCTATTTTCCTTTAATTCTTGTGGAACACCTAAAGGGTTAACAAAGTTTGCAAAATAAGTTTTGAGTAACTTGAGGGGTGTAATTTCTACAATGGGGTCATTTGTGGGGGGTTTCTATTATGTAAGCCCCACAAAGGGACTTCAAACCTGAACTGGTCCTTCAAAAGTGGGTTTTGGAAAATGTCTTTTAAATTTTTAGAATTGTTTCTAAAATTCTAAGCCTTCTAACGTCCCAAAAAAATGTAAATGACATTTACAAAATGATACCAACATAAAGTAGACATAAGGGGAATGTTAAGTAATAAATATTTTATGAGGTATCACTTTCTGTTTTAAAAGCAGAAAAATTTAAATTTTGAAAAGTGTA
This sequence comes from Bufo gargarizans, assembly GCF_014858855.1. Classification (NCBI taxonomy): domain Eukaryota; kingdom Metazoa; phylum Chordata; class Amphibia; order Anura; family Bufonidae; genus Bufo; species Bufo gargarizans. The sequence continues at coordinate 87,380,257 of NC_058090.1, read as the reverse complement.
AATTTTTTAAAATTTTGGGTAAATTTTTGATTTTTTCATAAATAAAGGTGAACTATATTGACTCAAATTTATGACCGTCATGAAGTACAATGTGTAATGAGAAAACAATCTCAGAATGGCTTGGATAAGTAAAAGCGTTCCAAAGTTATTACCACATAAAGTGTCAGATCTGCAAAAAATGGCCTGGGCAGGAAGGTGAAAACTGGCCTGGGGTAGAAGGGGTTAATGTAGTACAATGTGGTAAATGTATTTGGCCAATGATAGTAACATGTGATGTGACTTTTTTTTTGTAGTGGTCATATATTAATGTTTTTTCTTTTTTTAAAGAACGGAGGACAGCCTTGAAGAGTAAGCTGATGAATCTCCACCACAGCACTCGACCACGTGTGAGGAGGAGACTATCTCTGGCACACCTGCAGAGAGTGCAGAGAGACCAACCACATCAGCAGCCATGGGTCCTGCTGCCTCAAGACAGAATCCCCCCCCCCACTTTACCCATATCCAGCCAGCCAAGAAGACGGCCCATGCCTCCTGCCGAGACTCTAATCAATAGCCAGGTCCTGGAGTACTTGGCTAGAGCCCGGCAGGAGGACCACATTGACCATTTTGGTCGAAGTTTGAAGCAACATTTGAGGAGTGTGCCGCCAAAACAATTGCAGAGAACTCAAGCAGCTCTTGGCATCATTCTTGAGGCAGCCCCTCCTCCTCATGATACATCAGAAATTATTTGGCCCTGGAAAACTGGCTCTCCCATGGGCACATGTCTGGCCCCCGGCAAATTTCCCAGGTTCCACAGGGGCCGCCCCAAAACCCTACAATTAGGGAACATTATGGGCCACAAAGTAGGACATACAGCCAACCGTATGGCGAGCCTTCATATGGCCAGCCTGGCCCCTTCTCCTCCTCCCAAGCTGCCCCATATCCCAGCACTCTGTCCCTCTTTCCCAAAGCACCTACCTTGGGTCACATTTTCAGCCCCCCCAGGCTCACCCAGCCATTTTATGAATCTTTAATTTTTAATTTCTATTTATTGTTTATGTAATTTTTTTTACAACAAAAATCTGTTGAGTACTCTGTGCCAAAATAAACAGAGTTTTATTTTCATTTATTTGATTGTTTGCTGTCTTTATTCTACACATAAAATAATTATATTTATGTAGCACAAACACATAGAACACATTAACAATTGTACATGTTTCCTATAAATTAATAGAACCTAAATACACGTAACTATATAAACATGATTGATAATTCATTTACACACATACATATTAATTTTGGTATAAATCTTTTTATTGCGCAGTCATCAAAAAAACATACATAGCCAATGTACATGCATTTTACAAAGTGTTGCACATTAACGTTGACAATGATAAATGCCTTGACACTGCCAAATGACAGCACTTCAACAGAGGCGCCAATTATACAAATTGTACATTAAATCCACAAGAAAGGAATTAATTAGGATTACAAGCTAATTTCTATGACCTCTGATGCAATACAGCCGATAAAATTGTAAACCACACTAATTATAAACGTCTTAATGGTTCCAACAGCAACAACAAAGACGAGAGCATTTCACAGCTATATTATATGTTTAGATCCAAATCAAGGTCTAGGATCATCCATATTACTTATCAAATTTTTTTTATCTATTGATCTACGGTATTTAAGTATTTGACCTGTAATTTTTCCAAGGTGCCCATAATTTGGAATAAGACTGGTGTGTTCTTTTTTCCCCAACTTACTAACTCTTCAAGTCTGCATATTAAGTCTACCTTCTCTATCCACCTTTGTATTGTGGGTGGATCTTTGCTGAGCCATTTCAACGGTCTTGCCGCCTGTATGAACATTGTGGGTAGGTATTTCTTGGAGGGGACCCTGGAGGCCACAACAACACCGATTCGAGACTAAAGTGTATATCTGTGGTGCAGAGAGCGTTTATTGCATCTCCGATGTCCCTCCAAAACTTTTGGATGATTGGGCATAGCCAGAAAATATGGCTCAAAGTCCCTTCCTCCATTCCACATCTCCAACAAGTGGCAGAGTCACCCAATCCTCTACTGTACAGCTGGCTCAGTGTTTTATACCATTGTGTGAGAGTCTTATAGGAATGTTTCTGTATTCTCACACATCTAGAGAATCCATGCAATTTACTGTGCATCCACATGATGTCCTTCTCATTGAAGGATCTATCAAGCTCCCTCTCCCACGTCCTGATGTATGCTGTCTCCCTTCTGTTATTAGGTTATTGTATAGACTAGAGATCAACCTTCGGGGAGGTGAGGGAATCTGAAGTAGTTTCTCTAACCAAGTGCTAGAGGGCAGAACTTGATACCTTGACATTAACCCAGATAGGGTAGAGGTCAAATCCTCATGTCCCAAAAAACTACTCGTGGGACAGAGATCAGCGCAAAATTTCGTTACTCCTCCCTCATCTCTTAGTGTTTGCCAGATTGAGGCCAATGTTCGGTCACCTAATTTCAACCAAATCCCGGCACAACTACTTGACTCAGGCCTAATCAAGAAAGGAATTAGAGAGGCTGGAAGCATAGAAGGTGGCTTATTTATCAAACCTAAGTCATGGTTTAGGGCTTGGATCGTCTTCACTACTCCTCTAGAGAGGCAATTTGTTATGTTCTTCCCTTGCGTTAATCCCCATAAACTAGCCAATTGCTGTCCCCTTAGCAATTTCAGCTCTATATCTGTGCCCAGAATGTGGATATTAGTGTTGCATAAGTATACCCAGCGCCGCAGTTGAACTGCTCTGTAGTATGTTAGCATGTCCGGAAGGCCGAAACCACCCATTTCCCATCTCAATTTTAGTCTATCGTAAGAAATACGCGGTCTCTTTCTTTGCAATAAAAAAGCTGAGAACATTGATTTTAATTGTGTGAAAAAGGTCTTGGTGAGATCGATGGGGGCCATCTGCATGAGGTATAGAAACTTGGGCATAATAAATGCCTTCAGCAGATTCTTCCTCCCAATTCAAGATACATAGAGAATATTTAATGTGTTTAGTTGTGTTTTAACTTTTTGTATCAGGGGAACAAAGTTTGCTTGATACAGCTTGCTCGGGTCTTTTGTGAGATGAATACCCAAATATGTCAGTTGGGAAGTGGACCACGTGAATGGAAATTACCTTTTCAGTGAGGTCTCTACTTTACTTGAAATTGAAATATTTAGGGCTTCTGATTTTGAGTAATTTACTTTAAAATTTGAGAACTTCCCAAATGTCTCAAATAAAGTAAGTGCGGGAACACCTTGGAGGGGTTAGTGATCAGTAATAATAAATCATCCGCTAACGCCACTGAAGTATGTATCTGATCATCTATCCTCATACATATTAATTTCATTAAAAACAATATCAACCAATTGAATGACTTGAGTCAACATTTGGGATTTTATAATACATATCTTTAAAAGTAACTTAAAACATTTTAATGTCCATTATGCACACGATAGTCTAGACCAGGGATGGGCAAACTGCGTCTCTCCAGCTGTTGTAAAACTACAACTCCCAGTATGCCCAGTATGCCTACAGCTATCAGCCTACAGCAGGGCATGATGGGATTTGTAGTTTTACAACAGTTGGAGAGCCGCAGTTTGCCCATCACTGGTCTAGACAATACAGATGGGGTTTAGTGACATGACACATGTAATGATAGTTGTTAGTAATTGATAATGAGGCCAACTACAACGTTATTAATTATGATGGTGATACTGGCATACATTTATTAGTGCTTACATTTCATCTTTACGGTAATGCGGTATTAGTACATATTTCACATACCGTGTTAAAATAAAAAAATATTCTTATAAAATAAAAACCTATCACCCAACACACAAACCAGCCACACAACCAAAACTCCCACATAAAATGGAGCTTTCCACAAATATAATGTGTGCTGGGGGTTTTGATATATGTTGGCAGTAAAGGTGAATCTAGAGAATGGTTCAGGTTTTTTTTCACGAGCGTTAAAAACGCATGCAATACGCATGTCCGACTCGCAGAAAAAACACAATAACGCAATGCAATCGCATACAAAACGGACAGCACTCGCAAGCAATATTGCACGATTTTCCCTGAACACATCCAGACCTAATCCATCACGCTCGTGTGAAAGAGGCCTAAGGCAGAGGAAAAACTTTAATGTGACATGGTCTGAGAGGTGAACTAGACTTTCCACCCCTTGATGACCTCCTCCAGATGCCTTATGACTTCTGCCACAATCGCTTCTGCAGTCACAGTTATTTCCCAAAGCTTTTGGGTATTCACCTTCCTCCTCACACTCTCTTTCCATTTTTTATTGAACAGTCTCTTTTTGCCTTTTCCTCTCTTCTGCTCTCCTTCTATTGACCTCATTCTCTCTCTTCCACCTCTTTGGGCACTCTTTATACACATTGTCCCCCGCACCACACAAGTCACAGGATCTGGGTTTAGGACAATTCTTAGCTTGATGGCCAATGCCCTAACAGTTCTTATACACCATCCCCTTCACAATGTCTTTTTTATGTGACCCAATTCAAAGCAATTCCTACAGTATGTAGGTTTCCTGACATACTGTATGTCAAAAGCACCTATTTCCAGTAACAGAGAAATAAGCTGGAGGGTTTTGCACCTGGGATCCATCTGAAGTTTTCCGACAAACATATTTACAACTAAATATCAAGTTACAATAAGCTAACATTGTTGGATCAAGAAGTTGACACTATGGACACCTATATGGGTTATACACATGCACACCTACTTCTGAAGTCCAAAAAGAGTTAAAATCTTCATACCACTCTGAAGTACATCATCATTATGGTTTCTCAGACACTGAAAAACAAGAAGGCACCTACCTTCATCCACAAAGATTACTTCATAAGTCCCCTGGAGATGTAAGTCTTGGATGCCAAAAATTGCAGATTTTGCAAACCCAGTTTTCTCTAGTCTGATCTCCTGAACCAAGTAGTACAGGCCATTTTTCACAGAGTCTTCATGATCGACTTACAAACAGATGGTGTTTTTTATTTAATCCCGTTGGTCTTCCAGCAAAAGTTGGAACTGTTGGTCAAAAACTACAAAAAAATAAAAAAATAAGTCCTCCACACAGATTCTGGCCAAGTCTAGAAAACTTGCACTCCTGACAACATCTGGTCAAGCCTTGATCGTAGCCAATAGACCCAGATGTCTGCATGGGAGCTGTATACACAAACCAGCTGCATGATTTAAAGGGAACCTGACAGGTTGAGCATGGATTCTGAGCTGCAGGCAGTAAGTTATAGAGCAGGAGCTGCCCCATAACATGCTGTATGCAGATTACTTTGCATTTTCATGGTGACAGGTTTCCTTTAATCAATTCTAAGTCATTACATTTTTCATTTTACATTCATTGGAGCGATAAAGAAATGAAAGCGCACAAATGCTATAATACCTACATGATTTATATGAGTAGCACTGAAAAACATTCAGTAGCCTGCATACCAATATTGAGGTTTACACCAGTTCTAACTGACATCGCTGTGAACCCCTGGAGTGTTGACCCACCACTAGCTCGGTGTTTCTATGTTGTTCTGGCTTCAGAGTTGACATGCCATTTCATTATAAACTCCCATTTCGGGAGACACCCCCTATAAGCCACAGTATAGACCCACTGCAAGCAGACTCCTTCTGAAGGACCCAGCTCATCTGTGAATTCAACATAATGCGCATTGGGCCATTATAAGGTAAATTAGGACACAGATGACATTTCCATCTTGGATGGTCCAGCCAGCATATCAACATATCACATAAAAAGGTACTTTTAAGATAGGGTTTGTCTAGTTTGAAAATCTATATTTTCTACAACCTTTTCTATGCCATCATCAGCTGGTCAATGAGTTACTTTAATAGACATATTTACTCTGAACATGCTACTAAGCCTGGGAGTACAAAGGAGTCACAAGGCTCAATAGAAAAAAACTCCATCATTTTACTTACAGAAGACAGTTTATTCACACACCGTACTCCAAATCTGCATCTTCTTAAACGGCATCTGTCAGCAGTTTTGTACCTATGAAACTGGCTGACCTGTTACATGTGCGCTTGGCAGGGGATGGTGCACCACTGACTCCACCCACACCCCTGTCCCTGCCTACTTGCACTATCCGTCCTAAGTAACGGCGCGCAACTGGGCGGCGTTCCCTAGCCTTGGTAAGTGCGGAGGGACAAACAAGACAGACAAACATAGAATGGTCAACAAGCCGAGTCAGGACCAGGAAGTAACTACAGTACAAGAGGTTAAGCAACAAGCCAAAGTCAAAAACCAGGAGAAGAGAAGCAGACACAAGGAGCAAGCAAGGACGGAGACGATCAACGAGTCGGGAGTCAAAAGCCACGGAATCACACTAGGAACTTTGGATAGGACCTTATTCACAGGCAACCTGTGGTCAGCAGGTTGCCTGTATATATAGTGGGGAAGAGGAGTCATGTGACATGGCCAGCTCCACATGACTCATTCCCAGCAAGAGGAGTCATGTGACATGGCCAGCACCACATGACTAATCCCCTGCCACCAGCCGAGTGCTCAGCTCGGCACTCGGACTCCTTACAGTTGCCATGGGAGTGGAGGACGCCGACCGCGCTAAGGAGGTAAGTGCGGCCAGGTCCTCCCCGCCCCCCGTTGCTGTGGAGATGAGGACACAGCGCACGTCCTTGCTCCGTACTAGCCGCAGGGCGCCGGCGCTACAGAGGAGGGGAAACATGAAGCTGGTGCCTCGTGACAGCATCTGTGTTGTTCCCATGTTTATATGTGCCCGCATTCCTGAGAAAAGTGATGTTTTAATGTATGCAAATGGTTCTCTAGGAGAAACAGGGGCATTTCCGTTACACCGAGAGGCTCTGCTCTCTCTGCAAATGCCACACCCTCTACACTTTGATTGACAGGGGTGATGACATTTTTGCTGCCTGGCCCTGTCAAACTGAAGAGGGTGCGGCAGTTACAGAGAGAGAAGAGCCTCTAGGAGTAACGGCTAATTTGCATATATAAAAACATAATTTTTCTTAGCAACGCGGGCATATATGAACATAGGACCAACACAGATGCGTTCAGCTGCCAAGTGCACATTGAACAGGTCAGCCAGTGTCATAGCTACAAATCTGCCAACAGATGCCCTTTAAACTCTGGCTATGAGCAGTCACCACTAGAGGGAGCTCACCATACAGCTACTATTAAACTCAATAGAAGTGTAAAAATCTGTATGCAGTGAATCTCAGTTCTTGATGGCTGCGGTCATGGGAAGCTGTGATGGGAAGCAGTCCCTTGGTCTGCCCCTACGGTAGATGCACCACTAGTGTAAACATCTGGTGCACGGCAGCTGCTGCAAAAAAGTTTTAACCCTCTTCCTTCCAGACCACACAGCTTAGAGGGAACACTTGTGTGCTGGTGTATTTAAGTACATAGTTGATCTTGACACATTTCAGAAAGTGAATTTTAAATTATAAGGTAATGTTTGAGATATTTGGGTTGGATTCTCACAAAAAAAAATAATGTGCATAGAAAAATCCAAGGATATCATAAAGATCTATTAAAAGCCTATGTGCAGCAAAATCCCAAATTATAGACATTCTCAACTGTAAAATACAGTTGTGTAGTTGATGGATAATAGGCTATGCTATAAAGTGCTACATGTTGCAGTCTATAAATACCATATATCCATCAGGCTTAACTGCTAACCATAGAGTGGTTTTCAATGGTAATTGCTGTTAGCAGTGTAGCTGTGCTCTTCTCAGACCAGTCACAAATCATATTCATGGAGCCGAAGAGGAAACCTGTGTGAAGTTGGCACCCCATGTTCTTAAATTTCAAAAATAAATACACCATTCGTTTGTGCTGCGTTTGTGCTGGTTTGTGCCGCAAAAATGAACGTTTGTGCCGGTTCGGTTCCTGAGATATTGCGCGTTAGATTTTTATGAAGCCCCGCCCATTTTCCACCCCATGTTCTTAAATTTCAAAAAGAAATACACCGTTCGTTTGTGCTGCGTTTGTGCTGGTTTGTGCTGCAAAAATTAACGTTTGCGCCGCTTTGGTGTCTGAGATATTGCGCTCGATTTGCTGAAACCCCGCCCACTTTCCACCCCATGTTCTTAAATTTCAAAAAGAAATACACCATTCGTTTGTGCTGCGTTTGTGCTGGTTTGTGCTGCAAAAATTAACGTTTGCGCCGCTTTGGTTTCCGAGATATTGCGCTCAATTTGCTGAAACCCCGCCCACTTTCCACCCCATGTTCTTAAATTTCAAAAAGAAATACACCATTCACTTGTGCTGCATTTGTGCTGGTTTGTGCTGAAAAAATTAACGTTTGCGCCGCTTTGGTTTCCGAGATATTGCGCGCTTGATTTGCTCAAACCCCGCCCACTTTCCACCCCATGTTTTTAAATTTCAAAAAGAAATACACCATTCGTTTGTGCTGGTTTGTGCCGCAAAAATGAACGTTTGCGCCGCTTTGGTTTCCGAGATATTGCGTGCTTGATTTGATGAAACCCCGCCCACTTTCCACCCCATGTTTTTAACCATGACTCTAGACCCCCAGGTGTGCTGCAGCTTGCCCCCCTCCCGCCCCCTTTCACAACTTTTTTTGGGGCACAAGCATATTATATATATTTTTCTGCGTACGCTGACTGTGGCCGGGACTCTTAGCGTCACTGTTAGCGCATCGCACGCCCCACCGCTGATCAACTTCGGACGGTTGATCAGCGAGTTTGAATTTTAAAAAAAATCAAATTTTTGGGCCTTTTTTTTTTTTGTCTGTAAGGTTTAGGGTAAGTTCCCGAACACCCGTCCTCACACACACCAAATAAAGTTTATCACACACACACTCCCCTATGGGCCTGCCGGATGTTCTAGGCGGCATATGCCCAGCTTGCCTCCGAGAGCCCCAGTGAGGACGAGGATAACCCCACTTTCCTTTTGTCATCCGCGTCCTCCTCATCATCTAGCAATGATGATGAGACCCCAAGGCGGCGGAGACGCCGCCAGGTGGAGCAAGGAGACCGCCATGCTAGGGACCCTGTGGCCCACACTAGTACGAGAAGCTCTGGGGCTCGTACTAGTTTTCCGGCCCACCAGTTAAGACCACCGGAGCCCCCTACCGGTGAACTTGCATGGTGTACCCCAGAGCGTTTTGAGCCCGTGATTCCTGATTTTGTAGGCCAACCAGGAATCCAGATTTCCACAGTGGGCTTCACTGAATGCGACTACTTTAGTCTTTTTTTCAGTGACCCCTTTGTGAATCTGATGTTGGAGCAGACGAACCTGTACGCCCCACAGTTCATTGCTCAACATCCGGGCTCCTTTTTGGCTAGGCCTGGTGGCTGGACTCCGGTCTGTGCAGCCAAGATGAGGACGTTTTGGGGCCTCGTGCTGCATATGGGCCTAGTCAAGAAACCTAGTGTCAGGCATTACTGGAGTGGGGACATCCTCTACCAGACCCCACTTTACAATTATGCAGATAATGCAGCATGTCCCCCCCAAGGTGATTCTGCCTATGACCGCCTGTACAAAATCAGGTCGGTCATCGATCACTTTGGGGCCAAATTTGTGCAGGTCTATGTACCTGGAAGGGAAGTCGCGGTTGATGAGTCTCTCATTGCTTTCAAGGGGAGACTCATTATCCGCCAGTATGTTCCCTCTAAGCGGGCGAGGTATGGCGTGAAGCTGTACAAACTTTGTGAGAGTACCTCAGGGTGCACTTACAAGTTTCGTGTGTACGAGGGGCGAGATTCCCGTATTTAACCCCCAGAAGGTTCCCCCACTCTGGGTGTTAGCGGGAAACTTGTGTGGGACCTTATGCACCCACTGCTAGATAAGGGCTACCACCTGCACATGGATAACTTTTATACTAGTATCCCCATAGTTTTATATCCGATTGTCAGTGGCTAAAATGGGGAAGGGGAACATAAATTTTGTACTCCATGGAAGTGTGGTACTCCTTGAAGCAACCAATAATGCAGAGGCCCGGATGATCGGGTCACGTGTCACATTGAGTAGTGGTGTCCTTCCGTATCCCCCTCTTGTGACACACTCTGCACCTTTTTTGGGTCCGCCCTTCTTTCCAGTATGGGGGACCACACCTGGAAAGTGTTGGCCAGGGACGATCCGGGCGCCTCCAGTTCCTGGGGTACTCCGACCTGCTCTTTCCCGGTCAGAAAAGATCAGGTCCTTGAGGACTGCCTCATAGAACTGAAGGAATGTCCCTATGTTGCCAGCGCTCCGGGACAGCACAAAAGAGTTGTACAAGGCAACCTGCACCAAGCAGACCGCAACTTTTTTATACCATGCCCGGGTTTTGCGCATGGCGTTATATGGCTTGAGGACTTGATCAGGGAGATCAACTCCTCCCATATATCGATTGTAGTCGACGATGCAATCAGGCTTGAGGACCGTTGCTGCGGTACCTCGCACAGGGACAGGGGTGATGCCGTTACCGTGAATTGTGGACAGCATAAGGACATCCCTCTTGTCCTTATGCCTGACCAGCAACAGGTTTCCACTGGTAAGTGCACGGGTCGCACCCCTAGGGATAGGTACCTGGAGGGGGTGGGCAGGGAGGCCGCGTTGATTTTTCCGCACAGTCCCACAAGCGAACGTGGATCTGGCGGCGAGAGACTGGAACAAGGGGATACTAGTATAAAAGTTATCCACACAAAGGTGGTAACCCTTATCTAGCAGTGGGTGCATAAGGTCCCACACAAGTTTCCCGCTAACACCCAGAGTGGGGGAACCTTCTGGGGGTTAAATACGGGAATCTCGCCCCTCGTACACACGAAACTTGTAAGTGCACCCTGAGGTACTCTCACAAAGTTTGTACAGCTTCACACCATACCTCGCCCGCTTAGAGGGAACATACTGGCGGATAATGAGTCTCCCCTTGAAAGCAATGAGAGACTCATCAACCGCGACTTCCCTTCCAGGTACATAAACCTGCACAAATTTGGCCCCAAAGTGATCGATGACCGACCTGATTTGGTACAGGCGGCCATAGGCAGGATCACCTTGGGGGGGACATGCTGCATTATCTGCATAATTGTAAAGTGGGGTCTGGTAGAGGATGTCCGCACTCCAGTAATGCCTGACACTAGGTTTCTTGACTAGGCCCATATGCAGCACGAGGCCCCAAAACGTCCTCATCTTGGCTGCACAGACCGGAGTCCAGCCACCGGGCCTAGCCAAAAAGGAGCCCGGATGTTGAGCAATGAACTGTGGGGCGTACAGGTTCGTCTGCTCCAACATCAGATTCACAAAGGAGTCACTGAAAAAAAGACTAAAGTAGTCGCATTCAGTGAAGCCCACTGTGGAAATCTGGATTCCTGGTTGGCCTACAAAATCAGGAATCACGGGCTCAAAACGCTCTGGGGTACACCATGCAAGTTCACCGGTAGGGGGCTCCAGTGGACTTAACTGGTGGGCCGGAAAACTAGTACGAGCCCCAGACCTTCTCGTACTAGTGTGGGCCACAGGGTCCCTAGCATGGCAGTCTCCTTGCTCCACCTGGCGGCGTCTCCGCCGCCTTGGGGGCTCATCATCATTGCTAGATGAAGAGGAGGACGCGGATGACAAAAGGAAAGTGGGGTTATCCTCGTCCTCACTGGGGCTCTCGGAGGCAAGCTGGGCATATGTGCAGTGTCCCAGGGGGTCCGTAGTGTATGCTGGGCTTTGTAGTGCAGATTGACCACTAACCTGGGATCCACTGTCGTCTTCAATGGGGGCAAATACTGGAACAGGCAGGTATTTAACAGTTCGTGACGCCAGTGTCAATTAAACGGTGACACGCCGTGTAAAGTATGGTGGAAGAATGAAGCAAGCACAGGATAGCCAACAAAAACTGGAACTTTTACTGAATATCAGTCAGGATAATACACGGACACTGGTAGTGCACAGTTCCATAAAAGACGGTTGGTTTTAGAAGAATACAGATGGTTCTTGACATTACAGAAAGGCCTGTCTTAGCGATGAATTATACAGAGTGTTAATTACAGGAGATGCAGTACAGGCGGCTTGCACACTATTCCTGACTGGTCCCGCTACATGTGAATTTCCTCCAAGGTCTAATGCCCTTTATCTGGCGTACCCTTGAAGCTGTCCTTATCTAGTACCTCCTCTGTTATCTTGAGTACCTCTCGCTTTATCTGATCGGCCCCTGTGGTATTCTGTGTCTTGGCTTGTGGCTCGCTTATGCTGCTTCAGCTGAACGGATGGTGACTCAGGAGGGGAACCTTTTCCTTGGATCCGGAACCCGGTTACAGGGCCTTTACTACCCTCTCCTAGCCGGCAGGCTTCAGGCCTGCTATGCTCTCACAGGCCCATAGCCTGGCCTTCTCTCAGACACAGGATCATTTCTGACCTCTGCTCCCACAGTCTGTCTCCTGCTATTACTTCCTGACTGGGCCTTATATAACCTAGGGTTCCCTAGCTCCCTCTAGTGACTCAGAGCTGGAACTACACCCTAGCCGGCCTGCAAATGCACGTTTCACAGTAACAGGAAAATACATAGCATGACATTATAAGATATTCTATACCAACCTCCCCAAAAATACAGGGGAAACGACAGTACCCAAGTGACCCTTCAGTAGTGACGGGGTATTACTCTCCCGTACACTACATACCCCGCTGCTTTAAGCTGAGTACGACCTCGTACTCCATCAGGGCCCGCCCAACTGGAATCATGACCTGAAATAGAGAAAGACACATGCATGCATACATATATGTCAATTACACTCTTATCAGACCCAATTGGAAATGGTGAAGTGCGGTGACAAGGGGCGTCGTTCTCTTCTTCTCAGGATAATGAGTGGAACGGGGGCGCTGACCTGGCACAGCGGATGTTGAAAGAACCAGGATAGTCCATGACAATAAATAAGTCCACAATAAATTAACCTCTCAGAGGCTCGCACATAGGAAGTCCATCTCTGGGCACATATACTTGAATAAGAAAACCGGTTATTAAATACTGTCAGCAGCACATATATAAAATGACAATACAGGACTCTGACAATACCAGGGCCATGTTATCCTGGCAAGTCCTGCTTACCCTTTAAAATATTGCTGACATAAAAATGTCTTTTCAACCTGAAATGGGGGTGAAAAGGGATAAAATTTGTGCAAAAACTTCAAGGCACAACCGGGAATTCAGCAGCAAACCGGATGTCCCAAACAAAACAAAGGCAGCTGGAAGCATTGATACACAGTGGCACATCATTCAACTAGGAGGCCACCGGCCGTGGGTAACTGGCAGCGAGCTTCACCAGCTCTGCCAACTGGAGGGACAAACGGCCATTAAGGAGATGAACAAGAGGGCAAAAGTACTCACAGACGAGTATCATGTTCTTCCTCAGATGACGAGTCGACATAGGGAACCTGCAGCAGTTGTTCCGGCAAGGACGGCCACATTTGAAACCCGTCTCCCCTGACAATTTTTAGAGGGGGAGGTTTATCTTTCACGGCCTCCATTTCAGCCTCCGTCCTCGGGAATGGAAACCACTGCACTCCTCCAGCGCAGCCAAGGTCCGCCACCCAGTACACCCGCTTGCGCAGGGCCTCTAGTTCCGCTTTAGTGCAGGTGGTCGGATCTACCGGAGGTCCAGGGGGTCCGGCCGCTGGGGTAACAATGGCAGCTGCGGTTTGGCGCCGGGCCTCAGCCCATTCCTCTGCTCTCCGGCAGCTGTCCTGTCGCTCCTTCTCCTCCTCTCGTCTCACTGCATCCGGAGGGGGATACCGCTCCTCCAGCCCCTGCAGCACGATGGGCTCCCAGAAAACGTCGGGGCTGAGGTAGGTCTGATTCTGTAGATGGGTGGTCCGGGCCTTTTCCACATGCGCTCTCCCTGTCGCAACTGGCTCTGACCTCTCTTTCTCCGAGTCCCAGTTCTCAGCCGGCGCCTTCGGGCGAGTCACTGCGGTGGCGTAGGGGCCCCTTAGACTTTCAGCAGGGGTGTATTCTATGATCTCCCCCATAGTTAGATTGTGGAGATGCTCTGGGAGGTAGTGCCGTTTTACCGATCGCCGGTTGACATAGAAGTCCCGGCCAGTCCCCAACTCCTGGATAAACCCATAGCCTTTCTCTTTATCAAAGGACACCACGATCCCGCGGCGCCTTTCTAGCTGGGGCTTACCCGGAAAGGAGTCTCCCTGTATGGACTTAGCCATCTCCTCGAACCGCTTCTTCCGGCTGGTGTTCTTTTTCGCCACCGCGGCTCTCAACTCCTCCATAATAGCCGGCCATTCTGCGTGCCGGCGACGGATCGGTGGGGACTCAGGTCGGGTGATGCTTAGATCCATGGCCTGGGCCCAGGGGGTGGCCGTCCAGGCTAGAGGATCCCACGGCCCCAACTCCGGAAAGTCCGGTGGAGTGGCGCCCCACTCGCACGTGGTCTCAGCCTCTCTCTCTGCAGCGCACGCCATCTCTTCTCTTCCTGGTTGCTGCATCGACTCTGACTCCTCCCACGCACTGGGCCAGTCTATCTCCATCTGAGCCCCGCCTCCCAGGCGTAGCTCTTCAAAGTAGTCAGCCGCGTCGTCACTCCTCAAGGTGGGTGGCGCTCCAGGGCAATCGTCTCCTCCTTCTTCTGGGAAGCTTTCGGCGCCAAATTTTCGCGCCTCTGCACATCCTGATGGCGCAGTAAAAAGCCTCATGGCGACGGCGGCCATTTTAGGTTTCCTGATGCTGCAATTCACTGACAGCAAGCAGGATGATGAAAAGTCCAGTAAAACACAGTCCACAAATGCGATTTTTCTCTCTGGGGGTAGCGCAACACAGTACAGCGCCTCCAATTCCTCCCAGGCACAATTGCAATCCACAAGTTAGGAATAAAGGTTGCAGTCTTTGTAATACGGTGGTGGAGTAATTAAAGCACACAGTTCACACTTCTCTGCACTTCAGAAGTATGCTAATCCTGTTCGTGACGCCAAAAAGAGCGAAGCAGTGTCCCAGGGGGTCCGTAGTGTATGCTGGGCTTTGTAGTGCAGATTGACCACTAACCTGGGATCCACTGTCGTCTTCAATGGGGGCAAATACTGGAACAGGCAGGTATTTAACAGTTCGTGACGCCAGTGTCAATTAAACGGTGACACGCCGTGTAAAGTATGGTGGAAGAATGAGCAAGCACAGGATAGCCAACAAAAACTGGAACTTTTACTGAATATCAGTCAGGATAATACACGGACACTGGTAGTACACAGTTCCATAAAAGACGGTTGGTTTTAGAAGAATACAGATGGTTCTTGACATTACAGAAAGGCCGGTCTTAGCGATGAATTATACAGAGTGTTAATTACAGGAGATGCAGTACAGGCGGCTTGCACACTATTCCTGACTGGTCCCGCTACATGTGAATTTCCTCCAAGGTCTAATGCCCTTTATCTGGCGTACCCTTGAAGCTGTCCTTATCTAGTACCTCCTCTGTTATCTTGAGTACCTCTCGCTTTATCTGATCGGCCCCTGTGGTATTCTGTGTCTTGGCTTGTGGCTCGCTTATGCTGCTTCAGCTGAACGGATGGTGACTCAGGAGGGGAACCTTTTCCTTGGATCCGGAACCCGGTTACAGGGCCTTTACTACCCTCTCCTAGCCGGCAGGCTTCAGGCCTGCTATGCTCTCACAGGCCCATAGCCTGGCCTTCTCTCAGACACAGGATCATTTCTGACCTCTGCTCCCACAGTCTGTCTCCTGCTATTACTTCCTGACTGGGCCTTATATAACCTAGGGTTCCCTAGCTCCCTCTAGTGACTCAGAGCTGGAACTACACCCTAGCCGGCCTGCAAATGCACGTTTCACAGTAACAGGAAAATACATAGCATGACATTATAAGATATTCTATACCAACCTCCCCAAAAATACAGGGGAAACGACAGTACCCAAGTGACCCTTCAGTAGTGACGGGGTATTACTCTCCCGTACACTACATATGCCGCCTAGAACATCCGGCAGGCCATAGGGGAGTGTGTGTGATAAACTTTATTTGGTGTGTGTGGGGACGAGTGTTCGGGAACTTACCCTAAACCTTACAGACCAAAAAATAAAAAAGGCCCAAAAATTCGATTTTTTTTTTAATTCAAACTCGCTGATCAACCGTCCGAAGTTGATCAGCGGTGGGGCGTGCGATGCGCTAACAGTGACGCTAAGAATCCCGGCCACAGTCAGCGTACGCAGAAAAAAATATATAATATGCTTGTGCCCCAAAAAAAGTTGTGAAAGGGGGCGGGAGGGGGGCAAGCTGCAGCACACCTGGGGGGTCTAGAGTCAGGGTTAAAAACATGGGGTGGAAAGTGGGCGGGGTTTCATCAAATCAAGCACGCAATATCTCGGAAACCAAAGCGGCGCAAGCGTTCATTTTTGCAGCTCAAACCAGCACAAACGCAGCACAAACGAATGGTGTATTTCTTTTTGAAATTTTAAAACATGGGGTGGAAAGTGGGCGGGGTTTCAGCAAATCAAGCGTGCAATATCTCGGAAACGAAAGCGGCGCAAACGTTAATTTTTGCAGCACAAACGCAGCACAAACGAACGGTGTATTTATTTTTGAAATTTAAAAACATGGGGTGGAAAGTGGGCGGGGTTTCAGCAAATCGAGCGCAATATCTCAGAAACCAAAGCGGCGCAAACGTTAATTTTTGCTGCACAAACCAGCACAAACGCAGCACAAACGAATGGTGTATTGTTTTTTGAAATTTAAAAACATGGGGTGGAAAGTGGGCGGAGTTTCAGCAAATCAAGCGCGCAATATCTCGGAAACCAAAGTGGCGCAAACGTTAATTTTTGCAGCACAAACCAGCACAAATGCAGCACAAACGAATGGTGTATTTCTTTTTGAAATTTTAAAACATGGGGTGGAAAGTGGGCGGGGTTTCAGCAAGTCAAGCGTGCAATATCTCGGAAACGAAAGCGGCGCAAACGTTAATTTTTGCAGCACAAACCAGCACAAGCGCAGCACAAACGAATGGTGTATTTCTTTTTGAAATTTAAGAACATGGGGTGGAAAGTGGGCGGGGTTTCAGCAAATCGAGCGCAATATCTCGGAAACCAAAGCGGCGCAAACGTTAATTTTTGCTGCACAAACCAGCACAAACGCAGCACAAACGAATGGTGTATTTCTTTTTGAAATTTAAGAACATGGGGTGGAAAATGGGCGGGGCTTCATAAAAATCTAACGCGCAATATCTCAGGAACCGAACCGGCACAAACGTTCATTTTTGCGGCACAAACCAGCACAAACGCAGCACAAACAAATGGTGTATTTCTTTTTGAAATTTAAGAACATGGGGTGGAAAGTGGGCGGGGTTTCAGCAAATCAAACGCGCAATATCTCGGAAACCAAAGCGGCGCAAACGTTCATTTTTGCAGCACAAACCAGCACAAACGCAGCACAAACGAATGGTGTATTTCTTTTTGAAATTTAAGAACATGGGGTGGAAAATGGGCGGGGCTTCATAAAAATCTAACGCGCAATATCTCAGGAACCGAACCGGCACAAACGTTCATTTTTGCGGCACAAACCAGCACAAACGCAGCACAAACGAATGGTGTATTTCTTTTTGAAATTTAAGAACATGGGGTGCCAACTTCACACAGGTGAAGAGGAACCATACTATGAAAAAAAAAAAAGAGTGCAAGAATCAGTTAAAACAAGCTGATTTAGAAGGGCTGGGTGACATCTTGCACTCAAAGTCCTAAATCAGAATAGCAAACACCTATGAATCATCTGATGCATTAACCTAAAACCAGCGGGTACCTCATGGACGGGCTCTGTGCAAGATAAGTTACAGCATCACCCTTCATAACACCTTAGGGTACTTTCACACTTGCGGCAGAGGATTCCAGCAGGCAGTTCCGTTCCCGGCCAAACGTAAGCAAACTGATGGCATTTGTCAGACGGATCCGTCTGACAAATGCATTGAAATGCCGGATAAGTCTCTCCAGTGTCATCCGGAAAAACGGATCCGGTATAAAAAAAGTTTGCACTTTTTTCAGTCAGCGCATGCGCAGACCGGAAAGCCGGATCCGTTTTGCCGGAACGCTTAATGCGGATCCGGTGTTCCGTGATATTTCCCCTACCCGTGAAATTTCCCTACCCTCGCCACTTCCTGTTGTGACGCAGCCGCACCGGACATAATGTTCCCAGCTTTGGAAAAAGGTGTGCCGCGCCGGCGCACAACGACGATGGCTCCAGATGATCAGACATCGCGCGTGAGCAGTGAGTGGTAGGGAGATTTAAGAGAACAAATGGCCATCAGATCTCCCTACCCCCACAGTGCATAGGCGCGGTGATTGGATGGATGTTCGGTATAAGAGATCTACCTGTCCGCTGGTGCCCACGCGCTGTGTATCCCGACGGGAGTAGTTAGCCGCGCTTGCCAGGGCCGGTCTCTTCTGCTTGTTGCCTGTCCTTAGCAGTGGTTTCCTAGCAGATAGTCTACCATGAAGGCCTGATTCACAGTCTCCTCTTAACAGTTGTTCTAGAGATGTGTCTGCTGCTAGAACTCTGTGTGGCATTGACCTGGTCTCTAATCTGAGCTGCTGTTAACCTGCGATTTCTGAGGCTGGTGACTCGGATGAACTTATCCTCCGCAGCAGAGGTGACTCTTGGTCTTTTTTTCCTGGGGGGGTCCGCATGTGAGCCAGTTTCTTTGTAGCACTTGATGGTTTTTGTGACTGCACTTGGGGACACTTTCAAAGTTTTCCCAATTTTTCGGACTGACTGACCTTCATTTCCTAAAGTAATGATGGCCACTTGTTTTTTTTTTTACTTGGCTGCTTTTTTCTTGCCATAATACAAATTCTAACAGTCTATTCAGTAGGACTGTCAGCTGTGTATCCACCTGACTTCTCCACAACGCAACTGATGGTCCCAACCCCATTTATAAGGCAAGAAATCCCACTTATTAAACCTGACAGGGCACACCTGTGAAGTGAAAACCATTTCAGGTGACTACCTCTTGGAGCTCATCAAGAGAATGCCAAGAGTGTGCAAAGCAGTAATCAAAGCAAAAGGTGGCTACTTTGAAGAGCCTAGAATATGACATATTTTCAGTTGTTTCACACTTTTTTGTTATGTATATAATTCCACATGTGTTAATTCATAGTTTTGATGCCTTCAGTGTGAATCTACAATTTTCATAGTCATGAAAATAAAGAAAACTCTTTGAATGAGAAGCTGTGTCCAAACTTTTGGTCTGTACTGTATATTGACTCAAATTTATGACTGTCATGAAGTACAATGTGTCACGAGAAAACAATCTCAGAATGGCTTGGATAAGTAAAAGTGTTCCAAAGCTATTACCACTTAAAGTGACGCATGTCAGATTTGTAAATTTTGACCTGGACACTGGGGCATCAATGACCTTTGGTCATGAAAGGGTTAAAGAAAGTGACCTAGCATTTTGCTAAGAGAATCAGTCACTTATTTATGTTGCCCTTCGTTAGGACACCATAAAACATGACAGGTTCCCTTTAAGACTATAAATAGAAACAAGACTTCTCACGAACGCTGCTTACGAAAAGAACTTCCAAAGGTGTAATCTTGGTAAATGCGTTTATAAAATAGAAAAGCATTTTAGGGCTGGACTTGGCCCATCCACTAGCATCACACAATGCCTTAGCAAGTAGCCAGTGTGATGCCTGAGCAAGGGGCTAGTCCAGTCACAAAACACGTTTCTATTTTACACAAATTAATGTATTTACCAAGATTACACTTTTATAATACAATAATAATATTACAGCAGACACCTGGTTACAATAACTGAGATGTGGCGACTGCAGCTTCTGAGTGGTTAGACAGCTGAGGAGGACCACATCCTAACAAAAAATGAGAGGGAATACATAACAATAGACGGTCCAAATACAGCATTATTCTACCATCTACCAAAAATCCATAAAGATGTCAAGAACCCACCAGGCAGACCCATTATTTCTGGGATTAACTCACTGACAAGTAATCTTTCCCACTACGTAATATTTCTGTAACGGGGCGAAGAAAGGCGCACTCGGTCTCCCATCAGCCGCAGACCTGTTGCTTAGCTTCGGGGGCGAGGATCTGTGTTTGGCCTCGTTCCCAGGGCGGCTTTGCTAGCTGGGAGGCTCCCTGCTCCTAGGTATGCCTTGAGCGCCAAGCTGATCACTCGGTGCTCAACTTGTCTGTCTGTCGGTCATGTGACGCTGGCCACGTCACATGACCCTCACTCCCCACTATAAATACAGGCGGCCTGCTGGCCACAGGTTGCCTGTGATTTTAGTCTCTTAGGCTGTGTGTATTGTTAGCTACTCTATTGATTGACCTCTGGAATTTGACCTTGACCGTTTCCTGACCTCCCTTTGCCTGCTCCCTTGGTTTTGACGCTACATCTCGGATTCTGACCTGGGCTTGTTCTCGGATTTGCCACCTGCCTCTTCCCTTTGTATTGACGTGACCTTCCGGACTGACCTCAGCTAGCTGACCCATTTGCCTTCTCCTTCACAGGGTACCTCTCTCTTGTCCACTTCCTTGTCCATTTGTCTGCCTTCATCTCGCGTACCATTCTCTGCCTAGCTGTCCGGTATCCTCTCTGTTCCTTCCTCCCCTACCCGGCACTTACGGAGGTTAGGGACCATCGCCCAGTTGCGCCCCGTCACCTAGCGCGATTGGTGCAAGTAGGCAGGGACAGGGTTGAGGGTGGCAGTCTAGGGGGTGCACTTCCTTCTACCTTCCCTTCCCGTGACAATTTCTACAGGAAATATGTATTGAATCTCCCCTCCTTTTTAAGAGACTCCTCACAGCTAATTACATTATTAAAAGACATCATCTGGGAACCATTTTACAGCTGGTTGACTATGGATGTGGCAGCCTTGTACTCCAATATCCCGCACAAAGCAGGAATTGACACGACATGCTTCTATTTAGAGACTAATAGCCTCCTCTCCAATAAACATAAAATTTTCATTTTGGACGCAATCCGTTTTATTTTGACACATAATGTATTCTCATTTGAAGGCAAAACATATAAGCAGCGGAATGGTACCACAATGGGAACGCATTTCATACCAAGTTTTGCTAACTTATACATGGGCTGTTTCGAAGAGGAATACATCTACAGTGGACACCCCTGGAAGGACAAGATCGTCTTCTATAAAAGATATATTGACGATCTAATCCTCATCTGGAAAAGTAGCAATAAAGAGGCCCAGACCTTTATCTCATATTTGAATACTAATACATGGAACCTCACACTCACAGCTAACAGCTCAACCACCTCCATCAAATATCTTGATCTGAGCCAATGAAGTCAATGGGTCAGCAAAAAACGTCATTGGCATTTTGTGGATCTGCTTTCTACGGACCGCAAAATACATCCGGCCTGCATTCAAGTCGTCATGCACTTTGTGTTTCAGAGTATTCCTTGGAGTCAGTTCACACAAGCTAGGAGGATTTCTAGTTCTGATGGAGAATATGAAAGAATAAAATACATAAAAAAACACATTGATTGTAGACTAGGGTTTGTCACTGAATAATATGCCAATTAGGAGTGATTTTCAAAATAAAAAATTACTAGACACAGCGTAAGGGGAGATATTCTTGTTTAATCTGCAGCAATTGTCGAAACGTAATAAACTGAGAAGTTATCTGACACCCTGTGAAGGACAGGGAGATAACCACTAAAGGGGTCATTTATTAAGACCGGCGTTTTAGAGACAGGTCTTAATACCCCTTTATCGGTCTAAATCTACAACAACTTTCTTGCTGGAGCAGATTTAAACAATTTTCTTTGCCTAAAACAGGCATAGAAAATTCTAAGTGAGACGTCCCTGCCCATGTTCCTTTTCCTTAGACCTGGCGTGAGCCGTGAAAAGTTGCAGATTGCGGTGCAAAATGTGGTGTATATCTGTTTGTAAATGACCCCCAAAGTGTTTGCAGTGTAGTATATCTTATTGCTTGATGTGTCCTTGTCCAAAACAAATGTGGGACATAGCACGCGTGGTTAAAAATTGTCTGAATGACCATAGGTCCAGTATAATTAGACAATGAAAGGAGAAAAAAGGTCATTTTAAGGAAGGTGAGTAAAAATATAAAGAAATGATAGCCATTTTTTTGAAATGTAACATCAGATTTACTGTTGGGGACAGCAGAGCTAAAGGAAAATGTAGATGACAATAGGAGGTTATTATTGCAAAGGGAGACATACTGGATAGTGAGATTGGATTCATGCATATCGAGGCGACTAAATGAGATCTGCAGCTTCAGTGCATTTTTGTGATGCTAGTATAGCTTTATAATATATGCTATTATCGCTACGAGAAAAGGTGTAATGATGAAAAGAGACTTACAGTTGTGTGTTTAAAAAAATGAAAAAAGCTCAAAATCCTTCTAATAGCTTTTATTTCCATACACGCAAATGCTTTGGGAACACTTCACATTCTATTCCATATCGAAAGATGAAGAAAAATATATCAAATTTGTGTTGTTCCTCTAAAAATATTGAAGAAAAGTGAATATTAGACTGTTCAAAAAATAGCAGTCTTTGTATTCTTCTTTACAAATTCAAACATTCACTAAATAAACTGAAAAATGTTAGAATATTTTGCTTCCCTTTGAATCACTTCACTAATATTTAGTTGTATAACCGCTGTTTCTGAGAACTGCTGGACATCGGTGTTACATGGAGTCAACCACCTTCTGGCCCCTGTGAACAGGTATTCCAGCCCAGGATGATTGGACTACATTCCACAGTTCTTCTCTATTTCTTGGTTTTGCCTCAAACAGCATTTTTGATGTTGCCCCACAAGTTTTCTATAGGATTAAGATCCGGGGATTGGGCTGACCGCTCCATAACGTCAATCTTGTTGGTCTGGAACCAAGATGTCTCACGTTTACTGGTGTGTTTGAGGTCGTTGTCTTGTTGGAACACCCATTTCCAAGGGCATTTCCTCTTCAGCATAAGGCAGCACGACCTCTTCAAGTATTCTGATGTATTCAAACTGATCCATGATCCCTGGTATGCGATAAATAGGCCCAACACCGTAGTATGAGAACATCCCCATATCATGATGCTTGCGCCACCATGCTTCTCTGTCTTCACAGTGAATTCAGTGTTTGGGGGTCGTCTGACAAACTGTCTCCGGCCACTAGACCCAAAAAGAACAATCTTACTTTCATCAGTTCACAAAATGTCTCTTTAGGCCGTCAATGTGCTCTTTGGCAAATTGTAGCCTCTTCAGCACATGTCATTTTTTCAACAATGGGACTTTGCGGTGGCTTCTTGCAGATAGCTCGGCTTCACACAGGCGTCTTCTAATAGTAAGAGTACTCACAGGTAACTTTAGACTTTCTTTGATCTTCCTGGAGCTGATTGTTGACTGAATTCTTGCCATTTTGGCTATTCTTCTATCCTTTCGAATGGTAGTTTTTCGCTTTCTTCCGCGTCTTTCAGGTTTTGGTAGCCATTTTAAAGCATTTCATGTTTCATCAGAGAGCCGTGAGAATAATATAATGACTTACTGAACAGAGGGATGAATTTTATTTTTGAAGTCCTCATGATTGAATTGATGTGGTTTGGAGGAGAGAGGAGCTCCTCCTGTGGACTTGTGGTTTAGGTATGGCGCTATTTTGCCCCTTGTTCTGGGTCTCATAAACAATGCCAGTATAGTGTCCTCCATAATCTTAAGAGGTGACCCCCGTAAAGAATGCTAGTAGAGTGTCCCCCATAATTGCCAGGAGAATGCCCCCAAAAACAACAGCAGGGTGTCCTACAAAAAGAAAAAGCCAAGTGCCCCCATAAACAATAGCAGCAAGGTGCAAAAAGTTAATCCGTGGTGAAAACCGGCGACAATTCTGCACAAGAATGAGCAGATTTGAAAATCTTGAGCATGTTCTAAATTTTGGGCGTTATTATTACCCAAAACACATGAATTGCACTATAAATTGGCACTGATTTACAACAATTCCACCATGTCATATACATAGCTTAACGGCTGGGATGGGGGCATGTTTCTAAAGCTACTTGCACATTAGCAGGGTTCGGAAGGCTGTTCCGGCAGGGGATCAGTACTAACGCTAGCCCATGTGTGACTCCGGAAGTCTGCCTAAACCCCATTCACTATAATCGGGACAGGCCGGAGGCCCGGCCGCAGCACAGCTAACATGCAGAGAGGTGGCCGGACAAAAATTTCAGCATGCATTAGCTAACCCTAATGTGAAAGTAGCCTTACTTCAGTTACTTTCAGGTATATTGGAGGATAAAAAGGCATCAAGAAAAAAAAAAATCACAGCTAAGTGTGCAGAAAGGCCTTCAATTTTACGGTGCATGTAACTATCATCTAGTCAGTAGGTTTCTCTGACAATCTTTCTGGTACTTCTGCAAATTATTTTAACACTAGCAAATACACAAAAACTGTTCACGCTGTCTCTACTTTACAGCTACCCACCATATGACTGCAATCATCTAGACTCTAGTGTGCTCTGACATTTTCTCTTCATTGGTTCTTCCATCACATCCATGCACATACGAAGATACAATAGACCACTGTGCAAGCAAATTATGAATAGAAAAAAAAAGAGAAAGGAGAGGAAATACAACTACTGGACAAAGAAATAGTTTTACATAAGGATTTATTCTGCTCCTCTCCTTTTTAATGAGCTTTACTAGCAATTTCCATTTCTCAAGGCCAAAATAGAACAAGTTTTTCTTTCACCCATGGTAAAGTAGCCTCTACAGCACCTATGCCAATTCCCCCACCCACCTCCAACTACACCCCTGCTCAGGCCTCTAACTCCAGCATCCATTGTTATCTGGCTGCCACACCAGCCAAACCAGAAACGGCATAATCAAACAACATGCCTTTACAGTTGCCAAGTTTCTCAGGAAGGCAGTATGTGTCTGAAGTCTTAGACAACCAGTGGTGGAGCAAGTAAACTATAATCCCTGGGCCGTTCCCCTTGTTACAGGTCTGTGTCCCTATACACAGACAGTGTCCAGTCACCAGCTGACAGTATCAGATTGAGTAAGGACACATCTTAAGGACAAGAGGGAATGGTTGAACACCCAAGTTGTCAAATAAACTTTTTTGGGTGGAATACAAGGATACAGGTTGGCCCATGAAAAAGTAGCCCGACTCCAATATGTCCAAATCAAACAACCTAATAGTAAATCTGTTTAAGTTGTCTATAGCAACCAATCAGAGCTCAGCTTTCAGTTTCCACAGGGCTCTGAAAAATGAAAGCTGAGTTCTGATTGGTTGCTATAGACGACTAAGACTGATTTACTATTAGGCAGTTTGATTTGGAGATATTGGAGGAGGCCACCCTGTATAACAGACATGTCAGAGGAGGTGACAACTCCTCTCAGCAGATATGTCTTCTCTGATTGCAAATACTCTTTTTCCTGTTCTTCTCCATCCAGCCCAGACCTCCATTACAACTTCTAGTTGTGAGATAAACATAATCAGCACTCACAATAAAATTAAATAAATGCACAGGTGTGCGTCGCTGTGGCCAAAATAGAAACACAAATGTGCAATGCACGCATTGAATATATGGATTATAAACTATACTAAGGTTATATTCATTATATAAATGAATATGAGGTGCATACTCTAAAAGTATTCACCTCGCCTTGGGCCATAGGCTAGATCATCAATATTAAGGGCTGGATAATCCCTTTAAATTCTAATGGTGACTATAGTGTTTGCTGACACATCTTTGGTGTCTCACGTCCTCAGCCCCTATAGAAGCACAAAAAAATTCAGAATCCAGGCTAGACCCCTAAATTAATGCAGATGCCAGATCCCTAAATTAACTGACACATCAGACTCCTAAAAAACCTTCACACAAAATGTTGATAGGACCACACATTGAGGAGCATGACTCTATACATGGAGGAGCAGAGCATATGGTATGAGGAGGAGCAACGCCCAGCACATTGGAGAACATGGAACACAGTACATTGGAGAGCAGAGTATACAGTACGCGGAGGAGCAGTGCACAGTACGCGGAGGAGCGGTGCACAGTACGCGGAGGAGCGGTGCACAGTACGCGGAGGAGCGGTGCACAGTACGCGGAGGAGCGGTGCACAGTACGCGGAGGAGCAGTGCACAGTACGCGGAGGAGCGGTGCACAGTACGCGGAGGAGCAGTGCACAGTACGCGGAGGAGCGGTGCACAGTACGTGGAGGAGCGGTGCACAGTACGCAAAGGAGCGGTGCACAGTACGCGGAGGAGCAGGGTACAATTCATGAACAAAGAAAGAAAACTAAAAAAGTTATGGGTCTTGGGATGATGCGGCGATGCAAAAAGATTAAAGGGTTTTGTTGCACTCAGAGAATAAAGATATTATGTTATTTATGCCCAAAAAAAATAACGCTGCTAAATTTCACATCTCCCTCCCAGAAAGAATTAATAAAAGTTAATCCAAAAGTTGTGTACCCCAAATTGTCACCATTAAAAACTACAACTTGTTCCGCAAAAAACAAGCCCTCATACAAATACATAGATGAAAAAATAAAAAAGTTATAGCTCTTAGAAGGCGACAATGGAAAAAAAAAAGGAAGAAAACAAAATAGGCTCGTCACTAAAGGGGTTTTCCAAGACTTAAAAGGGTTGTCCGACTTCCGCCTAGCAGGGATAACACCGGCTCAAATTGGCGATCTATAGTGCTGCCTTGGCTGTTTTAGAGGTGGGTGTACCACATAGGGCAGCACTCAGCGCTATAGACCGCCCACTTGAGCCGGTGACAGCACCGGCTCCCTGCTACGCGGAAGTTTTTGCCTTGCATAGTGGTGAAAAGCCCGGGACATCACCGGCATACAACAAACAGCCGTGCGCTGCGCGATTCAATGCAAAACAAGGGGGGAGCATCAGAATAAGAAATACTCTTATCCTACATAGTAAACCAGTACAAAGGTGGTTATATCTGGGGTCAGCTCTGAACTCGAATAACCCCTTAAATACTAATGACCTCTGGATAGGTCATCAGTATCTGATCGATGGGCGTCCAACACCTGGGACACCTACTGATCAGCTGTGTGAGAAGGCACTGGCACTTACAGTAGAGCATCGGCCTTTGCACTACTTTCCCTAGGCCGAGTGACAACACGCTCATTGGTCACATGGCCTAGGAGCAGCTCAACCCAGGTGTCGGACCCCCAGTAATCAGACGGACAGTCTTCTTCAGACGTTTGCAATGTCCATCACATTATCATCATTATACATTCCAACGATGATCTCAAAACATACAGGGTGTCTCGTCCACAGTAGTGCATATACATTTACCATTCCCTTGGTTGTGTCTCACAACAGCTTAAAAACTGGTAAGTCACATATCATCACAACATGACATACCATTATAGGTGCAAGTGCTGGAAGATATAACAGCACGCCTAAACATAATGTTATAGCAACGCTGACATATTGTAGCAGCAGTCACATTATCGTCCAACAGTTCAACTAGGCGGAATTGCCACCGCAACGGGGTCATATGGTAAGTCATAAAAACAGTTATTGTAAAGAATGTTTTTTTTTGTAAGAGGTACAAGGCTGATTCCAAACCCTCTTAAATGCAGGCCACTTCTGTATAGACTTCTGCTGTGTATAAGATTGTGGCCTCAGGCCCTGGGTGGATGCCTGAACCACCCAAATTATGATACACCATTGTAGACAACATCCTTTCCAAGACACCCAGCTGCCATTCAAGCCTGACCATTGGGCCAATGTCACTTCAACCAATGGTTCCCCAAGACAATGACAACCAGTTGACTGGTGTGTGGACAAACGCTTTCCTACTAAGTTCTGTCCTTCCTCTCACCACTTCCTGTGTGCCACCACACAACATATCTCTGAGAAAGATGTCTAGGACTGGCAAGTCAATCATCTCAGCCTGTCTATCTCATCACCCCTAGCCGCTGCATCCCTATATGTGCCTTAAAGGGGTTATCCCATGATTGAGGTAAAAAATTTAAATAGTACATGACAAACTCTAACAAAGCTAGAACCAGCCTTGTACCTCACATGGATCCAGAGATCTCCTCATTCATTGCTCCAATTGCTAGATTTAGAAGATGTCCTTTATCAGGAGGTGCACTGTCGACTGCAGCTGGTGGCAGTTGAAAGATGGCACTGAGCATGCGCTTCCATCTCTGTGAGCAGGACTGAGAAATTGGAAAAAGAGCAAACAGCAGGTGGCGCTATACAGATGGATTCAAATTGAATTACTCAGTAGCTATAATAAATTTTTAATTACATGCAATTACAAAAAGTATTCAGATCCAGGTGCTGGTTTGAAAACTGTAGATTGTTTTGTATGGGACATCCTCTTTAATGATTTGCTACCGGCACTGATCGCTGGCAGCTCTGCTTCTTTTTCTCTATTCCCTGTGCTTTTCTGTTCGTTATTGAGCTCAGGGAAGAGAGAACAGGACTGCCAGCGATTAGCAGTAACAGTAGGTAAACGGGAACATAGTACATTTACTATCCGCATTAATCGCTCTCAGTTCTGTTCTCGCTCTCTTTTCTGCACTCAGCCACTAACAAAGAAGCGCAGGGATTCCAGAAAAAGCTACACAGCTGCCAGCGATCAACGCTAGCAGCAATTCACATAGGCAGAGATCATTAGGACACAAGTAGATAGGCAGGGGCTGGGGTAGTCAGATTACATGCAGTGAAGCCCTAATTTGCATAAAGAACAAAAACATGCTGCAACGGATTTTAACCTTTTCATGACATTTTTATTTTTATTTTTTTCATTATTTACTCCTCCCAAAGCCATAACTTTTTTTATTTTTCTGTTCACATAACTGTATGATGGCTTGTTTTTTTTGCGGGACAAGATGTCCTTTCTAATGGCGCTATTTACGGTTGCATATAATGTGGTGGGGTGAAATTATAAAAAAAAATCAAAAAAAAACGCAACTCAACAACAGCAACAACATTCTTACCCCTATAACTTTGTTGTAGTTATGTGTGCAGAGCTGTGTGAAAACTCATTTTTGTGGGGCGATCTGTACTTTTCAGTGATACCATTTTGGGGGGTGTACGACTTTTTGATCACTTTTTATTTAATGACGTAAATAGCTGTAGGGCAGTCAGGAAGGGATTAATCGGCAGGCTCAACCTTCCCAAGCAGTATAAGGCTGGGTTCACACCTGAGCGTTTTACAGCGCGTTCCTACGCGCTGTAAAACGCTCAACAAGGAGAAACCAATGCTTCCCTATGGGAATGGTTCTCACCTGGGCATTTTATAGCGCGTACGATCGCGCTGTAAAACGCCCGACGCCCAAAAAAGTACAGGAGCTTCTTTGGGGCGTCTTGTCGCGCGTTCCCGTACATAGACTTTCGGGAACGCGCGACAATGGGCGTTCGCTTGTCTCTGTATGCGCGATTGCAAACGCCCGTACAATCGCGCATACAGAGCGCTCCATCGCGAACGCTCAGGTGTGAACCCAGCGTAAGGGTGCATTCACATCACCGTTCAGCTTTCCGTTCTTCTGATCTGTCAAAAGAAGAGGGAGGGGAAAAAAAAAACAGGATCCTGTAAAAAAACTGATCCTGTTGCATCACTTAGGCCTCATGCACACGAAGTTATTATGTCTCTGTGTCTGCTCGTTTTTTTTTTGCGGATAGTATGTGGACCCATTCATTTCAATGGGTCCGCAAAAAATGCAGACAGCACACCGTGTGCTGTCTGCATCGGTATGTCCGTTCTGTAGCCCGCATAAAAAAAATAATATAGAACATGTCCTATTCTTGTCCATTTTAGGCATTGTTACAATGGATCTGCAAAAAAAAAAAAAAACGGATGGCATATGGATGTCATCCATTTTTTTTTTTGGGCAGACCGCAAAACACATACGGTCGTGTGCATGTATAGGATTGCATAGGATAATTTTTTTTACAGGATTCAGTAAAAAAAAAAAAAAACGGATCCTATTGCATCAGTTGTCATCCGTTTGAGCCATTTCCGTTTGAGATCCGTTTTTTTTAGACAGATACAAAAAAAACTTCATGCAGGACTTTTTCTCCCCAGTTTAAAAAAATGGATCTCAGACGGAAATGGCTGAGGCGGATGACAACGGATGCAGCAGGATTGTTTTTTTTTTTTTTTTTACAGAATCCGTTTTTTTTTTCCATCTCTCTTCGGACGGATCAGAAGAACGGAAAGCTAAACGGTGATGTGAATGCACCCTAACTGGTACAATACGGTCAATCCTGCCGACAGGTGCTCTCTAAAGTTCTACAGTGAACGTCATAAAAACAAATCTCAAAAACCATGGAATTTTTTATTTTTTATTTCACCCCCACTAAGATTATTTTTCCTATTTTTCAATACAAGTTATGGTAAATCAGTTGCGATTAAAAAAAATACAGCTCGACCCGTAGAAAAATGAGCCTTCGATCAGCTACTGTATGTGAAAAAAAAAGGGAAAAAGCTATGGTCTTTTGAAAGCAGGGAGGAAAAACAAAAACAAAAAAAATAAATAAAATTGTCCCGGTTCTTACGGGGTTAAACCTAGTCTTTATACCCTGTTATCACAGTTTCCATGGACACAGGAACAGTGACTGCAAGTCAGGGAACATTTGAGAGGTAGCAAAGCCTCCCAGTGCAGTGCAGCTGTGATTACTGAGAACATGTTCTGTCCTCTACATAACGTTCCATTTACTAAGGGAAAAAAATAAAAAAGAATGCAGGGGTACACAGATAACATAGGGTCCATAGCAAAAGTTAACATGTGGCCTCTCTCTCCCCCACTAAGATATTTCTGATGAAGATTTATATTATTAAGCGGAGGAGTACTTACTTACTCCAATTCTAGGTCGCAAAAAGTGGAACAGATGCTTCATAAATAAGGCGCACATTGTGAACACCATATTTCTCAATGTATTTCCAAGCAATGGTCTATCTGAAGCCACCACTAGGGGGAGCTCAGTGCACAGGAATTTATACAGTTACCATTGAATGCAATGAAAGCTGTAAAATCTATTTGCACTAAGCTCACCCTAGTTAAGGCTGTATTTTTTTCTGTCGGGAACAGAAGGAGTTTAGTGCCAGGCTCCTTCTCCCCATGGACCCCATAGCAGTTACTTGGTCTGTCTCCATGTAAGGTGAACATATCTCTAAAGAGGGCCATAGTACATTTTGTACAAACATTAATTGGAAAAAAAACTGAAAACAGATGTTTACTGGAAGGTCACCTCAATGGGGTAAAATATTTAGTGTCAAAGAGATATGCAGGGGCGAATTGGCCATAGACACTACAGGGAAATTTCCCGGTGGGCCGATGCCCAGAGGGCCACCTAAACCCTCCTCTTGGCCAAAAGTAAGGTACATAAAGATCTGATGCTCTTAGTATTAATTCATTTAGGCAGTACTTTGTGCTGCACTGTGGTATCTTGGGCTACTTTTATTTTTTATTTTTTTCCAGGGCCACTTTACGTTCCCAGTCCGCCCCTGGAGATATCACGTTCTCAGGCGTTGTTTACTGAATAAACAAAAAAGGCGCACCATAGGGTGAAAACGTATGTGTGATTGGAAAAAGTAATCCAAATGGGTTGTGCGAATGATAGGCACAACCCTACAGTAGACGTTTTGGGGATAGATTTAAATCCCAAAACAAGCGGTCGGTGTGCAGCCACGGATGTAGATCTCTTTGAGTGTGCCCGAGACCTCACGGACAATTATTATGCGAATGCAGGAACAATCATCCCTCGGCGCGAACGAACCGACCAGTCAGAGGTAATCTTAATATTCATTTTCATAAAACGTTTTTATTGCAGAGACACTTCACAACGCGTTTCGGGGAACACTTCCCCCTTCAGGTGAAAAACTGTTGCTTAACCTAACAAGCATACATACAGCTATATATATACACATATAATGACAAAAAGGCGCCTAAAACAAAGGTCACAGAGGGATGTGGGGGCGGTACAAGGGTTCAGGGGTAGACCCAGGACTAACCCCATTTGGAGTACTTTTTCCAATCACGCATACCCCATTTGGAGTACTTTTTCCAATCACGCATACGTTTTCACCCTATGGTGCGCCTTTTTTGTTTATTCAGTAAACAACGCCTGAGAACATGATTACTTCATCTGGAAAATCCAGAAACCGGGGGCTGCACATAGGAATTATCTTGCCACATTACAATATGAATTACGTGCAAAATCGTCTGATACAGCGAGAACTTTTCATCAACCAATATGTTCAAACTTCATTTCCTGACTCTCCAAACAAGGTAGCATCATCTAATGGATTGGAATATGAAGGTATTGATGAGAAATCGTTATTCTCACTGTTTCAAACTTTGGAGAAGCATATGCTGGATGAGATCCAGCATCAGCTTGATGCCATTTTCTTAGAAAAGTATCTTTAAGAAGGCCTAGTCCCAAGGGGCCTCTGTCTACGTTTTCAAAATTAATTTGAGGACAACCTAGATTTCTGCAAGGATTGGGACAATGACCTCTTGGACTGTTCCAGAGGACTAATCAGTAGACTCCTTAACAAGAGAAAGAGCATTTGCTCAGGACTTGGAGTTTCAGATTGCTGAGTGTTATGACCAATTGATTTGCCATGGTGAGCACACTGCCTATACTAGATTTGACCGCATGGTCATGTCCCGAGTTACTTTGCATGAAAAGGATGTTTTGAGCTAAAAAACTGACTAGAGACAGGGCCGACTTCGCCACCGGCAATATCAAATTCTGGCTTAAAGAGGTTGCCCCGGAAACAAAAACAATGTAATCCGTATCCATGACCCCCAGGCGTAGACCACTCCCCAATAACATTATTTCCACCAATTTCATCACAGGACACCGCAAAACATCATCCCACCCTACTCGTACCAGGGGACCTACATTTTATAATAGCCATAAACAGAATACAAGTCGTGATAATAAGCCACAGCATAGGTCCACTTGGCCCCGGTTTGTCCATCCATCACATACTTTCCATGTAAAGTCCTTCCCACGAAATAAACTGGCACAGATGGCTCATCCATCAGAGTCTCTCTCCACACCAGCAGAAGAACTCATTTCTATCACCCCTTCAAATTTGTTTGATTCAGAAACACTATCTAAATGTGCCCCATTAGATTTCCCACCCACCACTTTTTCAGAGTCTCAGTCCATTCCATCCGGCCATATTGAAACATCAAACCAACCAGGCCCACCCTCCCCATCAACATCTATTGAATTGGAAGCGGATTCTCTTATCATGATCCATGCCATTTCACCAACTCAGTCTTTAGTACCATCTACAAAAGACCTTTTGGATCCACACGATCATTCCACCACATCACAGATGAGCCCGGATCTTGTGGACCCATTAAATAACACTGCCTCATCTACCACTGGCCTGATTTCTTTTTTTATCCCTACCCCCGATACTGACCCCCACCTCGATATATCCAATACTAAAAAGCCCAAACACAGTGACAGACAAAAAGAAAAAATGTGGGGGGGGGGGGGCAAAAACAAAGATATAGACCGCCCTGTCCGAACCTTTAAAGAAATTCAAATATTTAATCTATCTTCCTACAAACTTACTCGGGAGGAGTTCCTCTCTTCTATCTAAGGGCCTATCCTTCTGGCCCTCCACCACAACCAGTGGGTTTGATCTGTTTTTGGACCTCCATAACTACATTAGAAAGCTGACTCTAGAAAGGCATTTTGAATTACTGGAGAAATCTCAAAGAAAAGAGGAAAACCCTGTTTTGGCTGACACTGTTGCCAATCCCCACCTCTCATATGTGCACACTGGTTTGAAACCACCATCTAAATATTATCCTGCACAACATAAGGGTAATTTCATTGACACTTTTTATAATGTGGTGATGGACGAATTTCGGAGTATTCATCAAAAACCTGTCTCTAATGGCAGTTTGAATAAGAAGGAGGGCAGCCATAAAAAACTCTGAGACAACACTAGTATTGTTATCCGTAATGCTGACAAGGGAGGGGGGATAGTAATTCAGGATAGGGTGGACTAGATCAGGGAAGCCACCCGCATTCTAAGTCCATCCCTTACCTTCTCCAGTTATTCCACTGGAGAATATTTTCCGATAAATAAAAAAATCACCTTGTTTGCGGGTCACAAAATATTATATATTTATTGGAGTGCCCGTACAGATTACAATACATACGTCGCACGATACAGACCCTTAGAAATAGGCTGAATAAACACAGGTCTAACATCAGGAGAAAAAAAATTGCAACACAGTGTCTCCCGCCATGCAGCTGAACAACTTAAGGGGAGCTTTTTGGGTTTCAAAGTGATGCCCATTGAACAAATAGCAAACGACTGTTGAGATATTAGCCAAACCCCAAGAAGACGGAAGATGTTTTGGATTTCCAAGCTAAATTGCTTAAATCCAAATGGCCTGAAATAAGCCTTTGAAATAAATTTGTAACAATTAACGGTTAATCAACGGTTGTTATTACTGCAAATTTACTATTATTTATATATTTTAATATCAATTTTTATCAGATAACACTTTCATTCATACGGCCTTAGTTTTATAATAATTTATTTAATTCACTTTATAATTTGTCTGATAACTTTTTTTAATCACACAGTCTTTCTTGTATAAGAAGTCATCTAATTCACCTCAAAGTTTGTCAGAAATATTATTATAATTCTTGCCCTAAATGTATGAGGTGGCATTTTAATATTCACTGTATAGGGGCTCTGTTATGAAATTGGCATCCCCTCTGGTTTATTTTATTATTTTTAAATTCTTCATCGATCTACAGAATGCTTCTGTTATATGTATTGTAAGGGATCGTCTCTTTTCAGGGGGTCACACTCACAGATATCTCACCAGACAACGGATTTTCATGTCCAAACTGTGCATTTATTTTGGCACTCTTCTTATAAAGGATAGTCCAGTTATACATCACTGGGTGGGGTGAGGTTCCCGCACTGCCAACACTTAAAACACAAATAAACTCCTGCCCGTCTAGGCGCTACCTAAACAAAATACGTCCCTACCTCACTCATAGAGCTCAGTTCACACATGGACAACATATGCGGCTTTCCTCAGCCAACATCAATACTGCAGCCTCCAGGCTGTGGCAACTCCAGTACCTTTTGGGGGAGTGTGGCCCAGTAGTCCTCCAGACGCTGGGCGTGCAACCCTCGTTGCTAGGTCCTCCAAACCTGAGGCTATTCAAAGCCTTGTGGCCCCTTAGTCCTCCTGACTGAGACCACACACACAGAGCCTCTGCTTCACAAAACAGTCTCGCTCTCCCTCGTCAGACTGACCTACTCTGAGGCGCTTTATGCCAGCCCGATCACCTCAGGTAGAAAGGAAAACCCATACTGGAAGGGTGTGGACTGGGAACTCCCTCTCCCAAGCCTAGCCACCAGTCCAAGTAAAATCCAGCCCAGAAAATGTATACAGAAATGTCTCAGCAAACTATGCTTTGCTGAGACTACTGCCACTCTCTGGATTTTATCTGTCTCACCCATCTGAGGTACCTGAAGTGGGACAACACACCTCCCAGCACTGTTCACATTACCACAGTATATTTATTTTAACTATATAAATGTTTCCATGGAGCCGGCTGTATCACGTGAGCGCATTGGGGGCTTCTTTGTTCACTGGCGCTCGAGTGTCCTGTATCCATGGAGTTGGCGGAATCACGTGGTCTCCGCTTTGTGAAAAAATGCCCTAAGAATTGCGGGGGGCCGAATTAACTAATAATATTTTTCTTAAAAATCGGACGCAAATAGGAATAGAACATACTATTATTTAGTAATACAAAGATACAGCGGCTCACCCCCTTCCTATATGGATAAGGTGCACACCCCCTGGTCCCACCCTCAGGACCGAGTGAAAGTGCGTCTAGATAACAGGTGTGGGGGGGGGGGCACACTTCAAAAGGAAACACTAAAATGGGATAGTGATGATACACTTTATTAAATAGATATTTTTTATATTTAAGAACAAACCCCTAAAACATACATAAAATATGGTACATCAATCCATATAAACATACACTCAGTTATAAAAATGTAATGAAACCGCCAAGTGGCTGTCAGTTGCAATCTCTGTTGTAATACAACCGCCAAATGGTTGTCAAATGCAATTTTATGTTGTTATACACCATCGGTGGTGCTGTCCACAATAATATCCAGCAAGTCCAGCAACTATTTGTTGAAATAAATTATGTCCCACAAGTATACGTTTGCGTCCACTAGCCCACCAAGCTGTAAATGGGCCTATTCAGTCCGGTACGCTTCTGGTATACTGCCCATGAGCTCAATACCACTTTGATATAATAATATGCTCCAAAACGAGCCCGGTCTTACCCGTCACCGCTGCTGTAGCGTTGGTCCAGGAGGCCGCACACCCGCAGCGTCCCACGTGGTGTGCTTCTGCCTGTACGCGGCGTCCCACTTGACCTGGTAACCAAGGGGACCGGATGCAAGCTCGTGTGACGTCAGTCTTGTGCGTCCACTTTCAATCAATGCTGCTGTATTTGCGTCTCTCTCTTTCCTTGCCGGCTTTGTTCCTTTTCTTTACTATTAGATGGATCAACGCTCACTCTAGACAACCGCCAGACGCGTTTCGGGGTCTCAAGCCCCTTTCCTCAGTGGCCTACTGAGTGAACGGATCCTCACTCTTTATATGTGGTCAACTCCACCCACCCTCCTCCATATTGTTTTAGCTCTTTCTACTATATGGGGTGGATTTGCCTTTGATGAACCGGATTCATATCCTTATAAGTACCTTTTAATCGTACATTTGACTTTAAAATACATTAAGACAATAAATAAATAAATAAATATACCCTACATATATACGATTCTCTTAAAATTCAGTACTGGAGAAGGCTGCAAGGTCTCACACAAAAACGCATAAAAAACGCATCGAAACCGCATTAGTGTACCCCGCGTTTTCCATGCGTTTTTTCTTAAAAACTTGCTATCATATAAGGGGATGACCAGCCAGAGAGTACATGGGAAAATTCATTAACTTTTTCATTAAAAAAGTTAATTAACTTTATGTGGTTGAGAGGAGATTCATTTACTCTCTGTAGTTGAGAGAAGCCGTCCTGCGGGGAGGGGAGATCACAGTGTCGGAAAACGGCCAGACTGCGATGTCCCATCCCTACAGGACAACCCTCACAAAAACCCAAAGACCTCCAGCTCTGCATTGAGGCCTCTAGGAATAATGGTGTCATATTCGAAGATCCTTCGGGATTCTTGACGTGACATGTGTGCAATATGGTTTCCCCCTCTCCAGGCTTTTTTAACTTTTTCAATTGCCACAAATTTCAAACTTGTAGGATCACAGTTATGGGTTATTTTAAAATGTTTGGATAGAGAGTGCGTATCTAGGCCTTTTTTAATATTCGCCACATGTTCTGCTACTCTCTTCTTCAATGTTCTTTTAGTTCTGCCTATGTACTGCTTCCTGCATCCACATTGTAGCAGATATATAACATCTGTAGAATCACAGGTTAGGCATTCCTGTATCTCCAAACTGAACGCATTCACTGTGGACACCACTTTCGTGGTCTTTTTTGGGAAACTAGTAATTTTACAATTGGAACACATGCCACATTTAAAGAATCAGTTTACTGCTAACCAATTTTCTTTTACTTTCTTCTGGCTATCCTTTCTCAACTTCACCGTTGGGGCTATTTTCCCCGCCAGGTTATTTGCCCTAGTGTACGTGATTTTGGGTACTTCACTTAAAAGAGGACCAACTAACTTGTCATTTAATAGGTGTCCCCAATGTTTGCGAATACTCCTCTCAATTATTTTATATTGAGAATTGAAAGGTAACACAATCCTCAATACCTCATCACAAGGTTGGGGATCCCTTGCCAGAAAGAAATCTTTTCTTTCCATTTTCTTCACTTTTTCAAGTGATACTATTATTTAGGAGGCCTTTACCTTTGTTTAAGTATTAACGAATTTGTGTTGTTTTTAAGGGGCTTGTCCTGGGTCTACCCATGAACCCTGAGATCGCCCCCACATCCCTCTGTGACCTTTGTTTTAGGTGCCTTTTTGTCATTATATGTGTGTATATATATATAGCTGTATGTATGCTTGTTAGGTTAAGCAACTGTTTTTCACCTGAAGGGGAAGTGTTCCCCGAAACGCGTTGTGAAGTATCTCTGCAATAAAAAACGTTTGATGAAGATTAACATTACCTCTGACTGGTCGGTTCGTTCGCGCCGAGGGATGGTTGTTCCTGCATACGCCCCTGGAGATATGGCATGGTACATGACCCGTATACTGTAGATTTGATGATAATCTATGGGCATGGGGCCGTCTGACTGCCCACAGTGGTTTTTTTTTTGTGGATTGCCAGAAGCATTGGGCATGTCGGTGGATATCAGATCTCTGATGATGGATATTCCTCCAAGAAATTAGCGACACCAAAAGTGTCTCCCTTAAATAACTATAACTGCTTAGCTGAGCCAAGCATGGATGTTGATGGGGGAAATAGGAGATGTATACATCTATATGTAATACCCAAGAGTGGTATTAACATTCCTACACCCTGCTACTGTCTCTAATGGGCTAACCATAATGTCATCTGTGTATTTGTTCTAGGTCCTCTTACACTGTGCATTAATTGTTCTGGTATGTAACTGTTATTTGTTGTATTACATGTTATATGCCTGGTTCACCAGCAGGTGGCAGTGTATATGGCAGACAGATCTTTAGATAGAATGGAACTTCCCATTCCATTCTCCCCCTTTTGGGCAGAAGTGGGCCTGTCTTGTTTCCTATCAAGGGAGGGGCTGTAGGAAGTTTTCAGTCTGGAGTCTGAGTGCATTCTAGTCTAGAGTTGGAAGGAGATGAGAATCACCCTGACTCCTTAGAGATTAACCGACAGAGTGTTGTGAGAGGTTAAAAGCCAAAGGCACCCCACTCCAGAGAGATAAAGCAGAATATTTAGGTTTGCCTGCCAGTTTATGCTATAACCTGCTGGAACCAAGAGAAACACCACTTCTTGTACAGATGCAAGTTGATTCAAGTAAAGATGTTGAACTTTATAAAGTCTGGACTCGACTATTTCTTCACCTCCACCATTACCTTCCCCTTTAGTGCTCCAGAGCCTAACCCTGGGGAGTGACTGTATCCAGGTACTATTACTAATACCAGAGACTATTGAGGCCACACCACACCACTCTGCATTCCTTCAGACCTGGGACACGATCGGCCCTGGGGGGGGGGGGGGGGGGGTCTCGTTGCATATATAGCTAACTATATACTGTACACATATATTAATATATATATATATATATATATATTTATATTATCATTCTTTTTTTCACTGCAGGAGAGTAAGCAAGACAGGCTAAATTCTATGGGCCTGTATCAATTCCGTCCCCTGTAGTGAGAGAGCGCGTGATATGTAAGCACTTCTCTCTCCTCATTTTAGAAATCGGTTGAGGGTCTCAGCACTTGGATCCCCACCAATCAAAACTTCTGGCCCATCACCATAACATATCAAATGTTTTATAAAAACTCTGTGACTCTTTAAAAGATTCGACAGAGCTGTGCAGAAGTCATTGTGCAGGGACGGGGAGGAGGTGAGCTGTGGTCATCATGTGTTATTGTAACATTGTTGGTTATCAGAACTGGAATCCAATAGGTGAGGCAATGACAGTTCTATATAACAGCCAGTTGTAAGCACTTTCGAGAAGGGTATACGGAGCTGTACTTCAAAAATTGGCAAGCCACAAGGAGGATTATAACAGATAGAGGCCATCAGTCGTATGCAGAGTTCGGTACACAGAAAGGGGATCAGCCATGGTGAGATGAATGTGGGGTGTGGTACACAGATGTGAAAGCAGAGGCGGACTGGGAACCTAAAGTGTCTCTGGAAAAATAAATTAAAAAAGTGTCCCCATGCTATAGGCGGGTCCAAACTGACAGAAGGCAGAGCAGCACAAGGATGCAGGGCCAGCAATAATGTAGTGCAGCACAAAATTCCGCCCCAGCACAACCAAATACCGCAGAAAGAAATATTGCCACACTTGCCACAGTATTCAACTGTATCACTATCCTGAGGATGGCAATACAGTTGAATTCAGGAGAGGGCTACTGGTCAGGTACATTAGTATCTGATGCTCCTAGTATTAATTAATGCAGAGAGTATCAGATTGTTATATATCCAGCCGATGGACCTGAGAAGGGCTTAGGCGGTTTCCAAGCCATTGGCCCACCGGAAAATTTCCCTGTAGGGTTTATGGCCAGTCCGCCTCTGGATGAAAGATCAACCATTGACAAATCTGCACAGAGTTCAATACACAGGAGAGAGCAGTGGAGGTGTAAAAGCAGATAGCACACTGACCCATGTAGTGTCCCACTAGGTAAATGTGGACACTACACAAGGGTCAATATGGCCACGTTACTCTTCACCTCCTGTGGAATATGGCCATTGTATTATATATGATGTTTTATGTGTATTCTGTGTATCAGGCCTGTTAGGGTGTAGTTCCTCCTCCTAGACAGTAGAGGGAGCTAGGGAACCCCTAATATATATAGTTAGGCCCAGACAGGAAAGGGGCAGTGTAGTCCAGGAGGCTTGAGTGCAGTCTAGCCTGCCTGAGGTTCCTGAGCAAGAGTAGCTCACACGTTTGCTACCTGGGGAAGAGTTACCTCCTGAGAAACCTGCAGTTCCCACAAAGTGCAGAGTAGAGCAGAAGTGTGTCCAGCTGAACCAGAGAGCTGAAGGGCAGTGGATCTACTTAATGCAAGGATATATATATACCTGAGGAAGTTTCCCTAACCAAGGATAAAGCGTCAATAGGGCATACGGGCCTTGGGATAAAGACAGACAGGATTCTGAGGAAAAGTGTAGCCTGGTCTGTAAGTCTTTTAACCCTCTGAGCAGGGGCGGAGCTAAAGGCTCATGGGCCCCGTTGCAAGAGTTCAGATTGGGCCCCCCTTCCCTCAGTGCTTTGTGGCCAGGGGCAGGGAAGCACATTGCCTTCATGCTGCCTGAGGCAAAAATTGAAACAGCATCTTCCTCCCCACCATGCCAAATTCCTGACCTAACCACTTCCCTCCAGCTGGCAACTTGACCAGTATGCATTTGCTATACTGCTATACTGCAGCACAAGGGTCTTTGGGCCCCCTCAGGCTCCAGGGCCCGGTAGTGACTGCTACCTCTGCACCCCCTATAGCTACGCCCCTGACTGCACCTCATGTATAGTCCTGTATATTACACTGCACCCCATGTATAGTCCTGTATATTACACTGCACCCCATGTATAGTCCTGTGTATTACACTGCACCCCATGTATAGTCCTGTATATTACACTACACCCCATGTATAGTCCTGTATATTACACTGCACTCCATGTATAGTCCTGTATATTACACTGCACCCCATGTATAGTCCTGTATATTACACTGCACCCCATGTATAGTCCTGTATATTACACTGCACCCCATGTATAGTCCTGTATATTACACTGCACCCCGTGTATAGTCCTGTATATTACACTGCACCCCGTGTATAGTCCTGTATATTACACTGCACCCCATGTACAGTCCTGTATATTACACTGCAATCCATGTATAGTCCTGTATATTACACTGCACCCCATGTACAGTCCTGTATATTACACTGCAATCCATGTATAGTCCTGTATATTACACTGCACCCCATGTACAGTCCTGTATATTACACTGCAATCCATGTATAGTCCTGTATATTACACTGCACCCCATGTATAGTCCTGTATATTACACTGCACCCCGTGTATAGTCCTGTATATTACACTGCACCCCGTGTATAGTCCTGTATATTACACTGCACCCCATGTACAGTCCTGTATATTACACTGCAATCCATGTATAGTCCTGTATATTACACTGCACCCCATGTATAGTCCTGTATATTACACTGCACCCCGTGTATAGTCCTGTATATTACACTGCACCCCGTGTATAGTCCTGTATATTACACTGCACTCCATGTATAGTCCTGTATATTACACTGCACCCCGTGTATAGTCCTGTATATTACACTGCACCCCGTGTATAGTCCTGTATATTACACTGCACCCCGTGTATAGTCCTGTATATTACACTACACCCCATGTATAGTCCTGTATATTACACTGCACCCCATGTATAGTCCTGTATATTACACTGCTCCTCGTGTATAGTCCTGTATATTACACTACACCCCGTGTATAGTCCTGTATATTACACTGCACCCAATGTACAGTCCTGTATATTACACTGCACCCCATGTACAGTCCTGTACATTACACTGCACCTCGTGTATAGTCCTGTATATTACACTGCACCCCATGTATAGTCCTGTATATTACACTGCGCCTCGTGTATAGTCCTGTATATTACACTACACCCCATGTATAGTCCTGTATATTATACTGCACCCCATGTATAGTCCTGTATATTACACTGCACCCCGTGTATAGTCCTGTATATTACACTACACCCCGTGTATAGTCCTGTATATTACACTGCACCCCATGTATAGTCCTGTATATTACACTGCACCTCATGTATAGTCCTGTATATTATACTGCACCTCATGTATAGTCCTGTATATTACACTACACCCCATGTATAGTCCTGTATATTACACTGCACCCCATGTATAGTCCTGTATATTACACTGCAGCCCATGTATAGTCCTGTATATTACACTACACCCCGTGTATAGTCCTGTATATTACACTACACCCCGTGTATAGTCCTGTATATTACACTACACCCCATGTATAGTCCTGTATATTATACTGCACCCCATGTATAGTCCTGTATATTACACTGCACCCCGTGTATAGTCCTGTATATTACACTACACCCCGTGTATAGTCCTGTATATTACACTGCACCTCATGTATAGTCCTGTATATTATACTGCACCTCATGTATAGTCCTGTATATTACACTACACCCCATGTATAGTCCTGTATATTACACTGCACCCCATGTATAGTCCTGTATATTACACTGCAGCCCATGTATAGTCCTGTATATTACACTACACCCCGTGTATAGTCCTGTATATTACACTGCACCCCATATATAGTCCTGTGTATTACACTGCACGCCGTGTATAGTCCTGTATATTACACTGCACCCCATGTACAGTCCTGTATATTACACCGCACCCCATGTATAGTCCTGTATATTACACTACATCCCATGTATAGTCCTGTATATTACACTGCACCCCATGTATAGTCCTGTATATTACACTGCACCCCATGTATAGTCCTGTATATTACACCGCACCCCATGTATAGTCCTGTGTATTACACTGCACCCCATGTATAGTCCTGTATATTACACAATAATTCACTGTAAAGTATCAGAAATATCTTTAAAATATTTTTTATTGTGAAAATATTGCATTCTAGATAAATATCTGTAAGCACTCCAATCATTTCACACACAATGTATCACTCCCATCCTCCCATACACAGTTTATCACCCCCACCATTATACAACCAATGTTTTATTCCCATGTCACACACAATGCATATCTCCCATCATCTTATACATAATTCATTACTCCCACCATCTCTTACACATGATATCACTCTCATCATCTAGCACATCAGGTCAGATTAACAGTAAAACTGTCTTTGTTGCCCATAGCGACCAATCACAGCTTAGCTTTTATTTTCAAAGAGCCAAATAGAAAGCTGCGATGTGATTGGCTGCTACAGGGACCAAAGTCCTCTGGGGTCATATATCCCACCCCTCATCCCCAAATCTATGTGAAGAGAATGAACAAACATGAAGAAAATTTCAGGGAAGAACATGTATGTACATGATGTGATATTAAAAACGTGAGGCCAGTACATCCAATATGGCCGCTCTCACGCTAAGGCACTTCTTGTGATGTCATCAATAGATGCTTGTCCCCCTGGCCCCCCCTACTCTGGCATGACCTTTATACTTGTGATGTCATAATGGGGCATGACTCATTTACTTATGACATAATAATCAGGGGGTGTGGTCTAATCCTATAAATTGGGGTCACGCCCTGACAGCAGTGTCAGTATCTCTAGCTGGCTCTCACCATGGGGAAGAAGAGGAGGTTGGCGATTCCTAAGGTGAATGCTGTAGAGAAAATGGATGTCGGCCCTCGACAGTATCCCGATGACGTGGACATGAAGTCCGATCACGGCGATGATGAGAAAATGGATGTTGGCCCTCGCCAGTATCCGGACGATGTGGAGATGGAGGACCTTCCGGGGAACACCATTAACATCAGGGCCTCAAGTACCCGGAAGAGAAAGCGGCCATCCTGTATAATCTGCCGCCAGCTATAACATCTGCCGATAGGCCCTTACTATAACATCTGCCCCTTGGCCACCATATAACATCTGCTGCTTGGCCCCACTTACCATCTGCCGCCTGGGGCCATTTACCATCTGCGGCTTGGGGCCATTTACCATCTGCAGCTTGGGGCCCACTTACCATCTACCTCTTTGGGCCCACTTACCATCTACATCTTTGGGCCCACTTACCATCTACCCCTTGGGGCCCACTTACCATCTATAGATGGTTTTACCATCCAAACCATCTGAAATTCCAATGAAGATGAGCAGAGCAGCACCAGGTCCGGTAAGTTTGGCCGCTTCCCTCCGTCTTCTCCTTGTGTTTTTTGTAAACAGTTTTTTTATTTGGGTATTTTCTCTTCTAGGATCCGACTACAAAATAACATCAGGAACCTCTGGTGAGAATATTCTGTCCCTGGAAATCTGCCAGAGGTGCGACCCCCCGACCTCCTCTCTACAAGTTAGCGGACCTGAATCCAGCCAATTCTGAAGACGGAGCCAAAGCTGCAGAAAATTCATTTAAAACCTTTTATAAATAAACAGTGTTTTTGGTTTTTAAAATTTGTTTT
Source organism: Bufo gargarizans (assembly GCF_014858855.1). NCBI lineage: Eukaryota > Metazoa > Chordata > Amphibia > Anura > Bufonidae > Bufo > Bufo gargarizans. The sequence continues at coordinate 87,335,416 of NC_058090.1, read as the reverse complement.
ATATCTCCTAATTATCAAATTGCACAAATCGTACTCAGCCCCTATTTTCTATGGGTATATTAAGTAAGCTCAGAGCTGGATCCTGAAGGGGCGAGTTACCAATATTTTAAAGTGTAATATTTAAAGTTACAAATTCTTCCATAAAATTAGCATGTGCTAAAGTTTGTGACTGTTATTATAACCGGAAAACTAGTACAAGTCTCAAAATAAACGATCCCCCCCCAGGTAATACTCCATCCACTAGTGATATCTCCATTAAGGGTAGGTTAATAAAGTACATTCAAGATGGCCGCTCTCATACTAAGCCACCCTTTGTGATGTCATCATTAGAATCCTGGCACGATAAAACTTCTTGTTTCCTTAGAAACACTATCTGTGATGTCATCGGTGGCATGACTCTGGGGCATAGATAGGGGGTCAGCACCCGTCACCTGAGTGGCCCCCAATCCAGATAATGCCGCACTATGACTACTAGTAATACAGCTAAATAGTGACTGAATATTACCACCGTACTGTTACTAACAGACCACTGTAGGAAAATCAGTATTACCCCCATACATTAATAAGGCTGAAAAAAAACACATCCGTCCATCCAGTTCAGCCAGTTATCCTCTAAGTTAATCCAAAGGAAGGCAAAAAAATTCCATGAAGTAGAAACTAATTTTCCTGCTTTTAGGGGTAAAAATGCCTTCCCGACTCCTGGCAATCGCAATAACTCCTTGGATCCCAGACCCTTCTGCCTTCTCCTGTCAATCTGCCGTGCAGAGGGCGCGGCAGTTGCAGAGAGAGCTGAGGCTCTAGGTGTAACAGAAACACCCCCGTTGCTCCTAGAGGCTCATTTGCATATATGAAAACATACAGTTTACTTGTTTCAGGCCAATGCCAGCAACAGGAATGTAATGTATTCCTGATTGACAGACTTCTCCCTGTTACAGGGGGAACCTACATATCATGAATCCTTCCTGTCTGGAATGAATACACTGCAAGTTCTCCATATCTACAGTGCAATCACACTAAAGGCACAGACTGCTTATTTATACTGATATATCGTATAAGATCATCAGATAACCTTCGCTTTAAAGAATGACAATTTATAATTTTTTGCCAAAAAATACAATCTTTTAATGAAAAAATAGATTAGTATAAAAGCTTTACACAATAAGGAGAGGAAACATGAACACAGCACAATGGTTTGAACTTTGAGTCCTATACTATTTAAAGGGGCTGTGTCACAAAACATATTCTACATTATTCAAACCAGCATCTGGTTCTGAATACTTTTGTAGTTGCATGTAATTAAAAATGTAATATATAATTGAAATTTATAATAAAAATATTAAAAAAATATATATATTTAATATAGCCAGTGAGTTATTCAATAAAATGTATCTATATAGCGCCACCTGCTGTTTGTTCTTTTCCTTATTTTTTGTCCGTCTCACTGAGCTGCTGGTCGCACACGCCCAGTTTAAATCTCCAACTGCAACCTGCCATATGTTCTATTAGAAGCTATGGCAGTTACAGGGAGAGAGCTGCAGCGGAAAGGGCACACCCCATTGAGCTGCCAGGCTGAAAAGAATTAGGAACAATTAGAGCAGAGAATGGGGAGATCTCTGGATCCATGTGAGGTACAGGGCTGGTTCTAGCTTTGTTAGAACGAGATTGTCGTGTACTATATGATGTCTAATTTTTTATATATTTTTTTCCTCTTTTTTTTTTGAACATCGTTTTGACTGATCAGGCAAAAGATAAAACCGTAGCATGCTACGGCTTTATCGCCGGCGAAAAAAACTGAAGACATGCCTGCAGGGGCGTAGCTAAAGGCTCATGGGCCCCGATGCAAGAGTTCAGATTGGGCCCCCCTTCCCTCAGTGCTTTGTGGCCAGGGGCATGGAAGCACATAGCCTTCATGCTGCCTGAGGCAAACATTGAAACGGCACCTCCCTCCCCACCATGCCAAATTCCTGACCTAACCCCTTCCCTCCAGCCGGCAACTTGACCAGTATGCATTTGCTATACTGCTATACTGCAGCACAAGGGTCCTTGCGCCCCCCTCAGGCTCCTGGGCCCGGTAGCGACTGCTACCTCTGCACCCCCTATGGCTACGGCCCTGCCTCTGAGTATCTTGCAAGAACATTGTGCCTGCCATTTGTGAAAGCCTGCCTGTAACAACCTGTTTGCATGTGGAACTGAACCCAGACTGTAAATAGTTGACTGTTTCCAGTAAAAGGAAGTTTTGGTTCAACACAACATCGTGTTCCTCAATTATTCCTATCATAAATCGGTGTGCCACCGTTACCGGCACTGGCGTCACGAATCTTAAAGGGATCTTGCCACCGGCACATTAAACAAACCTGCAACATCCAGGGCACCTCACCTACCATCAGGCCTGGTTCCTATACACAGAGAGTGCCCCAGAGGACCCCTATGCCAGCCTCTCCATCACTGCTTTACGCCTGCCCAGGGTCTTTCAAGAAAACTGTGAGTAACCCAGAGCAACCCTCGTTTGCCTAAGTAACCATGACCTCACCATTGCAATACCCTACAGGTTAGCGTACTGCACCCATACAAGTCACAAATCCGCCCCATGGATCCACGTTCCCAATCACTTCAGGTTCTGGTCTTGTACATTTTTGCAGCTAAGGGGTTATTAAGACTCCTATAGTTTGAGGACCAAACACCAGACACTACTGTGTGAATGAGGCCTAAATAACTGGGTCTTTTTCTGATGATACATTCCCTTTAAGTGAGGGATTGAAGAAAAGCAGAGAAGAAAAAAAATTACCACTAAATTGGAACCTAATGAATGTTGGATCACTTACAAATGCACCGGCAGCAAGTACTTCTGGAACACAGATCAAGATACGATAGGACTGCTAATGCAGGACATCAGACAGCAGAACATCAGATAAATCCAGATGACCTAAGCAACTGTAGCAAATCCATAGGTGAATCATCTGCCTGACTGAATAAAGAGCTATATACAAAAGGCAAGGTTTGTGCCACACATATGTTAACCCTTTGGCTATATACAGTGGCGTGCCTAGGGTGTTTGGCACCCGGGGCGGGTCCTTTCTCTGCATCTTCCCCCCCCCCCCCCAATACTTCAAAAAATTGTACCCCCTCACAGTAGTATTGACCACATTGTACAACCTTCACAGTAGTTTTGTACAGATGTGTGACCCCTCACAGTAGTTATGCCCACATTGTGCCCTCTCACAGTAGTTATGCCCCCTGTGCCCCTTTCACAGTTGTAATGCCCTCTTTGTGCCCCTTTCACAGTAATAATCCCCATTGTACCCCCTTTACAGTAATAATCCCCATTGTGCCCCCTTTTTAGTAATGCCCTCTGTGCCCCCTCCACATTAGTAATGCCCTCTGTGCCCCCAGCTGTTTGAAGAGAGGGCAGCGCTCATATGAGAGCTGCTTTCTCTGTTCTGTTCACTTGCTCGCCGTAGCATTTGCACTGATGAGCAGGTAAACAGAGCAGAGAAGGCAGCGCTCATACAAGAAAAAAGAAAAAGCGGACAACCCCTTTAAAGACATACTTGGAAAACATTACATACAGCGCTACAGAACATACAGAGTCATACAGCGCCACATACCTCTTACATTCAGTGACTTCTCTTCTCTGATGTAGATACTCTCTTTCCTCTTCTTCTCCTGTTAGACCAGGCCACCATGGTGACTTCTTTCAGCCACGCCTCGTCTCTGCAGAGTTTAACAAACAGACATCTTACTTTCCTACTTTTCCATCATCCTCCCACCTTCTCAACACCCCATCCTGCCACCCCTAATACTGTGTCCGCTGTGCTGCCCAATACTTTCCTGCAGAAACAGTCCCCCTGAAAATACTGGTACCACACAGATAGTGCGTCAGTACAAAAACACCCCTTTATATTGTGTACTAGTAATAAAAAAAAACACCTTCCTTTCAGATTAGACCCCCATATAAAACCCTAAATAACATCCCCCAATCTCAGACCAAACCCCCTTTAGACCTGTATGTCAGACCCTAGTTTTAAACCTCAAATCAAACCCCCATTAGACCTCCATGTAAGACCCCTACCCAATATCAGACCTCAGATAAGACCTCCCATATAAGACCTCCATTAGACCTCCAGACCCACATATCAGACTTTAGACCAGACCCCCATATCAGACCTCCAGACCCCCCCAGTCAGACCTCCAGACCCCCCCAAGTCAGACCCCCGTTAGACTTCCAGATCCCCCATCAGACCCCGACTAGACCTCCAGATCCCCCCAGTCAGACCTCCTGACCTCCCCAGTCAAACCTCCTGACCCCCCCAGTCAAACCTCCTGACCCCCCGACCCCCCATAGACCCCCATTAGACCTCTCCAGACCCCCATATCAGACTGTAAAATAATAAAGTCACTTACCTCTCCTGTCGCCACTCTCCCTGTTCTGGCTGTCTTCTCAAAATGTTGGGTGCAAATATTCAAATATTAATCGCGAATATCGGCACTTCGAGAATTCACAAATATTTAGAATATAGTGATATACACTCACCTAAAGAATTATTAGGAACACCTGTTCTATTTCTCATTAATGCGATTATCTAGTCAACCAATCACATGGCAGTTTCTTCAATGCATGTAGGGTTGTGGTCCTGGTCAAGATAATCTCCTGAACTCCAAACTGAATGTCAGAATGGGAAAGAAAGGTGGGCTACAGCAGCAGAAGACCCCACCGGGTACCACTCATCTCCACTACAAATAGGAAAAAGAGGCTACAATTTGCACGAGCTCACCAAAATTGGACTGTTGAAGACTGGAAAAATGTTGCCTGGTCTGATGAGTCTCGATTTCTGTTGAGACATTCAAATGGTAAAGTCCGAATTTGGCGTAAACAGAATGAGAACATATATCCATCATGCCTTGTTACCACTGTGCAGGCTGGTGGTGGTGGTGTAATGGTGTGGGGGTGTGTTTTCACTATGGGGCATCTGGTGTCACTATAGGGCATTATTTGGGGGCACTATGGGGAAGTGGGGGCTCTAAAGGGGCCTTTTTTATTGGCACATTATGGGGGCACTATGGCATTTGGTGGCACTAAGGGGGCATTTTTTACTGGCACATTATGGGAGGCACAATAGGGGAGAGCGGCAATATGGGGCACTATGGGGGAGTGAAGCACTATTGGAGCATATGGTGGCACTAAGGGGCATTTTTTACTGGCACATTGTGGGGGAGAGGAGCAGTATAGGTGCAAATGCTGGGGGCACTAAGAAGGGGCATTTTTTTACTGGCATATTATGGGGGACCCTATGGGGAAGGGGGAGAGGAGCACTATGAGAGCATTTACTGGGGCACTATATAGGGGTATTTTATACTGGCATACATTATGGGGACATTAGCTCAACTGCGGGCACTAAGCGGGGGTATTTCATGTACTGTCATATTATAGGGAGAATTATTACTACTAGGGGGTATTATGGGGAGCTTTACTACTACTGGGGGGGCTATGAGGAACATGATTACTAGGGCACTATAGGGGTATTATTACTACTGAGTGTGCTCTGGCAGAGAATTATTTCTATTGGTGGGATTTTGGGGAGCACTGTTACTTTGGGGGCACCCTGGCACAGTATCAGCTTAGCACAATTATTTTTGGGGGACATTATCTTTATACTATTAGTGTGTGGGTGCAGTTATTTTTTAGAGCACTGTGTGCCAATAATTGTTGAAGGGGGCACTATCTGTGTGGTAGTAGTATTTCCAGGGTGACTGTTTCTGCGGTATACTATTGCGGGTGGTAGGAAAGGGTGTTCAGAAGATGTGAAGATGATGGAAATGTAGGAAACTAATGTCTGTTTCTCAATCTTTGCAGAGACGAGAGATGGCAGAAAAATCATCATGGCAGTCTGGTCTGAATAGAGAAGATGAGGAAAGAGAACGTCTACAACAAAGGTGACATCACTGGATGTATGAGGTATGGGGCGCTATGTAGGAGAGGAGAGGCTCCGGCTCCTCCCCCTGCCATTTGCAGAAGGAGGATTCAGAGCTGGGTGAGGACGGCCAAGGCGGACAGCAGGCCACGGGCAGGTGGCAAATGGTGTGGGGAACCACAAGCCTTGAGCAGGGTCTGGGGAGGGAGGAGAGCGAAGGAGCTTCCTGGCTGTAGCCGGCTGTCTATTGTATGATGTGAAGCAGGCAGTGCAGCCAGGGCAGGCCTCCCCTCTCCGTATGATGTGTAGAGACAGGCCTCAACTATAGAATGTCAGCTGTACAGTGTTTGTTGGAGTGGCCTATTATATGTAGGAGGGGCTTTTAATAATGGGCGGGGCTAAAATGGGCCACTTGACTGGATTTGCCCCCAGGACCAAGGCTGCCAGCCCTGCCCTGGTGCACAACCACCTGAATATCTCGGGCCCCCTTATATAGAATCATCAACATATTTTTATTTACTAACCCTCACATTTCAATTTCTAACTTCATATCTGAACTTAAATGATATGGCACATTGTCCAATTTCAAGGCTAATTTTCAGAAATTGGAAGCCCTTTCCATTGACCTTATTTTATCCAATAACATCCACGTTCCAATTTTCGTTTCAAAGGGAACCTGTCATCAACTTTATTCTGACCTCACTGAGGGCAGCACAAATTAGCGACAGAAATGCCAAGAACCAGCATCATAATCATTCCAGCCCAGGCCTTGGAAAGAGTCAAATCTACCTGAGAAGAGTCATGGTTATTCCTAATCTCCTTCTGCTGATGATCGGCAGTTCTCTCCTAGAGAGAAAGGGAGAAAACTAGGTAGAAGACTGTCAGTCATCAGCAGGTGGACATGGAGAGCAGGAATTCATGAATAACCAGGACTCTTCTCAGGTGGAGAAGATCCGGCAAGTCTTCAGTTTTTTTCGCCGGAGATAAAACCGTAGCATACTCTCCATTCAGAATGCATGGGGATATGCCTGATCAGTTCTTTTCTGGTATTGAGCCCCTAGGACGGAACTCTATGCCGGAAAAGAAAAACGCTAGTGTGAAAGTACCCTAAGATAATTGTCTCTTAACACATTGTATCACCTCTTCTCCTCACTACACACACTCCTAAAGCTCTCACTTCCTCTCAGTACAACTTGGTTTCTGACCAGATGCTCTTTGTCTGTGATTTACAGTTGACTCTCCACACCCTAGAAAATTGGTTTCCCCTAAAAACACCACCTATTCTGCTGAGGAAAAGTATTGGCTTCTTTTCCTAGCTCATAAATCATCTCTTGACCTGGTGGTACGAGTTCCAACAATTCTAGGGAAAATATTACCCTTACTCTCTACCCTCTGCTGGAGGTAGAAGGAGGTGCACATTTTATGGTCCTGTTGCATTCTTGTTCCTTTTTGACAAAAGGTATGCTCAATAGCCTCTCAAATTACCGGCCTCCACACTGGATAAGACCTGGTTTTATTGGATGCAGAGCATCCTCTCTTCTATTCTCCTAGTTGCCCAGACCTCACATTTCAGGCTTCAGAACTTTTCTTTTTCCCACTTTGTTCTCTTTTCCTTCACCTTTTCTCCTCTCTTTATCTTTTCTGCTGTTTCAGTTATGATTATAAGAGTCACTCTTTTATTATAGCTTGTATTTTACTATTGTACATCCAAACTACCGTATTTTTGGCTTTATAAGGCGCACCTGATGATAAGACGCACCTAGGTTTTCGAGGAGGAAAATAAGAAAAAAATAAACGGTCTGCGCCGTCTTAATGCTATACTTACGGTACTACAGTAAGTACCGAACAGTGCGTATACATTTAGATATAGATCAGATTGAATGTATTTAACAGTTGCGGGGCCCGCCATGAGTGTCCCCGCCTCCTCCCTCCACACTGATACTTTGCTGGCCGCTCTGTGCAGCATAGCGGCCAGCGAAGTATCCGCTTTATAAGACGCACTGCTTTCCCCCCCCCCACACTTTTGGGGGGGAAAAAGTGCGTCTTATAAAGCGAAAAATACAGTATATTTCTTAGATGGACGTTCTTTAATGTCTACAAACCATCCTAAGACTTTTGTGTGTAACTACTACATCTGTATTGTTTTCTGGGCTCTACCCTGTCTAATGTTGTTTGCAAATGTTTTTGCAACTGCTATGGTTTATTAACTGTTTAACAGAAAAAGAAAAAAAAATCCCAATAAAAATATGAATGCAAAATAAAGCTAATTGATAAGCACGGGATACTGGATACTTCTACACTATAGAAGGAATTTCTCCTTAGGAGCTTTGCTTTTTTCCTCCAACACAATATATTTGAGTTTCAGTTGTGCAATGGGCTTGAGGATTGCACTTGCCACTTTGTGAGTCTGTATATGGGCCTATTTGAAACTGCTCAGAGCTGCGTTATATGTTATATATAGTTATATGCTTATCTCACCCAAATGAGCAGTTTGATATTACCATGCACTATGGATTGCATATTTTTAATCTTCCATAGTATTATACATGGCACATGGTAGAGTAGCCCTGCTGCAGATTTTGCACTGGAGCCCGGGAGCTCTAGAAAAACTAGAAAAAAAAGTTTTGGGTTAATATATAGTTATAATGCACAAAAAATGTAGCAGCCAGTGACAATCACACAGCAGTAGCTGCAACATGAGAGTGCTGCAGTACGACACTTTTGTCACTAGGTGGTGCCCATAGGTCCCATCTGCCCAAGAGGACAAAGAAAGCTGAGGAAGACAGGAGAGAGCTGCCAGCCGTCAGATTATGTGTGGAGAATTACAATAACCATGAGGGACTTTATCTCTATACCTTTGTCTCTATACATTCTGTAGATAGAAAGAACGTGCATTATCCCTTTTATTCCTTTTTAATTGGCAATGGGGGAACCATTTTTGCAGTGATTTTGAATGTATATATCTCCTAACCTGTTTCTCAACCTGCAGTATGTGTACCCCAAGTGCCCTAGCAAACAGCACGATGATATCATCAGTCCAACTCTATCACTGTCCTCAGTTGAAAACTGCGGCAGGACATGGGAGCGGATGGTTCCCTGCTCCGCCGCACACCCTCATAGCGCTCAGCTCTACCAGGCCTATTAGGCATAAGAAGCAGTAAAACGGTGCAGGTGGTCACAAAGCCAAAGATGTGCACTTGGTCACAGACATCGCAATGTCGTGATTGCAACAACCTGCACCGGGACACAATGCAATGATGTCATCGCGACTGGTCGCCTGCACTGGGATGTAGGGGACTCAGGCCATAGATGGGAAGAGGCCTGCATTGCAGATGGCGGCAGTGAATTCTTTTTCTCTGGTCATCTGTGGACATTCCTGGGGGACTGTGAGGGTCATTACTTGGGGGCACTGCAGGGACATTATTGTTACTGGAGAAGCAATAGAAACATAGAATGTGCCGGCAGATAAGAACCATTTGGCCCATCTAGTCTGCCCAATATACTGAATACTATGGATAGCCTCTGGCCCTATCTTATATGAAGGATGACCTTATGCCTATCCCGTGCATGCTTAAACTCCTCCACTGTATTTGCAGCTACCACTTCTGCAGGAAGGCTATTCCATGCATCCACTACTCTCTCAGTAAAGTAATACTTCCTGATATTACTTTTAAACCTTTGCCCCTCTAATAGGGAGCAGTATTATTACTGGGGGCACTATGGGGGCATTATTATTACTGGAGGAACAATAGGAGCATTATTATTGTTGGAGGAACTATAGGGGGCATTATTATTAGTGGGGGCACTGTGGGGGAAATATTGCTGGAGGCACTACTATAGGGGCATTATTATTACTGGGGGCAATATTATTACTAGAGTCATTATAGTAGCCTTATTATTACTGGGGGCATTTCTATTGCTGGAGGCACTATAGGGGAGATTATTTATACTGGGAGCAAAATAGGGTGCATTATTATTACTGGGGGAATTATAGGGGGCACTATAGGGGCATTATTATTACTGGAGGACCTATAAGGAATATTATTACTACTGGGGCACTATTTTGAAGACTAGTCCTAATGGAGAAGATGGGGAAAGAGATGGCCTACAGTGAGGAGACGTCACTGAAAGAAGTTGGTATGGCAGTTTCGTCTGAATGCAGAATATGAGGACAGACAATGTCTCCATCGGAGGAGAAGTCACTGAATGTAATAAGTATGTGATGCTGTATTCTCCTGTGTGTTTGGTAGTGCTGAAAGCCCTTGCAGGATGTTGAACGTAGGGCTGGCTCTGTTCTGTGGCCTGTGTCTCCTTCCTCACCCCCTTCCTCCATTCCTTCATACAACATATATTTTTTTTTTCTTACGTTTTAATACAAAAAAAAAAAAACTTTTGAAAACATTAATTTTTTCTTTGCATCTCCATATTCTGACCCCCATAACTTTTTTTTATAGTTAGTTCTACAGAGATGTGTGAGGGCTCATTTTTTGCTGGATGATCTGTAGTTTTTGTTAATTTTGGGATGTGTAGGATATGTGGTCATAAACTGCTGTATGGGCACACCACAGGGCTCAGAAGGGAAGAAATGCCATATTGGTTTGGGAGGGAATGGATTTTGTGGAATGGTTTTCGGGCACCTTGTTGCATTTGAAGAGACTGTGAGGTACCTCTACATTGGAAACCCCCAAAAAGTGAACAGGTTTTTGCAAACTACAAGGAATTGAGGGATGTAGTGAGTCATTTGACCCCACAGGTATTTCATAGAATTTAGAAACACTTGGCTGTTAAAATGAAAAATTTTATTTCTTCCAATAAAATATTGAATAAACCTCAGATTTTTCTTTTTCACAAGGAGTAACAGGAGAAAAGGGACCCCACAACTTCTTACCCATTTCTTCCTGAATCCAGCAACACCCTATATCTGGTTGTAAACTGCTGTATAGGCACACAGCAGGGTTCAGAAGAGAAAGAGCACCAAGTGCATTTGAGGCCTAGTGTCACGGTCCATCAGGTGACTGATCTGAGGAAATCAAGGAGATTGGCTGAGCGTGGAGGAATCTAACAGCCTCCTTGATTTCTCTTGATTCAGTGTTGATAGGGTTAATGGCCACTTCCTTTTTCTCAGCTGTAGCTTAGTGGTCATCACTTCTACCCTTTATAGTCTGACCCCACCCTTAGTTAGCTTCATTTGGGTTTGGCTGAGCTAGTGTGAGTTTGTCCTAACCTTTTGATGATTTATGCAGTACTGGTCGACAACTGCAGAGGCTCTGAGGTGAAATAAAAAAGAAATTCCCAATAAGTGACCCCATTTTAGAAACCATACCCCTTACAGAATCTACTTAGGGATGTAGTGAGCAACTGCACTGGGTGGAGTGAATATTCATATGATATTTTGACCCCACAGGTGTTGCAACTGCACTGGGTGGAGTGAATATTCATATAATATTTTTATAGAGTTGGTTATTATGGACGCTGCGATTTCGAATATGTCTATTTTTCAAAAATAATTTTTGAAAATAATAAAAAAAATGGTGTCGCCATTTCCTGACAGCCATATTTGCTTTTTAAATTTTCTGGAGATGATCGTGTGAGGACTCATTCTTTTGTGAGATGAGGGAATGTTTTCTTTGGTACCATTTGGGGTACATAGTACTTTTTGATTGCTTGATAGTATGAGGTGAGGTGACAAAAAATGGCTATTTTGGAACCGTTTTAATTTATTTATTTTTTATGGCATTCACTTAATGGGTTAGATTGTGCAATATTTTCATACAGCCAGTCGTTACTGACACAATCTATCTTCTATTTACCATATTTTTTGGACTATAAAACTCACCAGACTATAAAACGCACCTAGGATTTAGAGGAGGAAAGTAAGAAAAAAAATATTTTTTATCAGACCTCAGGTCAGACCCCTAATCTTACTCAGACTCCCATTATTCATCAGACCTCAGATCAGACCCCAAAATCAGACCCCCAAGCTCCATCAGATCTCAAATCAGATCCTCAGACCACCAAGCTCCATCAGCCTCAGCTAAGACCCCCTCAACCTCCATGACCTTCAGATCAGACACCCATCAGACCCCCCCATCCTCTATCAGCCTCAGATCTGACCCCCATTAGCCTCACATCAGACCTCAGATCAGACCCCTATCAGCCTCAGATCAGACTCCCATCAGACCTCAGATCAGACCCCCATCTGCCTCGGATAAATCCCCCATCAGACCTCTGATCAGACAATAAAAATACATAAATAAACTTACCTTGCTTGCTCCAGATAATGCATTTGGACTATAAGATGCATTGCCAATTTTTCCCTCACTTTTAGGGGGGAAAGTGTGTCTTATAGTCTGAAAAACACTATTTATTTTCATTTTTTATTTATTTGCAAATGGTTTTTGTTTTTTACTTGAAACTTTTATTTTTATTTTTATAAAACACTTTTTATTTTATTTTTTTGTCTCACTAGGGGACTTCAACTTTTAAGGGTCTGACCCCTTCTACAATGCATTACATTACATAGTGTATTGTAATGAATTATACTTACAGTTGTCTATGAGACCCAGCCTGGAGACTGGGCTTTATAAGCCTCTGTAGCTGGCAGATCCCGTAGCCTTTGTAAAGCCTCAGGCTACTTTAGCAGCCATCGGCACCCCGCGATCACATCACAGGGAGCCAATGGGTTGAGAGAGGGAGCTCCCTCCCTCTTTAAACCCTATAGATGTGGCGGTCGGCATTGACAGTGGCATCTAGGGGGTTAATCCACCAGCATCTTTGTTTTCACCAAGGCTCCTGTGCCTGCCCAGTCAGTGCACCGTACATGTCATCAGGAAATCATTTTTCAAAGAATCCTGTTCACTTCTACAGGTCTCACTTCTATGGAACCAGAGGAACTGCACAGGCTCACAGAACAGCAGTTTGTAGCACCTATCCCCACAACAGCCAACCAACAATACCCACACAAAAGATACTGTGTCTGTACCAAAAGATGCTTGATTTTATTGCTCATCTCTGCCAGCCCTAAGTCTTGCTAAACTCTTTACAACCAGAATCAAACCCCCAATCTTCATTAGACCTTAGTTCAGACCCCCCCAATCTTAATCAGCCCCCCAATCAGACCCCAATTTTTTATCAGACCCTCAATCTTTATTAAACTTCAGTCCAGACCGCCAATCTTTATCACAATGCAGATCAGATCCGCCCAATCAGACCGCAGATCAGACCCCCCCATCAGACCCCGAATCTTTATCAAACCTGAGATCAGACCCCCTAATTAGACCCCCAATCTTTATCAGACCTTATATTAGACCCCCAATAATACCTCCAGTTTTTATCAGACCTCCAATCTTCATCAAACCTCGGGGAGATCCAGAGCCCTTTTTTTGACCCCTCTTGACTGGTTCCACATTTCATCACACGGTTAGTAGCTTCAGACTTCAGCTCCACAAATCAGCATTATGCCCATGGCTTAGGTGATAGACTCTCTTATATAGCCATATGGGTGTCTGCCTCTAGTATAATGTTCCTAGTGCACCCCAGATATATATCTTCACTGAGTCCACCATTGTGCAGTGTTTAGACCTTGATGATCCCTTTCAATGAGAATAGTCATACCTTATAAACAGGCTCTTTAGCTATTAGTTAGCTTCACTTTAATGGCTTGGTACTACTTTTACAATATATTGTGATTAGAGATGAGCGAACTTCTGTTTTAAGTTCGGCGTCTAAAGTTCGGGGGCGGGTTAGCGGAGAATCCCGATCTGGAACCGGATATGGATTCCGACTTCCGTTGTGGTCCGTGGTAGCGGAATCAATAATGGCCGATTATTGATTCCGCTACCACGGACCACAACGGAAGTCGGAATCCATATCCGGTTCCAGATCGGGATTCTCCGCTAACCCGCCCCCGAACTTTAGACGCCGAACTTAAAACAGAAGTTCGCTCATCTCTAATTGTGATAAGTGATGTAATCATGTTCATACTTTGATTTTCTAATAAAGACTATATAAATTTTAAAACCATATGGGATCCATTGTACTAATTAATTTAAGGTGTTCAAACCTCAGATCAAGCATTAAAATTAATAAAACAACTTACCTCTCCTGCTCTGGACAGGGCTATCATCCTGCTCCCAGGTCTTCTGCCAGCCCCGCACTGCACCGTGACCTGACATCACATAGCGTCAAGTCATAGTGCAGTCATCATACGCAGTCAGGACAAAGCACAGTGGAAGAAGACCAGGGAGCGGTGAGTACAGCCAAGGCTAGCAGTGCTACACTCACCTCCTGTATACTAATTAATGCCTCCATAACTAAACTGCTCATTAGTATATGCTTTATAGGACACACTGCCATTGCCCCCCATCCTTTTGGGGGAAAAACTGTATCTTATAAAGCGAAAAATACAGTAGATGGTATTTTACACCAGATAAACTGGTTAAAATATCCAGACAATATTCAGACTTGTGATGGAGATGCCAAACCCCCAAAGCAGGATTCATGCATATTTGGTAGGACTGTAAAATAATCCATGATATGACTAACTAGAGCTTAAGCCTTATTATCTCTGAATATAAAACATTTCCACTATACACACAAAACGGTTATTATACACGAGATAATAGCGACAAGAATGAAAATTGCAAAATCCTGGAACAACCCAAACCCCTTCTTCTCTCTGAAATAATTACTGCTGTCAACAAAAATTGCTTATACGAAATAATCAGATCTTCAAATTTACATAAACTTCCTTTATTTTATAAAAAATTGAACATATGGTTACAGTCATCTTACTTCTCTTTAACCCCTTAGGGACCCATGACGTACCGGTACGGCATGTTTCCCGAGTCCTTAAGGACCCATGACGTACCGGTACGTCATGAGTTTAAATTGAGATTGTGGCGCCCCAGGGGTTAATCCGCACAGGATGCCGGCTGAAATCATTCAGCCGGCATCCTGTCACAACGCCTGGGGGGGTCATGTGACCCCCCCGTATCGGCGATCGCAGCAAACCGCAGGTCAATTCAGACCTGCGGTTTGTTGCTATTTCTGCTGTTTCTGATCGCCGCGGTCCCTGACCGCGGCGATCATAAACTTTAGTGTGGCACAAATCTATAGTGATCACCCCCCCTGCACCCCTGCATGATTTTAGCCTGGTGGGAGGTGCAGGGGGGGTGTTGCGAGCGGTGCGGGCGGTGCGGGAGGCGGGCGGTGCGGCAGGCGGGATCGCGATCCCCCGACCGCCTCCCGCCGAATAATCGTTGGCTTCTAGTGGGTATACCAGGGTGCCAGCACATTGCTGGCACCCTGGTATAAACGGCTGACATCTGTGAATGGATGTCAGCCGTTTAACCCTTTCCATACAGCGGTCCGTACGGACCGCTGTATGGAAAGAGTTAACAGTAAGATGCGGCTCCCTCCCTCTCCCATCGGGGGGCTGCTGTGCCTTTGCAGCCCCCCGATGGGAGAGGGAGAGAGCCCCCAGACAGCCCCCCGAAGCCCCAGTCCTTACCCTTCCCCGTCTGCGAAGTTGTGGCAGACGGGGAAGGTTCCCATGGCAACAGGACGCCTGCTCAATCGTCCTGCTGTCCATGGTGCTGAACAGATCTGTGCTGAAAGCATAGATCTGTTCAGTGTAAGTAAAATACAGTACAGAAACATATATAGGTTCTGTACTGTATTATGCAGACACCAGACCCACTGGATCTTCAAGAACCAAGTGGGTCTGGGTCAAAAAAAAGTAAGAAAAAGTGAAAAAAAGTGAAAATCAAAAAACACATTTATCACTAATTAAAAATGAAAAAAATAAAATTCCCTACACATGTTTGGTATCGCCGCGTCCGTAACGACCTGATCTATAAAATGGTCATGTTACTTTCCCCGCACGGTGAACGCCATAAAAATTAAAAAATAAAAACTATGAGAAAATTTAAATTTTGCCCACCTTACTTCACAAAAAAGGTAATAAAAGTGATCAAAAAAGTCGCATGTACGCCAAAATAGTGCCAATCAAACCGGCATCTCATCCCGCAAAAAATGAGACCCTACCCAAGATTATCGCCCAAAAACTGAAAAAACTATGGCTCTTAGACTATGGAAACACTAAAACATCATTTTTTTTGTTTAAAAAATTAAATCATTGTGTAAAACTTACATAAATAAAAAAAAGTATACATATTAGGTATCTCCTCGTCCGTATCGACCGTCTCTATAAAAATATCACATGAGTTAACCCCTCAGGTGACCACCGTAAAAAAATAAAAATAAAAACGGTTTAAAAAAAGCAATTTTTTGTCATCTTATGTCACAAAAAGTGCAATAGCAAGCGATCAAAAAGTCATATGCACCCCAAAATAGTGCCAATAAGACAGCCATCTCATCCCGCAAAAAATGAGACCCTACATAAGATAATCGCCCAAAAACTGAAAAAACTATGGCTCTTAGACTATGGAGAAACTAAAACTTTTTTTGTTTTAACAATGAAATCATTGTGTAAAACTTACATAAATAAAAAAAAGTATACATATTAGGTATCGCCGCGTCCGTGAGAACCTGCTCTATAAAATTACCACATTATCTAACCTTTCAGATGAATGTTGTAAATAACAAAAAAAAAAAACGGTGCCAAAAAAGCTATTTCTTGTTACCTTGCCGCACAAAAAGTGTAATATAGAGCAACCAAAAATCATATGTACCCTAAACTAGTACCAAGAAAACTGCCACCTTATCCCGTAGTTTCTAAAATGGGGTCACTTTTTTGGAGTTTCTACTCTAGGGGTGCATCAGGGGGGCTTCAAATGGGACTTTGAAAAACCAGTCCAGCAAAATCTGCCTTCCAAAAACCGTATGGCATTCCTTTCCTTCTGCGCCCTGCCGTGTGCCCGTACAGCAGTTTACGACCACATATGGGGTGTTTCTGTAAACTACAGAATTAGGGCCATAAATAATGAGTTTTGTTTGGCTGTTAACCCTTGCTTTGTTACTTGAAAAAATATATTAAAATGGAAAATCTGCCAAAAAAGTGAAATTTTGAAATTGTATCTCTATTTTCCATTATATCTTGTGCAACACCTAAAGGGTTAACAAAGTTTTTAAAATCAGTTTTGAATACCTTGAGGGGTGTAGTTTCTTAGATGGGGTCACTTTTATGGAGTTTCTACTCTAGGGGTGCATCAGGGGGCTTCAAATGGGACATGGTGTCAAAAAACCAGTCCAGCAAAATTTGGCTTCCAAAAACCAAACGGCGCACCTTTCACTCTACGCCCCGCTGTGTGGCCGTACAGTAGTTTACGGCCACATATGGGGTGTTTCTGTAAACGGCAGAGTCAGGGCAATAAAGATACAGTCTTGTTTGGCTGTTAACCCTTGCTTTGTTAGTGGAAAAAATGGGTTAAAATGGAAAATTAGGCAAAAAAATGAAATTCTCAAATTTCATCCCCATTTGCCAATAACTCTTGTGCAACACCTAAAGGGTTAACAAAGTTTGTAAAATCAGTTTTGAATACCTTGAGGGGTGTAGTTTATAGAATGGGGTCATTTTTGGGTGGTTTCTATTATGTAAGCCTCGCAAAGTGACTTCAGAGCTGTAGTGGTCCCTAAAAATTGGGTTTTTGTAAATTTCTGAAAAATTTCAATATTTGCTTCTAAACTTCTAAGCCTTGTAACATCCCCAAAAAATAAAATATCATTCCCAAAATAATTCCAACCTGAAGTAGACATATGGGGAATGTAAAGTCATCACAATTTTTGGGGGTATTACTATGTATTACAGAAGTAGAGAAACTGAAACTTTGAAATTTGCAAATTTTTCCAAATTTTTTGTAAATTAGGTATTTTTTTATGCAAAAAAAATAATTTTTTTGACTTCATTTTACCAGTGTCATGAAGTACAATATGTGACGAAAAAACAATCTCAGAATGGCCTGGATAAGTCAAAGTGTTTTAAAGTTATGAGCACTTAAAGGGACACTGGTCAGATTTGCAAAAAATGGCCAAGTGCTTAAGGTGAAATAGGGCTGAGTCCTTAAGGGGTTAATACATTGGACATTACTTAATATAATGGAATCTATATTGACATCATTTACAACATAATAAATTGGATCCAGATCTAGAGAAATTCCTTCCCGATCAGACGAGGACGGAGTATAGGCGATACACTGGTACGTAGTCATTTTGAGACTCCGGAAAAAAAAAACACCTGGTTAAGCAATAGAAAGATTGGCACCTTCAAATGTGGCAAATGTAAAGCGTGCCACTTTATTGCGGTGGGAGATACGTTCTCCAACAGTTTGGGAAATAGAACATATAAGGCTCGCAGCTTTGCAAATTGCAACTACTGGAGGGATATATCTTGTGCAATGTGTATGTGGACAAAAATATGTAGGGAAGATTTGTAGGATGTTCAAGAGAAAAATCCTTGAACACATTGGTGACATCCGTAACAAACGGGACAAACCACTTGCTAGACATGCGGGTGACATTAAATCAGTACACTTTTCTATGATTGAAACAATCAGATGTTCTATTAGAGGTGGTGACACGGACAGAATTTTAAAACAAAAAGAATTCAGATGAATCTACACTCTTAATTCCGTAATACCCTTGGGACTCAATGAATGCAATGATTTTGCATGTTTTCTATTACTTACCAGCCATTTATCTACCCAGTGAGGGCCCTATAGTATACAGTCGTGGCTAAATGTTTTGAGAATTACATAAATATCGGAAATTGGAAAAGTTGCTGCTTAAGTTTTTATAATAACAATTTGCATATACTCCAGAATGTTATGAAGAGTGATCAGATGAATTGCATAGTCCTTCTTTGCCATTAAAATTAACTTAATCCCAAAAAAAACATTGCTGTCATTAAAGGACCTGCTGATATCATTTCAGTAATCGTCTTGTTAACTCAGGTGAGAATGTTGACGAGCACAAGGCTGGAGATCATTATGTCAGGCTGATTGGGTTAAAATGGCAGACATGACCTGTTAAAAGGAGGGTGATGCTTGAAATCATTGTTCTTCCATTGTTAACCATGGTGACCTGCAAAGAAACACGTGCAGCCATCATTGCGTTGCATAAAAATGGCTTCACAGGCAAGGATATTGTGGCTACTAAGATTGCACCTCAATCAACAATTTATAGGATCATCAAGAACTTCAAGGAAAGAGCTTCAATTCTTGTTAAGAAGGCTTCAGGGCATCCAAGAAAGTCCAGCAAGCGCCAGGATCGTCTCCTAAAGGCGATTCAGCTGCGGGATCGGTGTGCCACCAGTGCAGAGCTTGCTCAGGAATGGCAGCAGTCAGGTGTGAGCGCATCCGCATGCACAGTGAGGCGAAGACTTTTGGAAGATGGCCTGGTGTCAAGAAGGGCAGCAAAGAAGCCACTTCTCTCCAAAAAAAACATCAGGGACAGATTGATCTTCTGCAGAAAATATGGTGAATGGACTGCTGAGGACTGGGGCAAAGTCATATTCTCCGATGAAGCCTCTTTCCGATTGTTTGGGGCATCAGGAAAAAGGCTTGTCCGGAGAAGAAAAGGTGAGCGCTACCATCAGTCCTGTGTCATGCCAACAGTAAAGCATCTTGAGACCATTCATGTGTGGGGTTGCTTCTCATCCAAGGGAGTGGGCTCACTCACAATTTTGCCCAAAAACACAGCCATGAATAAAGAATGGTACCAAAACACCCTCCAACAGCAACTTCTTCCAACAATCCAACAACAGTTTGGTGAAGAACAATGCATTTTCCAGCATGATGTAGCACCGTTCCATAAGGCAAAAGTGATAACTAAGTGGCTTGGGGACCAAAATGTTGACATTTTGGGTCCATGGCCTGGAAACTCCCCAGATCTTAATCCAATTGAGAACTTGTGGTCAATCCTCAAGAGGCGGGTGGACAAACAAAAACCCACTAACTCTGAAAAACTCCAAGAAGTGATTATGAAAGAATGGGTTGCTATCAGTCAGGAATTGGCCCAGAAGTTGATTGAGAGCATGCCCAGTCGAATTGCAGAGGTCCTGAAAAAGAAGGGCCAACACTGCAAATACTGACTCTTTGCATAAATGTCATGTCATTGTCGATAAAAGCCTTTGAAACGTATGAAGTGCGTGTAATTCTATTTCACTACATCACAGAAACAACTGAAACAAAGATCTAAAAGCAGTTTAGCAGCAAACTTTGTGAAAACTAATATTTGTGTCATTCTCAAAACTTTGGGCCACGACTGTACACTGTCCAATCTGATTGGGTCTTCTGATGTGTGTCAACTAAAACGTTCATGATCCTGTATTATTTATCTCCCTCAGCAAAAAGGGTGGGCGGAGAGGACAGCCCCCTACATTCTGGCTCAGCTCTCAAGGTGGTGCTTCATTACTCATGCCCACCCCACCATGCTCCTCATCCAAATGGCAGATATAGAATATGAACAAAACATGATTTTAAGCCTGCACCGAAGGGGGTGCAGGCACGGGCACACTTCCATAATCCATGTTTCATCATACTGATTGGATAGACACTAAATATGAGTCATGTAGGTCAGATCGATATTAACAACTTCCCGACCGCCCATTGGCTATAAACGTCCTGGTTTTAGAACGTCCATTCAGAGATCGCAGCTGTACGCTAATCATGGGGCCCACTGTCAGTGACATAAAGAAGGCAGGGACTGTTCCCAGCATTGAGGCTGTACAGCATAGTATACTGCTGTACAGCGCCTCTGGGGGGTGCATTTCCACTGTAACTGGGGCTACTATATCAGTCCCAGTTACAGGAGAAATAAATAGTAAAAAAAAAAAAAAGTGAAGTTAAATGTCCCCCAGAGGTCTTGTATGACCTTATGGGGGGCACAAAGTATAAAATAAAAAACAAAAAAATTAAAATAATAAATAGAGATGAGCAAATTTTTTAAAAATTGTATTCGGCTGGTTCGCCAAATTTTTTGAAAAAATGTGATTTGCTCCGAATTCATTTGAGGCGAAATGTGTTAAAAAAAACTGCTATTTCCTGGTTGCAGAGAGCCTTTATAGGGGTGTAGAACACTGTGCCTTGCAGTATCACGCATAGGGAGTGTGCTGGGGTAGTGAAATAATACTGTGAGTCCGTATGACATGCAGATGACAGGCATCGCTCTTAGACTCAATGCACACTTTACTTATTTGGGCAGTCAGGCGGCTAAAACTGACCAAATAACTCAAGTATGAACTCAGCCTTACAGGTCGATGTTAGCGCCAAGAAGAAGCGCCCTCTTTTTACACCATCGTCAGCTGATTCCACATAGATGTCTACAGAACCTGTTCTATTAAACACTTATACAAGTAGAGCCGCCCGAGAGAGTGGAGAGGGTGTCAGCAGTAAGTTTGTGTTGATGTCACTGATTATTTTGCCCTTCCTCTGATCCGTCAGAACAATAACCCCCCCAAAAAACGGATCCAGTCAGTTGAGCATCCGCCTTCACTCAGTCAGCATTTGGTCAGTAATCCATCAGTATTGCTAATGCCAAAAAAAAAACAGGAGTGGATCCAAAACAGAGATGACACGTGAAAGGAATATTTGCAAGTCTTCTGTGTTTTGTACCCACTCCTGCTTTTGGCTACCAAATCACAAGCCAGTTATGATGGGACCATACAGGCCTTACAGCGGTAAAAATAATGATGATGTCAGCCAGGCCGAAAGGCAAAATAGTGACCCAGTCATGATGTGGGGAGGGTGGAAACAGTATGAGAAGTCCACAGAGTGGCCCTATGACATAGTGGTGAGGTGGAAGCAACATGAGGAGACCACAGAGAGGCCCAATGACAGAGTCTGGAGGTGGCGGCAGCATCAGGGGGAGGCCACTGAGTGGCACAATGACAGTGTGGAGATGGCAGCAGCATCAGGAGGCCACAGAGCGGCACAATGACAGAGTGTGGAGGTGGCAGCAGCATCGGGAGGCCACACAAAGGCAAGGTGACATAGTGTGTGGTGCAGCAGCATGAGGAGACTACAGAGTGGCAAGGTGACATAGTGTAGAGGTGGCAGCAGCAGCATCAGGAGGCCACAGAGTGGCACAATGACATAGTGTGGAGGTGGCAGCAGCATCAGAAGACCACAGAGTGGCAAGGTGACATAGTGTGGAGGTGGCAGTAGCATGAGGAGACCACAGAGTGACCAGGTGACACAGTGGGGAGGTGGCAGCAGCATGAGGAGACCACAGAGTGGCAAGGTGACATAGTGTGGAGGTGGCAGCAGCATCATAAGTCCACAGAGTGGCAAGGTGACATAGTGTGGAGGTGGCAGCAGCATGAGGAGACCACAGAGTGACCAGGTGACACAGTGGGGAGGTGGGTGGCAATACAAGTAACAGCTGAAGATGGTGGGTGAAAGAAGTGCAGTGTCCTGAAACACACTGCTTAATGTTGTGATTGTGTTTCATGTAAACTGTGCTTGTAAATCTGTTCTCATAAAGTTGCATAGGGAGGGGGAGGTTCTAACATGCCTCCCAGGGCTAACTCAGCCCTACACTCAGTGTGTGCTCAGTGCAGGAAGAAGAAGGTCTGTGTGTGATGTCTGAGGACAAGCTGAACCTCAGCAGCCATTTTGCAGAGATATAAAAGCTCCATAGTTAGTTCCATGCACCAGCCCATAAAAGGGAAAAGATTACAGTATCTCCAGGCAACCCAGAGAGGGAATGAGGATATTGACAAAGGAAGTTAACTGTCATTCATCAGACTCCAGACTCATTTGCATCAGGTGGAGAGATTCAAAGCTACAAGCTATCCACCATAATTAAAGATAAAAGGGCCATTTGTCTGAGTATAGTATTTCTAGAAGAGGATACAGAAGTACAGCATTATACAGTACAACAGAGACAGGGTCGGTTCTAGGTGAAATGGGTCCCTGGGGCGGAAAACAATAAGGGCCCCCCCCCCCCCACACACACACGACACTTGCTGACTTAACAGAACCAGGGTGGGCTAGTACACTGCTGGCACTGGGATGGATGAGATGGTGCCTGGGATGGATCCGGTCCAGTTTAATCAACCAACCTACCAGTAACTGGCCCCCTCCCCCCCCCATGCACATTTCTCCAGTCCAACTGACTCCAAACAGAACCAAACAGAACCAGGGCGGGCTAGCATACTGGCACGGGTGAGATGGTGGTTGTGATGGATCAGATCCAGTTTAATCAAGCAGTTACTGGTAGGTTGGTTGATTAAACTGGATCGGATCCATCCCAGGCACCATCTCATCCGTCCCAGTGCCAGTATACTATCCAGCTCTGGTTCTGTTTGGACAGTTGGACTGGAGAAATGTGCATTTGGGGGGGGGGGGGGCCAGTTACTGCCTTACTGGTAGTACCAGTAACTGCCCCCCCCCCACCCCCCAAAATGCACATTTCTCCAGTCCAACTGACTCCAAACACAAACAGAACCAGGGCCGCAGGCCGGGCTAGTAGTACACTGGGATGGCCCAGACGGGTGAGATGGTGCCTGGGACTAAGTAAGTGAGTGGGAAACTGGGAATGTATGGATCATGGATCCGATCCAGTTTAATTAACAACAATATAACCCACCTACCAGACAGAACTGGTCTGTGATGACTGACTTCTGTAGACTGGACTTGGATTCTTGGAAGTTGGAACTTCAGTGGAAGTTTGGAACTTGGCTGGGGGCTGGCTGCCTTCTGACTGTGGGCGGCGGGCCGCGGGCCTTCCCTGGCGCTGGCAGTCAGACTGGGCTGTGGCTGGCTGGCTGCCAATGGCGCTTGCTTTGCTTGCTCCTTCTTCAATCAAAGTTCTCTGCTCTGGGCGGGCGGGTGGAGCCTGTGGCAACGTCAGCCAGATGCTAGACGTGCCTGCCTGTGCCGTGCATGCCGCTGCTCCAGTCTCTAATCTCTTAAAGAGACAAGCAGCGCAGGCACAGCGGCCGCCGGCGCCCGGCGGGGGGCCCCTCCACTCCAGACTCCAGTCCAGTTTTAATTACATTACGGCGGCGCCGTCTCCAGACCGGACCGCCAGGGCCACCCGGCGCCACAGGCACACAATAGAATTATAGATATAGTAGTAGTTGCGCCCGGGCCGGTGCTGGGGGCCCCTAAGTAGTCGGGAACCCGGGGGAAATTGCCCCCCTTGCCTCTATGGTAGCGCCGGCCCTGAACAGAAATAGTTCATCCCTCCAACCTGGAGAAATAAGAGAGAAAAAGACTGATTGTCATAGAGGACTATTCCTTATGCAACTTCTGGGCACTAATGTGAATCACTGTGAAAGCTGCCTTTATGTAAATGACTGTTGCATACCTTGATGATCTGTGGAACAGCTTCAGTAAAGTACTGGGAGTTTGTTAAAAGCTCTAGTCTATCTTTATTCTATATCATAATTTTAACTACTACCACCAACATTTGCACCTAATGGTGTTGGCGTCACGAACCAGGGGCCCAGCCGCAAAAACACCTTACAGCAATTACCATCAAGGGCACCTCAACCAACATCTGGCTGGTGTTCCCTGCAACAGAGAGTGCCCCGGAGGATTTTGTGCTGTCTTCCTATCCACTGCACTGCCGGCCCCAAGGGACAACTAAACCGTGAGTACTACTATCCTTGGCACCTTATGACTAGTACGCTCACGCCCGCATCCTCCATAGTGAGCCCCAGCATGCTGCATGAATTGGCGTCACATGAATTGGCGTCGCCTGAGAGACTTTCAATGTGCTTTAATACAGTGCAAACTTTAAACGTTTTTATTGAGCTGCAGAACTGTCCAAATATATTAGTAGTTGCCTGGACGTGCAGTACTAGTCACCTGTTATTCAACTGCAGTGTTAAAACTGGAAAAATCGTATATTTCTGTGTCACTATCACTGCTTGCTCTCAGTAAATGGACTTTTGCATTGAATCTAAAATGGCCGCCTGAAGTCTCTTTATTACTTGTGCTGCGCTATTGCTGTGAGGCCACGCCCCTATAAAGCGGGAAAAGAGAAGCCAATCCTCTTATGCAAAATAACTCATTACAATTGTGCCAATACTAACGCTGCTGCTAATACTTGCAAATCAGCGCCGCCCCTCCTGCCTTGCAAACAGACCTAGGGGGAGGGCCGCGCATGAGAAGGGAGCGTGACGTGTGCACGCACGCTTAAGAGACGCGAGACTACGTGAGGGTGAACGGAAAAAAAATAGGGAGATCAACAGCCCTTCTCCACAGAACAAATATAATAGTGTTCCAATTCCCCTGCAACCTGAGAACCTTCCAGGAATGTCAGAGTGAGTGCCTGGGAAAAATTAACCTTAAGCGTGACTGTTTGGGAGCCTAATCTGCCTTACAGAGCGCCATACTGCTCTATATTAAGTTGTCACAATGACTCTTAAAGGGCTAGACACCTACAAAGTAGCGGTTGCCCATAGCAACGCAACACAAAAATTGTGTAAAACTATATTTAACCTGCATTATATTGAAGGTCTGTCACTGCCATGTCTGAACAAGTAGATAGTGAGCAGCCTGACCTTAACAGGTCCGCTGCAGTAGCCACTGCTGGTCCTAGTGCATCACCAGTCGCTGCAGCACCAAGCATGATGCCTTTAACAATGCCTTATTTCTTTGAAGCACCCTGGTTCCCACGATATGCTGGGGAAGCTCATACTTTAAGGGAATTTAAAGAAAAAATGCTGGCTATATTCAGATTGTACCCTGTGTCAGCAGAACAGCAAATGGAAATCCTCATTGCACAATTGGAAGGAGCTGCCCTCAGAGAAGTGAAATCCTGGCCAAGCTCAGAGAGAAATACATTGAAGCAGATATTTGAACGACTCTACACCACCTTCGAACCCAGGACTGTCAGAGGTCAAGATGAGATTCTTCAGCAAGAGACAGCAGCCGGATGAGTCACTTAGAGACTTTGCATTATCCTTACAGGAAGCCCTGTGAGCTGTTATACTGGTAGACCCTCATGAAGCAGAGGATCAAGATAAAACACTGAAAGAACAATTCATTGAAGGTGTTAGAATTGAAACCTTAAAGAGCCAGTTAAAAATGTTAGCTGCACAGCACCCAAGTTCTACCTTCCTAGACTTCAAAGAGCTAGCAATCAGTATTTTGGAGAACGACCCATAACCAGAACCTTCTAGGCCTGCTGAAATGTCTGTGTATAAGCCAACTACATCTGCAAAATGTCACTCTATAGTCAGTCAGGAAGTCCAAGCTCCGATTCCTGATGCAGTCGCTGCCTTGACAGAGCAAGTTAACTTCCTAACCAAAAGTCTGGAGAAAGTATGCCAAAAACTAGAACAGTGGGAGAAACCCTTATTGCTGGAGGATGAGACACCGTTGCCAAGGAAACATTTCCCTTTTAACTCTGGTAGACGCCCCACTGACCGCTTTAACGAACAGGAGCGACCCATTTGTAGATACTGTCACAAGCCAGGTCATACAGAAATAATGTGCTGGCAGTCAAAAGGTCGACCCCCGAGGCCAAGGATCGCCCTCTCGGGAGGTAGAGCAGTAGGTCCAGAAGATCCTAGCTGGATGCCCAGTTATGTAGGATCCCGTCCAGAAGTGGTTCTACGAATCAATGGGATTCTCTTTGTTGCCTTATTGGACACCGTATCTCAAGTCACAACTATCCAGCAGACTGCATTTCAGAAATACTGGGATCACAACCAGCTTACACAGCCACCATAATCCTGACTGAGCATTAAAGCCAGCAACGGCAAACCTGTGCCAGTGCACGGATACTGGGAGCCAACTCTTCAAGTGGGAGGAACCAAACTACCCCAACAAGGTATCATTGTTGTACAAGTCAGGGAAGATAACAACCCTCCAGTAGTCCTAGGAATGAATGTCCTTAGGAACTGTTATACAGAAATTCTTGAAGCTTTGCCCAAATCTATGCCTACCGCTTCACCTGGCTCCAAAAAGGTGATACAAAAGACCATCCGTGTATTAAGTGCACAACAGAAATTTGCTAATGAGAAAGGAGAGATTTGCTGTGCTCACATCAAAGATGACTAACCACTGATACTGAAACCCAATACTGAAACACTCCTATGGTGCCGAGGCGCTCTTGGAATCCAAGGTCAAGACTACCAAGCCTTAGTAGAACCTATCAACCTACAGGACCATCCTCAAGTCCAAGCTGCAAGAAGCCTAGTGACTTTCTCAAGGTAAAGTGCTAATTCGTCTCCTGAACTTAAGTAGTAGCAGTATAACTTTGACCAAGCACTGCCCTGTTGCTCAGTTGTTACAAGTCACTTTTCAAGATGTTATCAGTGTACCTGCAGCTTCGACTGAACAGTCTACTCAGAAGCTGAATATTCAAGATCATACTTCAAATACATCATGGTGGACAGAACTCAATGTGGGAGATACTTCTACACCTGAGGAACAAATTGAAGGAGTCTTAAAAGTCGCAAAGGAACATCATCAAGCCAATGAGCATTTGTGTCCATGTCGAGGGAGAAGATGACCACACGGAGAGGGTGAGGTGGGGAGGGATTGGGGGGGGGGGGGGGACTGGGAGATTTAATAAAGGTTTATTTGATGCAGTGTTATTGACGTGCTGATTTGGACAAAGTATGATTGATTTTACTGTATTGATATCCTATTGTCATATAATGTATGGTTTATCTGAATAATTGGCTGTATGTAAAACCGTTAATAAAAATGATCTGATTAAAAAAAACAAAAAAAAACATCCTTCAGATTATGTAGAGGTCAGTGTAATCAAGCACACCATCCCTACCGGTTTACACCCTCCAATTAAAGAAAGGTACCGTCCTATACCACCAACTATGACCAATCTGTGAAAAAGATGATCCAGGAGATGAAAGATTCAAAAATCATCAAAGACAGCCAGCCATAGTCCATGGGCTGCACCTCTAGTCCCTGTCAGAAAGAAAGATGGTAACTTTCGGTTCTGTGTGGACTACAGGAAGAATAACCAAATTACCCAAAAGGATGCCTATCCTTTACCAAGAATCGAGGAGTCCTTGACAGCATTAGGATCCTCAGCTTACTTTTATATTCTGGATTTAACCAGCGGATAATGGCAGGAACCCATGGCTCCTGAAGATCGTGAAAAAACATCATTTACTACCCCTATGGGCCTATTTGACTTTAACTATATGCCGTTTTACTTTGCAATGCACCTGGAACTTTCCAAAGATTAAAGGAATGCTGTTTAGGCCACAAGAACTTTGAAACTGTCTTGCTATACCTAGATGATGTCATCATCTACTCTAAATCCTATGAACCTGGCCAATTGCATCGCAGAGAAAAAACCTCCCAGGCTGTGAGCTCTGCGCTGCGATTGGCCAGCGCTACAGCCTAGGAGAAGGAGACGCCCAGCAGAACAAGGGCAGACTCCGCCTACTATAACCAAGTCCCCGAACATACCGGAGGACATAGCCGGAGAACGGAGCAGTGCCCAGGGATAATAGTAAGTGCAGTGAGATCCCTGGGCGCTGCTGTATATGTCATGATACTTAGTTCACAATGTTTGGACCGATGAAAGGTCCTCTTTAACCAGTTAAGTCAAAATTTGCCAGGGGTATGAATAATTATAGGCAGCACTGTAGATATGGTCGTGTGCATGAGCCCTTAAAATAAAGTACAATTTGTCACGAGAAAACAATCTCAGAATGGCCTGGATAAGTAAAAGTGTTCCAACGTTATTACCACATAAAGTGACACATGTCAGATTTGCTAAATTTGGCCTGGTCAAGAAGGGGGCAAATGGCCTGGTCTGGAAGTGGTTAAGTGGGAACACATGTATTAAGGTATGGGGTGTTTGGGCTTCATGCAAAGCCCATGATATAGCAAACACGATAATGAAAATTACTAACATATAGGTCTTAACAAGAATGATTTACAGCATATAAAATATTTACTCATATTCCTATATCGAGCCATGAATGCTTTTAGGACTCCTGCTGAGTGGAGCCTCAGTTTCTGGGCCCTTCACAAGTTCCTATGGGATCAAGTGATTTACACATGTGAGGACCTGTGCATACTTAATTAGCGCCTTGAGCCCCCAGTGATTATACATTTTTGTTTTTCACTACCTGCCTTCCCGGAGCCATAACTTTTTTACTTTTCTGTTCACATAGTTGTATGAAGGCTTGTTTTTTGCAGGACAAGTTGTACTTTTTAATGGCACCATTTACTATTGCATACAACGTAGTGGGTAGCTGGTCAGTAGGATTACACCGATACCATATTTATCTAGTTTTTCTTGTGTTTTAAGGGCTCATGCACACGAACATGTGCTGCCCGTTGCCGTATTGCGGACCGCATTTGTGGATCCGCAATACACGTTCACCATTCCGTGTGCATTCCGCATCAAGGATGCGGACCCATTCACTTGAATGGGTCCACAAATCCAGAGATTTGGAACGGTGCGGAACAGAATCACGGAACGTAACACTACGGAAGCACTATGGAGTGATTTCCATGGGGTTCTGTTCCGTACTTCCGTTCCGCAAAAAGATAGAACTTGCTCTATCTTTTGCGGAACGGACGAATGCAGACCCATTCAGGTTGAATGGGTCTGGATTCATCCCGGCGGCCGTACGAAGGTTGTCCGTGCATTGGGGACCTCAAATTGCGGTCCCCAATGCACGGAATGGCCCACCTACAGCCGTGTGAATGAACCCTAATACTGAAAAAAACTAAAAAAACTTTGGAAGCAAAATTATTTTTTTCTTTTCATATTTCATATTCTGACCCTAATCATTTTTTTATAGTTATGTTTACGGAGCTGTGTGAAGGCTCATTTTTTGTGCGACAATACGTAATTTTTTATTGATTCTGGGATACGTACAACTTTCTGATCGCTTTTTATGACGTTTTTGGGGAGGTCAAGCGACGAAAAAAAGGCAAATCGGCCATTTAGATTTTTTTTTCTGTTACGCCGTTCACTATATGGGATAAATATTTTAATATTTTAATAGTACGGGTGTTTTTGGACTCAGCGATGCCCATTATGTTTATTTTTTTTAAATTTATGTATTTATTTTTTATTCTAAGGTAAAGTAGCTGATTCATTTTTTTATTTTTAAAACTTTTTTTATTTTTTTTTAGGTGACTATAACATGCAATCATTAGATTGCATCTTGTATTCTATAATTCATATATTTTCATTATAGAATACAGGATTCTGTATACTCCAGTGCTGTGCTGCCATTTGTCAGCACTGGAATATACTAGTAATTGACCTGTAAGTCTAGTACAGGCTTAGGCCTAATACAGGCTGCCTTCCCTGATCTCAGCCTGGGGAAGGCTTCCCGAGCTGGGAAGCACGTGGCTCCCAGTTTTAGTGCTCCCAGATACCGTGGTCATATTTGACCACGGCATCTGAGGGGTGAAATGTCCCTGACTGGCATTTCCGCCGATCGCACACATTACCCCTGGGCCTCTGCTTTGTACAACAGCAGAAACCTGGCAGTTATGGTGCCCGCTGCACTCACCAGGGAGCCTCATCTTTAAAGACTAGACACCGTACAAGTATGGCAGGGGTCCGGAAGTTGTTAAACAGTTCAAACAGTGTTGGCATGTGATAGGCAGATATTGATTGGGTTACAAAAGAGAATGCAAGGTAACACAGACTTTGTGGGGCTGAAGGGGCCTACATTACCATTTACATAAGATCAGCTCAATAGGGAATCCCTCCCCAGTAGGATACAGTATTACCATTATATATGCAATGGTACATATGATATAACTCAATAAATAAAATGATACAAGGTGGTCTGCTTGAAAGAGAGAATCCAGCTTCTTGTGGAGTAAAAAATAGTTCTTTATTGGCTCATCATAGAAAATCCACCAAAATCACAGGAAAAAGGTGTTGCAACATGTTTTGGGCTACAGAATCCAGCCCTTCATCAAGACATGGTGGTCTGCTTATCACGCTGAAGGAACATTGGGCCAGATTTATCATTAGCTCAAGTCAGAATAATGGAGTGAAAAAGTCGCAAATTTTTGCGCAATCGCTTAAACTGCGCAAAAATTTGCGACTTTTTTCTGCTCTGCACTATGCTTGCCAGTTTTCTGAAAGTGGGCGTGTTTTCTTATGTAAATAAATCTCTAGACAGATTTACTATTGAGACTATTTAACCACTTAGGGACCACAGGTTTATACCCCCCTAGTGACCAGGCCCTTTTTTTACAAATCGGCACTCCACAACTTTAGCGGTTTATTGCTCGGTCATGCAACTTACCACCCAAATGAATTTTACCTCCTTTTCTTCTCACTAATAGAGCTTTCATTTGGGGGTATTTCATTGCTGCTGACATTTTTACTTTTTTTGTTATGAATCGAAATTTTACGATTTTTTTGCAAAAAAATGACATTTTTCACTTTCAGTTGTAAAATTTTGCAAAAAAAACGACATCCATATATAAATTTTTCGCTAAATTTATTGTTCAACATGTCTTTGATAAAAAAAAAAATGTTTGGGTAAAAAAAAAAATGGTTTGGGTAAAAGTTATAGCGTTTACAAACTATGGTACAAAAATGTGAATTTCCGCTTTTTGAAACAGCTCTGACTTTCTGAGCACCTGTCATGTTTCCTGAGGTTCTACAATGCCCAGTAGAAAAAACTGACAGTAGAAAAAACCCACAAATGACCCCATTTCGGAAAGTAGACACCCTAAGGTATTCGCTGATGGGCATAGTGAGTTCATAGAACTTTTTATTTTTTGTCACAAGCTAGCGGAAAATTATGATTTATTTTATTTTATTTTTTCTTACAAAGTCTCATATTCCACTAACTTGTGACAAAAAACAAAAACTTCCATGAACTCGCTATGCCCATCACAAAATACCTTGGGGTGTCTTCTTTCCAAAATGGGGTCACTTGTGGGGTAGTTATACTGCCCTGGCATTCTAGGGGCCCAGATGCGTGAGAAGTAGTTTGAAATCAAAATCTGTGAAAAATGACCGGTGAAATCCGAAAGGTGCTCTTTGGAATGTGGGCCCCTTTGCCCACCTTGGCTGCAAAAAAGTGTCACACATGTGGTATCACCGTACTCAGGAGAAGTTGGGGAATGTGTTTTGGGGTGTCATTTTACATATACCCATGCTGGGTGAGAGAAATATCTTGGTCAAATGCCAACTTTGTATAAAAAAAATGGGAAAAGTTGTCTTTTGACGAGATATTTATCTCACCCAGCATGGGTATATGTAAAATGACACCCCAAAACACATTGCCCAACTTCTCCTGAGTACGGCGATACCAGATGTGTGACACTTTTTTGCAGCCTAGATGCGCAAATGGGCCCACATTCCAAAGAGCACCTTTAGGATTTACCGGCCATTTTTTACAGATTTTGATTTCAAACTACTTACCACACATTTGGGCCCCTAGAATGCCAGGGCAGTATAACTACCCCACAAGTGACCCCATTTTGGAAAGAAGACACCCCTAAGGTATTCGTGAGAGGTATGGTGAGTTTATGGAATTTTTTATTTTTTGTCACAAGTTAGTGGAATATGAGACTTTGTAAGAAAAATAAATAAATAATCATCAGTTTCCGCTAACTTGGGACAAAAAATAAAAAATTCTAGGAACTCAACATACCCCTCACGGAATACCTTGGGGTGTCTTCTTTCCAAAATGGGGTCACTTGTGGGGTAGTTATACTGCCCTGGCATTCTAGGGGCCCAAATGTGTGGTAAGTAGTTTGAACTCAAAATCTGTAAAAAAATGACCTGTGAAATCCTAAAAGTGCTCTTTGGAATGTGGGCCCCTTTGCCCACCTAGGCTGCAAAAAAGTGTCACACATCTGGTATCGCCGTACTCAGGAGAAGTTGGGGAATGTGTTTTGTGGTGTCATTTTACATATACCAATGCTGGGTGAGAGAAATATTTCTGCAAAAGACAACTTTTCCCATTTTCTTTATACAAAGTTGGCATTTGACCAAGATATTTATCTCACCCAGCATGGGTATATGTAAAATGACACCCCAAAACACATTGCCCAACTTCTCCTGAGTGCGGCGATACCAGATGTGTGACACTTTTTTGCAGCCTAGATGCGCAAAGCGGCCCAAATTCCTTTTAGGAGGGCATTTTTTGACATTTGGATCCCAGACTTCTTCTCACGCTTTCTGGCCCCTAAAAAGCCAGGGCAGTGTAAATACCCCACATGTGACCCCATTTTGGAAAGAAGACACCCCAAGGTATTCAATGAGGGGCATGGCGAGTTCATAGAAAAAAAATTTGGGGCACAAGTTAGCGGAAATTTTTTATTTTTTTGTTTTTTCTCACAAAGTCTCCCTTTCCGCTAACTTGGGACAAAAATGTCAATCTTTCATGGACTTAATATGCCCCTCACAGAATACCTTGGGGTGTCTTCTTTCCGAAATGGGATCACATGTGGGGTATTTATACTGCCCTGGCATTTTAGGGGCCCTAAAGCGTGAGAAGAAGTCTGGAATATAAATGTCTAAAAAATTTTACGCATTTGGATTCCGTGAGGGGTATGGTGAGTTCATGTGAGATTTTATTTTTTGACACAAGTTAGTGGAATATGAGACTTTGTAAGAAAAAATAAAAAAATTAAATATTTCCGCTAACTTGGGCCAAAAAAATGTCTGAATGGAGCCTTACAGGGGGGTGATCAATGACAGGGGGGTGATCAGGGAGTGTATATGGGGTGATCACCCCCCTGTCACTGATCACCCCTCTGTCATTGATCACCCCTCTGAAAGGCTCCATTCAGACGTCCATATGTTTTTTACGGATCCACGGATACATGGATCGGATCCACAAAACACATACGGACGTCTGAATGGAGCCTTACAGGGGGGTGATCAATGACAGGGGGGTGATCAGGAAGTCTATATGGGTGATCACCCCCTTGTCATTGATCACCCACCTGTAAGGCTCCATTCAGACGTCCGTATGCGTTTTGCGGATACGATCCATGGATGCATGGATCCGTAAAACACATACAGGCGTCTGAATGGAGCCTTACAGGGGGGGTGATCAATGACAGGGGGGTGATCAATGACAGGGAAGTGATCAATGACAGGGAAGTGATCAGGGAGTCTATATGGGCTGATAACCCCCCTGTCACTGATCACCCCCCCCTGTAAGGCTCCATTCAGACGTCCGTATGTGTTTTGCAGATCCAATCCATAGATGCGTGGATCCGTAAAACACATACAGACGTCTGAATGGAGCCTTACAGGGGGTGATCATCCCATATAGACTCCCTGATCACCCCCCTGTAAGGCTCCATTCAGACGTCCGTATGCGTTTTGCGGATCCGATCCATGGATGCATGGATCCGCAAAACACATACGGGCGTCTGAATGGAGCCTTACAGGGGGGTGATCAATGACAGGGGGTGATCAGGGAGTGTATATGAGGTGATCACCCCCCTGTCATTGATCACCCCCCTGTAAGGCTCCATTCAGACGTCCGTATGCGTTTTGCGGATCCGATCCATGTATCCATATATCCGTAAAACACATACGGACATCTGAATGGAGCCTTACAGGGGGGTGATCAATGACAGGGGGTGATCAATGACAGGGGGGTGATCAGGGAGTCTATATGGAGTGATCAAGGGTTCATAAGGGGTTAATAAGTGACAGGGGGGGGTGTAGTGTAGTGTAGTGTTGTTTTGTGCTACTTTACTGAGCTGCCTGTGTCCTCTGGTGGTCGATCCAAACAAAAGGGACCACCAGAGGACCAGGTAGCAGGTATATTAGACGCTGTTATCAAAACAGCGTCTAATATACCTGTTAGGGGTTAAAAAAATCACATCTCCAGCCTGCCAGCGAACGATCGCCGCTGGCAGGCTGGAGATCCACTCGCTTACCTTCCGTTCCTGTGAACGCGCGCGCCTGTGTGCGCGCGTTCACAGGAAATCTCGGCTCACGCGAGACGACGCCAATCGGCGTTAGTGTAGCCTGGGAGAGCCGCCGCAATGACGCCTTTCGGCGTTAGCGTGGCGGCAAGCGGTTAAAAAGTCGCAAAAAAGTCGCAATTTCACTCCAGTGAGGACCATGCTTATCTTATGAGACTTTTTAATAGAACATGCGACTTTTTCATAAAAACTTGCAACTTTTTCATAAAAACGTGCGACTTTTGTATAGCTGCTTACTGACGGATAAACTGCTACCGTCAAACCACATTTATTACAGTCTTAAGGCTAGGTCTACACGACGACATTTGTCGCGCGACAAAAAGTTGCGCGACAGATAGGGCGCAACAGTTGTCGCGCGACATTTTGTTGCACCAATGTCGCGCGACAATTTTTATAATGGCAGTCTATGGTGTCGCACTGCAACATGCGACATGTTGCGACTGCGACGCGACAGTCGCAGAAAAATCCATCTTGAATGGATTTCTGCGACTGTCGCGTCGCAGTCGCAGCATGTTGCATGTTGCAGTGCGACACCATAGACTGCCATTATAAAAATTGCCGCGCGACATTGGTGCAACAAAATGTCGCGCGACAAATGTCGTCGTGTAGACCTAGCCTAAAGGGCCGATCATAAATCTGACTTGGCTAAAACTGACTTTAGCCATATGTTAAAGTGGAGTGAGCTGTCAGAGTCGTGATAAATCTGGCCCATAGTCTTTGTGTCACCAAACTTTGCAATACAGTCCAGTCTATGGAAGATGCTAATAAGTTACAAGCTGACTTGGACAAACTTAATGTTTGGGCCTCCACTTGGCAAAAAGCAAAAATCTATTATGCATTGAGACACTATACAGTAAAGCATAATGGAAAATTCTAGGGATCCTCCTTCTTTGGGATAGAAACAGTTAAAATGGACATACGAGGAGGCGACTTCATTAAACATATGTTGAAAAAAGAAACCCAATGGATTTTTAATATGAACACACTGGTCCCGAATGGTTTAAACGCAGAAGTCGTGTTATTTGGTTTCGATTAAAATTACCAAATATATTTTAAATCGTCGAATTTCTGAAGCCGGAGCCAATTAAGACCATGAGCGTGTAGAATAGAATAAAACGAAGCCACTGGAGGCACTGGATTGATTCCCTGACGAAGAGTATCGTAGTACTCGAAACGCGTAGGAAGGTTTCTTGGTGCTTACAGCAGCCCGTAGCTCAATAGATGACGTCACCAGCTCCCCTTGTGAGCGTGAGCGTAGGTACAAGCGGAGTCTCGCTACCGGCCGGGGCGAACTCCACACAGCCTATTCTACCTGCTATTTGCCTCTGTGCAGAAGAAAACGTGCATATTGGAACACCCGAGAAGGTGGCCCCCTGATCCCACACATCAGAACCAAGGTAATCTTGTTATTTCAAACTGAGGTGGACAGGTTTTACACGATCAGAACCAGAGGTTAATAAGGGTCAGGTTTACTAGGCTGAGTGCGGTGTCTCTTTTCTCTTTTACAAATGATTTGTATTAAAAGAGGTATGGACTAGGGGGACAGGGATGTAATATGGCCACTATACAAAGCTTTGGTGCGACCTCAACTGGAATATGCAATTCAGTTCTGGGCATCAGTTCACAAAAATGATGCCCTGGAGTTAGAGAAAGTGCAAAGGGGAGCAACTAAACTCATAAAGGGCCTGGAAGATCTTAGTTATGAGCCAAGATTAAATGAGCTGAAATTGTTTAGCCTTGAAAAAAGACATCTAAGGGGGACATGATAAACCTGTACAAATATATAGACAAACCATATAAAAAAATATCAAGGGAGGCTATTCTGTGTTAAACCCCCTCAAAAAACATGGGGCTACTCCCTACGCCTGGAGAAACAACGATTCAGTCATAAGAGGCGACAAGCATTCTTTACAGTAAGGGCTGAGAATCTCTGGAATAGCCGTAGGAGCCGGTCACAGAAAATATAGGAGATGGCTTCAAAAAAGGTTTAGATGACTTTTTAATTCAAAATAACATTGAGGCTTATGACAATGTATAGAAATCTTGTTCTACACACCCTTTGCCTTTGACTAAACACCTTTTTAAAAGGAAGATGGACATTGATCCAGGGATTTGTTCCATGGAACGACATAGCTGGATTACAGGTTGGACTTGATGGACTTTTATCTTTTTTTTTATGCTCTATATTATTGTTAACTGGAAAATTGTTATATATTAAAAAAATATGTACCAGTTTCATCACTTTTTGATTTAGTTATCTTTTTCTTGACTTGGGTTACCATACAAATGTAGCCACGTAAAGCGACCATCAGGTTTAATGAAAAAAATCCCAATTAACTGGGGAACAAAAAAAATACTTATGAGGTGGCTTCCATTTCAGCTGCCGATCCGCCAATTCCCAGGCTTCATTTGTGTGCATCCAAAATGGCTGCACCACTTCTCAGACTACTTGATGCACACTGTACTTTTGGTAGCCCAAGACACTTTCTGCTGCCGTCAGGGTTCTTGAACCAGAGGATAAAATAACTTTTTTCCTGTAAAACAGCAATATGGAAAATAATAAAAAGCCGTGAAATTTTACACTGAATGTTTTACCCTGGGTTCACACCTGAGCGTTTCTGAGACGCGCGTTTTACGCGCGTATTTGTTGCGCGTTTTTATGCGCGTTTTTTTCAATAGTAAACGCGCGTTTGACGCGCGTTTGTGTGATTGACTGCAGTGTTGTCCAATGAGTCTATGGGCCAAAACGCGCAACAAACGCCCCAAAAAAAGCTCAAGAACTTGTTTATGCGTCGGGCGTTTTACAGCACGTTCAAACGCGCTGTAAAACGCTCAAGTGTGAACCAGGGCCATAGGGAAGCATTGGTTTTCACGTGTTGAGCGTTTTACAGCGTGTTTGAACGCGCTGTAAAACGCTCAGGTGTGAACTTAGGGTTAAGGTGTTCTTTTAGTGATGATTCCTAAGTTTTTGATGCATTTGATCTATGTCTAAAGAGAAAGAGCTTCAAAAATAGAACTTAAAGGGGTTATCCAGGAAAATATATTTATGTGGCTAAAATATAAATATATTTTCCTGGATAACCCCTTTAAGTTCTATTTTTGAAGCTCTTTCTCTTTAGACATAGATCAAATGCATCAAAAACTTAGGAAGAGACTTCCACCCGGCAGTGTGTTATTGTAAACCATAAATCGTGCCCTGCGCAATCTAGTGCAGGGCAAGGGAGTGCATCGGAGCATGAGATGCTCTTTTGCTAACATCAGATGGGCTGCATGAGTGAAAATATGGGCATGTCCGGGTTCAGCCCTTTGATGCGCATTCACGGCGCAGAAAATCATCTTTCCCTCTTCCCTCCCCGCCCTACCTCAATTCCCGTTGCGATGTTCCTTATGGGGTAAGTCGCTGAAATGTTTCTTGAGTGGATATGATGTTATTTATTATACAGTAATTTATATTTGAATGGAAAGTGGATTCATTTAGTGAATAACGAACATTGCCGCCTATGCTATT
This sequence comes from Bufo gargarizans, assembly GCF_014858855.1. Lineage (NCBI taxonomy): Eukaryota > Metazoa > Chordata > Amphibia > Anura > Bufonidae > Bufo > Bufo gargarizans. The sequence goes on along the minus strand of NC_058090.1, from coordinate 87,297,155 downwards.
CCATAGATAAATAAATAAATTCAGATATTAGTGTGTGGTGTCCATTATTCAAGGGACTTTCTGGAACCTGTGGCCACTGTGTCTCACCCAGGAGGTAGTAATGGAAAAAGTGATGTGAGGGCCTTTTTGGTATGAAATCTGCCCCAAATTCTGCTAGGAGAAGAGCCATGTGAACAGCCCCTAATAGTATTTAGAGGGAAATATAGAAACATTTATCAATGAAAATTCTCCTGCATGTGGACAATATAGTTTTTTTCCCCTGTGAGGAAACATATGATATAGCATTTATTATGGCGTTTTTCATCACTTTTTTTTATTTTATTTTTTTGCTGTAATAACGCCAGCTCAAGATGTTAGCTGAAGACCTATGGAAAATATGAAATGCAGGACACAATTTTTTTTCTCCTGGTGTTTTCATCATTAGGTGGTGTTTTTGTCTTTTTTACTGCTTTTGAGGTCTTGGTGCATTTTCAGGTGTCTTCACGTCACCTTCTCTATAGGGGAAAAAACACTATGAAGAAAACGTAAGTGGTAAGATAAACTATGACTATTACAGACCGGCACTGGCCTTTGATATTCTGTACGCTGCTGAAGGAAGGGCTTAAAGGGGTTATCCCGGTATAAATTTACCTGCCAGGCCCTGCAACTTACTAATGCACTCGCGCCACTTTTTCTGTCTTACTCTGGAGACTGGGAGAGTTGTCAATGAGTGCACCCATTGTGAAGACTGGATTTCCTCTGATGTCACGACCAGGCCTCCCATGATCACTTCTGACAGAATCCCCGTCCAAATGGTCGTGATGTCAGACCCATGTGATCTTGGAATAGGCTGGTTGATGCTCTTCATCCACAACCGGGCCGGAGACCACTGCTTCTCATATCGAGGCTGGGTGGAGGAGACATTAGGAGGAAGCAGCAAGGGGATGATGGAGGGTGTAGAGGGCAGAGAAGGGTGAAGTAGGCATTTACATTTCTGGCTGATCTTGCAGTAGACCTATGGGAAGTGTTGTGTCTGCACATCATCTACACCCACAACCTGTAGGTTCAGGCTGTAAACAATGGAGTGCAGTGTGAGCATGGAGAAGTGAAGACTCAGGAAGAGTGAAAACGTCTCAAATGGATGCAAATGTGTATAACTGATGCACAGGATCCTGTTTTTTTCTGTTCTGACGGATCAGAAGAACAGAAAGATCGATCTTGACTGGCCACAGGAGTAGGGGCTGCACGGGAGGAGGGGGTTGCGAAGAAATTGCTGGGACAGGAAGGGGGGGGGGGGCGTAAAATTTTTTTGCTGTGGGGCCCAGTCCTTTCTAGTTATGAAAAAATGCCACCACAAAAAATCCTGCGTTTCATATTAACCATAGACTTCAATGCAACATCTGGAACTGGTGCTGCCTAAGGCTACTTTCACACTTGCGGCAGGACGGATCCGACAGGCTGTTCACCATGTCGGATCAGTCTTTCTGCTGTTTCGCCGTGCCGCCGGACCGCCGCTCCGTCCCCATTGACTATAATGGGGACGGGGGCGGAGCTCCGGCGCAGCACGGCAGTCCTCGGCGAGAGCCGCCGGACTAAAAAGTCGGACATGCAGGACTTTTAGTCCGGCGGCCTTTCGCCATGCACTGCCGTGCTGCGCTGGAGCTCCGCCCCATCCACATTATAGTCAATGGGGACGGAGCGGCGGTCCGGCGGCACGGCAAAATAGCAGAAGGACGGATCCGACATGGTGAACAGCCTGTCGGATCCGTCCTGCCGCAAGTGTGAAAGTAACCTAAGACACATGGCAAAAAATGCCAGAAAAAACAAAACCTGAAACTGGAGATCATTAAAAAATATTTAAAAGAAACCTACTCCAGCCTAAGAGCAGGTTTACACATACGGTTTTAGTGGCTGTTTTTGCACCAGAGGTGGTCTTTGGTGCAATTTTTTAAGTAAAAATGCCAACTCCAGATAATAGCTGATGGTCTATGGAAAATATGAAAAGCAGGACACACAGGTGTTTTTCTTACTACTGGTGTTTTTGTAACTTTTTTGTTAAAAAATAAAACACTGCATGTTGAAGCTTTTGCCTTTTTTTTCCTGCCATTTTGACTTCTTTTCTTTATGAAATAAAATGCCAGAACAAAAAGAAAATAAAACCTTTTTTTTTGTGGTTACAAAATACTACACAAAATGTATATGTTCTTTTATTCCTTTGCATCTTTTTTTTTTTTCAGTGCAAAAGAATAAGACATTTAATAATTTTATTCACATTTGAATACCCAGCTTCTAGGTCTTTTCCCACCAGTAACCAGTATAGCAGTGTACTGGTTTTGTGCCAAATTTAGAAAAAATTTGGTTTAAACCTCTGAGGGAGCTTAAGGCCTCTTTTACACGACCGTATGGCTTTTTCAGGTTTTCGCAGTCCGTTTTTCACTGATCCGTTGTTCCGTTTTTTTTCTCTGTTTCTGTTCTGTTTTTCCGTTCCGTTTTTCCGTATGGCATATACAGTATACACTAATTACATAGAAAAAATTGGGCTGGGCATAACATTTTCAATAGATGGTTTGGCAAAAACGGAACGGATACGGAAGACATACGGATGCATTTTCTCATGCTTTCTGTTTTTTTTTGCGGATCCATTGACTTGAATGGAGCCCCGGAACGTGATTTGCGGGCAATAATAGGACATGTTCTATCTTTCAACGGAACGGAAAAACAGAAATACGGAAACGGAATGCATATGGAGTACATTCCGTTTTTTTTGCGGAACCATTGAAATGAATGGTTCCGTATACGGACAGTATACGGAAAGCAAAAAACGGGCCGTAAACAAACAAAAAAACGGTTGTGTGAAAGAGGCCTTCACAGGTCCGTGTGTGTTTTGCGGATCCGCAAAACACGGACAGCAGCAATGTGCGTTCTGCATTTTGCGGACCGCACATTGCTGGCACTAATAGAATATGCCTATTCTTGTCCGCAATTGCGGACAAGAATAGGACATGTTCTATTTTTTTCGGGAAAGGAATTGCGGACCCGGAAGTACGGGTCCGCAATTCCGTATCAGGGCAGCACATCGTGCTGCCCCATAGAAATAAATGGGTCCGTGTAAATGGACGTGTAAATGGACCCTAAATGGTAGCTATTAGGACGACTTCACACGCGGCAGATTTTGTTGGAGCTGTTTTTGCGGGAAGCACATGGATTTCTGCGCCTCCTTCAGGTGAATGGAAATGATTTGCAGTCAGACATTTTTGGCCAAAAAAATCTGCTGCCCCCTTACTGCTCCTCACTTTCATGTTCCTGCCCTAGCTCGGTGTCTAAATATCCTCACCAAGGTAGAGTGATTTTTGACATCACCCCATGGCACCTAGCACTCATGCCCCTAGCTTTAGTCCTGATCACCCACTTGTGCACACGACCGTATGTATTTTGCGGTCTGCAAAACACAAATCCGTTTTTTGTGAATCCATTGTAACAATATCTGTCCTTGTTTGCAAAACGGACAAGAATTAGACATGTTCTATTTTTTTGCAGAACGGACTTGCAGACATACGTAAACGGAACTCGCACAGAGTAATTTCCGTTTTTTGCGGCCCGAATGAAATGAAACCCAGAACGGACAAAAAATACATTTGAGTATTTGTGTATTCGTAGGTTCAATACCAGAAGTGAATCCAGAAGGAAGGAGACGTTGAGTCTAGTGATGGACGAACATCGGCCGGGACGATTCGTGAACGAGTGTTCGCGATCAAATGTTCGCACACCGTGCGTTCGCGGTGGGCCTCATTCACTTTAATGGCAGGCGAACCTAAAAAAAACCTTCAGGTCATATTTACAGCCAGCAAACACTTACTAGAAGTACACAACATGGACAGTGATACCAGAGGGAGTTTGTGGCGAAAATAACCTCGCTACTGGGTTTTAGATGGGCCTGTTTGCCAGCCTCTTGCCTCAGGATTATGGCCCATACACTAACTTTGAAGGAGAAGGTAGACCGGCCACACAGCCTAAATCTGTGGAACTGTTTTGGGCAGGAAAGCCATGCTTGCAGTTAGTCAAATGTGACTTCCATGGAATTCGGGAACCCCTGCTCGGATCTGGGTGATTTTTGGGATATGTTGTTCAACCAGATCAGAGCTTTCCATGGATGTATACTTTATAGGGATATGTGGGGTTTTGAGGTGTGTTCTGTGTTTTGGGAAAAATTTGTGTTTTCTGCCTGTGAGTGATTAAGTTAATTGTATTTGGTAACTGTATCACAGGCAGAGCCCATTGTATTTTGTTCATTGCGTCAGAGACAATGCCCATTGTATTTTAATTGTGTCACAGGCGATGTCCATTGTATTTGTTGATTGCGTCACAGAAAATGCACATTGTATTTTGTAGATTGCATCACAGACAATGCCCATTGTATTTTCATAATTGTAACATAGGCAGAGGGATGGTCCATTTACCAACCTCAGGTCACCGTCGACCAAAATGCCACCTATTGGTGATTGCACCCCCATTGACACCTTTGTATCTGTAGTTTCCAGTAAGCTAAGTCAGATTGATTCTCATGTACTCAGCAGTGACAATTTGAATGAACAAGAGAGAGGGGCTCTATGGTTGCTCCAACAGGATAAGGATCTGGTTATCAAATCATCAGATAAGTGGGGGAATATAGTGATTCTTGGGCACGAGCAATACCGTAATATGTGTATGAGAGTGCTCAAGGATAAACTCACATATGAACAACTCCCGTCTGATCCCACCCCGGCCTATAGGATGGAATTGTACTGTATCCTGAACCGAGCTCTGGAGAAGAAACTCATTGATAGAACTGAGCTAGCCTTTCTTCTACCTGCACACCTGGTCACTGCGGCCTTTTATTGCCTCCCCAAAGTTCACAAGGGGTATGAACCTCTAAAGGGGAGGCCGATAGTGTCTGGGAACAACTGCCTGACGGCCAATATCAGTACCTATGTGGACACCATCTTGCGTCCCTTTGTTAATAGCTTGCCCTCACATGTTAGGGATACTATGGATGTGCTGGGACGGTTAGATGGTGTCCAATGTGACAAGGGGACTTTTTTGGCCAGTCTGGACGTGGAGGCGCTCTACAGCTCAATTCCTCATGAGCTGGGCTGTAGAGCGATCCTTACGTTCCTCCTACAGAGAGGCGAACAGTGCAGGAACCATAACACCTTTGTTATGGAACTTCTGAGTTTCATCCTCAAACACAATGTGTTTTTGTTTGATGGTCGCATTTTCCACCAGCTCAGGGGGGTCGCAATGGGCAGTCCTTGTGCCCCAACCTTTGCGAACATCTACCTGGGCTGGTGGGAAAGGGAGGTGGTCTTCTGTGAGGATATGGAGCGGTTCACGTGTGTGGTCCCCCTCTGGATCAGATACATCGACGATGTGCTGATCCTGTGGGGGGGGAGACTGTGAGCTGTTCCTAGAGTTTGTTGCAGTCCTGAATAAGAACAGTTTGGGACTTTTTTTCACCTCGGAAATTGATTCTACCACCATCTCCTTCCTGGATCTCGCCATTTCACTTGCTGCTGATGGGCGCATTAGTACTAATGTCTTTAGGAAGCCCACAGCTACCAATAATTTGTTGAAATGGGAGAGTGGACACCCATTGGCCCTTAAAAGAGGAAATCCGAAGGGCCAATATTTAAGGGTGAGGAGGAATTGTTCCCAACTAAATGACTTTAGGGTGGCTGCGAAAGAACTTCAGCAGAGGTTTCAGCGTCGTGGGTATCCGCAGCAATGTTTAAAACAGGCTTACTAGCATTCACTGAGCACCAACAGGGACCTTCTGTTGTCCCCCAAAAAGAGGGATACCAGTGATAACATTGTGAGGATTATTTGGACGTATGACAGTGCCCATGAGACGATACGTCAGGTTCTTGCTGAACATTGGGACATACTTAAATCTGATCCCGATATTGGCAGCATGATTCCATCTAGACCCTCAGTCACATATCGGCGCAGCAACAACTTACGGGATATGTTGACACATAGCTTATATGCTAGTCCCCAATCACAATCATGGTTACGGAACCCACTCACAGGGACATTTCCCTGTGGATCTTGCAAATTCTGTGGTTTCATCAATAAGTCAAAAAGTTTTGCCAACAGCACCTCAGACAAAACCTTTTTTAGTAGGTCTTTTTACAATTGCAAGTCGGTGGGTGTTGTCTATTTAATGACATGCATGTGCAACATCAAATATGTAGGCAAAACCATTAGAGAGCTAAGAAGACGGATTGGGGAACATATTCTGGACATCACGAATCTCAAAGACACCCCGATTGCACGCCATGTACTTGATCATCACAGAGGGAATACGTCATCGGTCAAATTTCAAGTGATCGACTCTGTGAAATTGTCATCTAGGGGTGGCGACTGTGATCGCATGTTGTTGCAAAAAGAGGCAAGATGGATTTTTTCATTAAATACCATCAAACTAGCAGGCCTCAATGATGCGATCTCATTTGTCCCCTTTATAGGATGAATACATTGGCTCATTTTGGACTATGTCTATTTCTATAAGTTAGCAATGAGAGGGTTAATATGAGATTCATGTTCATTTCTTAATGCATGTGATGTTATGTGGTCGCTCGTTCTCATATTCCCTTATTGTTATCTCACCCCACTGTATATGGACGAATAGGTTTTGATGCTGCGGTGACATTATGTTCAAGCCGCCTTTGAATTTTCTTGTTTAATGCGGCGCTTTGCGCTTTCCCTGAGACCTATGTAGTTCCTCCTCTGTTCAGCCATTGGTTTTCCTTGGACCGAGCCTCCTGGCCGGATTGGCTGTGAGACGAGGGCGTGTCTAGCAGGGCGGGGTTTCACCCTGTAAATCTCGGCGTTCTGTGGGCCGCTTCGCGGCCATTACAGCGCCGATCTGTATGCACACTAGCACGCTACGCCTCAACCTAGAGGTGTGTAGCTTAGGCAGGACAGTAGTCTGGTAGTGACAACACCGTACCTCACACTAGAGGAATCCGGTGTTAGGCAGGTTACTCTACTGTTCTGTGTTATCCACTGCCTCTGTCTAACATCACTGTAGAGGCTGTGGGCTTTGTTCAAGTATGGTGCACATAGCTCCTGATGAAGTGCATTGTTAATGCATGGAAACGCGTTGAGCTTATACCATAAAGGAGTATGTCAGGGCAATCCTTGCTCCATATACAACAATTGGAGTGACGGCTAATGCTCTGCTATAGTCCTGCACGATACTATCTTTGTGCAGTGAGAGTATGCGCGCTGACACTCACTGTTAGGAGAGCTGCTTGGTGGTTTTCACAGCACCAGGTATCCTCCTAGATAGTATTTGTCACCCGGGTTGCACACCTTGTACCCTGTGGTGTTTTGAGCCCCCTTATGTGTTGGTGGGTTTAGTTTGTGAGACTGACGTGTGCTCCAGGTGGTTGCCCTGGTTGCAGACGCAGGTCCATTCTCACAAATTCAGTATTAGTCAGTCGCTGACTGTTGCACTGACAGGTGGACACCCTTTATTTTAAACAGAATATATAATAAAGTAATTGTTATTTTGTTTTAGCGCCTATCCTCACATTATTTGGTTTGATGGGATAACTACACTCTTGGTGACTGCTATATCACAATACTCCCCTGAGTATAAGCTCTTGTAAGAGCTTGTTCCTGGTTCCTGCTCTCTGGATTTTGGAGAGGTTCACCCACTGGAAGCTGAAGCCCGGTCTTGGGTCCAGCGTGGTTGGAGAACGGTGAGACCCCAACCAAGCCGCGGCGGTTCGTGGGGTCTGTGGTGGTTATGGTGTCGAGCGGAGTGTTTGGAGCCCTCGGGAAGCACTAGAAGCATCCATCAATGGAGGTACCCAGTCGGGGTGCTAGGAGATCCGTTACAGGGATCATTGGCAAAAATTCCCACAAAAAATATGTATTTTAATTAGGGGCCATTTTTATGTGTCTTAAAGGGAAACTCAAAAATGTAGCCTGCTGGAGCCTAGAAAAATGTTATTTCCTATCGGTTTCATGTATACAAATGTGCAGCACTCCACGTTTTTGTATCCTGCAGAGTCCAATAAAAAAAAAGCGTACGTTAATGTACATTTTTTTTCTACCATGGAACTGTATGGTGAACGGACGCCACTGTACGGCATCAGTCTGAGGCATCTATTAACGCATACATTTTTGGTATGCATTAAATGGATGGCAAAAATAGGATGTGAACCCAGCCCTAGTGTCAGAATAAGCACCAGTATACAGCGAAGCAGCGTGGCGGAGAGGGGAGGCCGCCATGTACTGACAGAGCGCTACCTGGTCCTGGTGGTCAGGGATGAGGACTTTGTTTCCCAAGGATCATTTTCTACTGGGAAATACAGGACACAGTACAATACACTCGAATCTATTAGATATAAAGATATTAGCACTACCCCCGAATAATAATACAATTAGGTGGTCATTTATTATATAGAAATACGTCTATGTTAGGCGTATTTCTGACACAGATTGTGGCGCAAAGGTCCTTAGCACCGCAATCTGCATATTTTTTCCGCTCATGCCAGGTCTAAAAAAGGATGGCGTGTGCAGGGAAAGGGATACAGTTATGGCCATCCAGTTATTGGATACCAACACCATACATTGACTGGATAACACCTCTGTACAATGACCGGATAACACCGTCATGCCGTAACCGGATCAAAAGGTATAAAGAGGGCACAGTACAGGGAATGACTAGGGGCACTGCACAGGGTGTAGTAAGAGGACACAATGCAGGGTATAAGGGGGCACAGTTTGGGGTGAGGGGCACAGTCACATGGCCCTGTGACATAAGAAGGTCCTTATGGTGAATGCGGTTCATGCACCTCCATAATGAGAGGCAGAGGAGTGAGACAGGGGTGTGATTATGTGGCTAGAGATAAAAAAAATTAACTGTCGGCCAGTACAGGCCCCAAAAATTAGCCAATAGGCATTTACCTGACAGCACAGAACTTTGTATTCTGTGGCTGGAGGTGCATTAGGCAGGATAAATATGTAACTGTCGGCCAGTAGAGGCCCCAAAAATTAGGCATTCACCTGACATAAATGGCCTTTTATACCCCTGCATATACATAAGGCAAGGACGATTCTTTGTTCTGGGTGGTGGCGGATATGTGTGGGCTGGCATGAGGAAATTCAATTACATGTGGTCATCACAGATGTTGAATTCCTCCGAGATCCATGCCTCATTCATTTTTGAAAATGTGAGATAGTCCACACTGTCGTGAGCTAGGCAAGTGCGCTTATCGGTCACGTTCCCCCCTGCTGCGCTGAACATTCTTTCGGATAAAACACTCGACGAGGGGCAAGCCAAGTGTTCCAAGGCAAATTGTGCCAGCTCTGGCCACAGGTCAAGCCTGCACACCCAGTAGTCAAGGGGTTCCTAGCTTCTCAGAGCGTCCACATCGGCCGTTAACCCGATGTAGTTGGACACCTGTCCGTCTCGGCGTTCCCTGAGGCTGGATCTGGAGGTCGGCTGTCGATGGGTTGGCTGCAAGAATGATCTCATATCCGAAGTGACCAACACATCTTCAATCCGCCCTCTTTTTTCAGGCGTGCTAGGATTAGTACCCACACCAGTGCCCGCAACAGCAGAATGCAGCATGTCTCGCAGCATGGCCTGGAAATGCTGCATTCTGACTGCCCTCTGTGATGCTGGTAACATGTCCGTCATTTTATGTTTGTACCGGGGGTCTAAGTACGTTGCCAGAATAACGTTTGCTAGACCCCGTGTCTATGGTCAGATGTATCTTGGCACCGACACTGTGTGCCAGAGATATATTAACTTGCCGCTGAACGTGGCCATTTAGTTAAGGGATGCCCTCCTGGGAGAAATATTTCCTTCTAGGGAGCTTCCATTGGGGTGTGCCAATGGCCACAAATTTTCCAAAGGCCTCCGAGTCCATCAATTATTATAATTTTTTATAAACTTTCTTTATTTGGATGTTATATCAGTGTGATCACAATCCATGTAACATATGTCTCATAACATACTTTCTTTATGAAATACATAATACATTTTTGTTGCAGATAGAGATTTCAAATACATATAACAGTTCACCCTCCTCCCTCCCCCCTTGAATCTCCAACAACTTGCTCATGCTGAAGTTCTAGCACATATAAACTTCCATTTTTGTCTCCATTAAATTTCCAACTTTCCTAGTGTACCCTTTTAATTTTGTCTCCAAGTACCATTTGGTTTGTGTGAAGGGAGAAATTAGTTTGCTAATTTCATCTCTTGAAAGTGAGTGTTCAATAAATCTTCTCCATTTTTTTTATAAATTTTGCTATGGCTTTTTCTTTACTTTTACTAGCCTCTAATCTTTCTAGATATAGCAATTGTTTGACTAGCCCCAATATCTCATCTTTTGTTGGTATTATATCAGTCAACCAGTGGCGTAGTAGACCTTTTTTTAACTGACATAAGGATAATATGTATCACAGGTTCCGCTACTCCCTTCCCCTGGGATTCCTCCTGACCTACTGGTATATATTGAAATATACATTGTTGTAGTTCAGCCAAAATCTCGACATGTCCATCAATTTTTATGGCAGTAGTTGGCGGTCTAGCAGTTCCAACAAGCCAGAGGTCAGCCGTTGGGCAAGAGGATTATCCAGCGTCATAATTTTTTTACGCTCGAGCATTTGGGCCACGGAAGCCTGCCTTGTGCCAGATGAACGCGACATCGGCACGGTCGAAGGTGGCGTGAAGGACAAATGGGAGGAGAGAGGAGGAGAAGAGGCAGGACATGGAGTGCAAGGGGTGTGTGGCTTTGTGGATTCTGACGGCGTTGCTCCCACTGGGCTCGGTGATGGGAGGCCAGGTGCCTTCTTAAGGCGGTCGTCCCTAGGTGAGTGTTGGGCTTACCGCAAATTATGCGTTGACAGCAGAGGCTGCAGATGGCAACACTATTATCAGCAGCTGACAGTGCATAGTGGATGGCTCGCTCCAGATACATTTGCAGTCTGCTTTTTGCCTCTTGTGCACTACAAGTTCTGCCTGCTTCTCCTCCCTATCTGCTGCTCTGTCTCTCCCTCTGAACTCCCCTCCTCTTCCTCTCTTGTGGGCACCCACGTGACGTCCATCGACACGTCATCATCGTCATCTTCACCACCACTGACATTAGAGATTTTGGAGTAGGCAGCAACAGCGGGGACCACCCTCCTTGGGCTGATCTGAGTACTGTCGTCAGACTGCTGGGAGGGGGGGCAGCCATTTCTACCTCCTCTTCCTCATCCGATGCCAAGAATGGCTGCGCATCGGTAAGTTCTGGGAATGGATAGGAAAATAATTCCTCTGACTCGAGTGGAGGGGCTATGGTGGTGTCTGTGGGGGTGCAAACAGCAGAGCGTGAGGAGGGTGCAGATACAGAGGATGAGGAGGGTGCAGAAGCAGAAAGCTGAGTGAGCCACTCAACCAACTCTGGTGCACCCTTTTAAGTTATCGCACGCGCTTTCTCCAACTTCCCACTTAGGCTCCGGCCTGGTGCACCTGCCCGACCCCTATCATCCCTGCGGAACGGTCTGCCTCTTCCTCTGCCTGTCATTTTCTAAATGACCCTCTGCCTAAGTCCGTAGACAAGAGCAGTATTTGTGAAAAAGGTATATTGCAGCCCTCAATCAGTATTTGGTGGAAAAAGGTATATAGCAATAGCACCCCTCAATCTGTATTTAGTGGACGAAAGTATATAGCACCCCTCAATCAGTATTTGGAGGAAACAGGTATCTGGCACCCCTCAATCAGTATTTTGTGGAAGCAGGTGTATAGCACCCCTCAATCAGTATTTTGTGGAAGAAGGTATATAGCAATAGCACCCCTCAATCAGTATTTTGTGGAAGAAGGTACGGTATATGGCACCCCTCAATCAGTATTTGGCGGAAACAGGTATATAGCACCCCTCAATCAGTATTTGGCGGAAACAGGTATATAGAACCCCTCAATCAGTATTTTGTGGAAGCAGGTGTATTGCAGTGCTCAATCAGTATTTGGTGGAAGAAGGTATATAGCAATAGCACCCCTCAATCAGTATTTGGTGGAAGTAGGTATATGGTACCCCTTAATCAGTATTTGGCAGAAACAGGTATATAGAACCCCTCAATAAGTATTTGGCAGAAACAGGTATATAGCACCCTTCAATCAGTATTTGGTGGAAACAGGTATATGGCACCCCTCGATCAGTATTTTCTGGAAGTATTTATATGGTACCCCTCAATCAGTATTTGGCAGAAACAGGTATATAGAGCCCCTCAATCAGTATTTGGCGGAAACAGGTATATAGAACCCCTCAATCAGTATTTGGCAGAAACAGGTATATAGCACCCCTCAATCAGTATTTGGCGGAAACAGGTATATGGCACCCCTCAATCAGAATTTTGTGGAAGCAGGTATATAGAACCCCTTAACCAATATTTTGTAGAAGCAGGTATATCCCACCCCTCCATCAGTATTTTGTGGAAACAGGTATATTGCACCCCTCAATTAGTATTTGGCGGAAACAGGTATATGGCACTTCTCAATCTGTATTTTGTTGAAGCAAGCGTATCACAGCCCTCACTCAGAATTTGGTGGAAGAAGGTATATAGCAATAACACCACTCAATCAGTATTTTGTGAAAGAAGGTATATGGCACCCCTCAATCAGTATTTGGCAGAAACAGGTATATAGCACCCCTCAATCAGTATTTGGCGGAAACAGGTATATGGCACCCCTCAATCAGTATTTTGTGGAAGCAGGTGTATCGCAGCCCTCAATCAGTATTCGAAGTACTTAGTGGAAAAAGGTATATAGCAATAGCACCCCTCAATCAGTATTTTGTGGAAGAAGGTATGTGGCACCCCTCAATCAGTATTTGGCGGAAACAGGTATATAGCACCCCTCAATCAGTATTTGGCGGAAACCGGTATATGGCACCCCTAAATCAGTATTTTGTGGAAGCAGGTGTATCGCATCCCTTAATCAGTATTTGGTGGAAGAAGGTATATAGCAATAGCACCCCTCAATCAGTATTTTGTGTAAGAAGGTATATAGCACCTCTCATTCAGTATTTGGCGGAAACAGGTATATGGCACCCCTCAATCAGTATTTTGTGGAAGCAAGTGTATCGCAGCCCTCAATCAGTATTTGGTGGAAGAAGGTATATAGCAATAGCACCCCTCAATCAGTATTTAGTGGAAGAAGGTATATGGCACCCCTTAATCAGTATTTGGCGGCAATAGGTATATAGCACCCCTCAATCAGTATTTGGAGGAAACAGGTATATAGCACCCCTCAATCAGTATTTGGCGGAAACTAGTATATAGCACCCCTCAATCAGTATTTGGTGGAAACAGGTATATAGCACACCTAAATCAGTATTTGGCGAAAAACAGGTATATAGCACCCCTCAATCAGTATTTGGCGGAAACAGGTATATGGCACCCCTCAATCAGTATTTTGTGGAAGCAGGTGTATCGCAGCCCTCAATCAGTATTTGGTGAAAGAAGGTATATAGCAATAGCACCCCTCAATCAGTATTTTGTGGAAGAAGTTATATAGCACCTCTCAATCAGTATTTGGCGGAAACAGGTATATAGCACCCCTTAATCAGGATTTTGTGGAAGAAGGTATATAGCACCTCTCATTCAGTATTTGGCAGAAACAGGTATATGGCACCCCTCAATCAGTATTTGGCGGAAACAGGTATATAGCATCCCTCAATCAGTATTTGGAGGAAACAGGTATATAGTACTTAATTTTTCAAGAGACCCTTTAGACCCGGGATACAACTTATAATTTGGTTCAAATAGCCTAGTGACCTAGGCTAGTAAGCTCCCGTTTCTGGTCAGTTTAAAACATAACGTTTATTTAATTTCATCTGTTGTAAAAATATTAATAAACGGGAGAAAAAGAAATAGTTTAAAATTCTAGGTACGGTAGGACTCTAGTGGCTGAGATAAGGGTTACTTCACCCATATATTCTACCTCCTAGCATTCGTCCATCCCACATTTTTCCTTTTTTATTTTGCGATATACTTTATTCGCTTAGATGGGCATCATGCTGGAGGAACACTTGTTCATTCGCTTTATGTCATTTTGTTTTCAATAACTTTCCCTTTTATGCGAAACTCCACCACTAGTGTCAAGGCATAAATGAGTCTGCAGTTACTCCACGCTATGACACTTAGTCCTACCTGTTCCTAATCTAAAAACTAAGACAAAAGCTCCCCCAACATGTTTCACCACTACATGTGGCTTCTTCAGGGGATGGAGCTACTATCAACAAGAATGCCTTACAGCTCAACCCTTTTAACCACCGTGGGAGGGTCCTTGAATATACTGCGGCCAAACGCTGCTAAGCATTCTTGTATGACAGCCCAGTAACCCAATCAAATACCGTCATGATGTATTTTCGTCATTTCGTCACTTCCTTGATTCGTGTAGTGGCTTTGCGCATGCGTGGAAACTTTAACTTTCAGTTCGGAAGAAACGTAAGAGTATGCTGATGCGTAGGAACTTTGACTTTACTAGTATGATGACATTGCGCATGCGTAGGGACTTTGACTTTCGAGTCAAAGGAATAACATCACGGCGCATGCGTCTGAACTTCGATTTTAGTATGATAGCGATCATACAGTGGCATTGCGCGTGCGTGGGGACTTTGACTTTCAGATCGAGAGGGTAGCATAACAGCGCATGCGTCTGAACTTAATTTATTTGTATGATGGCATTCGTATGCTAGTATTGCGCATGCGTGAAGACTTTAACTTTTAGATCATGAAAAATGACATCACCGTGCATGCGTCTAGACTTAAATTTTCTCAGGTACCATTATGATGTATTTTCATCATCTCATTACATCCTCCATTCTCATAGTGATATTGAACATACATAGGGATTCTAGACTTTTAAATTGGGGCCCTAAGATCCCTACATTTACATCTAAGCTTAGGGTGATATAACATTATCTGCATTTCTACCCTTGATTCACTTATTGTTACGTTATCAGGAGATCTTATATGCATATATATTTCTTCTTGAATTTTACACCCATCTATGGGTCCCTTTTGTTTTTATATTTTCCTATGTGTTCAGAGACTAGATAATCCCATGCACTATGAAATGCTTGGATTTGCCTTATATCATTACTAATTGTATTTTTATTTCAGAGTTCACTATTATTTTCATCTTTTTGTCCCTATACTTCAAGTCAAGAGTCCAGTTTCATGCAATTCAACGGATTGAGGGTTACTGTCCTTCTTCTTCTTCCAGGTAATTAATATTTTTATATTTTTTTCTTTCATAATAATACTATTTTCTTTTTAAGGTGTACCTCCTAATATCTAAATAAAGGCTGTGAAGGAAAATCCTTCATTGAGGCCCTGTGGACTCATTGTACCCAGCCTATGTATCCAGCGAGCCTCACTCTGTAACAGTTTTTTATCAAGATTTCCCCCCCCTTGGTCCTAAAGTTATTTTCTCTATGCCCCAGAATCGTAAAACGGAGCTCTTGTTATTATGGAAATATTTAATATGTCTGGCAATTGATGTATCTTTACCGGTTTCAATGGTGCTGATATGCCCTGAGATACGACGTCTCAGCTCCTGTACAGTTTTACCCACATACAGCTTGGGGCATGGGCAGGATGCCAGATATACGACCCCCTGCGTTTTACATGTAATAAGTTGTTTTATTTCATATTCCTTCTTGTCTGTAGGATTAATATACTTTTTTATACGGGGGACATATCTGCAAAAGGAGCACTCTCCACATGGTGAGGACCCCCGGTATCTTTCAACCGATTTCCCTGGATTTTCCCCTTTTCCCATTAGATGGCTATGGACCAGCTGATCTTTAAGATTCTTCCCCCTTCTATATGTTACTGATGGATTTGGGGTAAGTACCATATTTAGGTCTCTGTCAGATTTTATTATGTGCCAGTGTTTCCTTAATATTCCATATATTTCTTTGTTGTACCCATCATAGGTACCTATACATCTGATGACATCATTTTTCTTAGGGGGGGGGTTTTTTAGAGGATTTTTGGGGTAACCTCTTTTTCTAAATCTCTGAAGGAGTTGTCCACTCTCTTTAGAGAAAGAGGCCTCATCTGAGCAATTCCGGCGTGCCCTCAAATACTGGCCTATAGGAATCCCCTTCTTCAAAGATGTGGGGTGCCAGCTGTTCCAATGCAGGTAGCTATTTGTTGATGTTGCTTTCTAAAAACCTCTGTTACCAAATGACCACTTTCTGTCTTCTTTATTTTCAAGTCAAGGAACACAATCTCATTTTCCTGAATCTCATGGGTATATTTCATACCTATGCTGTTGCTATTTAGTTTCTGAGTAAATTCATAAAACAAAGAGTGACCCCCATCCCATAGGATAAGAATGTCGTCTATATATCTGCCCCAAAAAATGATGTGGCAGATATATGACGACATTCCCTCCGTAAATACGTGATCATTTCCCCACCACCCTAAAAATAAATTTGCATAAGTGGGGGCACATGACGTCCCCATCGCGGTGCCGTTAATCTGTTTATAAAATTGTCCCTGAAAGACAAAATAATTGTGCTCCAAAACAAACCTTAGTGATGATAAAACAAATTGATTGTGCCTATTAAAGTTCTGACTTCTAGTGTTTAAATAAGACTCTACCGCGTGCATTCCTAATGGGTGTTGGATATTACTGTAGAGTGACTCTACATCCAAACTTGCTAAAATTGTGTCCGGTGTTATTGTGATATCATTAATCTTTGAAAGAAGGTCTTTGGTATCCCTGATATACGAGGGTAGGGTGGTCACAAAAGGTCTCAGTACCTGATCAATATATTCGCTAACAGATTGTGTGAGATTGTCATTTCCCGACACAATTGGTCTTCCTGGGATTGGTCGCTTGTCCTTATGCACTTTCGGAAGGGCATAGAAAGTGGAGATCATTGGATTTTTGTTATAGAGGTATGTAAATTCCTCTTTTGTTATCAGGTTCTCCTGAAGTGCTCCATCTAGCAATTTTTTAAGGTCATTCAGAAATTCTTTTGTGGGGTCACTCGCTAGGGGTTGATAAATCTGTTTATCTTTAAGGAGTCTCAACACCATATCAACATTGTCACTTGGTTTTATTATAATATCCTCATTTTTCCTGAGGATTTCCAGGGCTTTTTGTTCCTCATTGCTGAGATTTTGCACTATGTGATCTTTCCTCATTTGCAAGGATTTAATATCCTGAGTAACCAGCTGTACAAAGGCCTCTATTTCTTGGAAATGTGTAAACTGTGGGGTCATTTTTGATTTTGGTCTTAATGTTGAGAAAGGAGGATCAAGATTAATTTGATAGCCCTCACTCTCTTTCTGTAATGACTCTAGAATCTCCACACATCTCCTCTCTTTGTCATATAGCCTCCATGAATCATTTTCTTCTTGTTTGTGTACCTTATGCAGAGCCAACTTTCGTGCAAAAAGGTTCACGTCCTTGATCCATAGGAACTTGTCGCATTGTGGGACCGGAGTAAAGGTAAGACCCTTACTTAAAAGTATTTTTTCAGACGGTTTTAATACATATTTTGACAGATTAATGATCTGTTTATCGTCTGGATCTATTTGATCTTCAAAATATGTCCCAACGGTTATTTGCTGTAGCCCCACCTCTCTTGGTCCCTCAACTGGACCCCTGTTTGACCTAAAAAAAGGGGGGCAATAGTTGTTGTCTTTTCTCCTTGCCCCATATTCGTCTGTGATGGGTATGCCTGATTTGAAGGTTGTGATGTTTGCGGTTGGAACATTGCTTGTCCCTGACTCGCATTCCCTCCCTGAGATGGACCAAAGGAGAAGGATTGTGTAGGTTGTATAGATTGTATAGATGGAGGAGGATAGGATGGTGTGGATATCCCACTTGTTGTAGTAAAATTTGCATTTGATGTGCTTTGTTTTCCTATTACACCTCTCACAAATGATTGAAGAGATTCCCGTCTCTCTAGGGATGATTTCCTTGGGGGGTACTGTCTTTTCTTGGTCTTACGTTTAGTTCCCTTGGAGCGGCTCCCTTGTCCCGTGGAGCTATATCCTGACCCCTCTGTTCCTGATGTTTCAGTCTCTGAATTCTCCCTATATGCTCTTTGTGGGTTTCTATTATTCCCTCTATTCCTCCAAATATATACTCTATTACTCTCAAAATCAGACCGATCTCTAAGGTATTTGGCGTGTTTCCTATCTCAGCCACTAGAGTCCTACCGTACCTAGAATTTTAAACTATTTCTTTTTCTCCCGTTTATTAATATTTTTACAACAGATGAAATTAAATAAACGTTATGTTTTAAACTGACCAGAAACGGGAGCTTACTAGCCTAGGTCACTAGGCTATTTGAACCAAGGTATATAGTACCCCTCAATCAGTATTTGGCAGAAACTGGTATATAGCACCCCTCAATCAGTATTTGGCGGTAACAGGTATATAGCACCCCTCAATCAGTATTTGGCGGAAACAGGTTGTAATGGATCTCCTAGCACCCCGACCGGGTACCTCCGTTGATGGATGCTCCCAGTGCTTCCCGAGGACTCCAAGCACTCCGCTCTACACCAAAACCACCACAGGAGCCAGGAACAGCTCTTACAAGAGCTAGTAGTTATAGCCAGGGGAGTATAGCAAATCTTCAGCATATAGCAATCCCCACACACATGAGACGGGGCTCTATGTTGAATGTAAAACAGCAACTCTTTAATGGGTTATTTTTCAGCCTTTTATGCAGGTCTCCTAGCAAGGGACACTCCCCCTGGGGCCCTTGTAGAAGACTGTGACAGTTTATATTTTTGCCAATCACATGCATTTACAGTATTGAAACCTTTCCAGCAATTGTACACAAAACCCCCTTCCCTCTGTCTGTAACGCAATCAACAAATTACAATGAGCATTGTCTTTGACGCAATTAACTAACACACTGGCATTGTCTGAGAAGCAATTAACTAACACGCTGGAATTGTCTGAGACGCAATAAACAAAATACAATTACAAATAACACAAAGGCTACAACCCACATAAAATCCTCCCCTCTGCCTGTGATATAATCATGGTACACCATGGTTAACATAATCATCACAGGCAGGAGAATACACAATGTCCTCTGTCCTGGAGACAACCGAGTTGTAATTCAATTATCTCTCAAGACAGAGGGCAATCGCCAATATACACAGAGAGACAATGGAACAGACCTCTCTACTCAACGTATACAATGTCCCACCCTTTACAATACACATAGACATTTAACATCCCAACATAGCACGAATTAGTTGTAAAAGTCTCTTGGGCCTGGCTGTACTCATGGCTTTTCTGTCCAAAACAGTTCCACGGATTTAAGCTGTGCGGCCGGTCTGTCTTCTCCTTCAAAGTTAGTATGGGCCATAATCCTGGGGCAAGACAACCAGGCCCCTCCAAAACCCAGTGGCGAGGTTGGTTTTGCCACACAGGTATTTAGCACCCCTCAATCAGTTTTTTGCAGAAACAGGTATATAGCACCCCTCAATCAGGATTTTGTGGAAGAAGGTATATCGCAGCCCTCAAGCATTGTTTGGGGGGGGGCAACAGTTATATCACACCCGTTGCAATTAGTTACTCCAATAGTGTTTGTCCCTCTAGCTGCGGTATCTCAGCAGAACCACACACAACTGCTGCACAATTCTATGTTAGAAAGTATATTATAAGTATATCACACCCCTCTATATCACACTTATCGATAACACACCTAGACCAGTCCTTAAAAGGACTTTTGTGGCCCTATTAGCTAGCGTTTGGTGTCCCTAACTGTCCATGCTCCAAAATGCAACCTCTCCCTACACTGGCAAAACACATAATGTAAAATGGCTACCAGATCCGGTTCTGTCATAGGGTTGGCGGTGTGTCCATAAGCCCGGTCCACTAACGGGATTATATAGGGTAAGAAACCAACCCGCAGTAGCGTATAACTAGGCAGAAACACGTACGTGGGGATTGTTGATCGAGATACAAGACACCGCAAGATTAAATTATATATTTAATTGCCTTAAGGGTTCACTAGAAATAACACTATACACACAAGGAATATATACAGTGGTCTGAGGTTACAAATACAGGTGCTATGGTGCAAACAGGGTTAAGCAGAACAAAAGTAAGTTTACCAGATGGATGAGTCCTTTTGGGTTGTGATGAGTTCTTAGCTGTATTCACATGGAGGGCATTGATGTCAGCAGGTTGCAGGTCCCTCTAAACACATGGCACGATGTGACCCTCCTTCAGAAAAAAGACACGCCCGCTTGCGGGCACAAGCCTTTTAAACTGTAGCCGGCCCCTCCTCTTCCCGCCTCTGGGAAGGGTCCCTGCTGATCCTGGAAGCTCAATGACCCACAAAACCCTTTAGGGTTCATAGCTCCAGACCAGAATGTCACAGGGAGATGGTTCTGGGACCAACAGACCGGCCTGGGTTCCGGCTACAAGTAGAGTCCAAGCATGGTACCGTTATTTAGTTTCTGTGGGGAGATATGTATATCTCCCTTCCCTGGCATCCCACCACCAAACCATGACCACGGGCCTGTTCATTGTGACCACAGGAACACAAATATGTATCCGGTTTGTGCCTGTGATGGCTGGGCGATTCATAATTCCTTATGAACTGCCGGCCCCAGAAAAGTCTGATAATTTCAATTGAACTGGGGAATGAACTAGACCTCCTACAGAGAGGTCTTTCCTGTTCCATTAGCTAGGTTTCTGGCTGGCTGAATGGAAGTGTGAAAAGTTGTAAACACTGGTGGAGCTCACTACCTCTGCTACCTTTCAGCAAATGGTGGATGTGCGGACATGGGTGACAGTAAATATTAATCCATATTCCTCACAGGCGATATGCCAAAAAATATGGCGTGTGCGAATATCGCCATATGTTCGCAAGTTTGGCAAATCGCGAACGGGCAAAGTTCACCACGAAACGACCGCCGTGCGAACTGCAAGGCCATCTCTAGTTGAGTCCTTCTTTTAAATTTCCGATTCCTTTCGAACCCACTTCTGGCTTTGAATGAGAAACCTGCAGGAAAATCTGCCTCAAAACCTCCTACAATACCTACGCTTATTGATGTTCTTTTATGCAAATAACTGAAAAATGACGTGGCATATCTGCCAATTTTCTGGACCAAATGCTGCATTTATGAAGCGCCATTCCGCACCATGCACTAGTGTTGATAAGCCTGCGTTTACACCGCATTCAATGAATGCAGTTAGCGTATGTAGCCGTAGGCCTGTATTCACCTGATGCTTCCTCATGGCTTCCGTGGCAATTTATTACCTCATAAAAAAACGTGTCGGGTTGCGTGGTGTTGATAAGCATGCGTTCCCACTGCATTCAATGGACGCAGTTAGCGTATGTATTAGGCCTCATGCACACGACAGTGTTTTTTCACTGTCAGTGATTTAGCTTCAGTGGTCCGTGCCCAATTATGCTTCAGTTGTGTTTCCTTGTGTCTTCCTTTTTTTTTGTCTGACAGGGGAAAAAAAAGGAAGGTTAATGAAAAGTGTAATTTTATTGCACCATGGTCTTGTAGAAAAAAACAGCCACGGATGACATACCAGTTGTGCATCCATTTTTTTTGATGGACCCATTGACTTGAATGGGTCCGTCCTCCGTTTTCCACTGACAAGAATAGAACAGGTTATATTTTTTGGACTGACTGGAATCACGAATCACGGACGCGGAGAAAAAAGGGAGGACTATCATTTTTTTTTCACAGCTCCATAGAAATGAATGGGACCTCCGCTAAACTGTGAAAAATGACGGAACGGACGCGGATGCACACAACGGTCGTGTGCATGAGGCCTAAACCTGATGGAGGCCAAAAAAGCTTCCTCTTGGCTTCCATGGCAATTTTTTACCTCCTAAAAAAGCATGTCGGGCTGCCTATTCCTATACAGTTGGTCATAGCGTGGTGTTGATAAGCCTGCGTTCACACTGCATTCAATGGACGCAGTTAGCGTATGTATTAACCCGATGGAGGCCCAAAAAAGCTTCCTCTTGGCTTCCATGGCAATTTTTTACCTCATAAAAAGCGCCGGACTGCGTGGTGTTGATAGGCCTGCGTTCACACCGCATTCAATGGACGCAGTTAGCGTATGTATTAACCTGAGGGAGGCCAAAAAAAGCTTCCTCTTGGCTTCCATGGCAATTTTTTACCTCATAAAAAGCGTCGGTGTT
Source organism: Bufo gargarizans (assembly GCF_014858855.1). NCBI lineage: Eukaryota > Metazoa > Chordata > Amphibia > Anura > Bufonidae > Bufo > Bufo gargarizans. Next base: position 87,274,974 of record NC_058090.1, on the reverse strand, counting down.
GACCGCATTCAATGGACGCAGTTAGCGTATGTATTAACCTGAGGGAGGCCAAAAAAAGCTTCCTCTTGGCTTCCATGGCAATTTTTTACCTCATAAAAAGCGTCGGTGTTGATAGGCCTGCGTTCACACCGCATTCAATGGACGCAGTTAGCGTATGTATTAACCTGAGGGAGGCCAAAAAAAGCTTCCTCTTGGCTTCCATGGCAACTTTTTACCTCATAAAAAAACGTGTCGGGCTGCCTATTCCTATACAGTTGGTCATAGCGTGGTGTTGATAGGCCTGCGTTCACACTGCATTCAATGGACGCAGTTAGCGTATGTATTAACCCGATGGAGGCCCAAAAAAGCTTCCTCTTGGCTTCCATGGCAATTTTTTACCTCATAAAAAGCGTCGGACTGCGTGGTGTTGATAAGCCTGCGTTCACACCGCATTCAATGGACGCAGTTAGCGTATGTATTAACCTGATGGAGGCTAAAAAAGCTTCCTCTTGGCTTCCATGGCAATTTTTTACCTCATAAAAAGCGTCGGACTGCGTGGTGTTGATAGGCCTGCGTTCACACCGCATTCAATGGACGCAGTTAGCGTATGTATTAACCTGATGGAGGCCAAAAAAGCTTCCTCTTGGCTTCCATGGCAATTTTTTACCTCATAAAAGAGCGCGTTGGGCTGCCTATAAACAGTAGGTCATAGCGTGGTATATGTAATAATGGCGTATGCCATTGTATACCTATGTATTGTGTACTATACCATCGATATCGACTGAACACCATTTGAACTCGTCAGCCATGTTGATTTTTTGCCGCAGTAGTCGCCATAACCTGAAATTTATGGTAAAATGGCCCCTATATCCTGCATTCATGTGGTAAGACGTGTGAATATTTTCTTAACTTTTATGACTGGCTGCTGACAACTTGATGTTTTGGAGGTGGTTTGTTGTCAGGACAGCTCCTGGACTCCCTTTGGTGTTTTATTTGCATTTCTTGCAGACATTTTCCCTCACACATTTGACAATGAGCCCCCCTGGTGATGAAACGTGACGGAAGACATGGGCACGGAGGGCTGGAGGAAGCGGGATGATGGCGGGGGGAGGGAAGAGGCTCGTAGTCAGTGACTGCTTCCTCCCCGGCCTCCTCCTCCTCCTCGCTCAGGACTCTGTTGATATTGCTGTTTCTTCTCGTCTCTGCTTCCTTCAAGCACATTGCCATCAGGAGGCAAGCACTGCCCCTTTAAATGCATCCTTTTCCCCTCCTCCTCCGCTGATCGATCCACCATTTTCCCCCCAAAGCTTGTAATCCCACCTGGAGGAAAAAAAAAAAAAAAGAAGGCGGATATTTATTTATTTATTTTTTTGGGGGAAGAATTGATCGTGGATTTTGGAGCTGAAGAGAAAGGGGCGCCCGGACTTGGAGTATAAAGTCGCCGGAGGTGGTGGGGGGGAGTCCTCTTCCTCCCTCCCTGCCTGCCAGCCAGCTATGGCTGCGAACATGTACAGGGTCGGAGGTAAGAGGAGCGGGATGCTGGGGAGGGAGTGCGGGGCCTGCGGGATGGCGCGCTCGGGAACTAGGTGCTGGCATCCACACTGCCCCTGCTGGAAGCAATTAGGCGCTGCTGCAGAACCTCTTGCCCCATTGTCACGTGGTTTATTACTAGGAATACATTGATTTATCATGGGCTCGGACAAATAGAGCCATCACGGGGGCTAATGTATGATGTAATGTAGGAGGGAGGCGGCTGTGTGAGGCCCGCAGCCTCCATAGTACATAGCTCCCCTCACATGTGGCGCACGCTGCGGCGCTATTAGTCGCAGCCCCGCCGTGTGGTGCGCCCTTTGTGGCAGCCTGTGCGCTGAGGGGAGGCGGCGGCGGCTCCTCTGCCCTCCCCGCCGTCTGCCCGCATCCCAGTCACGTCTGACAGCTCTGCCAAGGGGCTGCAAAAAACCGCTCCATGTTTATGCGTTTTTCCCCCTCTGTCTCGCTACTGGCTTATGGGGGAGGTAATGAGGCTGCAGTCAACATGGCGAGGGAAGGGGCTGTGTGACACAAAAGAGCCTGGAAGACACCACAGGCGGTGGGCAGAATGGGGGCTGTGGTGGCGTCCATGGTGGGCATACTAGGAGCTGTGGTGGTGGGCATATTGGGAGCTGCGGTGGCGTCTATGGTGGGCAGACTGGGAGCTGTGGTGGTGGGCATATTGAGAGCTGCGGTGGCGTCTATAGTGGGCAGACTGGGAGCTGCGGTGGCGTGGTCCATGGTGGGCATACTAGAAGCTGTGGTGGTGGGCATATTGGGAGCTGCGGTGGCGTCCATGGCGGGCAGACTGGGAGCTGCGGTGGCGTGGTCCATGGTGGGCATACTAGAAGCTGTGGTGGTGGGCATATTGGGAGCTGCGGTGGCGTCCATGGCGGGCAGACTGGGAGCTGCGGTGGTGGGCATATTGAGAGCTGCGGTGGCGTCCATGGCGGGCAGACTGGGAGCTGCGGTGGCGTGGTCCATGGTGGGCATACTAAGAGCTGTGGTGGTGGGCATATTGGGAGCTGCGGTGGCGTTCATGGCGGGCAGACTGGGAGCTGCGGTGGCGTGGTCCATGGTGGGCATACTAGGAGCTGTGGTGGTGGGCATATTGGGAGCTGCGGTGGCGTTCATGGTGGGCAGACCGCGGGAGCCCTGCTGGGGGTCCTCCATGGTGCAGACCGCGGGAGCTCTGCTGGGGGTCCTCCCATGGAGCAGACCGCGGGGGCTCTGCTGGGGGTCCTCCATGGGGCAGACCGCGGGGGCTCTGCTGGGGGTCCTCCCATGGAGCAGACCGCGGGGGCTCTGCTGGGGGTCCTCCCATGGAGCAGACCGCGGGGGCTCTGCTGGGGGTCCTCCCATGGAGCAGACCGCGGGGGCTCTGCTGGGGGTCCTCCCATGGAGCAGACCGCGGGGGCTCTGCTGGGGGTCCTCCCATGGAGCAGACCGCGGGGGCTCTGCTGGGGGTCCTCCCATGGAGCAGACCGCGGGGGCTCTGCTGGGGGTCCTCCCATGGAGCAGACCGCGGGGGCTCTGCTGGGGGTCCTCCCATGGGGCAGACCGCGGGGGCTCTGCTGGGGGTCCTCCCATGGGGCAGACCGCGGGGGCTCTGCTGGGGGTCCTCCCATGGGGCAGACCGCGGGGGCTCTGCTGGGGGTCCTCCCATGGGGCAGACCGCGGGGGCTCTGCTGGGGGTCCTCCCATGGGGCAGACCGCGGGGGCTCTGCTGGGGGTCCTCCCATGGGGCAGACCGCGGGGGCTCTGCTGGGGGTCCTCCCATGGGGCAGACCGCGGGGGCCCTGCTGGGGGTCCTCCATGGGCAGACCGCGGGGGCCCTGCTGGGGGTCCTCCATGGGGCAGACCGCGGGGGCCCTGCTGGGGGTCCTCCATGGGGCAGACCACGGGGGCCCTGCTGGGGGTCCTCCATGGGGCAGACCGCGGGGGCCCTGCTGGGGGTCCTCCATGGGGCAGACCGCGGGGGCCCTGCTGGGGGTCCTCCATGGGGCAGACCGCGGGGGCCCTGCTGGGGGTCCTCCATGGGGCAGACCGCGGGGGCCCTGCTGGGGGTCCTCCATGGGGCAGACCGCGGGGGCCCTGCTGGGGGTCCTCCATGGGGCAGACCGCGGGGGCCCTGCTGGGGGTCCTCCATGGGGCAGACCGCGGGGGCCCTGCTGGGGGTCCTCCATGGGGCAGACCGCGGGGGCCCTGCTGGGGGTCCTCCATGGGGCAGACCGCGGGGGCCCTGCTGGGGGTCCTCCATGGGGCAGACCGCGGGGGCCCTGCTGGGGGTCCTCCATGGGGCAGACCGCGGGGGCCCTGCTGGGGGTCCTCCATGGGGCAGACCGCGGGGGCCCTGCTGGGGGTCCTCCATGGGGCAGACCGCGGGAGCAGATGCAGTGTGAAGCTGTGATGATGTATGTGGGAGCAGACATGGTGTTGTGTTGATGTCCATGGGGAAGATACAATGTTGCGGTATGGAGCTGTTCGTGAGGGCAGAAGGTCAGAAGGACTTTCCTCCTTACCACTTGCTTGCAGATGCTTGTTTGGGCTTTCAGGCTGAAAAATGGCAGAGGAGTGCCCCAGTTTCTGCATTGGTTGTTTGAGGACCTACAAATTTTCTGTGCAGGATATCCTCAGTCTACTGGTCCGGGAGAGCGTCATTATTGGCAAGCACACCTGGTGATGAGAACAATGGAGAAAAATGTGGAAAGTTCATTGTATGTGCACCATGTGTTGTGATTCCAGGAGTCCTCCATGTTGTGCTGGTAGACCTTCATCCTGGATGGTGTATGGGGCAGGTCCTGTGTCGGTATGGTCAGACGAAAACCTCTAGACAGCATCCTCCCTGCAGATGACCCTATCCACAGCACTTCAGTATGGCTGTGTCCATGTTAGGGGGTGCTCTACATCAGGGTTCCTCAGCTCCAGTCCTCAGGGCCCACCTGCCGGTCATGTTTTTGGGATTCCCTTACTATTGATAAGAACTTGCCTCAGGTAATTGTGGGATATTCTTAAATCATGACCGGCAGGTGGGCCATGAGGGCTGGAGTTGCTCTACAATAGTGGGCACAATTCTAGACAGCACCCCGACAAAGTCTCTGGGAGTGACTTCTGTCCGTATCCACACGTCCATTCCACGGCCCTGCAAAAAAGGGCCGCAGGTTGGGCATTCCTGCCGTAGACAGAGGACAAAAGCCACCTGAACCTGCCAATTTTGGCAGGATCGGACACCAGTATTGTGTATGGGGGAACTTCAACCATTCTCAGAAAAGTTGCTCCCAGATAATACTTGCATTTTCCATGGAATTTACTACGACAGATATAACCAAGAGAGGTGACCGGTCCTCTTTTCTTACACCGGATAATGATATAAATGCAACGCGTTTCAGTCCCCATTCGGGATCTTCATCAGACACTGGAAGGTCCCAGCCTAGGATTGATGTGGAGTTGCTTCTGTGGCATAAAGTAAATTTTAGCAATTTATTAGCAGTTGATACTATTTGGATTTAAAAAGAACTGCATACCAGTAGTTCTGTCTCCACTCATGGAAGAAGAGCCGAGATGAACATTATGAGCGATATGCCATCAATGTCAGAGGTGCGGGTCTCGCGTCTGAGATCAACTGTTATCTCCAGAATAGGACCCCCGAAGTGAACAGAGATGAGGCGTGCATTTGCAGAGGTCTGCTTTTTGTGTCAGTCCCATAACAGTGTGCTCTCCTTCACTTCGGGGGCTCTGTCCTCTAGATAGGTGCGGGTCCCACCTCTGGGACCCGCTCCTATCTGACATTGATGGGCCAACTCCTATTGGGCTAATATTGATCAAGCTCACCCTATCCTTGTACCTATGTGCGTCACAGCTCCTGGTGAGCCCTAAAACAGACTTTTTTTTTCTCGGCCTCCCATTCTCGGCAGTGATTGCGCCCGGTAGATCTGACGTCAGTCACGCCGAGCCCTATTCTACATATGTTGTTCAGTGTTTGGCGGCAGAATTTGTAATGGGATCATTTGGTTTACTTGATTTGCTGAATGTAATCAAGCGGCTCCTAATTCCTGCATATTGTTTGCGGCACAAAATCTCTGCATAATTACCTGAAGCTTTTATACGTTTTTGTGAAATTTGCATTGTTTAGCCGCGAGGCGAGGAAAGGCCGGGTATGTTGTGTGCATTAGAATTTCAATGTTGTTTAAATCATCCCATTGTGCGGTGGGTGATGTCCTACATCGCAGGGAGGCGGCACACTTTTATCCGGCATGATTGTGATAATCACACAACTGCTTGATTGCATCGGCACGTGGATAAATACCGTCTGAAAAGCGGGATTACGGCTATTTTCTAATCGTTAGTAGTTACTTGGTCGCATCTTCCGTCCAGCAGAAAGGATATCTGCATTTGATCAACTGAAGTAACGAGTTACCGGCACGTGACCAAAATAGAGATGGCTTCCACGTGCGCAACGCGATTTTCTCGCTCAATCTCTAGAGATGGCTATTCTTGCCCAGGATACGGACAAGAATAGGACATGTTCTATAAATTGCAGAATGGACATATACAGTTGCAATAAAAAGTATGTGAACCCTTTGGAATGATATGGATTTCTGCACAAATTGGTCATAAAATGTGATCTGATCTTCATCTAAGGGCTCTTTCACACTTGCGTTCTTGTCTTCCGGCATAGAGTTCCGTCGTCGGGGCTCTATGCCGGAAGAATCCTGATCAGTTTTATCCTAATGCATTCTGAATGGAGTGAAATCCGTTCAGGATGCATCAGGATGTCTTCAGTTCAGGACCGGAACGTTTTTTGGCCGGAGAAAATACCGCAGCATGCTGCGCTTTTTGCTCCGGCCAAAAATCCTGAAGACTTGCCGCAAGGCCGGATCTGGAATGAATGCCCATTGAAAGGCATTGATCCGAATCCGGCCTTAAGCTAAACGTCGTTTCGGCGCATTGCCGGATCCGACGTTTAGCTTTTTCTCAATGGTTACCATGGCTGCCGGGACGCTAAAGTCCTGACAGCCATGGTAAAGTGTAGTGGGGAGTGGGGGAGCAGTATACTTACCGTCCGTGCGGCTCCAGAGTGACGTCAGGGCGCCCCAAGCGCATGGATCATGTGATCGCATGGGGCGCTCTGACGTCACTCTGGAGCGCCCCGGGAGCTGCACGGGCGGTAAGTATACTGCTCCCCCGCTCCTACTATGGCAACCAGGACTTTAATAGCGTCCTGGCTGCCATAGTAACACTGAAAGCATTTTGAAGACGGATCCGTCTTCAAATGCTTTCAGTACACTTGCGTTTTTCCGGATCCGGCGTGTAATTCCGGCAAGTGGAGTACACGCCGGATCCGGACAACGCAAGTGTGAAAGAGGCCTAAGTCACAACAATAGACAATCAGTCTGCTTAAACTAATAACACACAAAGAATTAGGCTCCTTTCACACCTGCGTTCAGGTGTCCGCTCGTGAGCTCCGTTTGAAGGGGCTCACGAGCGGCCCTGAACGCAGCCGTCTGGCCCTAATGCATTCTCAGTGGAGGCAGATCCACTGAGAATGCATCCGTCTGCCAGCGCTCAGCCTCCGCTCAGTGAGCGGACACCTGAACGCTGCAAGCAGCGTTCGGGTGTCCGCCTGGCCGTGCGGAAGCGAGCGGATCCGTTCCGACTTACAATGTAAGTCAATGGGGACGGATCCGCTTGAAGATGACACCATATGGCTCAATCTTCAAGCGGATCCGTCCCCCATTGACTTTCAATGTAAAGTCGGAACGGATCCGCTCAGGCTACTTTCAGACTTAGAAAATTTTTCTAAGTTCTAATGCAGACGGATCCGTTCTGAACGGAGCCACCGTCTGCATTAATATGAGCGGATCCGTTCAGAACGGATCCGATCGAACGCAAGTGTGAAAGTAGCCTAACATGTTACCATGTTTTTATTGAACACACCATGTAAACATTCACAGTGCAGGTGGAAAAAGTATGTGAACCCTTGGATTTAATAACTGGTTGAACCTCCTTTGGCAGCAATAACTTCCACCAAACGTTTCCTGTAGTTGCCGATCAGACGTGCACAACGGTCAGGAGTAATTCTTGACCATTCCTCTTTACAGAACTGTTTCAGTTCAGCAATATTCTTGGGATGTCTGGTGTGAATCGCTTTCTTGAGGTCATGCCACAGCATCTCAATCTGGTTGAGGTCAGGACTCTGACTGGGCCACTCCAGAAGGCGTATTTTCTTCTGTTTAAGACATTCTGTTGTTGATTTACTTCTATGCTTTGGGTCGTTGTCCTGTTGCAGCACCCATCTTCTGTTGAGCTTCAGCTGGTGGACAGATGGCCTTAAGTTCTGCTGCAAAATGTCTTGATAAACTTGGGAATTCATTTTTCCTTCGATGATGGCAATCCGTCCAGGCCCTGACGCAGCAAAGCAGCCCCAAACCATGATGCCCCCACCACCATACTTCACAGTTGGGATGAGGTTTTGATGTTGGTGTGCTGTGCCTCTTTTTATCCACACATAGTGTTGTGTGTTTCTTCCAAACAACTCAACTTTGGTTTCATCTGTCCACAGAATATTTTGCCAGTACTGCTGTGGAACATCCAGGTGCTCTTGTGCAAACTGTAAACGTGCAGCAATGTTATTTTTTTTTTGGGACAGCAGTGGCTTCCTCTGTGGTATCCTCCCATGAAATCCATTCTTGTTTAGTGTTTTACGTATCGTAGATTCGCTAACAGGGATGTTAGCATATGCCAGAGACTTTTGTAAGTCTTTAGCTGACACTCTAGGATTCTTCCTCACCTCATTGAGCAGTCTGCGCTGTGCTCTTGCAGTCATCTTTACAGGACGGCCTCTCCTAGGGAGAGTAGCAGCAGTGCGGAACTTTCTCCATTTATAGACAACTTGTCTTACCGTGGACTGATGAACAGCAAGGCTTTTGGAGATACTTTTATAACCCTTTCCAGCTTCATGCAAGTCAACAATTCTTAATCGTAGGTCTTCTGAGAACTCTTTTGTGCGAGGCATCATTCACATCAGGCAATGCTTCTTGTGAAAAGCAAACCCAGAACTGGTGTGTGTTTTTTATAGGGCAGGACAGCTGTAACCAACACCTCCAATCTCATCTCATTGATTGGACTCCAGTTGGTTGACACCTCACTCCAATTAGCTCTTGGAGATGTCATTAGTCTAGGGGTTCACATACTTTTTCCACCTGCACTGTGAATGTTTACATGGTGTGTTCAATAAAAACATGGTAACATGTAATTCTTTGTGTGTTATTAGTTTAAGCAGACTGTGATTGTCTATTGTTGTGACTTAGATGATCAGATCACATTTTACATTTTGCAACTGTAGGTGACGTCCGTGTGCAGTTTTTTTGCAGGCTGTACTGTCCCTAAAAAATGCCGATCGGACACAAAGGCGGAATACAGTTGTGTGTTGGAGGCCTAACGTGCTGGAGTTTTCAGCCTGCTGCTGGTTGCAGTGTGGAGGGTATATTTGGCTGATGTGAGGCCTAACCTGATGAATCGTCAGTTTGTCTGGGCATGGTCCTGTGTAATTATGTCGGACAGAAATACATTTTGAAACCTGATTGGTTTACCTCTTGCCTGTGGCTTCTGGGATCTACTGGTGCTTGCTTATCGTTATGACCATCTTTCTAAAATATTAATGTTTCGGTATATGCTGAATAAAACCATAGCTTTAACCCCTTTTTGACTGCCTAATGTAAAAATAAGTCGGCGATCAGGTGTTTGAAGATGGCGCCAGCTCATGGGTTACATAACCGCTGGGAGGCAACAGCAGACACCTGGGGATAATGTATGCGATCGGCGATAACAATAATCGCACACATTTAACCCCTCAGATGACCATGACATCTGTGAGCTCAAAAACCAAACGTGTGCACCGGCTCCCCCTAGGGAGGATGGGGGGCGCAGGATGGTGTGTGCTGCAGCCTCGGAGGCTGCCGCACATAGGTTCTATGGCAGAGCTCCATAGGAACACATTGTTTCTCTCAGACGCTAATGCATTAGCATTGGAGCCTATGAGCATTTCAATCTAATGATTATTCAAGTTCCCTAGGGGAACCATTAAAAACTATAAACATTCAAGTCACCCCCTTTTCCCAAAATAAAAATACATAAACAATAAAAAAATAAAGCCAATGGGTATCGCCATGTGTGAAAATGCCGTACTTTTAAAATATAAAATTATCCCATACTGTGAAACGAAAGTCAAAATGACCTATTCACTGGTTTTATTGGTCACTTCACCCCCACAATTTTTTTTTTTGAAAAAGTGATCAAAAAGTTGCACATACTCTAAAACGTTATCAATAAAAATTACAGATCATCCCACGAGCAATGAGCCCTCACACAGCACAAAGGTTATGGGGGGTTTTGATATGGCGACGCAAAGTAAAAATTTTGGGGGAAAAAATATTTTTTTTCAGTATTAAAACGTAGGAAAAACTATACATATGTGGCATCGTTGTAATCATACTGACTCAGAGAATGAACGTAACAACAGGACAGTTTTACTGCATAGAAAACGGTGTAAGGATAAAACCCATAAAACTGTGGTGGAGTATATATATATATTTGAAGAAGGCTCATGTTTAGAGCCGAAACGTTGCACCACCTGGGTGAATAAAAGGTTCACTTGCTTTTATCCATTGGAGTGCCGTTCTTTTTTCTGGATCCGTTTATTGGGGTAAGAAGTCTATTCCCCGGGGACGTGCACCCAAACCTTGTTTCTTGAGCCAGTGCCGCCATTTTTCTTCAAAAAAAAAATAAAAAAATATATATATACACATATACAGTACAGACCAAAAGTTTGGACACACCTTCTCATTCAAAGAGTTTTCTTTATTTTCATGACTATGAAAATTGTAGATTCACACTGAAGGCATCAAAACTATGAATTAACACATGTGGAATTATATACATAACAAAAAAGTGTGAAACAACTGAAAATATCTCATATTCTAGGTTCTTCAAAGTAGCCACCTTTTGCTTTGATTACTGCTTTGCACACTCTTGGCATTCTCTTGATGAGCTTCAAGAGGTAGTCACCTGAAATGGTTTTCACTTCACAGGTGTGCCCTGTCAGGTTTAATAAGTGGGATTTCTTGCCTTATAAATGGGGTTGGGACCATCAGTTGCGTTGTGGAGAAGTCAGGTGGATACACAGCTGATAGTCCTACTGAATAGACTGTTAGCTGCTTTGTATTCTTGCCAAGAATAAAGCAGCTAAGTAAAGAAAAACGAGTGGCCATCATTACTTTAAGAAATGAAGGTCAGTCAGTCCGAAAAAATTGGGAAAACTTTGAAAGTGTCCCCAAGTGCAGTCACAAAAACCATCAAGCGCTACAAAGAAACTGGCTCACATGCGGACCGCCCCAGGAAAGGAAGACCAAGAGTCACCTCTGCTGCGGAGGATAAGTTCATCCGAGTCACCAGCCTCAGAAATCGCAGGTTAACAGCAGCTCAGATTAGAGACCAGGTCAATGCCACACAGAGTTCTAGCAGCAGACACATCTCTAGAACAACTGTTAAGAGGAGACTGTGTGAATCAGGCCTTCATGGTAGAATATCTGCTAGGAAACCACTGCTAAGGACAGGCAACAAGCAGAAGAGACTTGTTTGGGCTAAAGAACACAAGGAATGGACATTAGACCAGTGGAAATCTGTGCTTTGGTCTGATGAGTCCAAATTTGAGATCTTTGGCTCCAACCACCGTGTCTTTGTGCGACGCAGAAAAGGTGAACGGATGGACTCTACATGCCTGGTTCCCACCGTGAAGCATGGAGGAGGAGGTGTGATGGTGTGGGGGTGCTTTGCTGGTGACACTGTTGGGGATTTATTCAAAATTGAAGGCATACTGAACCAGCATGGCTACCACAGCATCTTGCAGCGGCATGCTATTCCATCCGGTTTGCGTTTAGTGAGACCATCATTTATTTTTCAACAGGATAATGACCCCAAACACACCTCCAGGCTGTGTAAGGGCTATTTGACCATGAAGGAGAGTGATGGGGTGCTGCGCCAGATGACCTGGCCTCCAAAGTCACTGGACCTGAACCCAATCGAGATGGTTTGGGGTGAGCTGGACCGCAGAGTGAAGGCAAAAGGGCCAACAAGTGCTAAGCATCTCTGGGAACTCCTTCAAGACTGTTGGAAGACCATTTCAGGTGACTACCTCTTGAAGCTCATCAAGAGAATGCCAAGAGTGTGCAAAGCAGTAATAAAAGCAAAAGGTGGCTACTTTGAAGAACCTAGATATGACATATTTTCAGTTGTTTCACACTTTTTTGTTATGTATATAATTCCACATGTGTTAATTCAAAGTTTTGATGCCTTCAGTGCGAATCTACAATTTTCATAGTCATGAAAATAAAGAAAACTCTTTGAATGAGAAGGTGTGTCCAAACTTTTGGTCTGTACTGTATGTATATATATATATATATAATTTTTTTATTTAATCCACCCCATTTGGAATTTTTATTCCCGCTTCCCACTACATTGTATGCAACTGTAAATGTTGACATTAGGAAGTACAACTTGTCTCGCAAAAAACAACGGCTATGTGAATGGAAAAATAAAGAAGGCAGGGAGTGGAAAATGGCTTTGTCCTGAAGGGGTTATCTAACCCCTAAAATGCCCGGGCCCCTCACAGATTAATGCATGAATCATGCCTCTGTATGTGGACACGTGGTTGCTCTTCTCCATACAGATTCATTGTTTCTGGGCCCATGTAAAGGGTTCTTTTGGGTATCCTGGTAGGATATTGGTGGCTGACAGTCCACGTATCTATCTTGAAGCTTCTGTGCTGTATCTACCGGGATCACTGTAAAAGCTGATGCCGGCGGATTAACCCCTTCTATGCCGCGGTCCGTGCTGACTGCGACATATAAGGGGTTTGTGTCGGGTGAGTGATCGCATTGAGTCCCCGCGCTGCTGTGGCAGGGACCTGATGCGTCACAAGGCAGCCCGATGCCATGCAGAGGCTGCCCATTGCCCTGCACGGCATTGGGAAGTGCCTTCTACGGGTGCCCAGGAGATCCAGCCCCAGGCCCGTCTCCCAGGCAACCTGTTAGTGTATGACTCAGTGTCATACACAACAGGCAATGCATTACAATACAGATGTGATATAATGCATTGCAGAGGGGATCAGACCCCCAAAAGTGAATGTCATAAATAAAGAAAAAAAAATTGTGTTTTTAATAAAATTAATAAAGTAAAAAAACTGCACATATTTGGTATCGCCGCGTCCGCAATGACCGGCTCTATAAATTTATCACATGATCCACCCTGTCTGATAAACACCATAAAAAAAAAAGTGCTAAAAAAGACTTTTTTTCACCTTACATCACAAAAAGTGCAACACCAAGCGATCAAAAAGGTGTATGTCCCACAAAATGGTATTAAAAAAACCGTCACCTCATCCTGCAAAAAATGAGCCCCTACCTAAGAGAATCAGTCAAAAACTAAAAAAGCTATGGCTCTCAGAACATGGAGACACTAGTACAATAGCAGTTTTGAAAAAAAATTATGTTTTTAAAGTGAAATGCATAAAAAATATACATACAGATGAAACTTGAATTTTTTTATATTGTGCAAAGTTCATTTATTTCAGTAATGCAACTTAAAAGGTGAAACTAATGTGAGAGACTCATTACATGCAAAGTGAGATATTTCAAGTCTTTGTTATAATTTGGATGATTATGGCTTACAGCTTATGAAAACCCAAAGTCACAATTTTGAGGTACCCTTTGCTCAGGTGTTATGGATTAATTAGCTGACTAGTGTGACACTTTGAGCCTAGAATATTGAACCTTTTCACAAAACTCTAATTTTAAGCTGCATTAAAGGGGTTTTTGCAACACACAGTTTTATACTTACCTGCTCCCGACGCGCCGTCCACTTCCTGGTTTCGGCAATCGGCAGGGGGCGGGCTCCATCTTGATGTCTTCTCCTGGCCGCGCCGCGCGCTGTACCGAACGCGCACGCAGAGTCCGCTATTTTTGTCACATTACATCACAAAAATTGCAGCAGTAAGTGATCAAAAAGGCATATGTCCCCCCAAAATAGTACCAATTAGACAGTCAACTCATCCCGCAAAAAATGAGACCCTACCTAAGAGAATTGGTCAAAAAATTAAAAAGCTATGGATACACTAAAATATCATTATTTCGGTTTCAAAAAGGCTATTGTGTAAAACTTAAATAAGAAAAAGTAGACATATTAGGTATTGCCACGTCCGTAACGATCTGCGCTAGATAAGTCACATGACCTAATTCCTCCGGTAAACGCTGAAAAATAAAAAAATTAAAACTGTGCCAAAACATATTTTTTTATTTATGTTTTTTGGTTACCTTGCCTCACAAAAAACTTAATATAGAGCAATTAAAAATCATATATACCCCAAAATAGTAGCAATAAAACTGGCACCTTATCCCCTAGTTTCCAAAATGTGGTCACTTTTTAGAGTTTCTACTGTAGGGGTGCATCAGGGGGCTTCAAATGGGACATGGCATCTAAAAACCAGTTCAGCGAAACCTGCCTTCCAAAAACCATATGGTGTTACTTTCCTTCTGCGCCCTGCTGTGTGCCCGTACAGCAGTTTACGATCACATGTGGGGTGTTTCTGTAAACCGCAGAATCAGTATTCAAATATTGAGTTATATTTGACTGTTAACCCTTGCTTTGCTACTGGAAAAAATGGATTAAAATATAAAATCTGGCAAAAAAGTGAAATTCTGAAATTCCATCTCCATTTTCCATAAATTCTTGTGAAACATCTAAAGGGTTAACTAAGTTTGCAAAATCAGTTTTGTATACCTTGAGTGGTGTAGTTTCTAAAATTGGGTCATTTTTGGGTGGATTCTATTATGTAAGCCTCACAAAGTGACTTCAGACTTTAACTGGTGCTTAAAAAGTGCGTTTTGGTAATTTTCTGAAAAATGTCAAGATTTGCTTCTAAACTTCTAAAGCCTTCTAACGTCCCCCAAAAAATAAAATGTCATTTTTAAAATGATCCAAACATGAAGTAGACATATGGGGAATGTAAAGTAATTACTATTTTTGGAGGTATTACTATCTATTATAAGAGTAGAGAAATTTAAATTTGGAAATTTGCTAATTTTTCAAAATTTTTGCTAAAGTATATATTTTTTTTAAATGAATAAAAATGATTTTTTTAAACTCTTTTTTTGTCACTGTCATGAAGTACGATATGTGAGGAGAAAACAGTCTCAGAATGGCCTGTATTAGTAAAAGCGTTTTATAGTTCTTACCACAAAGTGACACTGGTCTGATTTGCAAAAAATGGTCTGGGCAGGAAGGTGAAAACAGGCCCGGGGTAGAAGGGGTTAACTTCTCATCCAGCTCGGGTGCGGTGGAGCCTTCCTCACCCCCATGTTGTACTTACATCTGATGTGTATGATAGTTGGATTGACTTCTTAAACTTGTTTGCATTTGCAGCAGTTTTTGTATTCTTGGACCACATTTGGGGGCGCCTCCCATGCATCCCCTACTACTGTATATCTCTCACCCTGAGAAATAATCTGCAGTTTAGTGTGCACAGCACCTATGCAGTAGTGTGTCGCCATGGTTACGCTCTATAAACCATGTGCATGTCCTGCAGTCCTTACTATCTGACCTCCTGAATGTTTGTGAAAAGTAGGGACTGGTAGAAAGGAACACAACTGCAGGATTGTGGTGCACAGGGGCACATCGGTCTGCATGGGAGCTGTAGACACGATACTGTATTAATCAAGATCATTAGCCAAGTAGCTTAATTTCATTTTGATGCTTTAGAGAAGTAAGATGTGTAAATAAGCTTTAAAATATAAGGGGGACGTAACTTTTTTTTTTTTTTAAATGATTGGTGCATTTATTCAATTTTGACCTAGACGTTTTATACAACTTTTGTACTTTCTAGACTATTTAAAGGGCTACAAAAAGATGGCTGCCCGGAGCCCACAATGAATACATCAAGCATTTCCTCAGATGGTTTCATGATAGATTCCTCTGACGGAAAAGTCTTACCTGTGCTGTAAAGTGGAAAATATAAATAAATAAATAAATATATACAGATATATATATATATATATATATATATATATATATATATATATATATGTATATGTGTATATGGTACTGGAAAATACTGCCTTTTGCGCTTTACTATACCGTAAGAAAAACTGTATACCACTATGTATGACCAGCCAGTAGATCTACAAGAGGAGGGGTTCATCATGTGCAAATTATTTTTTTTTTTTTTTTTTTTTTTTTTTTTTTTTTTTTTTTTTTACAATTATATTTAACTCATTTTGGGCTAAACATCATTTTTTCAATTGGTCTTTATTAAAACTATTGAGCCGTTTTGTCACAAAGCGTTAACTGTCTAGCTTTGTGATTATTATTTTTTTTTTTCACTTTCTGCCTGTCCTCTAATAACCCATATCTCTAATTATCTCTAATTTACTAAGTGGTGATAATGCTTAGGCCTGTATGACACCAGCAGATTATCTGAAAGACTTTCTGACCAATCACACACACACAGATCTTTTGTTATAGACAACAACTATTGGTCTGATAATCTGGTAGTGTAATACAGTCCTTATTGAAGCCATGTGTCTTTCAGTAACTGAGCTATAATGAGTGTTTATACGGTCAGAGAGCAGAGATAAGAAGCCGTCAGCTGAGCTGCCTGACAGAACAGAGAGAAAATTCAGATCCCTTTTTATTAGATCATCTCAGCTCTGTACAGGAAAAGGGCTCTGTATTTGTAATAAAGACCATTCCCAAAAATTATTTTTAGCTCAAAATAAGTACAATGCAATAATTAAAAAAAATAAAAATGCCCCCAAAGGTATACATAGCCTGTATTTTGTTGAGATTTATGTGATAGACCAACACAAAGTAGCAAATATGTGTGACGTGAAAAAAAAACCATAATCGTGGTTTTCCAAAATGTTAATAAATAAAAATGTGAAAAGTGTGGCGTGCATTTGTATTCAGTCCCCCTGTACTCTAATACCATAAAATCCAGTGTGACCAATTGTCTTCAGAAGTCGCCTAAATAGTAAATGGGTTTCTCCTGTGGGTAATATATTCTCAGTATACATACATTTGTTCTGTGAGGGCCTTAGTGCTTCCTTACTGAACATTAGTGATCAAACGGCATCATGAAAACCAAGGAGCACACCAGGCAGGTCAGGGATAAAGTTGTAGAGAAGTGTAAAGTGGGGTTAGATTATAAAAATAACTAGCTCTGAACATCTCATGGAGCACTGTTCAGTCCATCATCCGAAAATGGAAGGAGTATGGCACAACTACAAACCTACCAATACATGGCCGTCCATCAAAACTGACAGCCCAGGTAAGGAGAAGACTTTGGAGAAACAGCCAAGAGGCCCATGGTCACTCTGGAGGAGCTGCAGAGATGCACAACTCAGGTGGGAGAATCTGTCCACAGGACAACCATTAGTTGAGTGCCAAGAAGAAAGCTATTTTTGAAAGCAAACCATAAGAAGTCCTATTTCCCACAGGCCATGTAGAGGACACCGCAAACATCTGGAAAAAGGTGCTCTGGTCTGATGAGAACAACGTTGAACTTTTTGACCTAAATCCAAAAATGCTATGTGTGGGGGGAAACTAACACTGCACATCACCCTGAACACACCATCCCCACTGTGAAACATGGTGGCACCATCATGCTGTGGGGATGTTTTTCTTCAACAGGTACAGGGAAGCTGGTCAGAGTGGATGGGTAGATGGATCTAAATACAGAGCAATCCTGGAGGAAAACCTGGTAGAGGCTGCAGAAGACATCATACTGGGGCGAGGTTCACCCTACAGCCAGAGCTACAATGGAATGGTTTACATCAATACATATTCATGTTTTAGAATGGCCCAGTCACAGTCCAGACCTAAATGCCGTTGGGAATATGTGGCAAGACTTAAAAATTGCTGTTCACAGCCGCTCTCCAGCCAATCTGACTGAGCTTCAGTTATTTTGCAAAGAGGAATGGGCAAAAATGTCAGCCTCTAGATGTACAAAGCTGATGGAGACATGCCCCAAGACTTGCAGCTGTAATTGCTGCGGAAGGTGGTCCTACAAAGTACAGACTCTGGGGACTGAATATAAATGCACGCCACACTTTCCAGATTTTTATTTATTAAATATTTTGAACACCAAGTATCTTCTTTTCACCTCATACATACATGCCACTTTGTGTTGGTCTATCACATAAAATCCCGATAAAATACATTTAACTTTGTGGATGTAACGTGGAAAAGAGCAAGGGGTATGAAGACTTTTTCATGGCACTGTACATAACCTTATTCTTAAATTGGTTATGCAGCTTAGGAGCCAACAACCTTAATAACCCCAATCTGTGCCCAATAAAAAAAATATATTACCTGTCCACCATCCCACTGTGCCGACATACCGTTAAGGAGCCACTTGGACCACTCCAGAAGCAAGGTTTTGCAAAACCTATCAAAAATGTTGGTGCAAGCAGCAGAAGTCTTCATGGATTTATCGGGAGCTGATTTATGGGATTAATATACACTCGCCTACTAAAAAAAATACGGTTCCAAGAAGTAGTTGAAATTGAATAAAAAAAAAATTGTGTTTAATGTAACGATGATATATGTATGTGATTTACAATATTAGAGGGAAAGGATGAGTTTATTGGGAAACTCTACAATAGAAAGCAGGCTCTAGTGTCCTGTGGGGCCTCCTCTAGCCTGGATACAGGATGAGATATGGTTGGACATAGAGGCATACAGTTTCTGTAAGTATCCGGCAGCACACTTACCCACAGATGATGCAGCTGGGCCTGTAGATCCTGCACACTGGTAGGTTGCAGAAGCTGGAGTCCCAGCTGGTCTCATAAATGCTTGATTTGGCGATAAATCTGGAGACCGGAGAGGACAGACATTACTGGGAAACCCTTGCTGTGTGTGGTGAGCCTTATCCTGCTGAAAAATGCCAGTTGGAAGCCTACCATGAAAGGGAACACATGAGGCTGCAGGATGTCCCAAAATATCACTGAGCTGTTAGGGTCCCTTGTATCACTACTAGGGGGTGACTGACTGTCATGTGTGATGGCTCCCCGTGATCATTTGGAGGAGTCGCTCAACAGCAAAAACAGGATTGAAGCTCTCACCATGAGGCCTCCATACTGGAACCCGATCATTGTGGGATCCCAAACAGAACCTGGATTTGGGGTTAAAGACAGTATGGTTCCAGTCTATAGCGGTCCAGGTTTCTAGTTCACAACACCAGTACAAATGAAGAAAATGGGGGCAGGCTGTCAATGGCAGACATGTAATGGATGCCTTGACACCAAATTTCCTTCTGCCAAGCGCCTTGAAATGGTCCAGGCAGAGACTGGTGTGTAATGAAATGAAGTGTTTGGATGGTGGACAATGAAATTGTGGGAGCTGCTTGTGCTTGTCGGTGGATCAAACAATCCAATCTACTCGTGGTCTGGCTGGGCCGTCCAGACCCTGTTTGCTGTGTGTGTCCATGTCCTAACGTAACCACTGCTCCCAACAGATAGGTCTGAGTGACCCTATATGGCAGTAAATTCCCCCAAATGACAGCCATGCTTCTCTGTCTAATGATGGAAGTCTGTCAACAGGGCAACACAGTTAGCAGTCAGTGATCTCTCACCAAGAGGTACACTACTCAAAAGTAGCCTCTGAGAGCCTTTTAATAGGGGGTGGGGAGAGGAACACTTTGACGCCCTCTTGTGGTGAGACCCAGTGTCTAATCCGACTAGACCTGTAATCTGTTACACATCTGCCTGAGACAGAAATGCATGCAGAGATTTGAAGCAATCCAATATTTCTATCTGGTGTTATTTTTTTGTCAATGGGTGCATTATAGGACGTTGTTTTGTGTGAAGCAGTGTGTTGTGTATTCTTTGATACTGCAGTGTTTTCCCCTTTTAGTTACGACTATTTTGTTACTTGCCGGAGTAAATGTTATTTAAACTTTGGGTCTCCTCCAATCTTTCTAATATAATAGGCTTTTCCAGTATGAAATCGATAGCATCCTTAAAGGGATTGTCACCTACACACTATGTCTGTGTGTCCCACCACTGGCTCCCTATACCCCCAGGGACCCCCTAGAACGGGTTTCCTGAGCCCCCCGTTTCTCCATGAGGAGTCTGAATAATCTGGCAATTTGAGCATTGTCTACCATATGATGGAGACAGCAGAGGACATTGCAGGAACGGGGGTCCAGCGTTCAAGTGATCACCGGGGGTTCTTATCTCATAGCTAGATGATAAATGTCCATTGCCGCTCCCTCTGCACTTTGATTCACCGAGCCATTGGTGATATGAGATTTTCACTGCCTGGCCTTGTCAATCAAAGTGGAGAGGGCGTGACAGAGCAGTGCCTCTAGGTGTAATGGCAACGCCCCCGAGGATCCCCAAGGCTCATTTGCATATATTAAAACATCATTTTTCTCAGTAATGTGGGCAAATGTGAAGATGGGACCAACGCAGATGCCTTCAGCTGCCAAGTGCACACGTACCAGGTCAGCCAGTGTCATAGGTACAAATCTGCTGACAGATGCCCTTTAAAGTGTCCGTAAACCTACCATAGCTGTCAGTGAGTCCTCCCTCCCCCCCATGTGTCAGGGTGACTTTGTTATTTAGTATGTGGGCTCCTGGATGAGGGGGGAGCCAGTCATACATTTAGCCTGCAGCGACCCCTAGTTGGAAAATTATAGTAGTGCGCATTGACCCGGTGATCATATATCATAGATGATTTCTGTTTGTAGATGGAGTCTCTCATGTTTCCAAAATGTGCAACATTTACCTGCATCTTCCGTCCTCCATTATGATACGTATCGTTCTTGTGTATTTTTCAGATTATGTTTACTTTGAAAACTCTTCAAGCAACCCTTTCTTGATAAGAAGAATAGAGGAACTTAACAAGGTAAGTGGTACCTACCTTATGATGCTGCATGTATTCCCTACTAGAAATCTGTTACGTCTCCCTGTATAAGGAGGACAGGCCTTGGAGCAGGAGTCTAAGGCCCCTTGCAGATGAACGTGTCCGAATGCGTTCAGTGAAAACTGCGCGATTTCGCAAGCAAGTCCATTCAGTTTTGTTTGTGATATCGTTCAGTTTTTATCGCGCGCACAATGCGTTTTGCACGCGCGTGATAAAAAAACGGAATGTTTACAAACAACTTCTCTTAGCAACCACCAGTGAAAAACGCATCTGCACTTGCTTGCGGATGCGATGTGATTTTCACGCAGCCCCATTTACTTCTATGGGGCCAGCGTTGCGTGAAAATCACAGAATATAGAACCTGCGGCTTTTTTTTTTTTTTTTTTTTTTCACGCAACGCACAAGTGATGCGTCAAAACCAACGCTCATGTACACAGACCCGTTGAAATGAATGGCTCAAGATTCCTTGCAGGCGCATTGCGTTCGCATCACGCATTGCACCCAGCGGAATACTTGCTCGTGGCCTAAGAGTGCAGCCAGACGTAGTGGATTCTCTCCTGCAGGTCTTACTGCAGATTTAGGGCTCGTTCACACTAATGTATTTTGCGTTCCGTATACGGACCGTTTTCTGCGTTCCATATACGGAACCATTCATTTCAATGGGTTTGCAAAAGATGTGGACAGCACTCTGTTGCTCCGTTCCGTGGCCCCGCTAAAATTATCCTGTCCTATTCTTGTCTGTTTTGCGGACAAGAATAGGCATTTCTATAATGGCCTCCTGTTCCGTTACGCAAATTGTGGAAGGCACATGGGTGGCATTCGTTTTTTGCGGATCCGCAATTTGTGGACCGCAAAAAAAAACTACACTGTCATGTCAACGATCGCTTACTGTGGATTTTACCCTATGAGTTGTAGAGGGTGGAAATCCGCCACCTAAATTGACTGGCTGTAGATTTATTATTTTTTTCCCCCCAGTTTTCTTAATTTCATCCACTTTGCTGGTACTGTAAAACGAGGCGGATCTGCATGTGGCACAGGTCCCTTGTGGCTGTGCCCTAAAGGGATCTTCAAATGCAGATCTGTTGCACACATTTCTCCAACTATCAGTTCATCCTTCCACATTGTCCCATTTTGACTGCAGGTATGTGGATTTAATGGGGAGTAAAATTCTGCATCAGATCTCCGCTGTGTGAATTCACTCTTAGGCCTCTTTCACACTGGCGTGTGCGCCCCGTGGTTATGCTGCGGGCCGCAATGCACGAGTACAGTCCGTAGGGCAGTACTTGAATGGGTCCGCGATCCGGCCGTTCCGCAAAAAGATAGGAACGGAAGTACGGGACGAAACCCCACGGAAGCACTCCGT
Organism: Bufo gargarizans; assembly: GCF_014858855.1. Taxonomy (NCBI): domain Eukaryota; kingdom Metazoa; phylum Chordata; class Amphibia; order Anura; family Bufonidae; genus Bufo; species Bufo gargarizans. The sequence goes on along the minus strand of NC_058090.1, from coordinate 87,253,124 downwards.
AGTGCTTCCGCAGGGTTCCGTTCCGCACCATTCCGCATCTCAGGATTTGCAGACCCATTCAAGTGAATAGGTCCGCATCTATGCCCACGGAACGGCACCCGTGTATTGCGGATCCACAAATGCGGTCCGCAATACGGCAACGGGGCGCACATGCCAGTGTGAAAGAGGCCTTGGGCCAATGTGTATTTTCTGTGCAGATTTTGCCATGGTAAAGCCGAAGGGTAATGCAGTACCAGCTAATTAGATGATATTTTTAAATTCTCCTGTAGACGGTCTGGAAATTCTCTGTGTAAATTGACCTGTGGAATCTGCAGCAGGTCAGCTGTGTGTGCGGATTTTCAGTGCGGATCTCGCGCTTTGTAATGATCTTGGGGAAATCCACATTGAAATCGGCATGTTAACATGTGGACGCAGACAAATCTGCATAAACTACGCTGGGGTGTGCATGTACCCTTAGGCAGTAGGTGCCTATGAGGTGTATTTTTATATATATTTTTTTTCATCAGATCTGAGTTGGTGAACAAATCCAGACCTTTTTTTTTTTGTGGCCTTCGCCTCTCTACATTGAAAAAGGATGACGCCCCCTATGAATATTTCTTGGATGTGCATCTGCACTGCAGGTCGACTTCCACTGCACGGGGATAGATTTGATAAACGGGGCCCCCTGTTTGCTGCGTTCACATCTGCACACTGACCTAATTCACCATCAAAAAGATTCACCCAAAGTAAAAGGCGTACGTGCCTATAGCAACCAATTACATTGCTGCTTTTATTTTAAATTTTTTTCTACAAAAGGCATAAGGCAGAGGAGAGAGGGATTCTGATTGGCTGCTGTTAGTTTGATAAATTGTGCAAATCTGAATTGTTGAATGATAATGTGTTCATGTGCACTTTGGATATGATTATTAATATGTGATGAGCAGTCTGTGACTTCCATAGAGCGCAGTAGCTGGATGGTGCCTGCTAGGTATTAATGTATGGCAGGGGGTCATGGTCCTGATCATGCCTTTGTCTGCTTCGCATGCCCATGTAATAGGAGAAGATGTGAGATTAGCGCTGCGGGGGCTTCTGTAGATTGACCTGATGTGCCCTGGTAACTGGTTCATAGATATGTGTGAACTATGGTTCATCTTTAAAGTGGCTCTCTGGGGCTCTAGCTAAAATCAGTTTCAGCTAACATGTGGAAGGAAAAGAATTTCGGCAGTACTTACCCTTCTGAGCGGATCCTTTTCCATTCAGAATTCATTAGGGCAAAACTGATCTGTTTTGGACCGCTTGTGAGGGCCCTGAACAGATCTCGCAAACGGAAAGCCAAAACGCGAGTGTGAAAGCAGTCTTAAAGGGAATGTGTGACCAAACATTTTTTTTTTCTGCCAGTTAAAACCAGATAGTGACACAGATCTGTTTTCTAATCAGTTTTTTTTTTCTCTGATATTATTATTATTATTATTATTATTATTATTATTATTATTATTTATTATTTGGTGTCCTAAACATGGTTGTGGGGCACCCATCTTGCCTGAGCTTTATGCTATACAGCAGTCACCATGGGCCATAGACTCAGTAAACTGGAGAGGACTCACTGACTTCTATGGGGGAGTTTTCTAGGCACGCTCTGTGACCTGTGCAGAGGTCATTGTAAAAACAAGCAATGCAACTGCACTCTGCAAAGCACAAATAATAAATTAATACAATCGTGCCATACTCTGTTTTAGAAAATGTGCTAATGCTATGTTATAAATGTGCGATTCTTGACAAATACATTTTGTACAAAATTATTTGTGCCTGTCCACCAACGACAATGTGACCTTGCCGGTGGTGGAAAGGTGCAAAATGTATTTGCTAAGAATCTCACGTTTATAACCTAGCGTTAGCATTAGTACATTTTCTATAGCGAGTATTGCACTATTGTATTTACTTTATTATTTGTGTTTGCAGACTGCTGTTGCATTGTTTGTTTTTGATTTTGTGCTTTCAGACATGGTAACGTGCACCTGTGCATTGGCATGTGCTGACTAACCACCATTTCTTGCAGAGGTCATTGTGCAGGGAAGTGGAGTAGATAAGCTGTGATATCACTTAAGCCTCTTTCACACGAGCGTGACGGATTGGCTCTGGATGCGTTCAGGGTGCGTTCAGTGAAACTCGGACCATTTTGCAAGCAAGTTCAGTCAGTTATGTCTGAAATTGCAATTTTTCCGTGTGGGTGCAATGCGTTTTTCACGTGCGTCATAAAAAACTGAAGGTTTATAAACAACCTCTTAGCAACCATCCGTTTCTCGCTCGTATCATTGGGGGACACAGGACCGTGGGTATAGCTGCTGCTGCCGCCACTGGGAGGCGACACTAGGCTGAAAAGTGATAGCTCCCCTGCCGGCTATACCCCCTCCAGCCCGGAAAGAGTATATCAGTTTTTAGCTTAGTGTCGTAGGAGGCAGACCTCCCTGCTTGCAGGGCGGCTTCCTTTTTGTTTTTTCCTTTTAGGATGGGAAACAGTCGCCTAGCCTCTCTGTTTACCCGGGGAGCAAGACCGGTGTCTGTTTCCCTCACTGCCCGACCTCCCCAAGAAGTAAAGGTGGAGCAGGGCAGCCTAGCTCATCTGCCTCCCGCCAGCCAAAGGGTCACCTGGATCCGGCAAGACCCTCCCACCATACCAGACTGCTGAACAGGGTGACCCTGCTGGTCCACTGAGGGAGGGTGAAGAGACGATGGAGTGAGTAATCGGAATAGGTGAGTATTTTACCCCAACCTCTTCTCACTTCGGGTCCCGACCATCCGACTTAGTCCACAGGGCAGCCTTTATAGAGACTACCGGCTTTTCCCCTTGCGCATCCGGCCGGCCACTGCGCTTCCTTAGACCCCGGCTTTGTTTCGGGCTTCCCCCTGGTTCGGGTTGCGGCTACTCCCCGCTTTTCCGCCGGGGGGCTCCGGGTCCTTTCGTCCTCCAGCCAACCGGAAGTGCATCGCGGTCGGCCGTGAGTAGCTAATTTAGGACGCGGCTTCGTCGGCTATATAGGCCGCAATTCGGCGCCTCCCTCCGTGACTTAAGGGGAGGGGCTCTGCTTCCCGCCGCGCTCTGTGAGAGGACCCTTATGGCATTCCCCACGCTGATTCTCATCTCAGATGTGTGGACGCTCGAAGTTGTAACCTCAGATTACAAGATCGCGTTTGCTTCTCCTCCTCCGGAACGTTTCTTTCTGTCCCAGCCACCCAGAGATTCAGTTCGGGCGGTCGCCTTTTTACAGGCAATTCGGTCCCTCCTCGCTCGAGGTGTGATCTCCCCGGTTCTCCTGGAGGAACAATTCACAGGGTTTTATTCAAACCTATTTGTTGTCCCCAAGAAAGAAGGATCTGTTCGCCCGGTTCTGGACCTCAAGTTGCTGAACCGGTTCCTCCGGATTGAACACTTCAAAATGTAGTCCCTTTGCTTCACTGGAGCGGGGCGAATTCCTCTCCAATAGACATTCGGGACGCGTACTTACACGTCCCCATTGCATCGGCACATCTGCGCTTCCTCCTCTTTGCAGTAGGGCCCCATCACTACCAGTTCATCGCCCTTCCCTTTGGCTTGGCAACGGCACCTCGAGTCTTCACGAAAGTGCTTGCTCCTCTCCTTACCCTTCTTCGTACCAGGGGCATCACCCGGATTCCCTATCTGGGCGACATCCTGGTCAAAGCAGCGACCTTCAGTCAGAATGAGGACAGTCTACGCATCACTCTGGATACCCTGGCATGCTTTGACTGGCTGGTGAGCTTCCAGAAGTCTTCCCTATGTCCCACCAGACGGATCACTTTCCTGGGCATGATCCTCGACACAGTCGTGGCGTTAGTTCGCCTCCCCTCCGGACAACCGGCTAGCCCTTCTGCGGTCGGTTCGTCTTATCCGGCGCAGGTACCCATCAATCCGAATTTGCATGCAGGTCTTGGGTGCAATGGTCGCTTCCTTCGAGGTGGTTCCGTTTGCACAATTTCATACCCGTTCCTTTCAACGGGCAATTTTATCGTCTTGGGACAAGAATCCAGAGTCCTTGGACCGTCACATTGTCCTGTCCCCAAGAGTTCGTTCTGCACTCAGGTGGTGGCTCTCTGCCCCAACTGTGGAGTCGGGAAAATCCTTTCTCCCGGTCTTATGGACGGTCATTACCACCGATGCCAGTCTTTAGGGTTGGGGCGGAGTCTTCCCACCCCGGATGGTCAAAGGCGAATAGTCTCAGTTGGAGTCCAAACTGCCCATCAACATCCTAGAACTCCATGCCATTCATCTATCCCTTCTCCATTGAATTACTCTCCTGAGGGGCCGGCTGATTCGGATCCAGTCAGACAACGCCACAGCGGTGGCTTACATCAATCAACAAGGGGGAACCCGCAGTCAAGCGGTGATGGAGGAGTCTGACAAAATCCTGCAGTGGGCGGAGACACATGTACCAGCTCTATCGGTGGTCTACATTCTGGGAGTGGAGAATTGGACGGCAGATTTCCTCAGTCAGACAACCGTAGACCCGGGAGAGTAGTCTCTGCACCCGGAGGTGTTCGACTCTATTTGTCTCCGTTGAGGCCAACCGGAGATGGACGTGATGGCATCCAGACTCAACCACAAACTTCCCGCCTTTTTCTCTCAAGCAAGAGATCCCCAGGCATGTGCTGTAGACGCACTGGTGGCACCATGGGACGGGTTCTCTCTACTGTACGTATTGCCTCCTCTTCCCCTCCTGCCCGAGTCCTGCACAGAATCAGGATGGAGGGCATCCAGACGATTCTCATCGCTCCGGATTGGCCCCGTTGCGCGAGCTACACAGATATCATCCTCCTTCTAGGAGACACTCTCTCAGGGACCTGTCTTCCACCAGCATTTAGAGTCGCTACGTTTGATGGCGTGGCTGTTGAAACCGCCATTCTGAAGCGGTTTCCCTGACAAGGTCATTCACACCATGATTAAGGCCAGGAAACCAGCGTCATCCAAAATTTATTATAGAACATGGAGGTCTTTTCTGCGCTTCTTTGCAGAACGTAACCTCCCTCCACTGCGCTTCTCACTTCCCACTATCCTTTCCTTTCTGCAATCAGGTCTGGATTTGGGTCTTGCTCTTAGTTCCTTAAAGGGACAGGTGTCGGCGCTGTAAAATTATTTCCAGCATCCTTTAGCAAAATAGTCCCCGGTTAAGACCTTTCTCCAAGGGGTGGCTCACACTGTCCCTCCTTATCGCCACCCTTTGCCCTCTTGGGACTTGAACCTTGTCCTTGGTTCCCTCCAATCTGCTCCTTTTGAGCCTCTAGACGCAGTTTCCCTCCGTATTATTTCCTGGAAGGTTGCATTCCTGGTGGCAATCACATCCATCAGGCGCGTTTTGGAATTAGCAGCACTTTCTTGTAAGGAGCCCTTTGTTATGCTGCACCAAGATAAGGCAGTGCTCCGCCCGATACCTTCTTTTCAGCCGAAGGTAGTGTCCGCCTTCCATGTCAACGAAGACGTTGTTCTCCCTTGTTCTGCCCCTCTCCCTTACATCCTAAGGAGCGAGCTCTCCATCAGCTGGATGTGGTTCGGGCTCTGAGGATTTACATATCCATTTCTAGTTCGTTCCGCCGTATGGACTCTCTATTCTTTATTCCTGAAGGTCCTCACAAAGGCTTGACAGCCTCCAAGGTGACGATTGTCAGGTAGATTCGTTTGGCAATTGCTGAGGCATACCGCTCCCTGGGCAAGGCACCGATGCTCGGTATCACAGGCCCACTCGACCAGGGCGGTGGGCGCTTCTTAGGCTCGTTTTCCACCATGCTTCCGCTTCACAGCTGCGACTTGGTCTTCCTTGTACACGTTCACCAAGTTTTACTAAGTGCATACTTTTGCATCAGCGGACGCTGCTCTGTCCGCAAGGTCTTGCAGGCAGCAGTGTCTTAAGCCTCCGCAAGGACATTTTCCATGGGCCTGTGGTTCTTCCCTCACCGTGGACTGCTTTGGAACGTCCCACGGTCCTTCGTCCCCCAATGACACGAGCGAGAAAACGAGATTTTTGTGGACTCGACTGTAAAATCTCTTTCTTGCTTAGTTCATTGGGGGACACAGCTCCCACCCATTGATTTCTCTTATTGCCGCAGGTGACGGCGGTTGGTTTGCTGGTACGGCCTTTAGTTTTGGTTCGGTCCTACTGGCATTAATTGGGTTATGGTTTGTTTCCTGTATGGTTTTTCTCCTACTGCTTGGGCACAAACTGATATGCTCTCTCCAGGCTAGAGGGGGTATAGCCGGCAGAGGAGGAGTTAACACTTTTCAGCCTAGTGTCGCCTCCTAGTGGCGGCAGCAGCTATACCCACGGTCCTGTCCCCCCCAATGAACTAAGCGAAAAAAGATTTTATGGGTGAGTCCACAAAAATCTTGTTTTTCCACTGAAGCCCCATTCACTTCTATGGGGCCAGGGCTGCGTGAAAAAACACTGAATATAGAACATGCTGTGTTTTTCACGCAACGCAGAACTGATGCTTGAAAAGAAACCGCTCATGTACACAGACCCATTGACATGAATGGAAGGAGTTGCTGGTTTGTGTGCGAATGCACACAGTAGGGTATTTTGTTTGGCGCACAAAAGGACGACCTCAGACAGTGGACTTTGGTGAAATAGCTGTTTTTATTCAGTAGACAACGCGTTTCGGAGTTTATAACTCCTTTATCAAGTCTTAATCGGGCGTCAGCAGAGAGACTGGCCAGATGGCTGGAGCGTCTGGTTGTGCTGGAAAACGCCGCTCTCCATGTGCCTGAGCGCGCGCTTTTTAAGTTCGGGGGGCAGGGGGCGGGGTTGTGACGTCAGACGGGGGCGTGGTGGTGACGTCAGGCGGGAAGGCTACTGATGTTGCTGCGCCGATCAGCTGGTGTGCTAGGGGGCGGGGGAGCGGCGTCCTTGGTTGTTGTAGCGATCAGCTGGTGTGCTGGGGGCGGGGTTGTGACGTCCTTGAGTGCTGCTCGGCAGGCGCTGGGCAGTAGGGGAATGTGGAAAGTGTAGTGTGTTATGTTGGCGGCACAGGGGGGAGAGGGGAAATGAGGGGGCTGGTGCTGTGTAATGTTATGTGTTGATGGGGTGGCTGTGATGGGGTGTTTTGATGGGATGTGATGAAGGGGCTGGTGTGTTGTGGCTGATTTGATTCATATGAAATAGGGTGGGGTGTACACTGGGGTGGCTGGTTTGGGGCATGTATATGACCTAGAATGGCGCGGTGGTTGGCAGGTGGGCAGACGGGATGTGGTTGTAAAGAGAAGGGGGGGGGGATTATTGGGATGGATGGTGGTAAGGTGGGTGGGAAAGGAGAGGTGGGAACGTGAGTACTGTGGGTGTTGGAGGTGGTGGGCACGGCGGGGGGTTTAGGACATGGTGGGGTAAGATGATAGAAGATGGGGGAGTGGATGGGGGTGGAGGGGGGGCAGTGAAGGAAAGGGCAGTGGTGTGTGTGAAACGATATGGAGTGGTGCGTGGCAGAGTGTGTGGTGTGATTTGAAGGGCAGGGATCCGGGTTTATTTAGATGCAGTTGGTTTTTAACAGTTTGTTTGGGCAATCTGGGTTTTAGAAGCAGTTGGTTTCTAGCGATTCGTTTAGGCCGTATGGTTCTATGGTTTGTAGTTTGAATATCCAGTACATTTCTTTTCTCCTCAATTTCTGGTAGCGGTTACCATGGGTGGCTGGGATTTCTTCAATGGGTAGTAGGGAGAGGTCTCCTGCATCCTTGTTGTGTGCCTGCAGGAAATGTCGGGATACTCCATGTTTGAGGAAGCCGTTCGTGATGTTCCAACGGTGTTTGTTCATCCTCTCTCTCAGAGTGAGGGTGGTCCGGCCAACGTATTGTAATCCACAGCTGCATTCCAATAAATAAATGATGTATGTTGATGAACAGTTTAGGAAGTGCTTTATTTCAAAAATTTCTCCTGTTACATTACTGGAGAACTTGGTGGTCCGATTTGAGATGTTCAGACAACACTTACATCTTTGGTGTCCGCATTTATAACTTCCCAGCATTTTGGGAAAAAGGCTCAAAATGGCTGGGGGATGTTTTTTCTGAGTGCGCAGGCGACTAAGGGCGATGAGATTTTTGATTTGTTTGGGCTCTTCTGAACGTTATGTGTGGTTCTGGTCGTATATGTTTTGTTAGGAAGGGATCCGCTTGTAGTATCTGCCAGTGTTTCTTCAGTATATTTCTCAAGGTCGTGTGGTTGGTATTGAATGTGGTTATGAAGGATGTCTTGTATTTTTTGGTGGTATCTGGATCACTTGGTTTGGTGATTGGTGGTTTTGTTTCTGATGGTAGGCAGTCCTCCTGGGTGTATTTCTGTGCCTGCCGTAGTGCTGCTTTGACGACGCCGCATGGGTATCCTTTGTTGCGGAATCTTTTTTCAATTACCTGGCTTTGTAGTTTGAAGTCTTCATCCTTTGTGCAGTTTCGACGGATCCGCTTGAATTGGCTGAATGGGATGTTATTTTTCCACTTTTTGTGGTGTGCGCTCCTGTAGTCCAGATAACTGTTTCCATCTACTTTTTTTTAAAAAAGGTCTTTGTTTCGATGATATTTTCCTTAGTGGATAGGACTAGATCCAGGTATTCTATAGATGTTTCGGAATAGTTGGCTGTAAAGGTGAGGTTGAAGTTATTTTTGTTTAGGTGGGTGGTGAAATTGTTGGCCTCTTCTAGGCTGCCATCCCAGATCAAAAGCAAGTCATCGATATAGCGTTTGTAGAAGACTAGTTTGTCTTGCCAAGGGTGTTTGTTGTAGATGAATTGGTTTTCAAAGATTCCCATGTACAGGTTCGCGAAGCTGGGCGCGAATCGCGTCCCCATAGCGGTCCCTCTGGTCTGCTTGTAGATTTTGTTCTCAAAATTGAAGGTGTTGTGTTTGAGAATGAAGTCGATGCCGTCCAGAATGAATTGTCCCTGTGAGGTTGGCAGGTTCGTGTCTTGTTGTAGGTACTGCCGTATGGCGTCTATCCCTGTATTATGTGGGATGTTGGAATATAATGAGGCTACGTCAAGTGTGGCCCAAATGTATGATTTTTTTTCCAATGTACCCTTTTGAGCAAGGTGATTAGAGTGGCGGAGTCCTTCAGGTAGGAGGGTAGTTGGATGACATATTTCTGTAGAAAAATGTCGATGTAGTGTGATAAATTGCATGTGAGTGAGGAGATGCCAGATATGATCGGTCTCCCTGGCGGATTGTGGGTGGATTTATGTACTTTTGGTAGATGGTAAAAAAGTGCCAGGTTAGGGTAGTCTATGGTAATGTATTCTTTTTCCTTTTTGGTTAATATTCCCTGTGATTCTGCATTTTCCAGAAGACCCAATAGTTTTTTGGTGTCTTCCTTTATCGGGTTGTGGGATAGGATTTCATAGTAGTTTTTGTCTCCTAGGATTTTTTTTGCTTCAGCCAAATAATCCTCGCGGTCCTGGATCACGATGCCGCCTCCTTTATCAGCATTTCTGATGATGATGCTGTTATTATCCATTAGCTCTTTGAGGGCGATTTTTTTTCTTTTTTTGTTTAGGTTATTTGTTGTATTAAGATCTTTATTAATGGTTCTAAGGTCCTTTGTTACGAGTGCAGAGAAGGTTTCGATGTGGCTTCCCCTATGGTATATCGGGTTGAAAGTGGATTTGGGTTTCAGTCCTGTGGCGATGGCTCTTATGATTTCGTCAGGTTGTGCATTATCGGTGCTACTTGGTTTGGCGATTTTTGGTTTTGCGGACTGGATTTCGAAGTGCCTAGCTAATGTTAATTTCCGAATATAGGAATTGAGGTCAACGAATAGATCAAATTCATTGAATTTGCCGCTTGGGCAAAATGACAACCCTTTTTGTAGCAGGCTTATTTCCGCTTCATTGGGTTTGTGCGATGAGAGGTTGAAGATCCTCACTGATGTTTCGTTTTGTTCCGTTTGGGACTTAGCTGATTTGGGGTCTGTTTCTGGATTGCCCCAGTTTTCTTTTCTTTCTGTTGTTGTTCTGCCTCTTCCTCCTCGTCGTCCTCTTCTAGGTTTATTTGTCTTTTTATTCCTCTGTTTGGGACTGGTCTGAAGAAATCGGTGATCATGGTTGTCCCTGACGGATGCCGCAAGGCATATGTTGCTTCCGGGGTCAGGGCCCCAGGGAGGGGTAAAAAAGATGATGAATGTTGGTGGACTGATGCAGTGATATCCTGGTTGCTGGTGTTGTGGACAGTGATTGAGGAGCAGTTCTGTTGGTGGTCCGGGGGTTCCATAGTACCAAGATTGCTGTGGTTATGGATGGTGATAAGGGAATCTTCAAAGAGAGCAGAGTGGTCGAGTGTTGTGGTGGCGTGTTCGGGAGTCCGTGGTAGGAGGTCGGTGGTGGGCATAGGGCTGGGAGTGGGGGGTAAGGTGGGGGGAGGACAAAATGTGGTGGGGGGGAACTGTAGGCGATTTTTGGATAGGTGATGAAGGTCCGGAGGCGGGGTTGGGCCGTGGTCATTGGGAATGAACCATTTTATGGAGGTGGGTTTCTGGCTCGGGTCTGTGGGGCCTTTTGGTGTGTGTTTGGAGGGGTGGGCTGTAGTGCTGTGGGGTGACTGGTCTGGTAGATCAATGGTGGTGTGGAGTGTTTGGTGGATGTGGGGTTTGGAGCCGGTGAGGGTGATGTCTTGGGGGGGGTTTTGTGGGCCTCCCTAGCTTCATGATTGGGTTTGTTGTGTGTGATGGGAGGTTTGAACCTGTGGCTGTTGTGGAACGTGTTCCTTTGATACCGTTTGTTGGTGGGGTGGTGTTTATAGTGTTTACTGGAGGGGTAGGGGGAGTGGTTTCTGGAATGTGTAGCTCTTGGGGATCTGGTGTGTTGTGGATGTTTGCGGGGGTGACCGTCACTGGTCTTGTCTGTGGTGGTTCTCGGCGGTTGCATTGTTGGGGCATGTTGGTTGTGTGCGGTGGGCAGTGGGTGGTTGTCTGATCCATTGAGCCAAAAATGGATATTGTTGGTGCTAAAATCAGTTCTATCGCGATCAAGTTTTGAGAGTTTGCTATCTAGTGTTTCTTTCTCGTATTGGAGTACTCTTGTGGTGATGGATCGGTCGTATTTGGTGAAATCTATGTGGGTTGCATACTGAGTTAGGGTGGCTGCTGATTCTTCAATTTGTGCCTTAAGGATTTCAGAGTTTTTTTTCTTTTTGTCAATAGCATGATGAGCATGCCGCGTGCGCATTTCAGTAGGTATTCATCCCATTCTTTAGAAAAAAAAGGGGTCGTTTGCGAAACTGCTTCTGAACCTCAGTCTGAGACCTCTCGGGACGAGGTTCTCTTTGAGGTAGATTTCGAGGAGTAACCAGTCTAAATGGTGCTGGATTTCCTCTTTTAGTAATTTTTCCAAACCAAAGAATAAGTGGAGAAGGTCTCTACTTTCAATCTTTGGCGTCGTCTTTGTTGGAGTCTCTACGCACTGTGTGTGTTCAGTAGTTGCTCCATTATTTGTCCAGATCGATATCAATTTGGTTCGTTGTTGGATTCTCTTAGAGCAGTAGTCCATGGTGGGCGTTCAAGTTTGTCAAGGTGGGTGAATGCCACGGGGAACCTAGAGCCGCCGTACTCCCAGGCCAAAGGTATTTGAGGTCTTGGTCCTGACGGAGTCAGGAATATACAGCAATTTGGCGAGAGAGAAAAGAGAGGGGAGAGGCGCTCATAGGGTGGTGGGTAGCGGTTGTGTTGTTTTGCGTAATGGTCGAAGTGTGCTCACCTTTTGGTGTTGTGCTGGTTGGAGCTCAACGTCCGTGGAGGTAGGTACACGTGGAGAAATAAGGGGGCGTTGTTTTTTTTGGAAGGGTCGGTGCTGCCAATACCCGTTCGGTCCCTTAGGGTGGAGTTGCCAAGGACTCCTAGGGACTGTGAAGGAAGGAGTTGCTGGTTTGTGTGCGAATGCACACAGTAGGGTATTTTGTTTGGCGCACAAAAGGACGACCTCAGACAGTGGACTTTGGTGAAATAGCTGTTTTTATTGTTCAGTAGACAACGTGTTTCGGAGTTTATAACTCCTTTATCAAGTCTTAATCGGGCGTCAGCAGAGAGACTGGCCAGATGGCTGGAGCGTCTGGTTGTGCTGGAAAACGCCGCTCTCCATGTGCCTGAGCGCGCGCTTTTTAAGTTCGGGGGCGGGGTTGTGACGTCAGGCGGGAAGGCTACTGATGTTGCTGCGCCGATCAGCTGGTGTGCTAGGGGGCGGGGGAGCGGCGTCCTTGGTTGTTGTGGCGATCAGCTGGTGTGCTGGGGGCGGGGTTGTGACGTCCTTGAGTGCTGCTCGGCAGGCGCTGGGCAGTAGGGGAATGTGGAAAGTGTAGTGTGTTATGTTGGCGGCACAGGGGGGAGAGGGGAAATGAGGGGGCTGGTGCTGTGTAATGTTATGTGTTGATGGGGTGGCTGTGATGGGGTGTTTTGATGGGATGTGATGAAGGGGCTGTGATGAAGAAATCCCAGCCACCCATGGTAACCGCTACCAGAAATTGAGGAGAAAAGAAATGTACTGGATATTCAAACTACAAACCATAGAACCATACGGCCTAAACGAATCGCTAGAAACCAACTGCTTCTAAAACCCAGATTGCCCAAACAAACTGTTAAAAACCAACTGCATCTAAATAAACCCGGATCCCTGCCCTTCAAATCACACCACACACTCTGCCACGCACCACTCCATATCATTTCACACACACCACTGCCCTTTCCTTCACTGCCCCCCCCTCCAGCCCCATCTTCTATCATCTTACCCCACCATGTCCTAAACCCCCCCCCCCCCCGCCGTGCCCACCACCTCCAACACCCACAGTACTCACGTTCCCACCTCTCCTTTCCCACCCACCTTACCACCATCCATCCCAATAATCCCCCCCCCCCTTCTCTTTACAACCACATCCCGTCTGCCCACCTGCCAACCACCGCGCCATTCTAGGTCATATACATGCCCCAAACCAGCCACCCCAGTACACTCCCCACCCTATTTCATATGAATCAAATCAGCCACAACACACCAGCCCCTTCATCACATCCCATCAAAACACCCCATCACAGCCACCCCATTAAAACACCCCATCAACACATAACATTACACAGCACCAGCCCCCTCATTTCCCCTCTCCCCCCTGTGCCGCCAACATAACACACTACACTTTCCACATTCCCCTACTGCCCAGCGCCTGCCGAGCAGCACTCAAGGACGTCACAACCCCGCCCCCAGCACACCAGCTAATCGCCACAACAACCAAGGACGCCGCTCCCCCGCCCCCTAGCACACCAGCTGATCGGCGCAGCAACATCAGTAGCCTTCCCGCCTGACGTCACCACCACGCCCCCGTCTGACGTCACAACCCCGCCCCCGCCACCCGAACTTAAAAAGCGCGCGCTCAGGCACATGGAGAGCGGCGTTTTCCAGCACAACCAGACGCTCCAGCCATCTGGACAGTCTCTCTGCTGACGCCCGATTAAGACTTGATAAAGGAGTTATAAACTCCGAAACGCGTTGTCTACTGAAAAATAAAAACAGCTATTTCACCAAAGTCCACTGTCTGAGGTCGTCCTTTTGTGCGCCAAACAAAATACCCTACTGTGTGCATTCGCACACAAACCAGCAACTCCTTCCTTCACAGTCCCTGGGAGTCCTTGGCAACTCCACCCTAAGGGACCGAACGGGTATTGGCAGCACCGACCCTTCCAAAAAAAACAACGCCCCCTTATTTCTCCACGTGTACCTACCTCCACTGACGTTGAGCTCCAACCAGCACAACACCAAAAGGTGAGCACACTTCGACCATTACGCAAAACAACACAACCGCTACCCACCACCCTATGAGCGCCTCTCCCCTCTCTTTTCTCTCTCGCCAAATTGCTATTGAAATGAATGGGTCAGGATTCAGTGCGGGTGGAAAGGGGGAGTGCCTTCGTATGGAAATGACCCAGGGGCCTGGGCACCGGCCGTTGTAACGCCGCCCCTGGGCACCTTCACAGCCTCATTTGCATACGGATTAAAAGTGTTTTTCTGCACAACGATGCTAGCAGGGAAATAACGGTAAACACCGTCTTAATAAGGGGGGATGCCGTGGACATAACACTGTTATTAGGTTAATAGGGTGAAACTGCGTGAAAGACTCCCTTTAAACAATAGGTCATAGGTTACATTCCCTTTTAAGAACTGGTGCAGTTGCATTGCTTGTTTTTACAATGACCTCTGCACAGGTCACAGAGCGTGCCTAGAAAACTCCCCCATAGAAGTCAGTGAGTCCTCTCCAGTTTACTGAGTCTATGGCCCATGGTGGCTGCTGTATAGCATAAAGCTCGGGAAAGATGGGTGCCCCACAACCATGTTTAGGACACCAAATAATAAAAAAAAAATATCAGAAAAAAAAAACTGATTAGAAAACAGATCTGTGTCACTATCTGGTTTTAACTGGCAGAAAAAAAAATGTTTGGTCACACATTCCCTTTAAGACTGCTTTCACACTCGCGTTTTGGCTTTCCGTTTCTCAGATCTGTTCAGGGCTCTCACACGCGGTCCAAAACAGATCAGTTTTGCCCTAATGCGTTCTGAATGGAAAAGGATCCGCTCAGAATGCATCAGTTTGCATCAGTTCAGTCTCCATTCCGCTCTGGAAGTGGACACCAAAACACTGCCTGTAGCGTTTTTCTGTCCGTCCTGGCATGCGGAGCGAGACGTTCTCTGACACAATAGAAAACTGATCCGTCTCCCATTGACTTTCACTGGAGTTCATGATGGATCCGTCATGGTTATAGAAGACGTAATACAACTGGATCTGTTCATGACGGACCCGCAAAAAACGCTAGTGTGAAAGTAGCCTTAGGAAATGATGCCTGCTGTAGGGTGAGGTGATGAAATGTTCACATCCAGACATGTCAGTGGAGGTTGAAGACCCCACTGACCGCTAGATGATGGGACTCCAGCGCTCTGCGGAGGTTTGCGTACCGCCAGCTTTACCTGGAGAACATACGTATGGGCTATGTCTATGTATTGTGGGGGGCTGCATGCAATCAGTTGAGGTCCCCCTACTACTAGCCTCTGTGTCACATCAGAAGTGATTAGCGATGAGGAGCCATTTCATTTTGGCGGGTACTATTGCTTGCTGGGTTGATTTGCAGTTATGGAATATGGATCACGCTGATAAAGGAAAATGTCTTTTTAAGCGGATTTGACGCCACCTGACAAAACAAAATAATGAGTATATTCTTTAGGAGTTTATGAATATAATTTCTTTTTACAGACTGCGAATGGAAATGTTGAAGCGAAGGTTGTGTGTTTCTATAGGAGGAGGGATATCTCCAGCACTCTCATTTCTTTGGCAGACAAGCATGCAAGTAAGTACCCTGTACAGCCTCACCTCCTACCTATACTCTTGATTTTGTTTCTGCTATTCTCGCACGTTTTGGGAAAACCTCCTGAATGCTTCATTCTTCTCTGAAGTGATCGGGATGCGGTGCAGTGTTGCATCATGTGACACGGGACAGAAGTGCTGTGGTGAAATCTGCACTGAAATCCTGACTGTGCTTGTGAGAATTTTGGCGCAGATTTCACCCTCTGCATCACTAGAATCAATATGAAAAAATCCATAGCAAAGAAGTCCCATCCAAAAGAGGTCACCTTGCCGTGGTGGATGGGCACAAATTATTTTGATCAAAATGTATTTGCAAAGTTCCTCATATTAAATTATATAGTGATGGGGTTGCACTGTGTTGCAATACTTAGATGCCGGGATTACGTATTTTTCGATACTTTCGATAGAAGCTTCGCATCCGTCCCTTTCAGAACATGGCATACACACAGCTCGTTCTTATCGGCGTTTGCACAGTGGAGAACGAGGGAGTCCGGGCATCCGTCCCTCCCCACTGGGGCACGGCCAGCCACTGCCACCAATGAAAATGCTGAGTGGCTTGATGTCGGGGAGGGAGAATAGGAGTGCAGGGGACATACACACAACGATATATACAGGGGGGTCCGCAATCCTTGCGATGCTGGTAGGAAAAGGACCTGTTATGACATCATCACCCTGTGACAAGGACCATCCATATGTTACTCGTCACATAGTGATAAAGTCATCACAGGTCCTTTATCCCACAGCATTCAGGAGGAGTCTTAGAAGTGTTATCAGGTGGAGATGACCTCATGAGCAGGCAACCGGTATGTGCTTCATGGAGACACTGCTTTATGCCTATATTAATGGGAGGCACATTTTGTTATTACTTTTAGTAGCTCCACATGCCTCATATTATTAGTGATCCCATCATGTACTTTCTCACATAATGGGCAACATGAGGTTAATGTGAGGGGCACGATGGGCCCCCCGTGTCAGCAATCGCCGCAAACCGCAGGTCAATTCAGACCTGCGGTTTGTGGCTTTTACATGCGGTTGCGGTCTGCGGTGCCTTTGTGTCCCCATGCGGCTGTAGGGGGGACCCGATGGCATGGAAGGCAGCGCGATGCCTTCCTGAGGCATCTGCGCTGCCTTCCGGTGACGAGCCTGTGAGATCCAGCCCCCTGGATCTCACAGGCCAGAAGCTGTATGAGTAATACAGACAGTATTGGGCCTCATGCACACGACAGTATTTTTTCACGGTCCGCAAAAACGGGGTCCGTAGGTCCGTGATCCGTGACCGTTTTTTCGTCCGTGGGTCTTCCTTGATTTTTGGAGGATCCACGGACATGAAAAAAAAGTCGTTTTGGTGTCCGCCTGGCCGTGCGGAGCCAAACGGATCCGTCCTGAATTACAATGCAAGTCAATGGGGACGGATCCGTTTGACGTTGACACAATATGGTGCCATTTCAAACGGATCCGTCCCCATTGACTTTCAATGTAAAGTCTGGAGTTCTTTTATACCATCGGATTGGAGTTTTCTCCAATCCGATGGTATATTTTAACTTGAAGCGTCCCCATCACCATGGGAACGCCTCTATGTTAGAATATACTGTCGGATATGAGCTACATCGTGAAACTCAGATCCGACAGTATATTCTAACACAGAGGCGTTCCCATGGTGATGGGGACGCTTCAGGTTAGAATATACAAAAAAACTGTGTACATGACTGCCCCCTGCCCCCGGCAGCCCCCCCCCCCATCCTGTTTTTAACTCATTGGTGGCCAGTGCGGCCGCCCCCCCTCCCTCCCCTGTAGTTATCTCATTGGTGTCCAGTGTGGCCGCCCCCCCCCTCCCTCCCCTGTAGTTAACTCATTGGTGTCCAGTGGGCCCCCCCCTCCCTCCCCTGTAGTTAACTTGTTGGTGTCCAGTGGGCCCCCCCTCCCTCCCCTGTAGTTAACTCGTTGGTGGCCAGTGGGCCCTCTCCCCTCCCTCCCCCTCCTAATTAAAATCGCCCCCCCCCCCCATCATTGGTGGCAGTGGAGAGTACCGATCGGAGTCCCAGTGTAATCGCTGGGGCTCCGATCGGTAACCATGGCAACCGGGACGCTACTGCAGTCCCGGTTGCCATGGTTGCTTAGCAATTTGTAGAAGCTTCATACTTACCTGAAGAGCTGCGATGTCTGTGACCGGCCGGGAGCTCCTCCTACTGGTAAGTGAAAGGTCTGTGCGGCGCATTGCCTATAGCACAGACCTGTCACTTACCAGTAGGAGGAGCTCCCGGCTGGTCACAGACATCGCTGCTCGCAGGTAAGTATGAAGCTTCTACAAATTGCTAAGCTACCATGGCAACCGGGACTGCAGTAGCGTTCCGGTTGCCATGGTTACCGATCGGAGCCCCAGCGATTACACTGGGACTCCGATCGGTACTCACCACTGCCACCAATGATAGGGGGGGGCGATTTTAATTAGGAGGGGGAGGGGGGGGGAGAGGGCCCACTGGCCACCAATGAGTTATCTACAGCAGAGGGAGGGGGGCCCACTGGACACCAACGAGTTATCTACAGCGGAGGGAGGGGGGGGCCCACTAGACACCAACGAGTTAACTACAGGGGAGGGAGGGGGGGGCCCACTGGACACCAATGAGTTAACTACAGGGGAGGGAGGGGGGGCCCACTGGACACCAATGAGTTAACTACAGGGGAGGGAGGGGGGCCCACTGGACACCAATGAGTTAACTACAGGGGAGGGACGGGGGGCTGGCTACCAACAAGTTAACTACAGGGGAGGGAGGGGGGGGCCCACTGGCCACCAATGAGTTAACTACAGGGGAGAGGGGGGGGGGGCCCACTGGCTACGAACAAGTTAACTACAGGGGAGGGAGGGGGGGGCCCACTGGCCACCAATGAGTTAACTACAGGGGAGAGGGGGGGGGGGCCCACTGGCTACGAACAAGTTAACTACAGGGGAGAGAGGGGGGCCCACTGGCCACCAATGAGTTAACTACGGGGGGGGGGGGGGGGGGGGTCTGCCCCCTGCTGCCTGGCAGCAGCGGGCAGTCATGTACACAGTTTTTCAGTATATTCTAACCTGAAGCGTCCCCATCACCATGGGAACGCCTCTGTGTTAGAATATACTGTTGGATCTGAGTTTTCACTTCGTGAAAACTCACCTCTGAAAAAGCTTTTATGCAGACGGATCTTCGGATCAGTCTGTATGAAAGCAACCTATGGCCACGGATCACGGACACGGATGCCAATCTTGTGTGCATCCGTGTTCTTTCACGGACCCATTGACTTGAATGGGTCCGTGAACCGTTGTCCGTCAAAAAAATAGGACAGGTCATATTTTTTTGACGGACAGGAAACACGGATCACGGTCTCGGCTGCAAAACGGTGCATTTTCCGATTTTTCCACGGACCCATTGAAAGTCAATGGGTCAGCGAAAAAAAACGGAAAACGGCACAACGGCCACGGATGCACACAACGGTCGTGTGCATGAGGCCTTACTCATACAGCCAATGCATTCCAATACAGAAGTATTGGAATGCATTGTAAAGGGGATTATACCCCCAAAGGTTGAAGTCCCAAAGTGGGACAAAAAAATTAAGTGAAAAAAAAGTTGAAAAAATTAAGTCCCCCCCCCCCCCCCAAAAAAAATTCAGTTTCAAGTAAAAATAAACAAAAACGTAATTTTCCCCAAATAAAGTACAAAAAAATTGGTTAAAAAAAAGTATACATATCGGGTATCGCCGCATCCGTATCGACCGGCTCTATAAACATATGACATGACCTAACCCCTCAGATAAACACCATAAAAAAGAAAAACTATGCTAAATAAACAATTTTTTGTCACCCTGCATCACAAAAAGTACAACAGCAAGCGATCAAAAAGGCGTTTGCCCACCAAAATAGTACCAATGTAACAGTCACCTCATCCCGCAAAAAATGAGCCCCTACCTTAGACAATCACCCAAAAAATAAAAAAAACTATGGCTCAGAATATGGAGACACTAAAACATCATTTTTTTTGTTTTAAAAAAGCTGTTATTGTGTAAATCTTAAATAAATAAAAAACTATACATATTAGGTATCGCCGCGTCCGTATCGACCAGCTCTATAAAAATATCACATACCGTAAAAAAAGCCTTTTTGTCACCTTACATCACAAAAAGTGTAATAGCAAGCGATCAAAAGGTCACACGCACCCCAAAATAGTGCCAATCAAACCGTCATCTCATCCTGCAAAAATCATACCCTACCCAAGATGATCGCCCAAAAACTGAAAAAATGATGGCTCTCAGACTATGGAAACACTAAAACATGATTTTTTATTTATTTTTTTCAAAAAAAGAAATCGTTGTGTAAAACTTACTTAAAAAAAAAAGTATACATATTAGGTATCGCCGCATCCGTGACAACCTGGTCTATAAAAATGCCACATGATCTAACCTGTCAGATGAATGTTGTAAATAACAAAAAATAAAAACTGTGCCAACACCGCTATTGCCTCACAAAAAGTGTAATATAGAGCAACCAAAAATCATATGTGCCCTAAACTAGTACCAACAAAACTGCCACCTTATTCTGTAATTTCTAAAATGGGATCACTTTTTTGGAGATTCTACTCTAGGGGTGCATCAGGGGGGCTTCAAATGGGACATGGTATCAAAAAACCAGTCCAGCAAAATCTGCCTTCCAAAAACCGTATGGCATTCCTTTCCTTCTGCGCCCTGCCGTGTGCCCGTACAGCAGTTTACGACCACATATGGGGTGTTTCTGTAAACTACAGATTCGGGGCCATAAATATTGATTTTGGTTTGGCTGTTAACCCTTGCTTTGTAACTGGAAAAAAATTATTAAAATGGAAAATCTGACCAAAAAGTTAAATTTTGAAATTGTATCTCTATTTTCCATTAATTCTTGTGGAACACCTAAAGGGTTAACAAAGTTTGTAAAATCAGTTTTGAATACCTTGAGGGGTGTAGTTTCTCGAATGGGGTCACTTTTGGGTGGTTTCTTTTATGTAAGCCTCACAAAGTGACTTCAGACCTGAGCTGGTCCTTTTAAAAAGTGGGTTTTTAAAAATTTATGAAAAATTTCAAGATTTGCTTATAAGCCTTCTAACGTCCCCAAAAAAATAAAATTTCCAAAATGATCCAAACATGAGGTAGACATATGGGGAATGTAAAGTAATAACTATTTTTGTAGGTATTACTATGTATTATAGAAGTAGAGAAATTGAAACTTTTGGGCAAATTTTGTATTTTTATTTTTTTTATAAATAAAAATGATTTTTTTTTTTTACTCCATTTTACCAGTGTCATGAAGTACAACATGTGACGAAAAAACTATCTCAGAATGGCCTGGATAAGTCAAAGCGTTTTAAAGTTATCACCACATAAAGTGACACTGGTCAGATTTGCAAAAAATGGCCTGGTCCTTAACCCCTTAAGGACACATGACGTACCGGTACGGCATGTTTCCCGAGTCCTTAAGGACACATGACGTACCGGTACGTCATGGCTTTAAATAGCGATGCCGGCGCCGCGGGGGTTAATCGGAACGGGATGCCGGCTGAAATCATTCAGCCGGCATCCTGTAACAATGCAGGGGGGGGTCATTTGACCCCCCCGCATCGACGATCGCAGAAAACCGCAGGTCAATTCAGACCTGCGGTTTGCTGCGCTTTTTGCAGTTTCTGATCCCCGCGGTCCCTGACCGCGGGGATCAGAAACTTTAGAGTGCCT
Source organism: Bufo gargarizans (assembly GCF_014858855.1). Taxonomy (NCBI): domain Eukaryota; kingdom Metazoa; phylum Chordata; class Amphibia; order Anura; family Bufonidae; genus Bufo; species Bufo gargarizans. Next base: position 87,232,051 of record NC_058090.1, on the reverse strand, counting down.
AAAATCAATATAGTACACCCCCCCCCTGCACCCCTGCATGATTTGATGGCGGCGGGTGGTGCAGGGGGGGTGTCGCAGGCGATGGGGGCGTTGCGGGAGGCGGGCGGTGCGGCAGGCGGGATCGCGATCCCCCGCCCGCCTCCTATTGCGTAATCGTTGGTGTACAGTGGGTATACCAGGGTGCCAGCACATTGCTGGCACCCTGGTATAAACGGCTGACATCGTTGATGCGATGTCAGCCGTTTAACCCTTTCCATACAGCGGTCCGTACGGACCGCTGTATGGAAAAGGTTAACAGTAAGAGGGAGCTCCCTCCCTCTCCGATCGGGGGGCTGCTGTGCCTTTGCAGCCCCCCGATGGAGAGGGAGAGAGCCCCCAGAGAGCCCCCCGAAGCCCCGTCCTCACCCTTCCCCGTCTGCGAAGTTCTGACCATAACTGAGCAGACGGGGAAGGTTCCCATGGCAACAGGACGCCTGCTCAGGCGTCCTGCTGTCCATGGTGCTGAACAGATCTGTGCTGAAAGCATAGATCTGTTCAGTGTAAGTAAAATACAGCACAGAAACCTATATAGTTTCTGTACTGTATTTTACAGACATCAGACCCACTGGATCTTCAAGAACCAAGTGGGTCTGGGTCAAAAAATAAAAAGAATAAGTGAAAAAAGTTAAGATAAAAAAAAAAAAACATTTATCACTGAATAAAAATTAAAAAAATAAAATAAACTACACATATTAGGTATCGCCGCGTCCGTAACGACCTGATCTATAAAACGGCCATGTTACTTTCCCCGCACAGTGAACGCCAAAAAAATAAAAACTATGAGAAAATTGAAATTTTGCCCACCTTACTTCCCAAAAAAGGTAATAAAAGTGATCAAAAAAGTCGCATGTACGCCAAAATAGTACCAATCAAACCGTCATCTCATCCCGCAAAAAATGAGACCCTACTCAAGATAATCGCCCAAAAACTGAAAAAACTATGGCTCTTAGACTATGGAAACACTAAAACATCATTTTTTTTGTTTCAAAAATAAAATCATTGTGTAAAACCTACATAAATAAAAATAAAGTATACATATTAGGTATTGCCGCGTCCGTATCGACCGGCTCTATATAAATATCACATGACCTAACCCCTCAGGTGACCACCGTAAAAAAAAAAAAAAAACGGTGTAAAAAAAGCTATTTTTTGCCATCTTACGTCACAAAAAGTGTAATAGCAAGCGATCAAAAAGTCATATGCACCCCAAAATAGTGCCAATCAAACTGTCATCTCATCCCGCAAAAAATTAGACCCTACTCAAGATAATCGCCCAAAAACTGAAAAAACTATGGCTCTTAGACTATGGAGACACTAAACAATTTTTGGTTTTAAAAATGAAGTTATTGTATAAAACTTACATAAATAAAAAAAAATTGTATACATATTAGGTATCGCCGCGTCCGTGACAACCTGCTCTATAAAATTACCACATGATCTAACCTGTCAGATGAATGTTGTAAATAACAAAAAAAAAACGTGCCAAAAAAGCTATTTCTTGTTACCTTGCCGCACAAAAAGTGTAATATAGAGCAACCAAAAATCATATCTACCCTGAACTAGTACCAACAATACTGCCACCCTATTCCGTACTTTCTAAAATGGGGTCACTTTTTTGGAGTTTCTACTCTAGGGGTGCATCAGGGGGGCTTCAAATGAGACATGGTGTCAAAAAACACAGTCCAGCAAAATCTGCCTTCCAAAAACCGTATGGCATTCCTTTCCTTCTGCGCCCTGCCGTGTGACCGTACAGCGGTTTACGACCACATATGGGGTGTTTCTGTAAACTACAGAATCAGGGCCATAAATATTGAGTTTTGTTTAGCTGTTAACCCTTGCTTTGTAACTGGAAAAAAAATATTAAAATGGAAAATCTGCCAAAAAAGTGAAATTTTGAAATTGTATCTCTATTTTCCATTAAATCTTGTGCAACACCTAAAGGGTTAACAAAGTTTGTAAAATCAGTTTTGAATACCTTGAGGGGTGTAGTTTCTTAGATGGGGTCCCTTTTATGGAGTTTCTACTCTAGGGGTGCATCAGGGGGCTTCAAATGGGACATGGTGTCAAAAAAACAGTCCAGCAAAATCTGGCTTCCAAAAACCATCCGGCGCACCTTTCACTCTACGCCCCGCTGTGTGGCCGTACAGTAGTTTACGGCCACATATGGGGTGTTTCTGTAAACGGCAGAGTCAGGGCAATAAAGATACAGTCTTGTTTGGCTGTTAACCCTTGCTTTGTTGGTGGAAAAAATGGGTTAAAATGGAAAATTAGGCAAAAAAATGAAATTCTCAAATTTCATCCCCATTTGCCAATAACTCTTGTGCAACACCTAAAGGGTTAACGGAGTTTGTAAAATCAGTTTTGAATACCTTGAGGGGTGTAGTTTATAGAATGGGGTCATTTTTGGGCGGTTTCTATTATGTAAGCCTCGCAAAGTGACTTCAGAGCTGTAGTGGTCCCTAAAAATTGGGTTTTTGTAAATTTCTGAAAAATTTCAAGATTTGCTTCTAAACTTCTAAGCCTTGTAACATCCCCAAAAAATAAAATATCATTCCCAAAATAATTCAAACATGAAGTAGACATATGGGGAATGTTAAGTCATCACAATTTTTGGGGGTATTACTATGTATTACAGAAGTAGAGAAACTGAAACTTTGAAATTTGCTAATTTTTCCAAATTTTTGGTAAATTAGGTATTTTATTATGGAAAAAAATTAATTTTTTTGACTTTATTTTACCAGTGTCATGAAGTACAATATGTGACGAAAAAACAATCTCAGAATGGCCTGTATAAGTAAAAGCGTTTTAAAGTTATCAGCACTTAAAGTGACACTGGTCAGATTTGCAAAAAATGGCCTGGTCCTTAAGGTGAAAATGAGCCTGGTCTTTAAGGGGTTAAGGTGAAAATGAACCTGGTCCATAAGGGGTTAAGAGCCCTGACAACCCTTTACTAGTAACCCCATCAAGTACCTCCTCACATCTAATGGACAACCGGTGATTAATGTGAGGTACATGATGGGGTTATTTATTATTAATGTGAGGCACATGAAGGTTCAAATTGATGAAACCATGTGCCTCATGTTAATATCAAGTAACTCCATCATGTACCTCACACGTTAACCTCATGTTGTCCATGAGGCACATGGCTTCATCAATTTAGACTTCCATGCACTTCACAATATTAGTAAGTGACCCCATCAAGCAAGTACCTCCTCACATAATGAGCAATCGATACTTTGTCAAAAAAAAAACATACTCGCAAATTAACCCCATGTTGCCAGGCTACATTGAGTTAATGTGTGGGTCTATTGCTTGGTATTGAGTGTCACAATACTTTTCTTGGCATTGAAATCAAATTAAAATTCCGGACAACTCTATATCTTGATTATAGCATTAGTTTATGTATGTTGTGTATTCTGTTGCACTGTGATTGAAGCGTGGCCTAATGCCAGATTCTTTTTTGAAACTTTTTACGATTGAACAGTTTTTCTTTTCCCTTTGTACCAAAGTAGATTGTCTCCTTCTAGATTGTATATGAGAGTTTGTGGTTTTTTGTCTTCTGCCCCGTCGTTGTGTATCATGTTCTGTAGCTGATAGATGTTTTATCGCCGCACATCACATTGGATAGCTGAGTGTGTATGGCCGTCTTTTGGGTTGTGGGGTCGAACATCTGCTTTCTAGAAGATAACTAGATCTACACCGCTCCACAAAGACATTATTGATGTCTGTATAACTGTATGGAGATATGAACAGACTAATGTCCATGAGTAACTAGAGTTTTTTGTGTGTTTTTTTTTTTTATGGCTTCAGGTTCTGTTAGTCTGCCTAAATCAGAGCGACACAGAACTTTCCTTTTCCTGCTGTTTCTTTCCTCTTCATACTTGACAGAAACAATGATTGTTGGGATGACCGGGTTCAGAGCTAATCCTGGACATAAGCGCCCCTTCACACATTTACCCTGTATGAGTGGGGCATCCAAGCATTTCTAGCTCCAATGCTCCCCATTGCCCTGCGCAGCATCATGCAGGACAAGGGCTTTTTCTCAGTATGCTAGGCGCAGGCTTCCGCCTAGCAGTGATCCTGGTGATGTTACCGGCACTAATATGTCGTCGTAAGCGCAGCCCGGCCTGTAAAACAGCCTAGGGCAGCGCTAAAACTGCCCATTTCTTCCGATGACGTCACCAGGCTAACTGCTAGGTGGAAGTTTTCGCCTAGCATACACATGAGAAGCACGATACATCACCGATAGTGAAGAAAAAGGGGAGCATTGGAGCTTGAAATGCTCCGATGCTCCACTCATACATGGTAAATAAGTGAAGGGGAGCTCATGTCTGGGTTCAGCTTTGAACCCGGACAACCCCTTGAATACAAAGCACTTACTAATGTACTGTGATTGTCCACATTGCTTCCTTTTCTGGTTAGATTCACATTATATGCTGCACCACCCTGCAATCCAGCAGCACTTATGCGCACTCCGGCAGTCGACTGGGATAGTGCACATAGGCTGGCGCATTTTCCCATTTCATCAGACGCAGCATCTGGCAGTGCGCTTTGTTGTCTCAGCCCACGATAAATCTGTCCCATAGTCATGCACTATGTCCCAAACGTAGGCGCCAATGCACTTTCTAAGCTGCTCTCGCCAATTTCCAAAAAGGAGGCATGGTATGGGTGGAGACATTGACCCCCGCATATTTACCATCATTTACTCCAGTTTAGACCGGGTTCACATCACCGTTTCCAATCTTACCACAGTTGCTTTCATTTATACACTGAGCAGACGGCAGATCTCCCCTCCCTGGTCTGCGCTGCTCCAACTCTGCATCCTCCAGCTCTGCTGAGTGAGGGAGCGTCTGCCAAGCGCAGGGACAGGGAGAAGTGCACACAGCCCAGGCACTGTTATCAGCTGCTGGGGAGGACCTGGCTCTAATCATTTACTTACAGTCCCTGGCTGTCAGTAATCTGACCTTGCAGGCTGCCTGCTTCTGCGTCCTCCGTCCTTCAACACATAGACGGACCTGCATAGCAACCTGATTTTAAGCACAGGTAAAAGTAGGCAGTACAGGGAGCAAAACTGCGGAATTAAGGGGTAATTGAATACACAGTGAAAAGTTTAAATAGGACCACTAAGGAGATATTAATCACCACAATCCAATACTCCAAAAAAAATATTTAAAAAAATATGACTGTTATACTTTAAAGGGAGTCTTTCACCTAAAATGACCATTATACACTACAAACATCATGATATCCATTACATTCCCCATATTATAATCTTACCTTTCATATTGCTGTCCGTCGCCTATTCTCTCTTAAAAACGCTTTTATTCCATATGCTAATCAGGTTCTGAAGGTGCCCAGGGGCGGCGTTTATGCGGCCGGTGCCCAGGCTCCACGGCGCTGTTCAAATCAAACCCCTCCCCTTTCACCCCTCTGGCCCGCCCTCTGTTCTTCAGATACCATCCTCCAGTCAATGACAAATCCGGCGCCTGCGCCTGTGCACTTATTACCCACTAGGGCAGAGGCAGCAGAGCGTTTAATCCGCATGCGCCGGCCCGTACATCCCGATCTAGCCGGCGGAAGTAAACTGCCAAAATATCGGGATGTACGGGCCGGCGCATGCGCATTAAACGCTCTGCTGCCTCTGCCCTAGTGGGTAATAAGTGCGCAGGCGCAGGCGCCGGATTTGTCATTGACTGGAGGATGGTATCTGAAGAACAGAGGGCGGGCCAGAGGGGTGAAAGGGGAGGGGTTTGATTTGAACAGCGCCGTGGAGCCTGGGCACCGGCCGCATAAACGCCGCCCCGGGCACCTTCAGAACCTAATTAGCATATGGATTAAAAGCGTTTTTATGAGAGAATAGGCGACGGACAGCAATATGAAAGGTAAGATTATAATATGGGGAATGTAATGGATATCATGATGTTTGTGGTGTATAATGGTCATTTTAGGTGAAAGACTCCCTTTAAAGGTATTTTTTAAAGGCTTTACCTAATGTGGGATTAGTTGTGCTGCCAAACCTCTGTGTATATATCACTAGAATATGCCACCAATGTCAGATAGGTGAGGGTCGAACCTCTGAGACCTGTTCCTATCTAGAGAACGGTACCCGCGAAGTGAAGGAACGCAGAACTTTCCTTTTCCTGCTGTTTCTTTCCTCTGTCAGAAATTGCCCAGCGAGTTCTCGCCTATTTTTGTAACTCCAGTAGAAATGAATGGAGGGTGGCCACACTTGCGCTCTCCTTCCCTTTAGGGGGCCCATTCTGAGGAAAGGTGCGGGTTCCATATCCCAGCGATATACCACCAAAGTCTGAGGCTGGCAACCTGAGCTAGCCGGAAAAGATTGAAAAATGCGATTCTTCGTTTTGACTTTGACCTGTTTTTAGCGATTGGATTGAAGTTTGTATGTTTGGAGCCTTTGGCAATTTGGAAAAAGGATATTCACCCTCTAAGTAAGGATATAGAAGGGGATAAAATTCTAGATTGGCGCCACCATCATAAAGTACATATAATCTTCTGAAAACTGATTTCTTCTTCTATCCTCAACGCGCTTTACAGAAACCCATTGACGAGAATACATTAATCACTCTTCCTATTATGTGGAGTAAGACATTGGAGGCAGGGGATTGTCAGAAATACGGTAAACTATAAAAAATGAACACGGCAAAGACGTGAGACGGACCTTGAGAGATATCAACGTGAGCACACTAGCTGTAATGCTGCAATGTTCAGTTTAAAGCGACAGTCCAGAATTTAGGAGCTTGCCTCCTTGGAGACATATTTTTTATCTCCTTTTCATGTAAATTCATACCAGCATCTATAGGGCTTTATTTATTGCTTATAAGAGAGCGACAGCCTCCCGCCCAAGCCTCCCTCCCCCCCAGTGCAGACGGGCCCTGCAGCCTCTTCCTCGGCCTGTGATGTTGCGCTCATTGATTATATGTTATTATATGCAGCCAATAGCAGCCCACAACGGTGACCAGCCTCGTGGGACTCTGTGTTTTTCCAGGATCTTGATACTGATGACATATCTGATTGATGAAGGTCCAACACTTTGCACCCTCCCATGATCCGTTAGACCTAGCACTGTGAATGGAACTGGAAACACAGCGTCGTTCAAAGTGTAGTGGTCATGCTGGGTTACTGCAGCTATGCTCTCGTTCACTTGAATGCTGCAGTAACCCTGCATGGCCACTACACTTAGTAGAGAGCTGTGCTTTCCGCTCCATTCACAATGCTAGCTCCAGCCCCAGAGGGTAGAGGGAACAGCTGATCGTAGAAGTGTCAAACCCTCACTGGATATTAATGACCTATTCTGTGGACAGGTCATCAATGTCAGGAGCCTGGAAACTCCTTTAAAGACTGGGCTCGTTTTAGATTTTTCTCCCCACATTCCAATATTTTTTTATTTTCTGTTCACATAGCTATATAAGGGGTTATTTTTTGCGGGAAAAGATAACTAGACGTCCTTATTCTGTGGGTCAATACAATTACGGCAATACCAACTTTGTATGGTTTTTATTTTGTTACTTTAAAAAAAGTCATAACTTTTTTTTTTTTTTTCATTTATGGAGCGGTATGAACTGTAGTTTTTATTATTATTTTATTTGCTAAAGGGGGTGAATTTTTATATATAATTTTTTACTCAGTAACTTCTAGTCCCCTCGGTGGACTGGAACTTGCGATCTCCTGATCACTTGTCCCAGATACCATAATAAAGAACTATTATGGTCTATGTGATTTTCATTGCCTGCCTGTGAATCTGTGCCTTGTGCTCAGCTTCGCAGACAGTTTACCATGACAAGCCTTAGGAACCTTTAGCGGGCCCCAGGATTTCACTGCGGGGGCTCCGATTGGAAGGCAGATGAAGCTCCCTCCCTCTGCCTAACTTTACAGATGCTGCGATCACAATTGAACACTGCATCTGAGGGGTTAAATGCCCGATTTCTACGTCATTGCTGATTCTGGTCATTGCGGCCGGCTGCCTTCTGTATTATACAGCTGAGCCTGCTCATGTACGGCATTGGGCATTATGGGATTAAAGAGGTTGTGGACCTTTGTGGTGGAGCGGAGTGAGGGGTTGGGCAGACCTGCGAAGGGAAGCATACTTATCTGCTTCCCAGCCCCGGCTACCCGCTCCTATCCTCCCTGGCCTCGGCTGCTCCTCTGAGCTCTCAGGATGTCAGTCTCTGTTTTGACACCGCTGTCTGCGGTGGTGACCTGCTCCCCTTGTGTCCTGTCAAATGGTCACCTCCCCAAAGGTACACGACTCGGGTTTTGAAGAAATTGCTAAAACTGGACAAGTCAGTGCTTGGGGTTCTGGGTGGTGATTCAACATGGATCACTCTTGGCTCGGTTACTTAGATCTGTAATTGGATCCCTCCATTTGTCTGGATAAGAAAGCATATCTGATAAAGGCTAGACATATGGACAACCCATTTTTTTTTTAAAAGGTGGATTTTCTTTATTACTGAGGTGTGCATATTTTGGCCTAAAATATTTTTTTTCCAATAGGTTTTTTTCCAATACTGCAGTCTGCCTTTCCATCCCCATCTGTACTAAACAAAAAAGCTCAGCGGTAGAGATGCCTTTTTGGAAAAATTATCATCATGTATTTCTCCCTTTTTTAAAAGCTCTGAAAATTATCTTGCCGCCAGGCTGCTTGTGCTCCGGATAAGTCCTGAGCTCTCTTGTCCTCGTGTCATGATACGTGAGTGATAAGACGACCTCCAGTGTGTTTTTTCTTCAGAATTTGACGTTTTCTTCTCGCACAATCATTATGAATGTCATTGCCATCGTCCGCTGACAGACCATATGAGATTTCTGCTCTAAATTCGCAATCCTAAAATGTAATTATTTTTTATTTATTTATTAGGGGAAATGGAAGAAGAAATGGAGAACCCTGAGATGGTGGATTTACCTGAAAAATCAAAGCACCAGTTAAGGCATAGAGAGCTGTTTCTGTCTAGACAGCTGGAGTCTTTACCAGCCACACACATAAGGTGAGCAAGATGCAGGTGAGGGAGGAAGGACATCCGCAGCATAAAATGGCAGAAATATGGATGTGGTAGGGCCTAGAAGTCATGATGGCATAGATAAAAATGACTATTCCCGTCCACAATGCGGACCAGAATAGTACACGTTCTATAATTTACAGATCTACAAAAATTACACGTGTGTGCATGACCCCATAGAAATGAATGCACACACAAATGTGGCTAGCACACTGACGGGGAAATACGGTCGTGTGCGTGAAGCCGTGGAGAAGACCGCTTGGTAACACATGGAACCACTTGTTGAAAACTTAATAAATGCTTCAATCCTTAGTTCCTTACAAGATTTTGACCGTTTAGTTCAGGGATCAGCAACCTCCAGCTCTGGTGAAACTACAACTCCTAGCATGCTCCCTTCACTTGTATGGAAGTTCTTAAAAAGACTAAGCAGGTGTGCATGCTGGGAGTCGTACTTTCACACCACAGCTGGAGTGCCAAAGGCTGCTGTCAGGTAGAGCAGCAGTATAAAGTATGAAGGCTACAAGAGGTAGATGTCGGATTATTCACATGCAGACTTACTGTACCTGTACAGAGCAGATGTGTGACCACTGCGACCACCCTCCCATCCATGTATGACCTTGTCCTCTATGTGCCACCATGTGGTGTAGACTTTACTTAGTTTCTTATAAATGTATATTCTTTGTAAAAGAATGTCATGATTTTTTAAATTTTTAGGGGCAAATGCAGCGTTACACTGCTAAATGAAACCGAGTCCTTAAAATCCTACTTGGAAAGAGAGGTGAGTAGTGCAATAAGTTTATTTTACAGGTTTCACTTCCTTCTTTTAGTGTGGATGGCTTTTATATATTTTTACACTCTGTTCTGTGCCCCCTCTAATGGTAAACCACAACCACCCCTGCCCCTTCCTATGTACACCTGGCCGCCCCTTCCTTAACCACTTCAGCCCCGCTAGCTGATACCCCCTTCATGACCAGAGCACTTTTTACACTTCGGCACTACACTCCTTTCACCGTTTATCGCTCGGTCATGCAACTTACCACCCAAATGAATTTTACCTCCTTTTCTTCTCACTAATGGAGCTTTCATTTGGTGGTATTTCATTGCTGCTGACATTTTTACTTTTTTTTGTTATTAATCAAAATGTAACGATTTTTTTGCAAAAAAATGACATTTTTCACTTTCAGCTGTAAAATTTTGCAAAAAAAACGACATCCATATATAAATTTTTCGCCAAATTTATTGTTCTACATGTCTTTGATAAAAATAAAATGTTTGGGCAAAAAAAAATGGTTTGGGTAAAAGTTATAGCGTTTACAAACTATGGTACAAAAATGTGAATTTCCGCTTTTTGAAACAGCTCTGATTTTCTGAGCACCTGTCATGATTCCTGAGGTTCTACAATGCCCAAACAGTAGAAAAACCCCACAAATGACCCCATTTCGGAAAGTAGACCCCCTAAGGTATTCGCTGATGGGCATAGTGAGTTCATAGAACTTTTTATTTTTTGTCACAAGTTAGCGGAAAATGATGATTTTTATTTTTTTTTCTCTTTTTTCCTTACAAAGTCTCATATTCCACTAACTTGCGACAAAAAATAAAAAATTCTAGGAACTCGCCATGCCCCTCACGGAATACCTTGGGGTGTCTTCTTTCCAAAATGGGGTCACTTGTGGCGTAGTTATACTGCCCTGGCAATTTAGGGGCCCATATGTGTGAGAAGTACTTTGCAATCAAAATGTGTAAAAAATGACCGGTGAAATCCGAAAGGTGCACTTTGGAATATGTGCCCCTTTGCCCACCTTGGCATCAAAAAAGTGTCACACATCTGGTATCGCCGTACTCAGGAGAAGTTGGGGAATGTGTTTTGGGGTGTCATTTTACATATACCCATGCTGGGTGAGAGAAATATCTTGGCAAAAGACAACTTTTCCCATTTTTCTATACAAAGTTGGCATTTGATCAAGATGTTTATCTCACCCAGCATGGGTATATGTAAAATGACACCCCAAAACACATTCCCCAGCTTCTCCTGAGTACGGCGATACCAGATGTGTGACACCTTTTTTGCAGCCTAGATGCGCAAAGGTGCCCAAATTCCTTTTAGGAGGGCATTTTTAGACATTTGGATCCCAGACTTCTTCTCACGCTTTAGGGCCCCTAAAAAGCCAGGGCAGTATAAATACCCCACATGTGACCCCACTTTGGAAAGAAGACACCCCAAGGTATCCAATGAGGGGCCTGGCAAGTTCATAGAATTTTTTATTTTTTTTCGCATAAGTTAGCGGAAATTGATTTATTTTTTTTTTTTTTTCCTCACAAAGTCTCACTTTCCGCTAACTTAGGACAAAAATTTAAATCTTTCATGGACTTAATATGCCCCTCAGCAAATTCCTTGGGGTGTCTTCTTTCCAAAATGGGGTCAGTTGTGGGGTGTTTGTACTGCCCTGGCATTTGAGGGTCTCCGCAATCATTACATGTATGGCCAGCATTAGGAGTTTCTGCTATTCTCCTTATATTGAGCATACAGGTAATGAGATTTTTTTTTTCCGTTCAGCCTCTGGGCTGAAAGAAAAAAATGAACGGCACAGATTTCTTCATTCGCATCGATCAATGTGGATGAAAAAATCTCTGCCCAAAAAAAAAATGGAGGGGAAAGGCGTCTGCCAGGACATAGGAGCTCCGCCCTACATCCATACCCACTTAGCTCGTATGCCCTGGCAAACCAGATTTCTCCATTCGCATCAATCGATGTGGATGAATAAATCATTGCCGGGATTTATTTTTTATTTTTTATATATATATACAAAGTGTTTGCCAAAGCATAGGAACGCCGCCTCCTCCTCAGCTCGTATGCCTTGGCAAACGTATCTGTCACTGCAGAGGAGAAAATCCCGTCTTGCAGCGCCGCATACACCGACTTGCGTGTAATCTGACAGCAGCGCAATGCTTCTGTCAGAATGCACATCGGTGCTGCAGCTAGTAGATCGGTTGGTCCACCTGGAAGGTAAAAAAGAAAAAAAAAAAAAAAAAAGAAAAAACCAGGCCACAACGCAATAATTTTATTAACTTTGGAACAGAACATGTAAACTTTAACTTTTTGAACTAAACATTAACAGTGTTTGCTTACTGGTGTTTTTTTTTTTTTTGTTTTTTTACCTTTATAGAACAAACCTCTCCTTCCCCATGGGTCAATGTGCAAAGCGCAAATCGCCCAAAGATGTGGCGAAGTGCGTTATGCACTTTGTCCCATGTGAAAGGAGACGTTTGCAGCAGCTGTGAGTGAATGGGCCCTAATAGCCCTGTGTGCCTGTCCTGGTGAGATGATCCCTATTCTAATAGTGTACCTGTGAGTGGTACTTCCGGAAACACTCTCCAAAGCATAGGGCAGGGTGGTCAGGACAGTCAGGACAGAAATAGCGGGTGTCACGCCTTATTCCACTCCTGCTACAGACACGACATTTTTTTCGGGGTGGCGGTCGGTTTGAGGTACCAGGAACGACACTGGGGAAATGTCGCTCGTGTAGACGGCTAACTACACTGGTGGATGGGGCCACGGAACCTCCTGGGTACAGGAGGTTCGCGATGATCTCTTCCTGAAATTTGAGGAAGGATCCAGTTCTCCCAGCCTTACTGTAGAGAACAAAACTATTGTACAGAGCCAATTGAATTAAATATACAGACACCTTCTTATACCAGCGTCTGGTTCTGCGGGACACTAAATACAGAGCCAACATCTGGTCATTGAAGTCCACCCCTCCCATGTGAAGGTTATAGTCGTGGACTGAGAGGGGCTTTTCAATGACACGGGTTGCTCGCTCAATTTGGATTGTCGTGTCTGCGTGAATGGAGGAGAGCATGTAAACGTCACGCTTGTCTCTCCATTTCACCGCGAGCAGTTCTTCGTTACACAGTGCGGCCCTCTGCCCCCTTGCAAGACGGGTGGTAACGAGCCGTTGGGGGAAGCCCGCGCGACTAGTTCGCGCGGTACCACAGGCGCCAATCCGTTCTAGAAACAAATGCCTAAAGAGGGCCACACTTGTGTAAAAATTGTCCACATAAAGATGGTACCCCTTGCCGAATAAGGGTGACACCAAGTCCCAAACTGTCTTCCCACTGCTCCCCAGGTAGTCAGGGCAACCGACCGGGTCCAGGGTCTGATCTTTTCCCTCATAGATCCGAAATTTGTGGGTATAGCCTGTGGCCCTTTCACAGAGCTTATACAATTTGACCCCATACCGGGCGCGCTTGCTTGGGATGTATTGTTTGAAGCCAAGGCGCCCGGTAAAATGTATCAGGGACTCGTCTACGCAGATGTTTTGCTCTGGGGTATAAATATCTGCAAATTTCTGGTTGAAATGGTCTATGAGGGGCCGAATTTTGTGGAGCCGGTCAAAAGCAGGGTGGCCTCTGGGACGGGAGGTGCTGTTATCACTAAAGTGCAGGAAACGCAGGATGGTCTCAAATAGTGTCCTGGACATAGCAGCAGAGAACATGGGCATGTGATGAATCGGGTTCGTGGACCAATATGACCGCAATTCATGCTTTTTTGTCAGGCCCATGTTGAGGAGGAGGCCCAGAAAAGTTTTAATTTCGGAAACTTGGACTGGTTTCCACCGGAAAGACTGGGCATAAGGGCTTCCCGGGTTAGCGGTTATAAATTGTGTGGCATATCTGTTTGTTTCGGCCACAACTAAGTCTAAGAGCTCCGCAGTCAAGAACAGCTCAAAAAATCCCAGGGCCGAACCGATCTGAGCTGTCTCAACCCGAACTCCAGACTGGGCGGTGAAAGGGGGAACTACAGGTGCGGCTGAAGTTGGGGACTGCCAATCAGGGTTTGCCAGCACCTCAGGGATTCTAGGGTCTCTACGGGCACGTCTTTGCGGTGGCTGCGACGGGGTCACTACTGCACGTGCCACCGTACCAGCTTCAACTGCCCTTCTGGTGCTCGCTACTTCACCATGTTGTACGGCAGTGCTGGTACTAGGTCCAGGGAGGGCTGGGCTGCTGGTGTATGCCTCACCACGTAATCCGACAGCGCCAGCCCCACTCTGCTGCTCTTGAAGCGGATCCTGCGCAACCTGCGGTCTAGCGACACGGGGCCGGGTACGCCTGGTGGTATCAGGGACCTCAGCCTCCTCGTCCGAACTTTGGGTCAGACTGCCACTGCTTTCTACAGGTTCGTATTCTGACCCGCTGGATTCATCAGATGAGGGTTCCCACTCCTCATCCGACTGGGTCAGAAGCCTGTAGGCCTCTTCAGAAGAATACCCCCTGTTAGACATTTGGGCAACTAAATTTAGGGGTATTCCCTGAGACTACCCAAGAAAAAAAAAGCAAGCCTGTCTTACAAAGGGGAGGCTAGCGAAGTACCGGAGGCCGCTGCGGTTGATAAAAAATATCAAAACTGATTTTTTTATCGCCGCAGTGCGTGTAAAGTGAATGTGCAGTGATCAAAAAAAAATAATTTTTTTGTCACTGCGGTGGGGCGGGTGTGGGCGAACGCACGTGTGGGCGACCGATCAGGCCTGATCGGGCAAACACTGCGTTTTGGGTGGAGGGCGAACTAAAGTGACACTAATACAATTATAGATCTGACCGTGATCAGTTTTGATCACTTTCAGATACTATAAAAGTACAAATGCTGATTAGCGATACGCTAATCAGCGAATAACGGAGTGCGGTGCGGTGGGCTGGGCGCTAACTGATCGCTAACTACCTAACCAAGGGACCTAAACTATACCTAAAACCTAACGGTCAATACCAGTGGAAAAAAAAAGTGACAGTTTGCACTGATCACTTTTTTCCTTTTCACTAGTGATTGACAGGGGCAAGAAGGGGTGATCAAAGGGTTAATTGGGGTGATCTGGGGGCTAAGTGTACTGTAGTGGGTACTCACAGTGATGTGTGCTCCTCTGCTGGAACCAACCGACCAAAAGAAGGAGCAGAGGAGCACAGCAGCCATATAACCCCATCATATTTACTAATATGTGGGGTTAAATGGCTGCTGATTGGATTTTTTGAAAATCATCAACCTGCCAGCCAATGATCGTGGCCGGCAGGTTGATGACGAACTTCTTCTTTGAATTTTGCCGGCCCGCGATGCGCATGCGCGGGCCGGCATACCCGGAAATCTCGCGTCTCGCGAGAGGACGCACCGGCGCGTCCACCCAGAAGAGCACGGCCGCCGAGAAGACGCAATCCTGCGTACGGCGGTCGTGAGGAGGTTAATGCCGGCAGCACGATCTGCCACCGACAAACGATGATTATTAAACCTGCTGACAGATTCCAATTACCTAATGAATGAGCGTTTGCTCGTCCATCGGGTAATCGGCGTCAGTATTACACTGCCTGCTCATCACTATATTGACCCAGGTATACTGTATCGTATGGTTCCTACTGATTAAAATGACACACGTCTTGTGAAAATTGACAGCAATAGACTTTTATTCTTTATGCAAATGAGGGCTATGCACTTTGGCTCCTCAACTTCCTAGTGCTGTATTTAATTTTTTCTCTCAAATGCCACAACCGATTTTGACAATCAGCAGGATCAACCTTTTCAAGAAGTATGTCAGGTTTAGGCTACTTTCACGTCTGTGCCACAGAGATCCAGCCGCCTAATCCGGTAAAAATGGTGAGAATCGGACCGGACACAAGCCACAGCATGCACAGGATTCTTGCTGGAGTGCAGCCGATCTTAATGTGGGCATTCCCATTGCATCCGGAGAATTCTGGCAGGTTGTTCTCTGCTGGAATTGCTGCCGCAGATGTGAAAGTAGCCTAAATAGGGCTGATCAGGACCGGACTATTTATCCCCTTCCTTACCAGATGCATTTTCATTCATTCATTCATTCATTCATTCATTTATTTATTTATTTATATTTTTTATATATATTTTTTTATTATATTTATGTCCCCTTTCCATTGTGATCTTTTTGCCAATATGGAGATATTTAGCTTATGATCATCGAGGATAGAAGCTGCGTGTGGTGGTATATTGCTTTCTTCACACTGTGCACCCCCATAAGTTCTTACAAGACCTCTGGGGGACATTTAACTTGACCTTTTTATTTTGTACATTGCTGGTTACTCCTGTAGCTGGAGCAGACATACAGGTATCAGTCCCAGTTCTTGGAGGGAATACAGAAGCTCTTGTAGATACCCGACCCTCGGCGACCATATGATCACTAGGACTGTAGCTGGCAGTGGCATTGCTGACCGCTGCCTTCTCTATGGGGAGCCCAGCTGTCAATGACGGCCTGCACCCCGCTCCCACAGCTGTACAATTGGCGTTGACTGTTGCTAACAGGAACGCCGTTGCAGAGATAAGTGCCCACAACTGGGACCCTTACGGTCTATGGGTGGTCTGCAAGTGCTTTATATGTTCTTTGTTTTTCTCGCCTCTTACAACACTTTTTTTTTTCTTTTGCAGGATTTTTTCTTTTACTCCTTAGTGTATGATCCTCAGCAGAAAACATTGTTGGCAGATAAAGGAGAAATACGTGTGGGCAACAGATACCAAGCTGACATTACAGATCTGCTAGAAGAAGGTAATAATCGCTTCTGTATGACAATGTGTCCGGCCTAAATTCTCCCTCTGATGTCTAGACTGTAATGCTGGGTATTCTGCAGCTGAGCAGTTTTAGGTTTTACAGTAACATAGCTCGATTGACAAAGTTAGGGCTCATTCACACGACCGTTGGTTGTTTTGCCGTCCTGCCAAACACAGGTGCTGGCCATGTGCATTCCTCATTTTGTGGAAAGTAACAGCCAGCCCCTAATAGAACTGTCCTATCATTGTCCGAAAAAAGTGCTGCCCGCATCTTTTATGGCCCCATCAAAGTGAATGGGTCTGCATTCAACCCGAAGAGAAAAAATGTGGATCAGCCTACTGGCGGCTCTCACGAAAACTGTACATTAGCCGGCAATAGTTATTGTGACTATATGGATACAGATATAACATTGTCAGATACGATGACGGCGATCATCCTGGTGGACAACGATAACCAACATTACAGGAATGTTTTCATATATAATACTTATTTTTTTCCGTCACAGGCGTAGAAGATGGTAGAGACCAAGCTTTCCTTGAGACAAAAGTTTGGGAGGCAAGCAACCCCCTTACAGATAAACAGATAGACCAGTTTTTAGTAGTAGCACGGTAAGAAGGCAATGAAATATATATATATTTACACAATTTGTCCTGTGATATACTTCTATTAATCTCTATTAATTTGGTCGTGATAGTGACATATTTGATAGGTGGAGTGTCCTAGTCCTAGATTGATGGGTACCATGAGGAGAATGAAGCACTCGCACTGAGCGCTCTCTCCTTGCTGCAGGAGATGGACTGGAGACTGTCTCCTAGACTCTGAGTGCTTCTTTCTTCTCGTTCTAGTGATCACAGAGTCTCCGCACTCGGATCGCCCCGATCAGTTCCTTTTGAAATATATCACTATGAAATAAGAATTTTTTTATTATTATTTTTTAAAGCACAGGGATGCTTTTAAGGGTTTGTTCAACCTGTAGGGACTTTTTCTGCCAGACCCATGGTGGGAATCGTAGTTGCATGATCCTTGCTGCTGGGTTCTGGCTCAGTCGCTCCACCTCAGGCCACACAAGCTGAAATCAAAGGATGTTAGACAAGACGCCGTGCGGGGTATGCCTGCAGCAACCCTCTTGGGGTACAGTGCCATTTCTTCCCTCGCCCCCAGCTGTTTGCTGTGTTCACGATTTTTCTGACTAATACATTCCTCAATAATCAAGTGATTCCCATTATTTTTATATGGTTATGTAATAACGTAATAGTACGTCATGGCGGCATGTGACTTGCCGCCATGTTAAGTAATACATATTTTATGAGGTATCACTTTCTGTTTTAAAAGCAGAGAAATTGAATTTTAGAAAATTGACACATTTTTCAAAATTTATGGTAAATTTGGGATTTTTTCATAAATGAAAGGTGAAATACATTGACTCAAATTTATGACTAGCATGAAGTACAATGTGTCACGAGAAAACAATCTCAGAATGGCCTGGATAGGTAAAAGCGTTCCAAAGTTATTACACCATAAAGTGACACGTCAGATTTGCCAAAAAATGGCCTGGAGAGGAGGGCACACACTGGCCCGGGGTAGAAGGGGTTAATTTCATGTCAGTTATTTTTATGTATTTTTTTTTGTTCCAGATCCGTAGGTACTTTTGCCCGTGCGTTAGACTGCAGTAGCTCTGTGCGGCAACCAAGTCTACACATGAGTGCAGCTGCGGCATCTAGAGACATCACGTTGGTAAGGAAGAATGGTTGATGACAACTTTATAATTAAAAACTAAATAAATAAAAGATGCCTCTGAACTGGACCGTATGAGGCCGATTTACCAAGATTGAAGGGGTTGTGTCACTTCAGCAGATGGTATTTATCATGTAGAGAAAGGTAATACTGGGCACTTACTAATGTATTGTGATTGTCCATATTGTCTCCTTTGCTGGCTGGGTTAATTTTTCTAGCACATTATATTCTGCTAATTTCCATGGTTACGACCACCCTGCAATCCATCCGTGGTGGTCGTGCATGCACACTATAAGAAAAGGCGCTGGCTTCTCTGGTAGCCGGGATTGTGGGAAGGCACACATGCGCAGCATATTCCATCCTGGCCACTTTGTATCTGCACTGCAGTAGTGGTCTTAACCCCTGGATACGAGTGGTTATAATGTGATGGAAAAATGAATCCAGCCAGCAAAGGAAGCAACATGGACAATCACAATACATTAGTAAGTGGCTTGTATTAACCTTCTCTACATGAAGAAAGAAAATACTCAGTCAGGTTGCCTATCTATAGTGCTGCAGGTCCCAAAGTAAGTGGGTTTATTTCACAACAATCCGTAAATAAGTCTCAGTGTAGGACCGCGCTGCTCCCAATTTGCAGAGGATCTCCCTCACTGGATTAAGTCAGCGACCACTTTTTCAAATAGGCGAACATCGATGGTCCACGGGAAACTCACAGTTCACGGGTCAGTTTTTCTGTGGATGCCAAGAGTGGCACCACTGACCCGTGAACTGTGAGTTTCCCGTGGACCATCGATGTTCGCCTATTTGAAAAAGTGGTCGCTGACTTAATCCAGTGAGGGAGATCCTCTGCAAATTGGGAGCAGCGCGGTCTTACATTGAACCTTCTCTACATGAGATGCCATTTACTAAAGTGACTTTAATGTCACTTTTATGGTGTAAAAATAGGGGGTAACTATAAGATCAGTGGAGGTCCTACTGCTGGGACCCCAGCGATCATGAGAATGAGGACCCCCTGCTGCTTCCCTAAAATGACCGGAGCGGCCTGTTGCACATGCGTGCATCCTCTTTTAGTTTCTATGGGAGTTCCAGAGATGCTGAGTACAGTGTTCTGATCTCGTGATCAGTGGGGGGATACCAGCGGTAGGATCCCAACAATCTGATAGTTATCCCCTATCCTGTGGATTACTGATGGTTCTGCGGCTCAGGAAATGCTCTCGTACAGAAGGATGGTCTCTAACTACATTTTCTCTGATTCTAGTTCCACGCTATGGACACATTACACAAAAACTATTACGATATATCTAAAGCCATTTCTGCCCTGGTACCACAAGGAGGTCCTGTGCTCTGCAGAGATGAAATGGAGGAGTGGTCCGCTTCAGAGGCAAATCTGTTTGAAGAGGCTTTGGAGAAGTATGGCAAGGATTTTACAGACATTCAGCAGGACTTTGTAAGTAAAGCGTTTTATGTGGAAATTACCTGCAGATTATGGCCGGGCATCACCTCTGCTGTTTACTCAGTGTAGCTCTACCTACAGAGGGATTTATAGAGTAAACTGCAAGACGTTTCTGGGACTCGGCAGTCCATTATTGTGCCAGGTTTTATGATCTACCCAGGCGCTGCAAATCATTGACCCCAGACAGCACTAAGAATAATGATGGAACCCTAATGCATGCACCTCAGATCGGCTAAGCATGCATGTTTATTTCAATACATATATGGGGTAGACCGCTACCAGATACCTGTCGGAAACATTGTGTGGTTTTGATTTTTGTTCCGTTATGGCATTTACCGCACAGGGATTTTTTAAAAATATTTTAAGACTTCAGACATTTTTAAACGGGGCAATACCTGATTTATTTGATTAATATATTTTTATATGTTAAATTGGAAAATGGGGGTGATTTAAACTTTGAATATTTTAATTTTTTTCCCCATTATTTTATTTATATTTATTTTTTTTAAAACTTTTTTAGTAATAACTTTTAACCCCCTTAGGGGGATAGAACCTGTGGTATTTTGGTCCTATTCACCCTAATAAAGATCTATTTGGGTTATTGGCATCCTGACACTCTCCTTGCTGAGCTGTGCCTCGTGCACAGCGCAGCAGGGAGGTTACCATGACGGGCCTGGGAAGCTTCAGAAGCATGCTACCATGGTAACTGATCAGAGCCCTGCATTTTCACTTAGGGGCTCTGATTAGAAGGCAGAGGGAGTGCATCCTGCTGCCTTACCTCACAGATCGCAGCATCTGAGGGGCTTAATGACAGGGTTCAGCATGATCACCATTCTCCAATGTTGCAGCCTGGTGTAGTATACAGCCGACCCCCGCCATGTATTGAGCGGGCTCACAACGCCATGACGTCACAGTGGTTGAAGGGGTTAATGCAGTTTCCTGACTTTCAAACAGGAAATGCTGTGTGAATGAGGCCTTACCCCGTACCCCAGCTCGGTGCTATAGGCTTGTGTGACGTGTCATTGAGTAATAACCTCCATCTTGTGCTGTTTCATTTATATTTCTTTTCTTTCCTTTAGTTACCATGGAAATCGCTGACCAGCATAATAGAATATTACTATATGTGGAAAACAACGGACAGATACGTGCAACAGGTATTATCATGTGTAACACTGTAGTAGTAGTAGTAACTGCTTGCTGTCAGTGAAAATCATTCTTCACGAATCAACCCCCTGCCATGTATACCCGATTTTGGAGGGGAAGGAAAACATTTTTTTTCTCTTTTTTTCCTTTTATTTTATTTTCTGTTCTGGTCAACGTCTGTACCTGGTCTAATGGGCAATTTAGTGATCACAATGAAAACCAGGAACTATTGCAATTTGTCTGTGGGTGAGATATGATCTCTCTCGTTGAGTGGGTTGTAGCTTTCTATTTGTGAGCTCTTATTACGGGATATATTGCTGGGAAATGACTAGTTCATACTGTAGGAGGCCTATTAGAAGAAACATTCAAAAAGCCCTGTATTATCCTCTATATGGGAGAGACAAGATTACGAGAACCTGTCAGCTTTCCTGACGTGTCTGTCTTACTAATTGTGTCATTGCTCTGTTATTCCTCCTGAGGATCTTATGCTGTGTAACCGGTGCTCGCAGTGTAGGCACACACCATTTTTTCCATACATATATTTTGTGGAGGAGGAACAGAAGACCAGCACCACACCTTCTCTAGACCTGCAGGGGCTCAGGCTGGATTATATATTCGGTGCAGGGATAGATGCTTTTGCCTATCCCTATGCCAACTATGTGTTAGCGTAACTTTAGGGTGCAAAACACCACATCTTAGGCGGTCACTTTCTTGCAAAGCATTTCCTCTTTTTAGTTAAAGGGGTTGTCCACTTTTCTGGTTACTGTGGATCAATGTGTTTGTAGGATGAGTATATGGCACTTACTAATATAGCCTTTGTTGAAATGATGTGCCATTTTCTGTATTTCAGAAAATATGCCCCCGTGTTTGCCAGGTTTGTTCTGCTCTCCACACAGAGGTCCTGTCCATTAGATGGCCACTGATGGGGGGTCATGTGACCAGGCAGATCACCTCCATGTCATGTCTCCTCCATTCAAACACATTGCACCTGCCATCTGCAGTTGTGCTGTTGGGTTTAGTGCAGGTGCACTGCAGTGTTTGCCTCGTCACATGACCCTCCATCAGCAGCCGTTTTATGGACAGGAACTCCATGTGGGCAGCACAAAAGATTTGGCAAACAAGTGGGCATGCCTTATGAAATATAGAAAATGGCGCAGAATTTCAACCAAGGCTGTATTAGTACTTGCCATACAATCATCTCACCATTGGCCACCCTCTAAGCACAGATTCTTGGGCAACATTTATGATGTCACCGAAGTGCACTCACATTAGTAAAAGAAAAGATGCTCCAGAATGATGTCATAGGAAGTACGAGTATTTAGTAAGAAATGTCAGGTGGATGACAGGACCTCATTACTTATGATTTGAATCTCTCACATTTTTGAGACACTGCCACTTATAGAGACAAGGTGTAGGTCATGAAAAATAAAACCAAGGGAGACATTTCTCTTGGGGTCCATTCACACGTCTGTAGTGTATAGTAGATCCGCAATACACCCGGCCAGAACCCCCTAAAGAACTGCCTATTCTTGTCAGCGCTTGTGGACAAGAATAGAACATGTTCTATTTTTTTTGAGAGTCGCGAACTGGAAGATCGGGGCCGCGCTCCGGAAATGCAGATACGGAGAGCACATAGTGTGCTGTCCGCATCTCTTCCAGGCCCATAGAAAATGAATGGGTCCGCAACGTTGCGGAACGGATCTGGACCCATTCTACGGACGTGTGGACCCTTAGTCTTTGTTTAGTCTGCTTCACCAGTTTTGTGGCATAAAAATGTTGTAAGTGATTCCCTTGTGTCACATTTGGCACATATTACTGCAGCAGTAGGTAACATTTTTAGAATGTTGTGAGCCTTGCCACTTTCAGAAGTGGAGTGAAAAGCAGGTCAGGATTACAGATGAGAGCACCTTTAAGTCTCATTTATGTTGTGCAACATCTTGAAAAGTCGCAACCTGTTGGTAAGTGTACACCATGTTTCACTTGCACCAAATATATTTACTGTGCGCTATTTCATAAATTTGACGCAACCTCATAGAGCAAAAACCGATACCAAAACCATTGCACATGATAAATTCAGCCCCAAAAGGTGAAGATGAGAGAGGACTGTGCCCTTTACAGTTTATACTTCAAAGGGGACGGGGGACAGTGTCAGGTTGAAGTGCCAATGCCACTGGACGTCAATCCATGTGGTGTGTGGTAAGACACTTAATAAGACGACGTAACGTTGATTACTTAGACCGAGTGCTGTCACCAGTATCAGATCAGTAACGGCCACTACACAGTGTATGGAGTAGCGCTGGAGCTTGGCAAAATGGCTGGCCAGTGGGGGTGACGATATGTTGGTGACCTGTCCTAAGGAGTAAGTCCTAGATACATCCTTTTAATAGAAGCCTTGTTTTTGGTGTATTGCTTGATCTTTAGAAATGATTCTATTTTTTTTCTTTTCTTTCAGAAACGGTTGAAAGCAGCTGAAGCCGAAAGCAAACTAAAACAAGTATATATACCCAACTAGTAAGTATTTCATACTGGTCGTTATTCTGTTGCATACATTATATAATTGGGCAAAATGTACGAGGAAGCAAAAAAAGTGAATGTAAAGAATTATCTCAAACTCTCAAATTTATTGCAAATTGTTTTGCTGGAAAAAAACAACAACCTGCTATGGAATCTGCATTTGTGATTTGTGGTGCAGGTTTCCTAGTGGGTTTTGATTTGTATTCGGTCTTTCTGAAAAATCCACACCTCTGCCCGAAATGAGCATTGAATTCTGCAGCTCGTTGCAGCTTTTGATGCAGAGAGTGTCTGCACAGAAGCTTTTTCTTTAGTGGTGTGTGGTTCTAGCTCCAAGCACCGACTTATTGGGTTGCTGCAAGGCTGTCATGGCCATAGAGACCCAGAAACGGCCACATATAGATTTGGGAAGCAGCCTAATCTTTTATTCAGTTACTGACTAAAAGTTGAGAGGGATCGGCACTTTGCAGCTAAATTAGAGTAGAGTAATGCCCTGCACTAGATTTACTAAAGCAGCAGCTAATTGGCATCTAGGCTTAACTTAGCCCTTATGGAACAGCCTAGGCCTCCCACCCTCTGGTTAGGGTAGCGGTAGAGGCTGCTAATTAGCCTCTGGATGGAATTGCTTCCCTCCCTCACGTCCAGGGTAGTGGTGTAACCAGTTTCCACCATCCATTTTCAAGATAGTGCGTGTTTTTTTTTTTTTGTATACAAATGCCGGCATTGATAGGCCCTTTATTTGCTTTGTTCTTCAGTGTGGAAGCCTTCTAGGATTTTGTCTTATGCCTCCACCATTTATTTCTACTTTCTAGTAACAAACCGAACCCAAACCAGATAAGTGCAAATAGTATCAAACCTGCCGTGGTCAATGGAACTGTGGTACAAACCCCGAACATGAGTGGACGAGCCTGTGAGAGCTGCTACAGTAAGTGCGAGGGGGGGCTTTTATTTATTTTTTTGCTGGGTCTCCTCCGTCCATGTGTTGACCACTGCTGAACCTCCTAGTGGTAATGAGATCAAGAAGTCTGCAGATACCTGTATTACACATGTAAATTTTTTGGTTTATAGAATTGCTTGTTAGCGATCATCTTGTGATGTAATACTGCCACTGATTGCCCGATGAACGAGCAAACAATCATCTAGCAATCCAAATCTTTTGAGAGGTTAAAAAATTATCGTTTGCAGGCGGCAGATCGTTGTGTCTAATGGCGATCTGCCGCCGGCAAACCACTGTACAGCATGGGGATGAGCAATGGCATAGTGATCCCTCCTCTCCCTGCTGCAGAGGAGATCGCTGCATGTAATAGCAGCAGTCTGTGCCGCTAGTGAGCAGGTGATTGCCGGGAGGGAACGCCCCCACCCCCCTCTCCTGACAATTGTCTGCCACATCGGGCTGTGTAATACAGCCTTCAGTGTTCACAAGTTGAAATTGGTTACCGAGTTGTATAAAACTAGATGTTCCCTAGAGACACGTGAGAAGTTTTCACTGGTAAGAGTCCCAGCTCAGAGACCCCTTACCACACATGCAAGAACTGTTCTAAAGTGCTATTTCGAGGAGAAGTTTGGTCAGTAGGTCATGACGGAGCTGCAGCTGCTGTGCACTCTTACCAGCTCATTAGATGCTTTGTTTTAGTAAATGGTAACATTGCAATAACTGCGGGTATGCTTTAAAGGGGTTCCCCCATCATAGACATTGATGAAGTATTTACAAAATATTAGATAAATATCTGATAGGTGCAGGTCCCATCTCGGGGATCCTCACCTGTTACCCTCAACCCCCGCACCACAGCCACTGAATGGCTAGGGGGTCGCGCATGTGCGTCCCTCTGCCCTTAAAAACAGCTAAGAATGTGTACTTGGCTGTTTTTGGAAGAGAGAGCCTTACATGCATCCAACCATACCTCTCCATTCACCACAGCCATAAACTGGGAGAGGGGAACACCCATTCTGGAGATAACCGACTCGCACCCATCAGATGTTTATGGCGTATCCTGTGGATATGCCGTAAATGTCTGGGATGGGAAACCCCTTAAGTTAGTGGTCTGTGGGAAGTAGTCTACTAGACCAGAAGCTTATTTGCCCTTCATGGGTATATCTTGGTGACTATCATAGTTGGCTCTGTAGGGAAGTACCAGTCCTATTACTTTCCATTCGGTCTTCTTTTAAATCTAGCAGTTTGGCATAGAAAGACAATATACCAATGAGCAATAAAACATCAAATCAGAATGTGGCTGTACAACACAAATAGAACGCAAGTGTCAAAAATGAATAGCTCCTAGATGGGACAAACCCAGACACTCGGCATATACACAGATATAATACAAAAATGTATCATTATTGAAATCGATAAAACAAATAAATAGATGCATAAATTGGCAAAGACAACACAACCACATGGAGAGTGCACACAATACGTCGGGAACATCAAGTTATAGCATTACAAGTAATGGAGAAGGTGGGATGGAAAAACAAGTCTAAATAAATACAAAATCAAACCATGTGGCTCCCCACCTAGATAAAACCATCATCACATATACACAATACAGACCCAGCTAGTGGCTACCTCCTAGAGACCCCGACACGTGTTTCGCGACTAGCTTCCTCAGGGGGAGTAGGTACTAGGAGCTATAAAACGCCAATACAAAATTGTGTACAGTTTTTAGTATGAGACTATTTCATGCTGTGTATGCTTTGAGCAGTCATTGATATTTCATAGACATCTCAAGATTTGACACTAACTTTCCAAATGTTGTAATTCTACAAAAAAAAGTAATTTACTTTCTACATAGCAACGCAATCTTACCAGTGGTATTCCTGGGGTCCTCCAAATATGCAGTGTCGTCTATGTGCATTGTGCTGGGCATACTGGAAAAAGTATGGTGGATTGAAGATGCCAACCAGATTGGATGGGGAGAGGCCAGGTCCAAATCGTAACAACATGGTATGTTTCCAGGAACGTGAAACTGATTAAATGCAGTGAAACCTTTTGAGACGATCATCAAGATCCTAGGAAAAAGAAAATTGTGTTTTTAGATTAGGAGGTCTTAGTTTCTTTTAAAGAAGAGGGCCAGCATTCTAAGAATGGACGCCTACATTTTGCCAATTATTTCTTAAGTATGGTAGGCGACATATATACAATGGAGTAAGATTGTAGAATCAGACTACATGTGGTTTGTTTGTAGTCTGTTACCAAGGAAACCACCTGAAGCAAAACATGTTTGTTTATACTAAAATAAAGCATTACATATTACTTACACAGCCCTTTAACCAAATATACATTAGGGTCAGCTGTTCTAAACTTGGGTGCAGATAGGGTTACATGTACTTTATTTTTATTTTTTTACATTACCCTATTGAAAAAAGCGTATGTTTTCCTTACATGGAAGAGTCCACATAGCTTGTCTATGAGAGCCGGTGGAAGCCCAAAATTTGCCATGAAAACGCGTCAAGCATTTTATCTGCACACTACAAAGTTGACCAGGATTGCGAGGCGACTATGTCGGGATATTTTCCGTCCACGTTATGCTGCAAGACATCCTTACATGCCTATCAACAGTGCTGCAATCAAAGCCGAGTGTAGGTATTCCGGTTATCGCTGGTATGTTTGCACAGTATGTTTGTTTTATGTATTTGTTCTCTGATGATTAATTCCATCTAAGCGTTATTAGTATTAAGATGTCTCTCCTCAGACATTAGGGGGACATCGCTAGCCTCAGGCTATCTTTAGAATGGAGCCCGCACTGTGCCCTGCTATTTCCATTAGCACCATAGAAGTGAATGGAGCAATGGCTGTGCTTGAGCGGTGCACTTCTCATTCATTTCAGTGGAACTGCTGAAAATAGCCCAGCGTGGTGCGCTCTCCTTCATTTTACGGGCTCCATTCTAAAGATAGGCGCAGCTCTTAGCTGTTTTTGGCGTTCCCGTAGGAATGAATGGAGGGCGCATGCGCAGTGCACCCTACTTCACTTGGTGTGCTTCGGGTGGGACCCGCACCTATCGGTTGTTTTTGGGCATATCCTAGAGACAACCCCTTTAAGCTGCTGTAGGTATTTTTTGGGGGGAGGGTGGTTTATTACTATAGTGGTATCTGTATTTTACATAGAATGGTTGCACATATTGCCAGGCTGAAATCACCAGTTTGGTTCTCAGAGAGGTAGTCATTATATACATTATTTCAGCTGCATAAAATATCTGTGGGTGTTTGGTGTATACTTCATCCATGCTCCCTGATTTGACACCATGGCAAGCAGCTTGTTAGGCCTCTTTCACACGGGCGTCATGTTTTTGGGCCGGATAAGATGCGGGTGCATCGCGGGAATTTTCCGCGCGAGTGCAAAACCTTTTTAATGCGTTTTGTACGTGCGTGAGAAAAATTGGCATGTTTGGTACCCGAACTTCTTCACTGAATTTCGGGTTTGGGTTAGGTGTTGTGTAGATTGTATTATTTTCCCTTATAACATGGTTTATAAGGGAAAATAATAGCATAGTTAATACAGAATGCATAGTATAATAGGGCTCACTTAACTCACCTTTAATCCACTTGTTCGCGCAGCCGGCATCTCTTCTGGTAAAGGACCTTTGACATCACTGCGTTCATCACATGGTCCATCATTATGGTGATGGATCGTGTGACGGACCATGTGATGAGCGCAGTGATGTCACCACAGGTCCTTTTCCTACTGCACAGCAAAGAAGAAGACAGAAGAGAAGCGGGGCTGCAGGATTGTAGTTTTTTTCTACTCCTGTTTGTTTAAGGGAAAATAATAATGATCGGGTCCCCATCCTGATAGTCTCCTAGCAACCGTGCGTGAAAATCGCACCGCATCCGCACTTGCTTGCAGATGCTTGCGATTTTCACGCAGCCCCATTCACTTCTATGGGGCCTGTGTTGCGTGAAAAACTCACAAAGTAGAGCATGCTGCGATTTTCACCCAACGCACAAGTGATGTGTTAAAATCACTGCTCGTGTGCACAGCCCCATAGAAATGAATGGGTCCGGATTCAGTGCGGGTGCAATGCGTTCACCTCATGCATTGCACCCGCGTGGAAATCTCGCCCGTGTGAAAGAGGCCTTGCATTAACCACTTCAGGACACAAACAGTTTTGAAAACTTTCATCCTCGCCTTTCAAGGACCATAACAAAAATTTTTTTTTCTTTGTTTTTTGTGGGATGAGTTGTGCTTAAATTTTGTGAGGTGAAAATAGAAAACCTTCAATCCTGCAATTGTTGTGTGGGTTGTATTTTTGATATTTAGGGCTCATTCACACGACCGTTGGTGTCCCGTTCCCATATTGCGAACCACATTTGCGGATCCGCAATACACGGGCACCGTTCCGTTGTCATTCCGCATCACTACTGCGGACCCATTCATTTCAATGGGTCCGCAAATCCGTAGATGCGTAACGTAAGCACTACGGAGTGCTTTCTGGGGTTCCATTCCGTGCCTCCGCACCGCAAAAAGATAGAGCATCAAGTGAATGGGTCTGCGATCCCTATGCACCTGTCCCACGGAAGGTGCCCTTGCATTGCGGACCGCAAATTGCGGTCCACAGCACAGGCACTGGCTTCACACGCTCGTGTGAACGAGCCTTTACTTTGCTGGAAAAATGACATGACAACCTTGTCCTCCAACACCAAATTTATATTATGTTTTACTATAAAAAAAATAAAATGAAAAAACTTTTTCTAAAATTAAAATTGTCGCTGTATTTTGACACCCATAACTTTTTTTATTCTTCATATTGACTTTTTATTTCAAGAATGGTAGCACAGCGAGCTACGTCTTAGACCCCTACACAAGGGGAAGCATTGTTCTATAGCAATCAAGGGAGCCGTTACTTGGGTTTTGCTTTGAGCCTTAGGAAGGATTCGAGGCTACCACAGCAATACATTCCTATGGAGTGGCAGGGCTCCACAGGAACATTAACAACTCCCATAGGCTGCAATTGTTATTCACTGCGGTCTATGGGAGAAGCAGCCATAGGATCTCATGTTCAGCTCCCCTAAGGGGCTTAAAAAAAAACCTGGAAAAAAAAGTATAAAAATTCAAATCGCACCCCTTCCGCTACTTTAAAAAATAAACATAAAAAAAAGTATAGAGTGAGCACAACCTGAGAGCTTTCTACATACACTTCTTGTGCACCTGGAGCATACAGTTATATGGTATGAAGTGCTGTATTTCTGGCTTGTCTTCACGTGTCTTGTAATTGGTATATCTTTTATTGACTTGTTTCAGGTACAACAAGGCTTCCAGAAGCTTCTAAATCTCCACTGATGCTAAAACAGATTGTCCGAAAACCTCTAGAACAAGTCGTGAGATACATAGGTACTTTCTATCATTTTGTATCACTTGCATGTATTTTTCTAAGGGTACTTTCACACTTGCGTTGCTGGATTCCGGCAGGCAGTTCCGTCGCCGGAACTGCCTGCCGGATCCGGAAATCTGTATGCAAACGGATATCATTTGTAGACTGATACGGATGCTGATCCGTCTCACAAATGCATTGCAATACCGGATCCGTCTCTCCGGTGTCACACGGAAAAACGGATCCGGTATTTATTTATTTTTTACATTTTTAAAGGTCTGCTCATGCGCAGACCAGAAGACCGGATCCGTCATTGCGGCAATTTTAAAGCTGGATCTGGCACTAATACAATGGAAAAAAAAAATCCGGGTCCAGCATTCCGGCAAGTGTTCAGGATTTTTAGCCGGAGAGAAAAATGCGTCCAAATACTGTAAAAGGATTCAACTGAAGACATCCTGATCCATCCTGAACGGATTGCTCTCCATTCAGAATGCATTAGGATAAAACTGATCAGTTTTTTTCCAGTATTGAGCCCCTAGGACGGAAACTCCAATACCGGAAAAGTTTTGACATAGAAATGCTGCATTTGTACAGGTATTTTTTTTTTTTAACCAAATAGAAATGCTGCATTTGTACAGGTTTTTTTTTTTTTTTTTTTTTTTAACGTACTTAGTTTCCTCTTGGCCAGCATGTCACATCTGGCCCTGGCGTTTTTTGCTCCGAAGGAAAACTCTTAGGCTGTTTTCACATCTCTGCTTTTACATTTCCGTTCTTCTGCTCTGTCATCCGAGCAGAAGAATGAAAAAAAACAAAGTGCCACTTGACTGAGGCGAACGGAGCCTACGGACCCCATTGACTATAATGGAATCTGTTAGCTTTCTGTTCAGGATGCATGCAGGACTTTTGTCTCGGCTCCAAAAAGCTTCTCCGGAGTCAGTGGGGTCCGCAGATTCCGTTCCCTTCTGGCTAAGTGTCGAATCTCGCACTTCCGTTAGTTTCGTTCTTCTGCCTACATGTAAAAGCAGCCTTACACACAAACGCACACACATCTTTAGGGAAAACAAACATAGTGTAAAACCACCCTAAAATACATTGAGCTAATTGAAATCCTCTAATTTACCAGAGGCGCATCCCTGCACTCCCAAGCCAGAGTCCATCAAGAATATTTCCACAAGCATCAACAACGCCCTGACTCCATCGAAATCTTCTCCCGTCATCAACAACGGATCTCCAACAATCCTGGGCAAGCGCAGCTACGAGCAGCATAATGGTATGGACGGTATGTGTCTCGTATTTGTCTTCTTCCTGTCTGTTAGCTTCTCTGTAACCTGAGCTTTGATCACAATAGTTTCCGCATCCAAAAATTGGACGGTGGACCGCACTGGACTAACTGTCTAATTTCTCTTTTGATTCGGATGCACAGTGCCAAATTCTAATTGCTAACATTTAAGTAGCCAAATCTCAATTTTCTCATTTCGGTGCGCACAGTTTTTTTTTGTTTTGTTTTGTTGCTCCATGTCACGGGTTTGTAACTTCAAACTGTGTTGCAGACTATTTTAAGGACAGATCAGCAAGAAAAGATGTCCGCCTAAGCCCAATGGATGGAAAGAGAGCGCTGTCCTACCTTGCATGTAGAAAGGAGAAAATAATGAAGGAGATTAAACAGGACGGGGAGAGAAAATGGAGCACCTTTTAATATGGACTGAAGCTGTGAGGAGTTCTTGAATCAACATTTTTATTTCCCATAGGTGTTAACTTTTCTCTCCCCTCACAATGCGTTATTCCCTCCATATACACATCCATGATCTGGAACTGACTATCACTGCAGCCTGGAGTTATACAGAGGCAACAGAGTCTTCATGTGTCAATCATGTCCATTTCATCATCCAGTGTCCTTGAGACCAGACTTTACCAAAAAAATCATAATATTCAGGATTTCTCTCACATGTCCAAGAGAAACCCAAGACTTTTTTAATCTTTTTTTTTTTTTTTGTGGAGCTTTTCGTTACCACAGCTCAAAAGATATGCAAAGTACCGTACTCCTGGAATCATCACCCTGGTAGTTTATGTGCCATATTGAGGCTTATTTTATTTTATATATAGACGTGTATATATATTTTTTGTTATTACAGTGTTCGTTTTACACATTGATTCATCCTGTTTCCATCTTCACTGTTTCCATCTTCACTTTATTTGCACACATTTTATAGGACATTGTTGTTTACAGCTAATTTTAGGGCATCGACCAGTCAGATTTCCAATAACTGGATACCAGGCCCTTCACCCAGCCACATTAATCTGTACTTTTCTCAGCTTGCTTACCCTGGATTTTTAGCTTTGCTACAGCTGATATGTCTCCTCAGTTTTATTCATAGGTTATCCTTCTGTCTTAATAGAAAATCTATATTTCCCACAAAAATGTAATAGTTTTAAAATGACTATTTCAAAAGGGACTTCCATGAATTGCTTTCATGATAAATCAGTCAGACAGGCCATAAAAGAGTACCCCAAGGTTTTAGTATTAATGACCTATCCTCTGGATAGGCTTTCAATATCTGGTAGAAGTGAAAGGGCGCAGCGCTGCAATAACCAGCTCTGTCCACTGCGCAACAGACGGCGCTGTCTAGTTCCTACATCGGGAAAAGGCGATCGTGTGTGATGTTAGACTCCCGCAATCAGTTATTGATGGCCTGCGGCTCTCCAGCTGTTGTAAAACTACAACTCCCAGTATGCCTAGTCTGTCTACAGCTATAAGCCTACAGCAGGGCATGATGGGATTTGTAGTTTTACAACAGCTGGAAAGCCGCAGTTTGCCCATCACTGAATTAAAACCTTGGAAGACCCCCTTGAGAGCCATATTAGTGAATGTCTAGAAACTGGGAGATCACACAGACGTGGAAGACCCCCAACATTTTTACAGAAGGCACGGAATTCTCTAAAACCAGAAACATAAGGTGTACTCGCCTGCTCAGTCCCTGGCTAATCCTGTTCCGGTTAGGGTACTTTCAAACTTGCTGCAGAGTGATCCGGCAAAACGTATGCCAACTGATGGCATTTGTAAGACTTATCAGGATCCTGATCCGTCTTACAAATGCATTGAAATGCCGGATCCATCTTTCCGGTGTCATCTGGAAAAAACTGATCCGGCATTTATTTTTTTTCCACCTTTTTTTTGGTCTGAATGCCGGATCCGGCATTAATACATTCCTATGGGGAAAAAAATGCCGGATCCGGCATTCAGACAAGTGTTCCGGATTTTGGGCCGGAGATAAAACCGTAGCATGCTGCGGTATTATCTCCCTTCTGATCAGTCAAAAAGACTGAACTGAAGACATCCTGATGCATCCTGAACGGATTTCTCTCCATTCAGAATGCATTAGGATAAAACTGATCAGTTCTTTTCCGGTATAGAGCCCCTAGGACGGAACTCAGTGCCGGAAAAGAAGAACGCTAGTGTGAAAGTACCGTAAATCCATTCGCTGGCCTCAGCGGTCCCTCGAGGTAGTTGGGTGCATGAACGCTGTAGCATCTATGCTGCAGTGGTATGCCCGATTACCTGGAGTAGTCAATGACCTCATCTCTGCAGTGCTGGGATTAAGGCTTTTAAAAAAAAAAAAAATATCTAAATTAGAGCATTCCTAACAGTCTTGCAGAAATTCCACATGAATTTCCGTACATTTCACCAAATTCTATTCAAATTTTGGATGTCTTGTAGATTTAGGCTAGAGCTACACAACGACATTTGTCACAGTAATGTCGCACAACATTTTTTATCAGAGTCTATGGTGTCGCACTGCAACATGACAGTCACACAACAACCCTTCCAAGTCCCAGCATGTCGCAGTGCGACACCATAGACTGTCATTATAAAGAAATGCTGCGTGACATAAATGTCAGGCGACACATGTGGCAGTGTAGTTGTACCCTTTTGTTGCGCGACTTATTGTCGTTGTGTAGTCGTTCCCTTAATGAGATTTTGCAGCAGATTTCACCCTTCCTTGGAAAAGGGTGAAGTCTCCGCCAAAAATTTCACAAACGCTTGACACGCTACGGATTTCAAAATCCTGACGGCAGGTCAATTTCCAGAAAAAAAGCTAAGTGTACATGGGATTTGTCTAATCATACACTTTTCTGATCCCGAAAATCGTGCGCAAGTGGCCTAAAGGGGCCGTCCAGAAACACAGGTGTGTACCAGCTATCTGACCCCACCAATATGGCTTCTGTGACATGTCTGATTGATATCATGAGGTATTCAGTGGAAACTTCCATTGAACAAACCCCTCGACTTTACCCCGTGAACACTATGGAAGGAATTTTTACTGTTCCAATGTGTGAAACCTATTTCTAAAGGGTTATTACAGTGTCATATTTACTATCGCAAAAATCTAATTTATTTTTTTAAGCCTTTCATACAATAAACCTTTGTTCGGACTGTGTTATATATACGTAACCCTTTCCTGTCGCTAAACGGCTTGCTAAAAATTAAAGATGGACGACCTGATCTGAAAGCTGTCCTCGTCGGACATAACCATCTTGCTCTGCCAAAATACAGTGTAAAACGTTAAACTGCCTTAAATTATTGTATTATTTATATGTAGATTTGTTATGAAAAGATTTTCCGTATGTTGATCATGTATCTGACATGACCTCCCTTACTTGGTTCCTAAATTATCAGTATTTCTGATCATCTGAATACCATGGTCCATATTATCCCAAAAACGGTTTCCATGTAAGAATGTGGCCAGTTTTGGCCTCCTGGGGCTTTGGGGCTCTGAATTGATTCTGAGGTTATTCTTCACTCTTCTGGGTTGATCGCTGTTCTAAACCATTTAAGAGGTCAAATAAAATGTGTTTTTTTCCAAAGATTATGAGTGGTTGGTGTGACATGTTCATGATATAAAAAGTAAATATTTGCTTCCCCCCCCCCTCTACTTTAGCCTTCAGGGGCTGTTCACACAGTGGGTTTTGCCACAGAATTATGGCATGGACAGGCCTGCCGCCTTTCATTTATTTCGATGGGTGGATATATCCCTACTCGCCATGGCTTAAGGGTCCATTCACACGTCCGTTGTTTCTTTCCTGATCTGTTCTGTTTTTTGCGGACCAGATCGGGACCCATTCATTTTCAATGGGTCCTGAAAAAAATCGGTCAGCACAATGTCTGTTTTTTTTTTTTTTCAGGACCCATTGAAAATGAATGGGTCCCGATCTGGTCCAGATCTGTTCCGCAAAAAACGGAACAGATCAGGAAAGAAACAACGGACGTGTGAATGGACCCTTAAGCTGTTGGTTCACGATCCTCAGCGCTGACTCCCATTGAAATAAAGCAAAGGCAGAAACCACGTGGCCGCAGGCAAAACTTCAGCACGTGTCCCTGCCAAAGTTCCACGACAAAAGGCGCTGTTTAAACAGATCTATATACAAACTACAAAAAATGGTGTGGTGCTGAACCCCATGTGCAGTATTGCATCTATACCCAGGGGGGCAGATCCTGCACTTGTGGCCCGTTGCTAATGGCGATCCCCAGCAAAAATGCATACAGTGGAGGATGCCTGCGGCGGACCACAAGTACCACAAGAAGACATCCTACACAAGATAGAAAGATGTGTGGATGTAAATAGCTATATGAAATAAACATTAATAAGGAAGGTGCACTACGGTGGATGCAAACAAACAAGTCTGACTTAACCCTCAAACTGGTGTTAAAATTGAGAATTTAGCCAATATAGGCTAAACATTTAGGTGCACCTGTGAGGCCTGGGCCTGATCAGCCAGTCATGGCTGCATGCTGGAGGTAACTGGGAGTCTGCTGTGAGTCGGACCTTACGCTCCTGTAATTTGCCCACTGGCTCCTGGTATTGCCCACACGGCACAGGTAGGTTAGCGTTGGGTCCCGAGCTACTTGAGATATCTTGGCGCGGTGCTCGGGCTCAGATATGTCCTTAATATAAGGATATATTGGCTAAATTCTCAATTTTAACACCAGTTTGAGGGTTTAGTCAGACTTGTTTGTTTGCATCCACAGTAGTGCACCTTCCTTATTGCTGTGTGAACATACCCTTAAGAGGACCGGTCACCTCGCCTGACATGTCTGTTTTAGTAACTACTTACATTCCCCATGGTATAGCTATACTGGAGCATCTGTTCTTATGGCTCTGTGTTGTGCCAATCCTTATTATTCCTGCTAGAAGTTATGAATGAATTGCTAGCAGTCTGCAATGAAGGTCCAGATGGGTGTTACCAGTTAGGGGGGTGTCCCTGCACAGTCTGACACTGGCCGCACTGATTGGATAATATCACGCTGTGCAGGGAGACGCCACAAACTTGTAACACTCATCTCTGTCTTCAATGCAAACTGCTAGTAATTTATTCAAAACTTCTAGTAGGAGTACTAAAGGGCAGATACTCCAGAATTATTACTAAAGAAATGAAAGTAGTTGCTAAAAGAAACATGTCAGGAGAGGTTACAGGTGCTCTTTAAATGCCTGTACCATGGGTCTATTAGGTCCATACAAGTCCATACCGTCATAGTAATAGAAACCACTGCTGCGTAGTCAAGAGAGGTCAGCAGTGGTTAGCAATTCCCCCATCAGTGCTCTGCCACTATTGGCCGCAGCTACTAGGAGAGGACTCCATCATAACAGAAACCGGACCTTCTATAATGACGGAATAAATAACAGAATGCCTCTAAAGGCATTCAGTCATAGAATTGTGCTATGGTCCGTGGTAACGGAATCCATAACGCAATTCAAAAAAAATACCACAACACGAACCCGCACATGAACTTCAAACTATGAAATTCGCTCATCCCTAATGACTACATACACACTGCACTGGGAGAGCAATCAGTAATCAAAATTATATATATTAGTGAGTCAAAAGTCTCAGGACACCCTTTTATTTCAGAAATGGAAAATTTATAGATCTGAATTCCACTGCAAGTAATTGACGAGGGGCCTATCTTTTAGGCTATTCCGGGAACATACGCAAAACAGGACTAAGTTGAGCTCACACAGTGCGGTATAAGTTCTTAAAGGGAGTCTGTCACCTCCATATGGCCATATACAGTGCTTACATGGCTCTGTAGCACACCTATACAGGATTGTAACGGTACCTTTTGTTCTTTTCTTTAGACTTGCACCAGCAGGAAAAACAAAGTTTATATCATATGCAAATGAGCGCGTCGCAAGTGCCCAGGGGAGGAGTTCGTGTGTAGGGGGCCCAGGGGAGGAGTTCAGTGTGTAGGGGCCCAGGGGAGGATTCAGGTGTAGGTGCCCAGGGGGCGCTGTTCAGTGGTAAGGTGCCTAGTGGGCAGCTTTCAGTGTGTAGTGCCCAGGCTGCTCTGCCTTTTCACTTTACTCCTCCCCAGCCGCTGCCTTTGCCCGCCCTCCAATGTCTCTTGCCTCATCGATAGGTCCGGACTTGGAGGGCGGGCAAAGGAAGAGCTGGGGAGGAGTAAAGTGAAAGGCAAAGCAGCCTGGGCACTTACACACTGAACGCCGCCCTGGGCACTTGACACACTGAACGCCGCCCCTGGGCACTTACACACTGAACGCCGCCCCTGGGCACTTACACACTGAACGCCGCCCCTGGGCACTTACACACTGAACGCCGCCCTGGGCACTTACAAACTGAAGCCCCTGGGCACTTACCCTGAACGCCGCCCTGGGCACTTACCACCATCCTGAACGCCGCCCCTGGGCACTTACACACTGAACGCCGCCCCGGGCACTTACACAATGACGCCGCCCCTGGCACTTTACACACTGAACGCCGCCCCTGGGCACTTACACACTGAACGCCGCCCCTGGGCACTTACACACTGAACGCCGCCCCTGGGCACTTACACACTGACGCCGCCCTGGGCACTTACACACTGAACGCCGCCCCTGGCACTTACACACTGAACGCAGCCCCTGGGCACTTACACACTGAACGCCGCCCCTGGGCACTTACACACTGAACGCCGCCCCTGGCACTTACCCACTGAACGCCGCCCCTGGGGCACTTACACACTGAACGCCGCCCCTGTGCACTTACACACTGAACGCCGCCCCTGGGCACTTACACACTGAACGCCGCCCCTGGGCACTTACACACTGAACGCCGCCCCTGGGCACTTACACACTGAACGCCGCCCCTGGGCACTTACACACTGAACGCCGCCCCTGGGCACTTACACACTGAACGCCGCCCCTGGGCACTTACACACTGAACGCCGCCCCTGGGCACTTACACACTGAACGCCGCCCCTGGGCACTTACACACTGAACGCCGCCCCTGGGCACTTACACACTGAACGCCGCCCCTGGGCACTTACACACTGAACGCGCCCCTGGGCACTTACACACTGAACGCCGCCCCTGGGCACTTACACACTGAACGCCGCCCCTGGGCACTTACACACTGAACGCCGCCCCTGGGCACTTACACACTGAACGCCGCCCTGGGCACTTACACACTGAACGCCGCCCCTGGGCACTTACACACTGAACGCCGCCCCTGGGCACTTACACACTGAACGCCGCCCCTGGGCACTTACACACTGAACGCCGCCCCTGGGCACTTACACACTGAACGCCGCCCTGGGCACTTACACACTGAACGCCGCCCTGGCACTTACACACTGAACGCCGCCCCTGGGCACTTACACACTGAACGCCGCCCCTGGGCACTTACACACTGAACGCCGCCCCTGGGCACTTACACACTGAACGCCGCCCCTGGCACTTACACACTGAACGCCGCCCCTGGGCACTTACCACACTGAACGCCGCCCCTGGGCACTTACACACTGAACGCCGCCCCTGGGCACTTACACACTGAACGCCGCCCCTGGGCACTTACACACTGAACGCCGCCCCTGGGCACTTACACACTGAACGCCGCCCCTGGGCACTTACACACTGAACGCCGCCCTGGGCACTTACACACTGAACGCCGCCCCCCCCCCCCCCCCCCCCCCCCAACCACCCATGGGCACTTACACACTGAACGCCGCCCCTGGGCACTTACACACTGAACGCCGCCCCTGGGCACTTACACACTGAACGCCGCCCCTGGGCACTTACACACTGAACGCCGCCCCTGGGCACTTACACACTGAACGCCGCCCCTGGGCACTTACACACTGAACGCCGCCCCTGGGCACTTACACACTGAACGCCGCCCCTGGCACTTACACACTGAACGCCGCCCCTGGGCACTTACACACTGAACGCCGCCCCTGGGCACTTACACACTGAACGCCGCCCTGGGCACTTACACACTGAACGCCGCCGCCTGGGCACTTACACACTGAACGCCGCCCCTGGGCACTTACACACTGAACGCCGCCCCTGGGCACTTACACACTGAACGCCGCCCCTGGGCACTTACACACTGAACGCCGCCCCTGGGCACTTACACACTGAACGCCGCCCCTGGGCACCTACACTGAACGCCGCCCCTGGGCACCTACACACTGAACGCCGCCCCTGGGCACCTACACACTGAACGCCGCCCCTGTTCTACAGAGCCATGTAAGCACTGTATATGGCCATATGGAGGTGACAGACTCTCTTTAATACCCAATGTCAATTGGTAGTTCACCACTAGATGTATTAATATTAATCACCCTGTCGGTTCCATTAGTATTGAACTGTTCAACATGATAGTATGACTATACTATACTAACTCTAACTCTCATGTTAATAGTTCAATACTAATGGAACCGACAGGGTGATGAATATTAATACATCTAGTGGTGTATTAAGAACTTTTATAGTGCACTGTGTGAGCTCAACTTAGTCCTGTTTTGCGTGAGCTCCGCAATCGGGTATATAAAATTGGACCAAGACTGTGAATATTGTCTGCATGAACTACATATCTGATTTTAGATGTGTGTGTGTCTATACATACATGTACAGGTGAAACTCGAAAAATTTGAATATCGTGCAAACGTCCATTTATTTCAGTAATGCAAATTAAAAGGAATTGCAATAATGCAGCTTAAAATTAGAATTTTGTTAAAAGGTTTAATATTCTAGGCTCAAAGTGTCACAATCTAGTCAGCCAATTAACCTTTGGGGTTTCATAAGCTGTAAGCCATAATCATCCAAATTATAACCAATAAAGGCTTGAAATATCTCGCTTTGCCTGTAATGAGTCTCATATATTAGTTTCACCTTTTAAGTTGCATTACGGAAATACTTGAACTTTGCACGATATTCTAATTTTTCGAGTTTCATCTGTGTGTATGTGTATATATATATATATATATATATATATATATATATATATATATATATATATATATATATATATATATATATTATATATATAATAAATATATATATATATATATATATATATATATATATATATATAATTTTTTTTATTTATTTTTTTGATAGGAATTATTGAAATGTTTTAATAAATTAAATTGTATTGTTTTATTTCTATTGAGAGCCAGCCATTGTGTGGATTATATTGAGAATAGCTACCGTAAGTGGTTATAGCCGGCTGAGCTCCACTCTATTGAGCCCTCCACAATTGTTGTATATGTCCGGAACATGGCCGCCATATTGAATCAATGGCAAATTTTTCCAATGGGAATGGGGTCATGTAGCATATCAAAAAAGACCCGAATTTTCTCAGAAATCAATTACTGCTATCAGATTTGCAATATCTTGTGTGGTTCAGAATTTATCAACGTAGAAAGT
The DNA here is from genome assembly GCF_014858855.1 of Bufo gargarizans. NCBI lineage: Eukaryota > Metazoa > Chordata > Amphibia > Anura > Bufonidae > Bufo > Bufo gargarizans. The sequence goes on along the minus strand of NC_058090.1, from coordinate 87,191,598 downwards.
CCAACACTTTTCAGCCTTCCGCACCGTCGAATAGCCGTGCATCACATGGAACGTTCACGGTGGTTGTTGCAACTTTCTGTGTTGATAACTTTGAACCCGAAGATTCACCCTGTAAATTGCCCTGCCATTGTTACTGTTTCCTTCCATTTTTTTTGTTAATGGGAGCTGGCTTACATTTAGACCGGCGGTGGTTCTGCTGCAGTTATGTAGAGTCCGGCGCCTCTTCATCACTCCAGTGGATCCTGCGCCAGCTAAAGGGCTTATAGGACGCCTAAACGCTGGTCTTAATAAATGACCCCCATAGTGTATCTGCAATAGAGAAATTGATTGAAAAATAAAAGTATTATTTCCTTTGGCAGCACTGCTTTGTGACTTTGGAGTCAATTGTCAATTTTCTACAGGAATTAAAGGGGTTGTGCAGTGGCCTAATATTGATGACCTATCCTCAGATCAGTGGTGGTCCGACTCTGGACTCTGCTGCTGATTACATGTTTAAAGGGACTGCGAGCGCTGCATTGTCTTCACTGTTTATCTGCACACCGTCAGCATTGTGGTGGTGCGGGGTCATTAAAGGGTTATTACACTGCACCCCCACTACAGTGCACACTGTGTGCAGGTGTACGTTAATGAGGACGCAGCACTCGGAATATGCCCCAGCACCTTCAAACAGCGGTGCCAAGAGTCCGACCTCCATCCATCTAAAATTATTGACCCATCCTGGGGGCAGGTCATCAATTTCATGCAAAGAAAGAAAGCAAGTTGTTTAAAGAAGCTGCATGAAAGTAGCCTCACAGTCCCTAACGCTAAACTTGGCCCCGAGATCATTGTTTGTATGTAGAGGTGGATGAAGGTCTATGAATCTCTAAAATAGAAAGCAGGATAGTTCTTAGATCTTTAAGCCCATACTTTACTCCCTGCCTCATTTACCATTACTAACACGATCCCTGTCCTGGAACCTCGACCATTCCGTGAACTCAAGACACGCAAATTTTTATTTATTTTTTTGTCATCTCTCTCCCTGAGAAAAAATGAATACAAAATGATCAAAAAGTTTTATATAACCCAAATGGTACCAACAAAAACTACAGCTCATCATAGGTTTAAAAATTTACTAGGATAAGAATGATGAAAGAAAAAGCCCCGAATATCACCGAAAAAAGCAGCAGAAATTATTTACTTTAAAGTTATGACTTTTAAACATGCGCGTGCTAAAATAAGGCCGCATTCACACATCCGTGCATTTTCACGGACCACGGTCTGTGAAAACCCGGCCTGCCGTCCTGAGTGCAGGAGCGCACGGCGTCATTGGTTACTATGACGCCGTGCGCTCGTCAGATAAATCGCCCAGCCTTGAACTGGTTAATATGCTGAAAATAACGTTAGCTGAGAAAGTCTCGGGTCCATCACAAAAGCAGGCAAATGCCATCATGAGGCAGAAGCCAATACCCTCATCTTTAACCCCATAAGGATCGGGCTCATTTTTGTTTTTTCCTCAACACTCTCTCTCCAAAAAATGTAGGGGGACATTAAAACCATTTTCCATGCTGTTCTTAAGTCCCTCTGTGCTGCTGGAAGAAGCGCCAATATTCTATAGAGATGCAGGCCTCTACATAAGTTTGGCACTTCCTCCAGCAGGCCATGTGACAGACTTAAATCTGCACCAGCTTTCTTGCTTGCATAGATTTAAGCCATTTTCCATTCTAAAAATCGAGTGGCGTGAGCAGGGAAAAGGCTGGCGACACAATCTGCGACTTTTAATATGCCACTATTGTGACGTATATCTGTTAATAAATGTCCCCCATAACCTTCTTAATTTTTAGTTCGCATAGACCTGTAATGGCTCAATTTTTGCGGGACAAATTGTATTTTTTAATGGCAGCATTTAATTTACCATATCTTGTATTGGAAAACCGGTGTTTTGGGTTTTGATATTACGGCGTTCACTGTGGCCCACAAATGACATATCTTTATTCTGTGGGTCAATACAATAGCCACGATACTAAATTTTGTATAGTTTTTTAATTTGTTTTACCACTTGAAAAAACATTCTTTGCATCACCATTTTTATATTTCCATATACAGAGCTGTAAGAGGGCTTATTTTTTGCAGAGAGTACTGTAGTTTTTTGTTGCTACCATTTTGATATACAACTTTTTGATCACTTATAAAAAAAAATTGGGGGGCGTACAAGGTGGTCCCCCCCCCCTATTTACAGCGTTCAATGCGCAGGAGAAATATTTTTATGTTTTAATAGTGACGATACAGCTTATGTTTATTTCTTATTGTTTGTTTACTTTTTTTTACTAGTTACAGTTTCATATTTAGTCACCTTAGGGGACTTGAACATGTAATCTTCATGTCATCTGTCATGGTAATTAAGCCCAGCCATGTGATCTCGCCACGGGGGCTCTAATCAGAAGTTATCTCTCTAACCCCACAGATGCCGCAGACTCTATTGACAGTAGCATTTGAGGGGTTAAGTTACTGGGATCTGCACCATCTCCAATTCAAGCCTTATGGCCAGGTGCCGGCTGTGAGCTCACTCTATACATTCCCTCAATGTGATTTTGCATTAAAGGGATGAAAAATTAAAAATTACTGTATTTTCTGGACTGACCTGAACTCATTGTATCATAGTGATTTATTATGCAGTGAGTTCCTATCTCCCCCATGGGTCTATTGTAGTGTATGTGTGAGGTCCACGAGATGTGTCCAACACATGAGCCATGTTTTCTGGACTTTGCAGTGTCATGTGCATGCCGCTTAACTCCTATTTCTTGTTTCTGGCTAAAGAAAAATAATAATAAATCCCTCTATTACGAACCGCCTGCACCACAAACTGGAAGTGTGACTCTGCCTTTGTTTTCATTATATGTCTCTTTTTAATACTTTGAGTACGTGGTAGTGTCCTGCTGTAAGCCTCATTGTGCCATCAATAATGTAATGACCCCTTACAGCTTGGTTCATTAAAGGGAATCTGTTACTACGGACAAGCTCTATGAAGTATGGGCTGCCGCTGACTCCAGATCAGTAATTTGTATGTTAATATGCCCCCTCGTTACCCCACAGTGCAAAGTAGTCATGGAATGTATTGAGAGGGCTCCTGTGGCTGCGCACGTGATGGGGAGGGCTCCTGTGGCTGCGCACGTGATGGGGAGGGCTCCTGTGGCTGCGCACGTGATGGGGAGGGCTCCTGTGGCTGCGCACGTGATGGGGAGGGCTCCTGTGGCTGCGCACGTGATGGGGAGGGCTCCTGTGGCTGCGCACGTGATGGGGAGGGCTCCTGTGGCTGCGCACGTGATGGGGAGGGCTCCTGTGGCTGCGCACGTGATGGGGAGGGCTCCTGTGGCTGCGCACGTGATGGGGAGGGCTCCTGTGGCTGCGCACGTGATGGGGAGGGCTCCTGTGGCTGCGCACGTGATGGGGAGGGCTCCTGTGGCTGCGCACGTGATGGGGAGGGCTCCTGTGGCTGCGCACGTGATGGGGGGGGCTCCTGTGGCTGCGCACGTGATGGGGGGGGCTCCTGTGGCTGCGCACGTGATGGGGAGGGCTCCTGTGGCTGCGCACGTGATGGGGAGGGCTCCTGTGGCTGCGCACGTGATGGGGAGGGCTCCTGTGGCTGCGCACGTGATGGGGAGGGCTCCTGTGGCTGCGCACGTGATGGGGAGGGCTCCTGTGGCTGCGCACGTGATGGATGGAGAGGACTCCAGGTGAAGATATGCTCTCCATAGCCGGTTTGTTGACACACTCCGTGGGAATGGGGGCGATTATCAACATACAAATGACTGATGTGGAGTCAGTGGCAGATGTTTTACACATGTAATACTGTACTTTATAGGGCTTGTCAGAGGTGACATTCCCTTTAAAGAGGACTTGTCACCACAATATGCAGTGCGATCTGCAGGCAGCTTGTTATAGAGCAGAGAAGGAGCTGATCAGACTGATATATAGTTTTCGCGGGGAAGATTCAGTAAAACTTTGTAACTTGCAGAGCACTGGCTGGGCTGTTTCTGGCAGTCCTGTAGAAATAGAGGGCACACAGCACATGCGCAGTTCTCCATTATTTTCTTGGGCTCATTGTAGAGATAGGTGCAGGTTCCACCTCTAAGACCCGCATCTAACTATATCCTGGTAATATGCCATCAAAGTCTGATATGATGTGACCTCTTCAAGGCCACCCCTGTGTAGCTCTCAGTACACAGGGGAGGTGTAATCAGTGACTGATATCTCTCTCTGTATATCACTGATAACATCTCCCCAAGTACTGAGAGCTGTTCTTTTCCCAGAAATCTATATAACAATCTTCTCCGCTCCTCCTGCTCTATACATGCTGCCCGCAGATTCAATTTAATGGTGATGGGTCCTCTTTAACACATGAGTATCCGATTAAAGTGTAAAAATAAAAAAAATCTGAAGAACCGATTATTTGGATGTTTATGTATTAAAGGGAATCTGTCAAGTTGTACATGATGTCTGATCGGCAGGCAGCAGTTATAGAGCAGGAGGAGCTGAGCAGAAATGATATATTTATAGTTTTAT